>NC_139717.1:9205507-9898007 GCF_964188405.1 Protomyctophum parallelum
GATTCGATCGTGATATGAATCCATTGAGCATTTACAATTTATTTTTCACCATTTATTAAAGGAGAATTCCACGGTAGTCGTTTTTTACTGAATTCTGTTGATATAATGTGAACCACTGTTAGGGGCTTTAAGAAGGTAGGCGGGGCCAAACGCCGTTCTGGTCGAGGCGGAAGCCAAAGACCGATAACATTGTGTGGACTTATTTCCACATCATCTACAAAGCTATTCCTGGCAGGGATTCAGCACAATACAGCACAAGGACACCATGTCTGTGTATTCAAGTGGCTGTCTGAAATACATCTCCCTTTTAGCTGCTGTTTTCCTTTTGTACAGAGAACCCATCCATCATCAAACTACTCTGCCGTCCATCGAATTGTTGGACAGGCACACCAAAAAACAACTCTATTCTTCTTCCTTTTTTGTTCCAATGCCTTTTCAACATGCGTTGGGTTGGACTCGATTATGCTCAGCAGTACATAACCGGGAGGGAATTCCTATAAGCTTAGAGCTTGATGTGCAGATATTCAGTCAATCCAGTAGTGTTTAAACAGGGCTGAAGTAATTTACAAAGCTCATATTCTGCCAGTGCAGCTTGTAAAATGGATGTGAAATCATGCAGCCAGGGAAAGGGGGGGGATCCAATTTCTTAATGGCAGTTATTAAATCAGTTAGGTATGCTACTCCCTTTAAAAACCTGTGGAACGTGACATAGTTTCAGGCGTTAGCCTTGAGGGAAGCAACCCTGTCCTTGCTATGGTGTATTTCACAGTTTTATACAGTATCTTTCCCCATAATTACTCCACCAATGACACAGTAAGATTATTTTTATGGTGTGACATAAGGCCAAGCCATCTAGAACAGGATTTTGTCTGTCCCTACAGCAGAGCAGATCTTCAGTAATATTTCAGTTCAATCGCAATAATGCTCTCGAAGCGATACTTCCTTACTTAACACCCCCGCCGTCGCGTTGCTGGGACGAGTCTCAGACAATGTGAGGTGGGGTCCTGGAGGCCGGCATTATTGGCTGTTAGCCGTGGGATGAAAAAAGTGTGATAGTATTGTACATTCAAGTCTTATTCACTGAGAAGCATGCGCTATTGATTACAGCTGTGTGGATAACACTGGGTATACAATGATAGTCAGACAGATATCCTATCGTCGATGTTGAGTGGAAAGCTGTTACATTTCAGGAAATGGCAAAAGTAAATCTGTGGTCCAATGAATACAATGTAGTTGTTAGTCTGACAATCTCTCACAACACAGTGATGAGAGGCATTGAACATTCTTAACCACTTGAGAATCCTGTTGACTGGAGTTATGGGGTCTGTACTGGGTCCCCTCCTATAAGACGCAATAGCCCCATTGCGACACCTTGTAGACGGTCTTTTTCTGGCGAATGTTAATTATGACATACCCAGAAAAGGGGCTCTAGTGTTCATACTGTTTAATCTCCAAGTTCCATAAATGTAAATGAATTTGTCTTGGTAGTGAGGAGATATTGACATTTTAAAGATGATCAAGGTGCTACACAGTCCCTAAGACTATGAAATAATTGAAGACAAACATTGAAGACAAAAGTGTGTAAACACAAACACTTAAGACAAATGTGTGTAAACACAAACATTGAAGACAAAAGTGAGGATGCAAATTGGCCAGATGAGACGATGTATGATGACGTGTGATTGGTCAGATGAGATGATGTATGATGACGTGTGATTGGCCAGATGAGATGATGTACAGTATGATGACGTGTGATTGGTCAGATGAGATGATGTATGATGACGTGTGATTGGCCAGATGAGATGATGTATGATGACGTGTGATTGGCCAGATGAGATGATGTATGATGACGTGTGATGAGAAGAGTACGTGTCCTAATTTCAGACGGGTGTGATTTTTAAATCAAGTACAAATTTGACAGAGCAACTTTCACTTGTAGTTATATTAGTAATGTTTAACCAGGACTAGGAGTCTCTGTGCTTTAACTAGTACTGGAGTTGAGTACTTTGTCCGACACTGATCATTAAAGGTTATGTCACAGAAACATGGCAATGCACGGTTGCCTCGCACAGAGAGACTCTCCAACTTCAATTATGTTTGTAATGCATTCATCCATTACAGTTAGTGTGAGGGCATGCTTATATTGCATAGACTCAAGTAAAGGGTATAGGAAAAAAAAAAGACAAAGAAATAAAAGAAACCCGTCATGGCCCATTTAATCTCCACAGCTACAATACAGCTGCTGAGCCCAGGAATGCCATTGAGAGAAAGAAGCAGTCACTGAGAAGCCATTACGGATTTTTGCTTATATAAGCATAATCATGTTTCCCAGCAGCAGCATCCTGATGTTTAGGCCGAATCAATGAGCCAGGAGACAATTTGACATGACCTTGATGTGTTTGTCCAGAGGAAAAGGGCCCCAAGGAATCAATGGGAGGGTAACAGGATAGGTGGGTACCACTTTTGTTGACCTAAAACTATGACAAAACATGGTCGTCGACTACCTTTTTGTACTGATAAAAAAATCACACTTGTGAAGTGAGGGGCGCTCTTATCGTCAATCATCATACATCATCACATTCCAGCCAATCACAATAATCTCAATGCCATGGTACACTCTGTGCTCAGCCAATCAAATCATCGCTATGGGGTACACACATTTCTCAGCCAATCAAATCAACGCTATGGGGTACAAACAAACACTTTTTGGGGGCTAGCGCCCCACAAAAAGAAATGCATACTAAATAAAGACTAAGCTATGATGACAATTTCGTCAATAACTGGACTAAAATGTTAGGTTGGGACTAGTGGAGAAGAGTTCCAGTAAAACTAAAAGACAAGTCATGTTATGTTTGGTAGCAGAGAACTTTCAGACAGAGAACCAGGAAGTGCAGAACGTCTCCACGTTTTGGGACTACACATTCAACCAGTCTATACAGTACAGTACAGCACTGGAGCACCCTCCCACTCCGTTTCTCTGATGCTGTCACTATTTCCCTGCCCCCCGCCCCCCTGCCCTCTAATCTCTCTCTCTCTCTCTCTCTCTCTCTCGCTCTCGCTCTCGCTCTCGCTCTCTCGCTCTCTCGCTCTCTCTATCTCTCTCTCTCTTCTGATTAATAATAAGTGGGGCACTCTCCAAATTGCCTAGTGCAGCCTGAAGGTGTGAGACTCATGAAACGTATCTGCTAGTGATAAGCATGGGTATACATTACTATATGAACTGCTACTTTATCCCCATGTACGCATGTGACTTAAGACCTATACGTCGTTGTACGACTAATACCGAAAACAGAGCTCAGAACGTGTCACATTGTGACTTGTTGTGGGCTTGTAGATCTGCCATTTTAGCTATTTTCCCAAAATATGGGATGCCTGCAGGGTTAATGTGGTTAAAATGAAATAAATAGATTATGCAGAGTCTATGCCTGGGATCAATTAGACAGATGTGAAAGGGAATATGGCAGTCTGAATTATGTAATTGACTGCGTCACTATTTTCGGTGAGAGGGCATTTTCTGATGTATTGTGATCACTCAACAGAGCATGTGACATTATTGGATCGAATTTGACCTAGATTCATTGTCATTGTGTGTGTGTGTGTGTCTCTCTCTCTCTCTCTCTCTCTCTCTCTCTCTCTCTCTCTCTCTCTCTCTCTCTCTCTCTCTCTCTCTCTCTCTCTCTCTCTCTCCCTCTACGATGGAATAAAACAGATACAACTAGAAAAAGTGCCCTTCTGGGCACAGGTCTCCACCAAGAAGATAGGAGTGTGTGTGTTGTTCTGCAAAATGTTTAGGAGTAATATCGTGTGTGTGTGTGTGTGTGTGTGTGTGTGTGTGTGTGTGTGTGTGTGTGTGTGTGTGTGTGTGTGTGTGTGTGTGTGTGTGTGTGTGTGTGTGTGTGTGTGTGTGTGTGTGTGTGTGTGTGTGATGTGTCTTGGCCATAGACTGTAAAAAATATGGACAAAGCGTTCCCCGGGTCTAACATGAACGTAAAATGAAGCCTGTAATGATATGCTAATTCCTGATGTAAGTCGCCATCTTTTGGTACCAGCTGGCCATTGGCTGGCTCCGTTTTGTACCAGCTGGTCATTGGCTGCCCAGACAACGAGGCGGGACTTCCCCCCTTCTTCTCCGTTGGTTTTTATTTTGACTCGAGTGGGAGGAGAAGACTCTTGAGTGGGAGGGGAATCCCGATCATAGACTGTAACGGTAGCCACGCCCCTCAGAACATACGCGACTTTATGGTCATTTTTTTAATTAATGGGACCATAATTTTCCAAAAAGAATATTATGACATTAGAAATTAGACTTTAAACTAGTGACTGGAAGAAGAAAGTATTCATGACCATGTTTATTAAGGTAATACAGTCTAGGTGAAGTTGGGCCAAAATACATGGGCCTCTATGGAGCTATGGGGCTTTTTGGGTCCAGTCCAGCGCCACAACAGGCCATTATATGAACTACCGATTTCAAATGAGGCTTCACGAAATATCTGGCTGACTGCCCCCCTGGTCTTGGCCTGTTGTAGCACCACCATGAGGCTGATTCGAAAACTGCATTTCTTCCTCAACCTAGTGGGAATATGCATGCATAGTTTCATCGCAATCGGACACTGTGTTGAGGAGTTGTGGCGATTTGTACAAAACGGGTACAAAGTGAGCTACTCCTGAAAAGTTTAGAAGCCAATCGTAGCCAATCAGGATGGATTATGAGAAACCAAACAAACTGTCTTGATCACATGACTATGGAGAACATGTGTACCGATTTGCGTGAAATTTTGATAAAATCTGACGGAGTAATATTAGAAAATGTGTTTTACATATGTCAGCCTCCTGGTGGCGCTATAAAGAGCAGATGTGAAAAATTCCAGGCAAAGGTTTTGTGTGCATACAAAGTTTTACACATATCCGTGCAGTTAGAGGTAAAAACACTAATCGGCCAGTTATAGCGCCACCATGAGGCTGAGTTGAAAATGTTCAAGTGGCATTGTGGCAATTTGTCGAGCAGCAGGTGTCGAAAGCATCGTGTAGCAAAGTATATTATCTGTAACACGCTTTCCTGCGATGTAAACTCTAAATGTTACATGAGCTTCTGTTATGTGGGGTGGGAAGATTTTAATGCTCAATGTGGCACAAAAATAAATCATGAATGCAGATGAGGTTCAGTTAATGCCGATGCTTGTAGACGCAATCAACCCACCCCAAATAAAATACAGAGTGGGGTCTGTGGCTCTGCTTCCGCCTGGCTTTATCCGTTTTATTTATTTATTACTGCTCCATGTCTCCAATATCAAACGGTCCCTCTGTTCACTGCAGCAAGACAGATGGTTCAGAGAGATAAAGCCAATTACTGCTGGCGGTCCGTTAGAACCTCAACAGCAGGAAGACTTCTCACTTTTGAGAAGCTAGAGTGGAATGCAAATATACGTATATATACCCATTACCCTCCTCTCCTCTTGCTTTAATGAAAAATTGTGAATCACTCCCACATTAACCACAGCAGTTAGTTAAGTCTCCGATTGGTGAAATTACATGTGTAATGCGCTCTGATCTTGATGGCTCTATCACGGCCCGTATCACTCTTCCAGGCCTTCACAGCCTCACACTCTGTCGTTAAAGTGAAACGGTGGCTTAGCTGTGCCATTACGGAGAAGTGCCTCGTTATCTTTACACTGCAATTAACCTGTGGGGTTTCAATTAATTCCCCTTCTTTCTCTGTGTCTTATTTTGTCCAGGATGATCCCAGCGTCCAGCAAAGCCTTCCTGGTGACCAACCTGGTGTCCGGGACCCGATACGATCTGTGTGTGCTGGCGGCCTGGGACGACTCGGCCACCACCCTGACTGCCACCAATGTGGTGGGCTGCACCCAGTTCTTCACCCAGGATGACTACGCCCAGTGCCAGTCCCTGCCAAGCCAGCTGCTTGGGGGCACCATGATCCTGGTGGTGGGGGGCATCATCGTGGCCACGCTGCTGGTCTTCATCGTCATCCTCATGGTGCGGTACAAGGGCGGGGATGCCGAGCCGCACGCAGGCAAGCTGACAAACGTCAGCGAGACACACTCGCAGACCAACGGGGGCCGCCTGGGGCCGAATGGAGGTCTCATGCCCCCGTTGCAGTTGCAGTCCCAGTCCCGTTCTGGGTCCCAGTCCCTATCCCCGTCCCAACCTATCCTCAAACCCAAGGCCAAAGTGACGCTGCAGGATGAGGTGGTGGAGTTCAAGTGTGGCTCCCTCCAGAGCAGCCTCACCGCCTCCTCTTCCTCCTCAGACTCGCTGGCGGGGGGCTCATACAGCCCCAACAGTGCGCTGGCCAGCATCTGGAGATCGGCCCCCGCCAAGCCACAGCGGGCCAACCTGGACAACCTCCTCGGGGCCTTTGCCTCGCTGGAGTTGCGGGGCTCGCAGGGACGAGACCTGAGGCCGCTCTCCATGGCCGGCGGCCTCTCTGGCCTGGAGCGTGACTCTATGGCCACGCCGCCCACAGACCGGGAGCCTCTCCTGGGCCGGACGCTGGACTCTCGTTTGAGCCGGCTCCTCATGCTCCCTCTGGACTCCAAGGTGCCCAGGCGGAGCCAGTCCTTCGACATGGGGGACGTGGCCGGTCCTGTGGGCAGCGGCCCGGGTAGCAATAGCGGCAGCAGCGGCCCCCAGGCGTGCAACAGCTACCCACGGAGGTTCAGCAGCATCTGGACTAAACGGAGCCTGTCGGTGAACGGCATGCTGCTACAGTGTGACGAGGAGGGCCCCGATACGGGAGAGAGCAAAGGGACGATAGACAGCGCCGACTGGGTGATGGAGAGCACGGTTTAGTGTGTGTGTGGGGGGGGGGGGGGGTTACAACCTGACACACTCCATCAAACAATGCCCAACGGATAGATGGCAAGCAGCCCTGCCAGACAGACAGACAGACAGACAGACAAGCCTGATGCATTCTTCATCGTACGACAGTGTTGCAGACCAAAAAGCCGATCTACAGTATAAGATCACGATCTATGATACAGTACATTGTGAGCTTTTATACAGCTGTGTTTTTCAGACTGCAACACTGCCGTACGGTACGACAGAGCATACATTAGGGAACAGACAGACAGACCCACTGGTCGTTCAACCTCCCCTTCCTCTCTGTTCTGCATGAATTGTTTCTGTGATACATCGGCCCGGAACTGATGTATTCACTTGACAGCCATGTTTTGCTTATCATCCCTCGTGTTGCGGAGGATGAACCAACTACTGTACAGAACAGAATGATTGGATGTCTGTGAGACATTGGACAAGGGGGGGTGCACAGTAAATGGCCAAAACTATTTGAATAAGACGCTTTGGATTACTTTGCCTCATAATTTGTACAGAAGTGAACATGGTCTTGTTTTAAGAGAGACAATGACTATTTGGCCACCATGTATACTCAAGGAAATGTGACATTCAGAAATATGGTGAAAGACCCTCGGACTACTATTAATTGTGCTGTGTAAATGTAATATATGTAATGCAATTAAAGTTTTTTTTTAAATATATATATATATATATATATATATTTTGCTGGTCAAACACGCATTGCTGAAATATTAGTTTCTCCCTCTGCACAAGAGCAGGGGTATGGCTAATATTTACAGTTCTGAAACCTGAATGTGTGTCTATTCTCATTTCTGACACTGACAGAAACCAGTTAAACCTTATCTGACTGAACGAGTAGCCTATAAATAGACGTGATGCTACAATTCCTAAAGATGTAAAAGAGAAACAAATGGAAGGAAAGAAAAGGATTTATTGACAAAAAATGTATGTGAATAATATATTTACTTTCTATACAGAGTATATATTTGAGGGTTTTATTGAATAATTCAGTATGGTATCAATATCAGATTTTATGCAATCATATTGGTTAATACATCGATCAATAAATCAATCAGTCCTGAAAACAAATTAATGTTTCCCGTACAGTTGTTATGATGTGAGGAGTCCGTAAACTATTGACGTCAGTTTTCATAATGCCAAATAACTGAGGCTATAACAGTAACAGGGGGAAGATTGTTCGAAGACAATTATTTATCTTCTGTATTTGATTTATTTCTCAATACTGGCAGCAACATAATCAAGTTGTATGTTGATGATGGATATCATTTGAAGACGTCTTTCTCTGAAAACTGTATATCAAAAAAAAGAAGGAAAAAAAAGAAAAAAGAAAGAAAAAGCATTTAAACACATTATTGTAACTTATTTCATTCATATTCGGTGTACTGGTTAATGAAGTTCATTCAGTATGTCCAAAATATAGCTGACTTGGCCTGTAAACATTTTTGGCATTTTGTCAGTCAACTTACGGTACCTCTGTTCCCAATTTTGTGATATCAATCATTTTGTAAGAGTAGAGTTTTCAATTGGTGTAGATAGAATTTTTTGGAAACAAAAAACTCCCTTTCTTTTGACTTTTTGTCCTTATACCACGGGAAATGTAGCCTATATAAAATTCCTACTGGGTCAAATCAACCACATGGGAGTACAGGTTTAACTAAAACTAACGCCATGGGCCTTGTGATATTATAATAAGACCCATTTCATGACAACACAATGCAAAGGTTTTGCAGTATGTTCAACAACGTTGAAGTTGTTTGCTTTTATTCTGTCCAGTGTAGTTGCATGTTTTTGACAAACAAACCAATACATTCAGTCAAAGTAAAAATACCATATACAGTATATAAACTGTCATTTCACATGTTGTGTTGTCTGATTACTTTTTTGTGATATCTTGGATTGACTGCGCGTGTACAATGTCTCTGTATATTGGCTTTTTTGTACAATATTCCAGTGTGTAAGAATGTGTATTCTGACAAAAAGCTGTGTACTGGTGTCTCTGGAGGTGAGGAGGTACACTACACTGGCATTACAGCCTACCTAACTGTACACATTTCTTACCTGGAGTTGTAGAAGATGTTTGTGTGGTCAAATCTATTGTTTTTGCTACTAAAAGATAAAACTAAAATTGCCTAAAACAGCCATGTTGTCTCAGAGTATTTTATTTATTTTTATTTTGGTTAATACACAACTAGTACAAAAAGCACTCGTTAGAATATCATAATTAAGCAATATTATATATAATATATAATTGTAATATTGCAATTAGTTGCCCTTAAAACTAAGAAAAGCGCTGAAAGAATAGATGACAGATGTAGTCATTACGACCACAAATGTCCCAAGAAACTAGCTAGCCTAGCCACCGAGTTTGCTAGCGCTCTGGGTTGAATGTATGACACTATCTGCAGTGATGTATTGTACTGTATGACGTTCAAGTGACAACACAAGACCATAACACTTCATATTTTAGATGTCTAACTAAACATATGACAGATGGTGCTATATTTGGTGACCAAAGGTCAAGGTTGACAATGAACCATCCACCGCTCTCAGTTCAGTTTTTTAAACAATTATTGTTGGCATACTGTCTGGCGTTGGTTCTCAAAATGTTGTGGTTCGTCTTGACCACTTAATAACCGTGATGGTTAAATGGGTGAGGCACATGCATTATCACAGCATGTTTATTTTAATGATCAATCAATTGATTGTGTTCCGGTTTGAAACAATGAAACTAATGCCATACAAGTTACTATTTGTTGGTATCACAAAGAAAAGAAAATCCCCCCCAAAGTGACTTTTTTTTAACAAGAACATGCTTTATGTTATCAATACAATCGTAGTGGGCCCATTTGCAACATCCTCACGGCCCACCAGTGGGCCCCAGCCCACAGGTTGATAACCACTGTGCTATGACAATACTAGCATTTCTTTCCTAGCTAATATTTGTCCTTGCATTCATTATGATAACAGAACCGAGCACATCTCTAGAGAGAAACCATATTGGAGTGTCCTTCCTCATGTGGTAAAGGTCACAGATCTGACTTTTCAACGTGTTTCATCAGCAGCTAACCGTGCAGCACAGTGAATGTCAAACAACACAGCAGCATTCATACGGATCTTTTCGCACATCAATATTATCCTCTTTAGGGCATTGGTTCTCAAACTTGTTTTAATTTAAAGCACCCCTGGTTTGGTATGCATTAGGCCACACGGACCCCCCATAACTCTGAGAGTGTACAAATGGAACCACATTTTATTCCAATATCGTACCATTTTGGTTTGTGAATAATACAAATGTGCAATGTGCAAAATAAATTTCCGGTCTTCAAGCTCACAACATAGATCTGCTATTTTAAGTAGTTTTGCTCTTGTATACATGTAATTAAAAAATCACACCCGTGTGAAATGAGGCGTGCTCTTGTCATTGTACATCAATTTATGTTATTTAACCAACCATTTAAAAAAATCATTCAATATATTTCATAAATTATATTTAACGTATATTTAAAATATAAAAGACTATGGAGAAAAAAAACATTTATGTATAATATCAGATATAGACTTAACTAAATTCGTATTCTTATTTATTTCTAGGTTGCAAATAAATAAAATCATATTTAGTGGAATTATCAGCTCTTGTCATCATACATCATCATGCATCATCCCATACTGGCCAATCAGAATGCCTGTTGCCTGTGATATGCAAATATGAGACGTGTGGGGACAAAAGCTGTATAATGGGAGGGGCTGCGCCCTCAGGGTGCTCTTATCATCATACATCATCACATGATTCCGGCCAATCACAATTGCCGTCCTCACTTTTCTGTCCTCACTTTTTATCCTCAATTCCATGCTCAGCCAATCAAATCATCGCTATGGGGTACACACAAGGCTAGGCAAGGGCTAGCGCCCCTCAAAAAGATAAGAGAAAAGTATAAAAAATTGATTATTTCAGGCCCAGGCCGTAGCATAACGGTCTGGGCACCGGACTGGTGATCCAGTCGCGGTGTGCCGCGGGTTCGACTCCCGGACCCGACACGGCCTTTACCGCATGTCATCCCCCCATCTCTCTCCCGTTTCCTGTCAGCCTACTTTCTATCCCTTAAAAAATCAATAAAGGCGTAAGCCGCAAAAAAATATCTTAAAAAAAAAAAAAAATTGATTGTTTCAAATAGCTATTAAGTCCCAATCTCTCAGACTCTCTCTCAGTGTCTTTATTCATGTTCAGCCAATCTCCAGAGTGGAGTGTGTGGAGAGGGTAGTGCAAAGTATTAGACCATGTTGGGACTCGGGAGTGTCTCTGGGATTTTTACTAGGGTTATGTAAGGGCAAGAACAGCTAGAGACAGAGAGATATACGAGAGAGAAGAAGTTTGAGTTTGGGATATAGATATTTCTTAAAGTTTATTCAAATAATTGAAGCACCACCACACACGGCCAGCTGAGTTGGTGAATTTCTATGAATAAAGATATTTACAGTCTGATATTATATTCATGGCAGAGCTCATGAACAAAATTGTTTTGTTGAAGAGAGGGTGCTTGAAAATATCGTAGCTACAAGTATGAATATGATAGTCTATTCCACTTGTGGCATAACCCCTATGTGGGATACACTGGGTTCATACTACAATCATACTGTATCATCTCATTCTGGCCAATTATTAGTCTTTTAATGTTTGTGTTTACACAGACACTTAAAACTGGTCATTCATTATCAATGGCATTACATGTTTGTGTTAGGACAAAGTTTGTGTTTACATGCACTAAAAGCACGCCCCATGCTGCCGATTTGCTCAAAAGACTAGAGTGTAAACACAAACGTTGTGTAAACACAAAAACACAAAAAGTGAGGATGCAAATTGTAATTGGCCAGAATGAGATGATGTATGTATGATGATAAGAGTGCCCCTCACTTCACACAGGTGTGATTTTTTATACAGATTTACGATACGCTGTGAGCTTGTAGATTGGACATTTTCTTCACACAACACCATCGTATGACAAAGTCCCACATTATATAAGTGCATTAACATAATATGGGTTTTTCCACAAGTTTGCAGATGGGCAAGCTTGTAGATGGGACATTTTCAGCACTGTTGTTTAGTGCCGTTTACTGTGGTATATGGGCTATTTAAGTTGTGTCAACAGGAGATTCTGTGGAAGAATTACATTACATGGGTTGGAGCCTTGAGGCTGTTGCAGTCTGGATGGGCAAAAAGTGCATAAGAAAAAGCTATCTCCTCCCTCAGTAACTACAGTCAGTCAGTGTGCCCTGTGCCCTGGTCAAAACAAAATACAGCTAGAGATAGTGCACTTGCCCATGGCTATTTTCAGAAACACCTTTGCAGCTTTACAAGCCTTGAAGTGCCTGAAGCCAGATGTAAGCCACAGCATCTACAAATGAATGGTGGTGCAGGGTTTCACATTGTGCCTGCAGGCAATCTTTTATATTTAATTCAATTGATTAGAGTGGAACATCACAATTATATCGTAATTACCGTGGATTAAAAGCAGACTTGATTGCGACTGAAGTGCAGTGCCACTGACCAAGCCTATACAGATTAAATCACAGGCGTGTGTAGCCCTCCATAATGATCAGAGGCAGTGCACGGAAACTAACTGTAGCCTAATCAAAGACAACAAAACAGTCATGGCAATTGTTATGACGGCATAGTATTAATTAAAAGAGCTTACTCTGATATATAAATAAAAAATACATAAAAACAAACAGCTATGTTATGTGTGAACAGTTATCACATGGGAATGGAACAGGCATGTGAAATAATCTGTAATGGCAGGGCTGAAATGTGGAATTGAACCATAATTAAAAATATTTTTGAATTACATCAATAGAGAGTATGCACATGCGTCACCTTTTCACCGGGGCACGCTCCCTCATCTAGACTGAGTGGCAAAACATTGAGCAGCATGGACTGCACTCCAAACTGCTTCCAAACTGACACAAAAATGAACCTGCACATTCAGTATACACACACACACACACACACACACACACATGCACGCACGCATGCACACACACACACACACACACACACACACACACACACACACACACACACACACACACACACACACACACACACACACACACACACACACACACACACACACACACACACACACACACACACTTTGAAAACCACTGGTATGGCCTTTGAAACAGACCCCATAAGAACTCAATTCATACTGAAATATTGCCATAACAACTCCGACAATACATTCTTATGTTATGGGATAAGCATGTTGTGTGGCCCTGCCACGTCTAGAGTTATTATGGAATTTCTTGGAGCAGCGGCCTCATGCATGTTGTTGCCATGACTAAAACATGAAGGCTTTAGGGAGCTCTGAGTGCTCTCCTGAGCCCCTGGGATGCCCAGAGCAATGTGAGGTCTGCTACTCACTACTGCACTGTGCTCAGACACATGTATACACATAGCATATGATACATTACACTTGGTTTACAGTAGGAACTAAGACCATGATGCATTCAATGTGAATGTTTGAGTAGGCTACATGTATGTTTTCACACTCTGAAATTTCACACTGAAATATATCTTGCATGATATAGGTGTCATCTATTTTTGCCAAATGTGCTACGTCCACAGAGAACATCTGCAGAAATGCTAAATAAAAAATATATATTCCCCCACAATGTATTCTATTGAACACTTCAAAGCAACTTAAAATGTTTATAGGACATTTATATGATAGGCTAATACTGCCCTCTTGTGGTCAATACTATTTCTACAAAACGCCGGAATCATTGTAGTAGCGTAGCAGAGTTTTACTCTACTTTGTTTATTTTGGTAATTATTTTGCGTGTGTGTGTGTGAGAGAGAGAGAGAGAGAGAGAGAGATCTTTTTGCGGTGGATCACATTATTACCCGGGCAACCTGACTGAAGAGACGCTTATTGCTTGCGTAAATTTGGGCCAGGTGTTCAAATGGGTAAATCCACACTGGGCCACCCACGTTTGGTTCAAGTAGCGGCTAGCCTGAGTGCCAGTGTTGGTTTAACCATCAATTTGTTTATTTATTATGTTGGATTTGATTAAATAGGCACTTTATGTACAGCATGCATAAAGTATATTGGCTACTAGCTCTGGTCCACATAGCTCTAATGCCGTCGCAACGGCTGTAAGGCTATGGATCAGAGCTATGCTACACTAGCCTGATGTGGAAGATAAATGATCACCTACTCCACAGAAAGAGCTCTGGACATTACGCGTAATGTTAAACCATTTTGTCAGTCACTCACTACAACAACTTTTGGCCTGGAGAAGACACTGATAAATACACACAATATGGATTTTGCTGTCTGACAATCTTGCTGGGAGCTGTGAGAGCTATCGCTATCACTCCAGACCCCATGGTCCACCATATACCCAGCTGCATCACATAAGTTTGCAACTGCACTTGCTGTGAGTATACCTCCTTTACCATATTGTGCCATTTGTGCCATAGCATTTGAATGGATAACTTAAAACATTGGGAGATCAGGTGACGAAACAACGATCAGGTCCTGTCATGGAATGTTTACTTTGAACAGTAGTTCTACTTTAATAAAAATACCAGTGGGGATGCAATGGGCAGAATGCCACCTTACTGCATGGAGGTTGGGGGGGGGAAACAAATTAGCCTACCTTTTACAGTAAAACATTAACCATTGTCTTTAATAGTCAAGGAAGACTATACAATATTGGTTTAATCAATGTGTTGACAGTTTATTTCTTTATACAGCACAGTATATCTGGTTTTATTGAATAAAATCACACTCGTGTGAAATGAGGGGCGCTCTTACATCATCATGCATCATCACATTCCGGCCAATCACAATTGGCGTCCTCACTTTTTACCCTCAAATCCGTGGTACACAGAGTACAGACACAGAACGGAGGGTTATGGCAATAATTGTAATGATTGTTCTATTGAAGAAAAGCAATAATGGTAATATATTACTTTAATTTTTATTAATGTATACATTTCAGGTATTTACTATGACAACCTGCATTTCCGTGTGCCACGTAACGCCTCCATAATGGTCATGCCTCAAGTCATGACCCCACCCATCCTTCCTGTTCTGACATTCCATATGTTGATCTGACCTCATCAAACCCTGTATACACTCAAGACACGTTCCATATATGGCCAGTACAGAATTAATTTCATATGTTGATCCGACCCCGGGCCCCCATGCCAAAGCACCAGCACTCGCCCAGCAGTCTGACATCACCCAGGTGGATGAGTGCCCTTAGGGCGAGGTCGCTTCTCGCCCTCAGGGCATCTTACTGGTATTCAAAGTTCAAAAATATCTAAGGCCTCATTTATAAGAGAATATGAATTCCAGAGCTAGATATACTGTATGTATATAGCAGATACAATTGTGACAGAACCATACAACAACAAACTTGAAGAGAATACAATATACAAAATAATTAAATACATTCAATACAATCAAGGATGTATAGAAAAACTATTCAAAGATATATATAGAGATTAAGTACATGTCCTGAAAATGTGTCCTAAATGCCCCTAGTTACCGGTATATAATGAATTGAGTCATAACATGTTATATAAAAAATCATCATGACAAAATATATTTGATAATTAGGTTTTACAAAAAAAGATTTAAGGTAAAAGTCTACATTAAGGCCAAAAGGAGATAGTGTTTTTAAGGTCAACAAACATTGTGTAAACACAAACATTGAATACAAAAGCAAATTGTGATCGGCTGGAATGACATTTGTGATGATGTGATTGGTTGAGCATGGAATGTGATGTATGATGATAAGAGCGCCCCCTTTAAAAAAAAACTTTTTACTTTTAGTCTCTCTCTGCTAGTCAACTCAACTGCTTTATGTCCACTTGGAAAAGCAAGTAAGGGATTCCAGCTGTAATAATGAAATGATACCGGCAGTATGACAACTAATTATTGGATTATAGTCCAGGAAAATAACATTATTTTTAGGGCCTATGCCCAGCTTTTAGTGTGCATGCATGTACACACACAAACATTAAATGCCAATGGTAATGAATGGCCAGTTTTATGTTATTGTCCTAACACAAACATTATCCCATTCTGACCTGAGATCAGATTCATACGAGGTTTCCACTGGACACACACTGGTCTGATGAACCCATTCTGACCTGAGATCAGATTCATACGAGGTTTCCACTGGACACACACTGGTCTGATGAACCCATTCTGACCTGAGATCAGATTCTAAAAATGTCAGTCGTTCTTTGATTTTTACAAAAATAGCAGACCTACAAGCTCGTAGCGCGCCACTCGGTGGCGCGCTATGAGCTTAACATGATGCTTACACCAAAATGGGTGCCCGCCCAGAATGGGTTAAATGCCATTGATAATGAATGGCCAGTTTTGAGTGTTTGTGTAAACACAAACATTAAAAGACTAATGTTTGGCCAGAATGAGATGATGTATGTCGATGAGGTATCATGATGATAGTGCCCCTCACTTCACACGGGTGTGACTTTTAATTTATGTATCATTGCTTGCTAAATAAAACAAAATATTCACAAATTTTATTAACCACTTATGCCATAATTATACTTAAATGAAGGCTGGATAGCCGAAACATTTGTCCTGTGGTGTAGATAATAAACCTTCGAAAGTATATTCTTGGTGCATACAGTGCGATCTCTTCACCTATTCTACAATATTTATACTTAAAGTGGTTCAAATGATTTGTATGGTTAATTGGGGGTCCCTGAACCCCAAGGATCTCCCCTACTGGCTACTAGTGGCGTTTGACATTAATGGTTGGCGCCTGCGCAGTAGCTCCATGCTGCAGTGTAGCCTGCAGACTTTTGGTGACAGCCTCGCATCATCGCATGGGCAGTTTGGGCACACCAATGCGAACGGGGGCGCGCGTGTGTGTGTGACTTTTACGACTGTGTGCGCGCTCAAACGTTATCTTATTCCCGATCCAGTCCATAGTAAACCGTCCATAGAGTTGACAATAAAAAAGTAACACTAAGTAGTAGTGGAATATGAAGGACGCATGTGTGAAGGACACTTCGGGTTGCTGATTATAAACATGGCCTCGCCAGCAAAGCACTCCATCATACCTCAAACGAACGAGGCACAAATCAAAGCATGCTCGCTGCTCTTCTACAAGGCCGTGCGCGATCTGAAGCCCGTCTGGATGCTGGAGGACATGCGGACGATGGAGACCTTCTACCAGGAGGACGACGCCAGCCAGCGGACCTACAGCCCCTCCGAGGCGCTGCTCTACGCTATAGTGCACGACCACCAGGCCTACGCGCGGCACCTGCTAAATCGAAACGCCGACGAGGCGCTCGCCAAACCCGGCGAGCGCTTCTGCTGCTGCCCGTCCTCCGCTCCGCACCTCGCCATGGCGGTCCGCTATGACAGGCGCTACATACTGGGTCTCATATTGCTGGAGGCGCACCGGATACCCGGCAGCGTCGGCTCTCGTGGCAGCGGCGCGGGCGGGTGTTTTCACACGGAGGACGGCAAGACGCCGCTGCATCTGGCGTGCGAACTCCTGCGCCCGGAGGCTGTCGTCATGTTGCTGGGCAACGGAGCGTCGCCGCGCGCCAAGGACCACGACGGCAGGACGCCCTTGGACATCATCCTCCAGCGCCTCGGAGACTCCAAAGCAGGGAACCACGGTGGAAACACGAGGCAGTGTTTGGACAATATGTTGATGTTTATGCCCGAGATTAATTTCAAAATGAAAAGTGCACTTGGTGAAAAGCCTGAGTTTTGGGCCAAACTTCTCGGCGAGGACACATTTAATTATCTAGCTGGAAAGAGCCCAGCTCCTTTGGTGCTCCTTGCCATGCAAACTATTCTGAAGCAACTCAGCCCTGCAAGGTTCTCTGATAGCCTGCATGAATTGCCAATACCTCTCTCCTTGAAACCAACCGGCCTACCTCGCAGTCAGCATGAGACATTAAAAGTGTTGTTATAGCATGATTTACATGGTATAGGCCAGTGGCTCTCAAGGTAAAATCCGGGGGCCCCAGAGGACCTTGCCAGGGTTCCAGGTGGTCCCGACTCCCCAGGAAAATGACTGATGGTTTAGGAACCAAATGGAACCTAGGCTACTCTATGTATATGTAGCCTAACTCTAAAAGTGTAAAAGTGACCATTTGGGCTCCATTTTATTCTCTTAGGAGTGACAGACCTAATGTCAGTAATGTGTTCCATTTGTACACCCAGAGATGGGAGATATAGGCATGAGATTAGGCCTGAGATTTGTACAGACCTTAATGGGTCCATTTGGTTCCTATAACTATAACTACCCACTTTGAGAACCACTGGTTTAGGCCACAGTGTAATGTAGCCTGCTTAAAATATTCAAACGGTATGAATCTATAGACTGTGATGTTGTAGCTTGATTTGTGTCTGAGCATGTATGACTGCAGTGGGCTAGCTGCTAGCCTACTGTGTTTACTGTATGAATCTATAGATGCTGATGTTGTAGCTTGATGTGTGTCCGTGTGACGTATGGACTATGGAGACAGAGCATGTATGACTGCAGTGGGCTACAGTGTATATATACTGTAGCCTACTGTTTATGGTTTGCTATCCTATGAAAGGGGTGCAAAACTACAAATGGACCCAGTGTCAACCTTTAATGAATATGCAATGTTTATTGTTTAAATGTTATTGTTTAAGAAAATGAAGCCATAGATCATTTTAAAAGTGTCTGGCATAAACATTATGTTATGTGCCACATGATGGAGTGATTGTGACAATACATGGAGCCTTAAAGGTATGTTCAGGCAACAATAAATGAAGCTAAGACCATGAGATACTTATTTTTATTTATTTATGTGTATATGTATGTATTTGCTCTTATTTCAATCTGGGGGTCCAAAAGGAGGTTAGGTAAAATAATAATAATAATAATAATAATAAATATATATATATATATATTACCCTCCCAAAAGGAGGGTAGGTAAAAAAATATATATCTATATCTATATTTTTTTACCTACCCTCCTTATGGACCGTCCGACCACCAGATTGAAATGTATTTGGCTGTATTTGTTTAATAAGAGCATGATTTTTTTAAGTTGCCTGAATTAGACATAGAAGGAGGGACACCCACACACTGCCACTCGCTGGTTCAAGAACATTTATTAGTAAAGAAATGCATTTCTTTGAACCAGCAAGTGGCAGTGTGCGGGTGTCCCTCCTTCTACGTTTACTGCCTTGTTGTCGCCAACCCAGATGCGCAAAATCTTAACCGGGTGTGCGGAAGTCTTCTCTTCAAAAGTTGCCTGAATTGTAAATGGAATGTTAAATCAATGAATTGCAAGCAATTGTCTTCATGTAGTACATACAATGCACACAGCATGCTATATCAAGACACGTTATACATGGAGCAGGTTAAGCCCATGCTCTACAGAGGGCAATGAAACGTTAAACTCCCCTTTAACCAGGCTCTGGGTGATATATGCCTTGAGAGGTAGTTTGGGATTAACAATAAAGTGTCACATGTTTGCGTGATTGTGATATATAAATCCCTTAAACGTATACTCACAAGAATCATAGTACGTGGTTACATTTTTTTAGAAAGATGTTTAAACAAGTGTGTGTGAGTTGCCATGTCTATCCATACATTTTTCAACACAGCTCAGGTTCTGAATTCATTGCCATCCTTCAGTAAATACGGGTTTTGTGTGTTACTGCTGCGCCCTTTGTTAATCCATCCCTTTGATTGACACACAAAAGACACGATGAGCTCAGAACAATGTCATGCCAGTTCGTTGGTGAGAATGGACATGTGTGAGTATATGTGCAGAATGTAAACACACCTAACTTGTGATGGCACATTCTTATGGACTGTGCAACAGGTCGTGGGCTCAGCTGAAGAAAACGGCCCAAAACAGCCAGATGGCGGGGTGTGATTGCGGCCCTATGCTCCATCTAGGAGCCTACAAGAGTAAGTGAAGTGCAACAGGTACACCATACACAACATGAGGAATGATAAACTGATGGTCTTAACAAAAGCTAAAAGTTAAGACAATCTTTAAAAAAGGTTATAAGAGCTGTGTGTACACTATACATAAGGTTGTGCCCTCAAGTTTTACAATATTTTTTGACTTGCAGTACAGAATGTGGATGGCATGGATGATAAGTGTAAAAAAAGAAAAGGAAGCATGAGTCTGCTGCATCCTATAAACACAGTAGGAGTAAGTTTAACAGTGTGCACCTGCACTTGTTTAATAGAGTGGGTGTGCATACTGTGCATACTTAAAGAAGAAAAAGTATCAACATCAATATTGTGTGTGGGCTAGCTAGGATCTTTCTCATTTAGGATGAATGAATGAATTAACAAATTAATGGTACTAAATGGTTTTATTTGGCAATTTAAATGAATACATGTGTATGCATACGTCGAATGTATGAGTATGCGTGTTGCATACATTCAAAGTATAGCGGATTAAATAAAACAAAGCCAAGAAATGCTTATCATTTACACGTGTGGTCCTCCAGCAAGCTTTTCATAGAAGATTAAAACATTATGTTTGAGAGAATTTTGTTCCAATGTAGGCTGCTGCTAATACTGTATATAGAGGTGTTTTTGTTTGATCAAAATAGTATAAAATCTGTTGTTGCCTTATGTAAAGTAGCTATGATATGAGTCTCTGATCCGTGAACATATTAATGATATTAATAATCATCATTATTATTTTAAAACAATGTACATATCTAATATGGATGACCCCTTTATCAACTGTGAATCAATTAAGCTGCAGGGTTTCTTAAGAGTGCAAACACAATATACCACAAACCACGAGGTGGCGCCACAATCAAAGTAATACGTTATGGTTTTGCCAGGCTTCCCAGCTTCCTAACCTCTATCTTGTATGAGAATCCCCCTAGTTTGTTTTAGACTCATTTTATTGTAATAATGGGGTAGTTTTTATTTTACTTTATTACAATAAGGCTTAAAACTGGCACAGTTAAAAACATTGCATTTCAATTTCAACACAATACACTTAGATATCGTTAATTTTAGTTAACTGTGTGTGTGTGTGTGTGTGTGTGTGTGTGTGTGTGTGTGTGTGTGTGTGTGTGTGTGTGTGTGTGTGTGTGTGTGTGTGTGTGTGTGTGTGTGTGTGTGTGTGTGTGAGATAGATCACCATACACGTTATGCGTGAAAGCCCATTTAGTAGCAAAAAACAACGTTTGGGCGGTTAAGCCTTCATCAGGGAATGACAATGATTAGCGTACGTGTCCATCATAGGGATGCCTGCTATAATGTTATGAATTTAAATGGAATTAGAACATGTATATATTTGTGAACTAACTAAATGTATTGCTCATTTTATGTACAAAAATATATGTATATTTTAATTAAATTTCTCCTGACTGAAATACATTTGTCACAACATACCATACCATTTGTAAAGATTGGGAATAACTCTGTACACCTTGTTTCTGCTCACGTGGTCGCAAGCCAAACAGACGGCCTTCAGGTACTTAAGTCTCTTCTCGGTGGGGTGACGCTGGGCATAGTAGTGCTGCCGCCACTCAAAGTAGTGCATGTAAGCCTGGTTGTCCTTGTCCAACCTCGAGAGGAACTCAGCCAGGGACTTCTCATCAGGAAAGTCATTTACGTGTATGAAGGATTCCCCAGGGATGAAGTCCTCATAGTTCTGTCTGGACGGGCCTAGGACCACCGGCACGGTTCCCGCTGCAAGTGGGCCATTGAGCTTTTCTGTGATGTAGTCTTTGTAAATGGACTCTTCAAAGGCGAGGAAGAATTTGCAGCTTCCGATGTTTGAAAAATGGTCTGTCGGTTTGAAGTCGTAGCTACTCGAACCCTCACCGTAGACGGTGACATTAATGTGTTGTGCAAGTTTACTGTAGTAGTTGTATGCTGTGCCATTGGTGCCATTTTCATCCATAATCCAGCAAACCAGGTTTTCCTTTTTGGGTGGCAAAAATGTCTCTGTTGAGTGTTTTCTGGCAGTCAGCCTCCAGTGCACAGGGATGTCTGCGTCCTTCCTAAAATTCAAGCTCAAATTGAATAGATTTTCAGTGCCGTTTATTTTACGCGTGTTGCTTGGCGGGTCCAAATTCAGCCATATCCACCTTTGAAATCCAGGTCTGGGCCAGGCGGGAAGGTTGGATAAATCATCTTTAATGGCCTTATGAAATATTAACACTTCATCTGCAGTGTGATACAGGGACCTGTTGTCTGATAGGCGGCAGCTGTTGATGTTGAAAAAATGCTTGCAATCCCTCACGTCAAACTTATATTCTTCAGGCCAGAACCACATCAGGATTAGATTCTTTGCAGGATCATCAACCATGTAGCTCTTGTGACCCGGGACAGGGTGGCACTTCTGCAGTGGGTTTGACTTAAAGTACATGAGGAGCAGCATCATGAATCCTCCTCCAAAAAGAAAGACTGTGAGGAGGGAACGCAGGACGGCAAACATTTTTGATTCTGCAAAAAGAGAAGGGGGGTGGTGGGGGGGGGGGGGGGTGTGTTATATCTGCCCTTTGCTAATCTCGGGAACTATCCGACCGATCAACGCCATTCCCGGCATGCATATCGTCAAGGAAACAAGGGAGTGTAGTGCCCGGTATGAAGTTTGTTGGATTGGTGGTTGTCCAGAATATGTCCATATCACCATATACAGCATCTCGATATGGGTATTAAAGGGACTAGAATACATACATGGGTATGCTGACAATGTGTATTGCTGCTGCATAACTTCCCTGTGTACTATAAGTTCAGTGTGATGCAGCCTGCAGTGGAAAACAAACTACAAAATTAGCCTAGGGTGTTGTACTCCTTTATCTTGACTATTCATATCACTGTTTTAAGTTAAAGCATTAAGTTACATTACTTTTACACGGTAAGCAATTATTTACATTGAGTGCAATAGGGTATGATTTTGTTTGATTGTGTGCATACAAAATGTATGACTATGTATATGAGAACTGTTAACAGGTTTAAACATGTAACTATAATAATGAAATGTATGTACCATATCAAATATACAGGACATTGATTACCATATGTAATGAAATAATTAGATTCAAGACAGACAAACAGAGTATATATGACTCAGAGATGAGCTCTGACAGCTGACACTATCCATAGGTTGCCACCCAGAGTTAAGAGTTCACACAGACCCTGTGGGGTTTAATTACACCCCTAATATAAGGCTCTGTTATCTCAGGTCGCCTCGTAAATAACTCTCATATCTTCTCGAGGAATCACTGTTGAGCAAATTAACTGAAATAGCAATAGTCTAGTAACCGCTGTCTCTGGGCTCATTTAGTGACTTATGTATACATTTTGGGCGCATTTGGCCCGTGGGCCGCACTTTGGACAACCCTAGACTCTACAGGGCTTCTCAACTTAACACTGATGCTGCCAGAGTTTGTCAAAATAAAGGCGCTAAAGCCCCACCTTCCATTTCCCCCCCAAAACCGGGAGGTATAATCTTCCATAATACTACCTTGCGCTGTCACATCTGATCTTTCTTTAGAAGTGTTAATATTCCAAACGAGATGCTTGGATAAGTCTGAAATTAGGACGGAACATTGCCGTTCTGATCAAAACCATGGACAGAGACGTAGATTCAGAGATAATAGCAAGTTTTGTCGCGCCATAAACAAGGAAGTGTATGACTGCAGCCTGCACGCATGCGCAAAACATGTCCAGGAGCACTGAACAAGGCGTTGCGTTTTAATTGGTATAACTATAACCATGACGGACCGCAGCTATATTAAAGGATAATTCCATACTAAAAGGCTTTCTTACCTTTCTTTGTAGTTGTTACGTCCCCACCAAAGAGGTCCAGGTGTTATTTTGTGCAAAAGCTCCTTATTGGCCATTTCCCCTACCATAAGCCCTAAATGAATTGCATTGAATTGAATTGGAATTGAATGGGGCTATGGGGTGTTGTGCTAATTTGCTTATTTCCATTGCTCAAAATTATAATTTCTTTGTATATATCCTCTCTTCATAATGTAAATAATATCCCAAGTGGCACACTTTACTACTTCTTTCGATGGAAATAAGCGAACTAGCATAACACCCCATAGCCCCATTCAATTCCCATTCAATGCAATGCAATTCATTGAGGGCTTATGGTAGGGAAAATAGCCAATAAGGAGTTTTTGCACAAAAAAACACCTGGACCTCTTTGGTGGGGACGTAACAACTACAAAGAAAGGTAAGAAAGATAAGAAAGCATTCTAGCATGGAATTCTCCTTTAAGCAGGGGCCGCATGCGGCCCACGGGGCACGGTCCGCCGGTTGAGTAGCACTGTCTAGTGTCTACCCTATATCATATTTTGAGACGGGCCAGAGTGACCAAGCTTTTGGTTAGAATATTAATTTCAGTCGATGAGTAGCGAGTATCCAGGTAGACAAACTCATCTGGCTCCCACAAATAAACGGGGCGTAGTAATTTACAGTTTTAGACTATAGCAGTCATTTTATTTGTTTAAGATAAGTTATACAGAGAATGAAAAAACATTAACTCTTTTTAACTCGTTTTAAGATTAGTGCCATACAAATGAAATAACAAAGATGATACATGTTGTCCCAACAGAATCCAGCTGACATCTCTGATCATTCTAAATTCATTAGAAATAATAATAATAATAATAATACAATTAAATAAGCAATTAACTATAATCACTTCAATGATGAAGTCAGTTGCTCACCTGTGAAATGCCTTTCTTTGTACGCACCCGTTGCTATTCCAGAGTAGTGAAAAGAGGAGGCACAACCAGAAAGTTAAGACCAATAACACAGTAGTCACTAGTCACATCATGTGGGCTAACCCACATTACTCACATCAGCAGAAGAGAGAGGGAGAAAGAAAGCCAGCCAGAGAAAAAAAAACTTTAGTAAGTTAGTAAGATGTGAAACACTGTGTGTAAGCAATATCTAATTCCAGTTCAAGGTAGGGTGATATTATTTTGTTAAGTATTAAATAGCTCTTTATTCTGATTTGTAAACACAAACTTAGTGTTTATTCAGTAACAGGAGTCTCCCTATCTCTACCAGCTCTTTCATGCAGGTTGGGATACCAAATTTATCCAATCAAGAGAGAGAACTCAGACAGGATAAGGCTTGAACAAGTGAAATTGGAAGTGATGACACAAATAAATGAGCAGACAAAATTTTAACTGAATTTTTTTTTGAAGCAGATAACACTCTCCCGATTGGCTGAAAATGGCAACCCACCTGCAAATTAATTGTCTGTATTGAATAGCTGGACAGATGGAGAGACCCAGGTCCTGTTACTGAACAAACATTCTATAGCATTTACTATCATAATATGGTGCGTTAAACTTTTAACAAAACTTAATTTTAACAAAATATAAATAAAATACTTACCCTACCTTCAATGATCTCTCAGATATGAAAATAATTATGCTACTGTAGTTATGCTTAACCACGGAGCCAAAACAATCCAACTTATTGCCTCGCATCACGACATGTTGTGTTGTGAGCAGGGCGT
This sequence comes from Protomyctophum parallelum, assembly GCF_964188405.1. Taxonomy (NCBI): domain Eukaryota; kingdom Metazoa; phylum Chordata; class Actinopteri; order Myctophiformes; family Myctophidae; genus Protomyctophum; species Protomyctophum parallelum. Next base: position 9,230,883 of record NC_139717.1, read on the forward strand.
GTCGCACTGAGGAAGGCAGAGTGGTTGGTTTGTCTTTATCATTCTCTCTCATCCTTGATTAAACAATAATAATATAATTCTGGGACCGGGAAAATGTTTTGTTTGCACAGTGTGCTGCTAGAAAATCTTAGACCAGCTAGGTGTTGGTGTATATGAACAGTATGTAGGAAAAGAGAAGGGAGCACTCATATGCTCCAAAAGATAAATGTATTGACGACGTTTCGAGCCAAGGCTCTTCATCTGGTCAAAAACTCTATGAACAGTATGTAGCCTATAAGGCAGGGGTTTTCAACTGATTGTGAACCAGGGACCACCACCCTGACTTTGAATCAACCTGTGGACCACTATTGTGTTGGGTTGGGAACTGGGGATATGGGCTAAGATTAGTGCTTTTGTAAGTTAACACTTGCTATGCATCCCATGTGTGTACATCCCACTGTTTCTCAACCGTTGACTACTACTGGTAAAATGTCTTAATAATAATGACTCAACCAGACACTTCCCCCTTCTTGAGATTCTAACTCATCACAGGTCACTAGTTCACGGTTTCTCAACTAGTGGAAAGAACATTTAAAACAAATCCTACATTACTAAATGCATGGTCAGGGACCACATGCAATACCTCCACGGACAACCAGTGGTCCACGGACCACCTGTTGAAAACCCATGCTATAAGGTAGCGTGACATGAGTGATTCATTAAGGACATAGCAGGAATTAAAAGGAATCCAGGATAACTAGTTTGATGTGAGGTCTCCAGATATAAGCAGATGCAAGTTCACCTGTGTACTATACTGTATGCAAGACTGTCAGACAGGATCATGTGCCATTTCTACTTTTTGAAGTTATGTGAATCGATACATTTGTTAAGACACTTCTTCGTGAGCTTGTAGGTTGGCTATTTTCAAAAAGCCAATGAATATAGGGCACTGCATTTCATGCAAACTATTTTGCAGGGGAACCCACCAGTTAAGGACCCCTGGGGGTCCCCCTTTGAGAACCACTGCTCTACGTGTCTCTATTCTGTGGCGAACATTTGGCAAAAACATGGGAAAATAATTTGGGGCAAAAAGGAGCGGACCAAGTATAGAGCCCTGGTGGACATGTGTCTACACAGTACATCAAAGGCTAAATTGCTATTAAAATCCCCATGAACATCTGTCACAAGCTGAGGGTGAGGACCCACATGCACAAAACGGAGGCCCCAAATGCAGAACAGCAAAGGCGGGCAGAGTTCACATTTTATTGAATACAAAATAAAAGAGAAAACGTCACAATCTCAAACTAATATGCAGTAGACATGAGGGTTGATTACACATGAGATACACCTGGGGAAGACATGAACATGGAACCATGAAAACTAGAATGGAAACATGACAAGACCTAGACAAGAGGCAAAGTCTGTGCTCGACTGTGACATGACCAGCAACAAATTGCTTCCTTTATGACGGCTTCATGTCAGACATAAGTGAGTAATCTCCTCCACTCACAGCTCTCTGAATAGCACTGTGTTTTGTCTGTCAGGACAAAGACAAAGAGTGACATGTCCTTTTTTTGTCCTACCTTTTTCTACTCATGATAGATTACTGTCCACCTTTTCAACTGATGTCAAAGGGGAATCCATTTTAAAACAACCTTTTTTTAACCTGTTCAGCATCTGTGTAAACACAAACACAAACTATACAAAGATGGGTGCAGGCCGTGAAACTATGACAACTGGGGGGGAGCATATCCAAATGTAACACAGTTTTGCATAGAATGACCCACAACCATGCAGGCTGTTTTGTTTGCATAAAACTTTGTTTATGTAAAAAGTGTTGGACTATAGAGAGTTTATGACAAAACTCTCGATGTCTGCAGACATGTCTTCAATGCGTCGGCTAATTGTGTTATTTGAGAGTGGCACATTTGCTAATTCCTTTGCAGCATCTGGTGGCACCAAGCCCACACACCCCCGCAAATTCGAATGAATTGGCTATTACTGTTTCTGCCAATGTATGTGGCAATTTTAACTTTGCCAACATCTCTGCGATTTGGTAGCTTAATTCCAAACCTTTTTCAGAAGTTGTGGTACTGCGCATCAAGATACTTGCCTGCTTCGCTGTGTCCTTCTCCTTTTTTTCTTTCAAACTCACTAAAAGGTTTTTGTCCTTTCAACATGAGTGGTATCAAGGTGACGCTTCAGCTTACTGGGAAACATGGTGCTGTTTGCAAGCTTGAATCCACAAACGATGCACAGCGGAATCGGGTTAGTTGTATCCCCAGTAAACGTGAAGCCAAACTTCATGTAGTCATCACGGTAAAGTCTGGCAGTGGCTTTCTTTGTAGGCTTTGCGTTAGTAGTAGTCGCCATTGTTGTTGTTATCCCCGGCGGCGAGGGGCCGCTGGCTGTGCCGTCGTCAGATGGAGGTTACCCGGCGGCGCTGTGTGTGCTGCTGTTGGGTTCTGGTGGTGTCTTTCTGGAGGGAGCGAAATGTAGCGTCTTCTGGATGCATCTCTTTTTGGCTGCTGGTTCCATCTTGTAGTAGCTGTACAATGTGAGTGCCAAGCTAGTCTGTGCCCCATTTAAACAGTAAAGTTGCCAGGCGAGTACAGGTGATGGCCCCATGTACACAAAGACATACATTAGCATTAACATTCCTATGGTCTTTAGAGTCTATTGATCCGTTGTTGTCGCATGTCTAATTAGACGTGTGACAACAACTGGCATATATGTCGGCCTCATATGGCCTTGCACTTTGTTTGGAGCTTAACTGATTTAATAAACAAACAGAAGTTGTTCAAAGATTTTCTCATTATGAATTTGAGCCCAGGTGTGGTTTTAATTTAGCATGTAGTTATGGATTCATACACAGTACAACTAAGTCTTAGTGTTAATTTAATTCAGTAATATAGTAATATATAAAGTAATATTACTTTTTAAACAAGTAACGAGCAATAGGTACTTGTTTTCCAGAACATTGAGTTTACCTGGTATGAAATAAATTAATCAGATATGATATCAGGGCTCCATATAAAGGATCACAACACTGTTGGCTGGCTGATGCTGTTCAGTTGAGGCGACACACAAAAACTTGTACATAGGGTGGTGGCTGCTGTTGATTGGACACACAAAAGCTTCTTGTGTATAGCTATAGGGTGGTGGCGGCTGTTGATTGGACACACAAAAGCTTCTTATGTATAGCTATATAACACTTTGCATCTGTCCGTAACGTCATGACCACAAACAAACAGCTGATCCTTCCTTAATTTCGTTCCGACGTTAATAACTGTGACGGCTGAGATCAATTTGGCACGCCCTATGAAATCAAGCTTCGCCCTCGTTTTTTGCGACATGCACAACTGCAATACGACCAAACAACGCATGGAAACCATAGTTACACGATGGAAAAAGCCAATAAAAAGTTTTCCCCGCTTGCCATTCCATGCTACACAACCCTGTACTGAGAGGACATTTTAAGCCCAGCACCATGCCTTTTATAGACGGGGATAAAATACCTTATGCTATAGGGTATTTTTTTGCATAAAGAGCAGCCATCAGACTGTCTCAGTCATCACAGAGGCAGTATGTTTGTAGAGACATTTTCAACACTACAGATTTAGCGGTAGATCAAATCAAAAATATTATGTATATCTGAATACTGAATCAAGCCTGAGTAGATGATAAAATGACAAATGTCCCATTATATTGTCTATTTATATTGTGTGAGTGTGAGTGTGCGTGTGTGCGTGCGTGCGTGCGCAGCTGAATGCTGTTGGGGCTACTTAATCAGGCAAATATGATGGCATATTTGCCTGATGAAGACCTAGTAGGTTGAAACGTTGCAATTTGTTGCCTCTAACTAAAGTAAGTCTCATGGAGCTCTACTAACTAGTGTGTGGATGTTCTTTCTCTTCCTTGATGTTTGCCTTGATGCCTGACATCCAGCACCTGGCCTAAATATTGGCATTGAGATGTGCACACAATCTTCTCTGTGAAAGAATATAAAAAGGACAACACCATAATCAGCATAATCTATGCCGCTATTGGTAATATAATAATAATGTTCTTTAAATTCCAAAAACAATATAATCTTTTTTTCTTTTTTTTAAACATATGTTTATTCATTTTCTTTACAGTACAAAGAAGTATTTTCAGAACAATTAACATATATTTTTCCCCCCCACATCCCCATGGCAGCACAAATACAAACAAAATCTTATCACGAAATGTTTTGACAATAATAAATACAGAACAAAAATAAATAACTAATAATGACAAAACGAAAAATAAAACGAAAATAAAACGCATTACATACAGTTAAACAAACAAATGCCCAATGTCCGTCACAGTTCCCTACCCCCACCCCACAGTGGTGTCAGTATGAAAAGTACGATGACGTAATCTTCAAAAGACCAACGGCCCAACCTGAAAACACATCTGCAAACCAACCGAACCATCAAATATGCAAAAACATCTGACAGTGTCAGTATGAAAAGAACCAGTCATACAGATTATGTACAATACTGTAACCATTGTCCCATGAAATGTGATCACAGGCGAGACAAATGGGTTGAGTGAATTCGTTCTGTGTTGACAGTAGATGCGGTGTAGCTTTGAGGAACTTTCTCCAGTTGAAGTACTGCATGTACTTAATATCATCCTTGTCCAACTGAAGCAAATACTCTGCCAGTGATCTGGCATCTGGGAAGTCATTGATATGAATGAAAGAGCCGGGTGGGAAGAACTCTTCATAATTCTCTCTTGGTGGGCCCAGAACGACTGGCACCGTTCCCACTGCCAAAGGTCCGTTCACCTTTTCTGTGATGTAGTCTCTGTGAATGGAGTTTTCAAATGCAAGGTAAAACTTGCAACTTGCCAAGGTTGCATAATAGTCCTCATAGCTTAGTGGTTTTGAGTACGCCCGGCCATAGACATGGACATTGATGTACTTACTGAATTCTTTAAAGTATTGTACCCTGGCAACTACACCGTCTGTAACGCTATTGGACACAATCCAACAGACCACCTTGTCTTTCTTTGGCAAGACAAAGTCCTCATCTGTCACGGTTTTCTTTGTTAGAAGCTCATTCCTCACTGTGATGTCAGCATCTCGTCTGTAGCTCAGTGTCAGGTTGAACAGGTTTTCTAGACCTGGTATTTCTTTTGTATGAGTCGGTGACTCTACATGATACCAAATCCATTTTTGGAAATGAGGTCGTGGGGCTTTTGGCAAGTTTTCCAAGTTTGGATGAATGTCTCTATGAAATAATATGATGGCTTCTGCTTCATTGTATAGAGACCGGTCATATGTTAGCTCACAGCTATCTATGTTAAAGTAGGTCATACAGTCCCTGAAATCAAACTTTACACCGAGTGGCGGAGTCCACACAATGACAATCGGCTTGTTGTGGACCTTCAATGGCAGTGTGTCCTTAAAGTAAAAGAAAACTGCTACTAGTGCACACATCACTCCTAAAGCCATTTTCATCTCAAGATTCTTTCTCATCTTTCTCCTGTAGAGTGAGGTTTAAAATCCAAGATGTGTGTCGGCCCGGAAAGAAGTGTAGAAAAGGAAGGAAGGAGGATTCACGTGACAGTGTTCTCAGAATTTATTTGGTCAAACACGAGATGAAATCGTTACAAAGCAGAGCATGTAAAAAGGTACACGCAAAGTTGTCTGTTGCAACCAAGCCTCCGTAGTCAATTTGAGTCTGTTGAAACTTGAACAGCCCCCCCCTTCACAAAGAATCTCAACCCAGGTCCCTCCTCTCACCTTACATGAAATAGGTGCTTCCTGACTTTTGACCAATGAGACTAAGTCAGTAGCTGTTTCTGGTAGAGAGAGAGGCAGGCCCTCTAGACAAAGACATGTTCCGTCTTATTATTTATACCTTTTAACAGAGTTCTAACTTAAATAAAACAACAATGATGAATTTAAAGGTACAATGAACATAGTTAAACATAACGGAAGTATATGAAACTGAACAGACTATATTATTGTTACTGAAAACACTGAATTACTTTGCTGTTGCTTAAAATAGCACTACACACACCTGATTACTGATTAGCACATATCCTATTGTTATATTTAATAATGCATTTAGCACAAGAAGGTTGTTAGAGGGTGTAGTACTATTGGTTTAAGTACTGGAGCATTTGTTTGTTTTTATGTTTAATTTGATTCCAAGAATCAAACACCACACCTAACTGTCAATATGCCGTGAACTAATCATCACGCCTTAAATGTCAATGTATCATTTGTTTTTAATTGCTAATAGCCGTAGCACACAGACTAAAAAAAAGCAAGAGCTACACCCGGTCAATTTCATGACCATGACTCTAGTCAATAACAATACACTGACTGCAGGCACGAGAGAAGCTTACCTGGGTTGAGCATAATGAATCAAACGATACTGAAGCCCATTAGGCCATGCAGCTTTGTTTGAGGGATCCATGTCAGAGGACCCGCACACGCTGTGGGACTGCGTGGCATGCTGAAGCCCAAAGGGCCTCCCCTATCGGGGTCATGCCTATGTTCCCTCGTCCCTATGTTCCCTCGTCCCTATGTTCCCTCATCCCTATGTTCCCTCAGCCCTATGTTCCCTCAGCCCTATGTTTCCCCATTCCAAAACAGACCCTATGTTCCCTCAGCCCTATGTTCCCTCAATCCGATAAGTGCAAGTGTAATAAATGTAATGGTGTAATAAGTACATTAGTGTAATAGTGTAATAAGTGTAATACAGACAGCATTTTTTCCCAATGAAATTGGCTGACAGCTTGTCTCGTCATAATAAAAGGTTCATAATAATTACTACAACTAGAAAGGTCGCAATCTTTCAAAATTGCAAAGTGTGGTTGCCACAGTCGCTTACATAGGCCCCTCCCACTAATATTGCAAGCCAAGGCCTGTTTTGAAACCGAATATACAAAAGACACTACTTTTCTTTCACTTAAAGGAGGAAACTGATGACAAAAAGATACAAAAAGAGAGAACTATGACTCATTTCGACTTCATGTTGACATATCCGTGGTGCAGTAGATCATATCATGGACATGCGGTCCGGTCCCATTTAGACCTGAAGACATTTCTGCAAATGTCAGTTTTCTGAAATCCTATGTTTCTATGTCAGTCATTATTTTATTATTTTTAAACTTACATTTTTATTATGTCAGTCATTCTTAAAGTTTTTCTAGTCAAGGACCCCAAAAATATATGTAATTGGCCGCCGACCCCCATCTGAAAATATGTTGTTCCAGGGACCCCCCATGAAGCAAAGATTGAGTTAAAAACGATCGCTCTGACAGAATATATATTCAAAGATTTGCACCACATTTTCACGATTTTTCAAAAATAGCAGACCTACAAGCTTGTTGCGTGGCACTCGGTGCCTCGTTAGGAGCTTGTAGATCTGCTATTTTTCAATAGCTAAACATACTTCTTAAAACACCAATATACTGTACAGTACTATGCTGCATGCATAAACATACAATTTGATAGCATACAGTAGAATAGATCACCCAGGTTTTATGGTTTTTCAATCTCCACACATGGAAAAAGAAATTTTGATTTTACGACTTACGGTTCAAGAGTTATAGGGAAAAACGTAAAGTGGGCTGTTATAGCTGATGTCACTGATTTCATGTATTTCAGAAGTGCATGCATGAGATTTCTCCTCAAAGTAAATGAAAAATGCTATTATTGTGCACCCCACTCCTAAAGCCATTATCATCTCAAGATGTGAAGGCTTGTTTAAAAATGGCATCTTTCTCCTGTTGAGCAAAATTAACAAGTTAGTTGACAGCAGTTTGTTTCACAATGGGGGGGGGGGGGGGGGTGTGTGTGTGTGTGTGTGTGAAATACTCTCTTAATAAAAGCAAACATTTTCTTTCCCAGACCTGACTCCTAACACTCCTCATAACCTAACCCTTAGTCAAAGTAAGTTAGGATGTAGGCTACTGTAATCTGCAGTAGACTACTTAACAATTCACAGTAAACTAAATATATATCACATCCATAAATGATTACATTCTATCATGTATTTTTTTTCAATTTTCTTTTCAATAACACTCTAGCTCACCTTTGTAATTTGTTTTATGCTGCAATTCCTGTGTAAATGACAAGTGCACCGTAATACAAGCCTCCAGGTACCTAAAGCAGTACACAGTCTGCTCTTTCTGTTCCAACCCAGGATATAAATGGTCAGTTGAAAGCACTTGCATAAAACACTTGCATTTAGCACAAGAAGGTTGTTAGAGGGTGTAGTACTATTGGCAAGGCCGGTTCTAGGGGGGGCAGGGGTGGGCACAGCCCACCCAAACGTGCGTCCTGCCCACCCAATCAAAAGTTATGGGGATCCTGATAATGAGAAAATGAGAAAATACGTTTCAGTGATTTTTTTTCAGCGACCTGGTCCAGAGAGGCGACCGGGGCGACAGTTGATAGTATATGCTGGTAGGCAAAATAGCCATGGTCTAGGGCTTACAGCGAGTCTCTCTCTGACAGACTCGCTGTAAACCCTGGACCAGGGCTAGTAGGTAAAACAGCACTTGAAAAGAACCGGTACTATGGTAAAAGCATTGTTATTAAGTTTCTCTGTGTTAACGAGTTGGGGCTCCGTGGAACAAAAGAAACCTTACGTGACCACTCACCACATAGCGATGCTGATGATGATCATGATGACATTGCTTCTGGTCTTTTCTTTTTTTTAATTATTTGAGTACACCTTAGCGAAGGATAATAAGCTAGCTGCTATTGCTAAGAGCATGAATAACAATGCTACAGTACATACACATCTAAGGGTATTCAAAATGAAATAATTGCAACATTAGCCAGCATGGTTCTTGCAGAGATCCAGACAAAATATTCAAAAGCTGACTCTGCAGGATTCTTTGTACTATATATATATATATATATATATATATATATATATATATATATATATATAATATATATTGTACTTTGACTCACAATATTCATTTGAAAACTTTAGTTACTTTGTAGATTTGGATTATTATTACAAAACATACATTACCCACTTCAGCCCTATATACATTTTGGGTATTTGAAAATAGCCAATCTACAACCTCACCATGTGTCACGATGCGACGGTTTGTGAGCTTGTAGATTTGCTATTTTCAAAAGATTATTATCGACAGGGCCATTTCAGAAATGGAAAACAGATTCTCAAAGAAGAATTTAGACCTAATGACAGCCATATCAAGCCTTGTACCCTATTCTGAGAGATTTCTAGACTCCACCTTGTTGGAGCCTTTGCATGCTCTTACTAGAACTGGAACAGACTACGCAACTCTGAAAAGGGAACTCATTGTTGCAAAGCCAATGTTGGCCAAGTTATGTTGTCCAAACAAAACAGACCTGGCCACTGTGTCTAAACACATGAAGACATACGAGAAAGCATTTCCTGTGTTGCACAAGTTGTATGTGACAGCCCTTGTAAATGGTGTGTCTTCAGCTTAATGTGAGAGTTCCTTCTCCACACTGGCACGTGTCCTAACCCCCTACCGTCGCACCATGTCGCACGAAAGAAAAAAGAACGTGGTCATCTTGGCAAATGAGAAATCTATAACAAATACATAGACATGGATGAACAACAACAACAACAAACCAACCCCAGTACTTGAGTCAAAGTACGACTCAAGTGGAATATTATCTGTCAAATGTGTACGTGAGTTGAAGTACTGGAGTGCTTTCTTTTACAATAATGTAAGTGCGCAGGCCTTTAAAACTCTGTCTATATTAAAATGTAGACGTTAAAAAAGAAACTGCGAGTTTGTTGATCTGCTAGTTTCACTATTTGAAATATAAGGCTTAGAAAGGTAGTGGAGTCAAAAGTATGTCATATCATACCATATCAAGCCTTGTACCCTATTCTGAGAGATTTCTAGACCCCACCTTGTTGGAGCCTTTGCATGCTCTTACTGGAACTGGAACAGACTACGCAACTCTGAAAAGGGAACTCATTGTTGCAAAGCCACTCCAAACTGTGTCTAAACACATGAAGACATACGAGAAAGCATTTCCTGTGTTGCACAAGTTGTCCCAAGCCCGGGTAAATGCAGAGGGCAGTGTCAGGAAGGGCAATTGGGTTAGCATACTGTTGGTCAAAGAAGGAGAAGATAGATGAACTGATATGATGATAGCATAGTTTTCTATGCATTTCGGGGGTTTGACACCCCAAATTCTGTCTGCCCACCTTAGTGGGGCTGGCTAAATTCGGCCCTGACTATTGGTTTAAGTACTGGAGCATTTGTTTGTTTTTATGTTTAATTTGATTCCAATAATCAAACACCACACCTAACTGTCAATATGCCGTGAACTAATCATCACGCCTTAAATGTCAATGTATCATTTGTTTTTAATTGCTAATAGCCGTAGCACACAGACAAAAAAAAGCAAGAGCTACACCCCGTCAATTTCATGACCATGACTCTAGTCAATAACAATACACTGACTGCAGGCACGAGAGAAGCTTCCCTGGGTTGAGCATAATGAATCAAACGATACTGAAGCCCATTAGGCCATGCAGCTTTGTTTGAGGGATCCATGTCAGAGGACCCGCACACGCTGTGGGACTGCGTGGCATGCTGAAGCCCAAAGGGCCTCCCCTATCGGGGTCATGCCTATGTTCCCTCGTCCCTATGTTCCCTCGTCCCTATGTTCCCTCGGCCCTATGTTCCCTCAGCCCTATGTTTCCCCATTCCAAAACAGACCCTATGTTCCCTCAGCACTATGTTCCCTCAATCCGATAAGTGCAAGTATAATAAATGTAATAAGTGTAATACAGACAGGAGCTAAAGGAAACCCTATTACTAAAGTACGGCTTTCCCGGTGGATTGTGGAGGCCATCCAACTGGCTTATGCCAGTACAGGGTTGCAGCCTCCTAAGGCCTGAGGACACAGGATACTGCCATACCCTGCGTAGAGCAGGGTATGGCAAGATTCTATAACCTCTAGACGAGGCAGGTCATGTACATAGACCTTTATGTGAGTTGACCTTGGTACCTAGGGCATAGGTAAATGCTCCGGGGTATGCCATAGGGCAGTGGTTCTCAACCTGTGGTACGCGTACCACCAGTGGTACTTGAGCCCCCCCCAGGTGGTACGTGGAAAATCTTCCCAAAAGATCAGGGATGCCGTGATCTGATCCACAGATCGGATATCAGGTCGATATCAGCCAAAAAACGTGATCTGGATCGGATCGGACTACAGCGAAAATGACCGATCCCAAGCACTGCAAGCACTCCACTCCAGTCCATTCCAGTACTCCACTCCAGGCCATTATTCCTCCAGCAGTGTTCATAGACTGCTACAGACACAGTCATATGGACAGTAGCAGACTGTGCAGGCTGCTAGGCTAACCAGTAACCACTAGCCAAGTAGCCAGCAGTGCTGCTCAGAAAGCAGCACTGACAGCCGCTCGCATGGGAGTATTATATATTATAAAACGAAAAAGACAGCCGAGTGCAAAAAAATAAAGGGATGGATTTGCCACCGTGGCAACTACAGCAGCAAAGTTTCAGCCTTAGCTCCATGCAAGCTAATCTTTAGCATTGATTAGCATCAACATCTTAGTAGACGAGAGAGACGGAACAGCGCAACAAGCTGACAGCTGAGCATGACGACATGCTCATGTTCCAACAGTTTTGTTTGACAAATATGACCGCTGTTTGTCAATACTTATGTGACAGACCATGCTATGATGCTAATAACTGCTTAAGTGCTAACTGCCAACCAATGCTTAAATAGAACGGACATCACTATAGTTACATTGTCACGGACAGACACAGTGCTGTGTAGGACAGTAGGCTACACGGTTTTTAAAGTGGGATCAGGGGTCCCCACTCCCAGCCAAATGATAGGTTCCATTTGTACACTAAGAGTTAAATTGACATTGATTTTACAATATAAACAAATAGAAAATAATAATTTGGGGTCCCAGAGATACAAATGGCTGGGTCCTTAATATTAAAATGATGTGAATTGATAGATCCATAAAAACACACAGCTGCTGTATTGGGGCAAATGAGTTTCAAAACCTGTATTCAGAATGAATGTGTATAGCCTACCTATGCTATTGATAAATGTATTAACTCAAAAAACCTGGGGATGCCTGTATGGCTCCTCATTGTAAAGTAGTTAAAGTGCCTGTTTTGTACAGCATGATTTTGGCTGACGTCTGTGAAAAATAAATAAATATTCTTAATTTCTTATTAGGAATATCTTTTTCTCCTGTGTGAACTGTGCATATATGTATATATTTTCACATAAGTTATAATGGTGGTCATATTGTCATTATCATTTTGATAACAGTAGGTAGGTACCCGAAATCCATCATAAACCCGCCAAAAAAGCATCAATAACCACTAATAGCACGCGCGTGCACGTTTGGCGGTGGTGGTACTTGGAGTGATACAAAAATCTGAGGTGGTACTTGGTGTAAAAAGGTTGAGAACCACTGCCATAGGGCATACCCCGGAGCATTTAGGTGAACCAGGACTGTCAGCTCAGTTAGCCCTTGGAGCATAAGGCATATAAAGTTTTCGCATGGCGAGTATACATGCATTTATACACTCGGGCAAGAGGGCACGTACTGTGTCATGGTGCAAAAGGCCCATTCATAGTCCAGGGACCCCACCAAGGGGTCTAAAGCAGCAGCATCAAATATTTGCAAGAAAAACTAAATGGGTCAAAATGGGCAGATTGTTTTTCAGCCCAAATCGTCTTCCATTAGCCTTCATTGAGTTGAGTGACAGCTGACATGACAAGCCTCTGTTACGGGTCTCAGGCCTGCTGAGTACCTCATTAACAACTGAACCTGAATAAACAGGGATAAAGACAGAGCAATGAAAAGATTTGACGTGTTTCTTTCCATGGGGAACCGGAAGCTGCACTCCTTATATTAGGACCCCAGAGAACCCATGGGGTAGAACAAACGTTCCGTCCTCACTGCATGTTACACTTTGCTAGTGCAATTAATTCACAGTATAAAATGTAAACCTTCATAAAACGAAATTATTAAATAATTAAACACTCTTAGGTTATTTTTATGTGTGCTTCCCCGTGGGAGGTTAGGTTAGAGTGAGGGTTTGAGATGGTTAACATTGGTAGACAGTGACACCTTGACTGCGTGTATGGACGTGCGTTTGTTTTGATTTGTGAGCACAGTAGGCTACCATGGCAGTTATGGAACTTATAGATAAAATATCTACCAACACCGAAAATAATGAATATACTGTGGGACTATTTATAGATCATAGATTACTACTGGATAAATTAAATAGATATGGTGTTAGAGGGGTTGCAAATGCATGGATTAAAAACTATCTAGAAAACAGAACTCAATACGTACAAATTAATAATGATAGATCTGAATCATCAACAGTCACTTGTGGGGTCCCACAGGGATCCGTCTTGGGGTCAAAGCTTTTAATTTTATATATTCACGACATATGCAATGTCTCCGAGAGGCTGGATTGTGTCTTGAGAGTATGTTTTGCGCTCCGTCCGTGTGTGTGTCCGTCCGTCCATCCGTCTGTGTACAGCTAATCTCCGGCACCGTTAAAATATTACATTTTAAGTAGCACAAAGTGTGTGTAAGTGATGCATTTGTGTTCTATACAATGCTGTGTGTGTGTGTGTGTGTGTGTGTGTGTGTGTGTGTGTGTGTGTGTGTGTGTGTGTGTGTGTGTGTGTGTGTGTGTGTGTGTGTGTGTGTGTGTGTGTGTGTGTGTGTGTGTGTGTGTGTGTGTGTGTGTGATTAAAGACAAATGAAAAACAATAAAAGTAACATAAGCGTCTGATATTTCAACATCGAGTCAATCTCCATTACAGGTATATAAAGCAGAGGGTGAAATTCTCTATCGTACAAGCTCCCAGCAACCATTGCCGTTTCAAGGGTTAAAAAAAGAATGACAGAAGTCTGAGTTAAACGTGTTAAAAATGTGTCATCCGCAGCTACAATTACTGAAAACTGAGGTGATTATTATGTATATAAATACTAAACAGGATTGCATCCACTATTATTGAACCTCGTGGGAACTCAGACTGGGTATTTCCCAAAACTGTGTAATCTCTGCAACATATATTTGGGGCATCTTCCCAAATACCGGTATTCCAAAATCTTTCGAATTTTTCAAAAGGCTTGGGCTTGTAGAGTGAATATTCTAGCTATTTCTGAAATAGACACATGGAAAATGAACCCAAAAGTCTTATGAAGTGAATTACATGCATTGAGTGTACACACTTGGCAACTCACCTGCAAATATATTATACATTTATTGAAGGGCTGGAGAGACAGGATATCACCGTTACTGACAACACACTATAATTTCAAAATACAGAGCTTTAACTTTAACACACACAAATATCACAGGACCTGTAATATTCATCATCACCACCAGTCAGTATGAAAAGAACCAGTCATTGAGATTATGTACAATACTGTAACCATTGTCCCGTGAAATGTGATCACAGGCTAGACAAATGGGTTGAGTGAACTCGTTCTGTGTTGACAGTAGATGCGGTGTAGCTTTGAGCAACTTTCTCCAGTTGAAGTACTGCATGTACTTTGTATCATCCTTGTCCAACTGAAGCAAATACTCTGCCAGTGTTCTGGCATCTGGGAAGTCATTGATATGAATGAAAGAGCCGGGTGGGAAGAACTCTTCATAATTCTCTCTTGGTGGGCCCAGAACGACTGGCACCGTTCCCACTGCCAAAGGTCCGTTCACCTTTTCTGTGATGTAGTCTCTGTGAATGGAGTTTTCAAATGCAAGGTAAAACTTGCAACTAGCGATGGTTGGGTAATAGTCCTTCAAGCTCAGCCGTCTTGAGTAAGCCTCACCAAAGACGTGGACATTGATGTACTTACTGAATTCATTAAAGTATTTCTTCCTGGCACCTACCCCGGCTGAAACCCCGTTGGACACAATCCAACAGACCACCTTGTCTTTCTTTGGCAAGACAAAATCACCTGTCACGGTTTTCTTTGTTAGCTCATACCTTGCTGTGATGTCAGCATCTCGTCTGTAGCTCAGTGTCAGATTGAACTGATTTTTCAGACCTGGTATTTTTACTGTATGAGTCGGTGACTCTACATTATACCAAATCCATTTTTGGAAATGGGGCCTTGCTTTTGGAAGGTTTTCCAAGTTCCATTGAATGTGCTTATGATAGATAATGATGGCATCTGCTTTATTGTATAGAGATTTGTCATATGTCAACTCACAGCTATCTATGTTAAAGTAGGTCATACAGTCCCTGAAATCAAACTTTACACCGAGTGGCGGAGTCCACACAATGACAATCGGCTTGGTGTGGACCTCCAATGGCAGAATGTCACTGATTTCATGCATTTCAGAAGTGCATGCATGAGATTTCTCCTCAAAGTAAATGAAAAATGCTATTATTGTGCACCCCACTCCTAAAGCCATTATCATCTCAAGATGTGAAGGCTTGTTTAAAAATGGCATCTTTCTCCTGTTGAGCAAAATTAACAAGTTAGTTGACAGCAGTTTGTTTCACTGTGTGTGTGTGTGTGTGTGTGTGTGTGTGTGTGTGTGTGTGTGTGTGTGTGTGTGTGTGTGTGTGTGTGTGTGTGTGTGTGTGTGTGTGTGTGTGTGTGTGTGTGTGTGTGTGTGTGTGTGTGTGTGTGTGTGTGTGTGTGTGTGTGTGTGTGTGTAATACTCAAACATTGTCTTTCCCAGACTTGACTCCTAACACTCCTCATAACAACCTAACCCTTAGTCAAAGTTAGGATGTAGGCTACTGTAATCTGCAGTAGACGACTTAACAATTCACAGTAAACAAAATATATATCACATCCATAAATAATTACATTCTATCATGTATTTTTTTTTCAACATTTTTTAAAATAACACTCTAGCTCACCTTTGTAATTTGTTTTATGCTGCAATTCCTGTGTAAATGACAAGTGCACCGTAATACAAGCCTCCAGGTACCTAACGCAGTACACAGTCTGCTCTTTCTGTTCCAACCCAGGATATAAATGGTCAGTTGAAAGCACGGGCCAAACTAGTATAACTAGTGTTTAAAAAAATAACTTGTCTATGACACGTTGGGTCAACACGGGGCCATGGGGATCTGTCATCTGATACATGACATAGATTCCAAATGGTTAAGAGCACTGTTGCCACGACGACGGATAGCACAGTGATACCACGGCAGTGACGTCACGTCATACAAATACAGGGCTGAATGGGTCCAAGTGCATAGCATTTAGTTCACCCAAATAAATGTAGATATATTTACCTATAATTAGTGATCCCTCTCCAACGAGCACCTGTTTGCAGTTACTGATAACTTGTGCACCACGCAACGCTTAAGCTTCTCTATTCATACACATTCTGTATTTAAAGCTGTCAAGCCTTGGTGCATCTACATAGGTGGTTTGCTTCTTGCTCCCATAGTGTCGGTGTGCTTGCCTCTAGTTCCGTGTGTGCCCTGCCAGCCACATGCTTCTCTTTCAGACTTTGTTAGCGACCCGTGGTAGGTCCACGTAGACACCACAATGACGCAAAACAAGCTGACGGAACAGACCCCCCCCCCCCCCCCAATAAAAAAGAGAAAAGAAAACTATTTTCTTTAGGAATATCATTTTGGGTGGGCGGACACAAAAAGTTCTGTCTGTTCTGTCAGCTTGATTTTTAGCTTTATTGTGTGATGTATTCTGTAAATATTTCCTTTATTCAATAAAGTAGTCTAATTCTTTACCAAAAGAATGGTGAATGAAGAATGATGGCCCTACCTCCTTCCATGATTGCCTTATTGGCCCTGCGCCCACTGTCGAGGTGTGTGTAAATAGGTATTCTCTAAATATTTCCTCATTATTGGTACCAGACAATACTGACCAACTGATTATATTCTTTAAAATGAGTTGGCCTGACTTCTAGTCAATTCCCACAAATTAATATTTGCATGCATGGTTCCATGGGATGACATGTGCATGTAAATATTTGTTTCTATTGTTCAGTTTTTTCGAACAACTTCACGTAGACAAACATGAGGTGGTTGAAGACGAGTGATGGGGGCTGTAGTTTGCATGGCACTGGAGCACGTTTTGGTGAGAATTGAAAAATGGCAGCTGTTGGGTAACTTTAGCTGTTAACCTTTTCAATTAGAAACACACAATAGGCCTACTCTAAATCAGTGTTTCCCAAAAATGTTTTAGCTCAAGACCCAAAATATAAATTTCTACCATGGCGGGGAGGAGCGGAGGGGGGTCAGGCTAGTCACTTGGTAGCTTCTCCATTGCTTTGGTGACCCGGCTCTTCATCACTATATACTACAATAGGGTTTATATTCCAGGGTCTCTAACAGTGGTGGTACAGTAGATGTAGGCCTGTGTTTACTAAAGTAAACCTGTCCTGGAAGGGAGTCTCCAGACGTAAAAACCGAAGAAGAAGAAAAGTATCAACACCACAATGTAGAAATTCTCTGAATTACAATCCTGTATTCAGAATTGTATTTGTGTAAAGGTCCACAAGTAGGCTATTGGCATTAAAGTATACTTCCAGTACCAAAAGTAGGCCTACGCCCTATGCAGATGTCCCACTTCACACGTTTTCAAATGTATAAAAACCTTTTGCAGATCTACATTATGATGTAATGTGACACGTTGCTTGTAGCTATTTTCAAATAGCCGAAGTGTGTAGGACTGAAATGGTTAATGCATATTTTGTAATAATAATCTGAATCTTCAAAGTAACTAATTGTAGTGGAGTAAAAAAGTACAATACCGTTCTCTGGGATGTAGTGGAGTAAAAGTATTGAAAATTCGAAATACTCCAGTAAAAATACATCAACATTTTACTTAAGTACAGTACTTGAGTAGTACATAAATATCACTACGTCCCTCATGATGCTGTATGTCGTCATGTTGCTCAGAAGTGCTGCCTGTCCATCTCAGTATAGAGTGACAGCAACGTTGTCAGGGTTGGAGGTTGTAATCTCAGTGGGAGGAGAATGGCAGTGCCACTTTTCTTTGTTTGGTTAAATACTTGGTATGGTGGAACAAAATCGTGCGATAATAATTATAGAAAACAATAAAAAAAAAAAATACTACTCATTTGCCGACTAAAGATTGGATGGAAAGATGAGGCTTGCGCTCATACGGTACAAGGACAAGCTGTGAGGAAGAGAGTGTTATCTCAGCAAAATCAGGACATCATGGACTCGACCCATATGAACTCGCCCCACTTTCACTACAACTGACCTTATTGAAGGAACAAGCTATTATAGATTTAAAGGGGTGAAGTGGCCACTTCACCCCTTTTGCAACCCGATCGTATTTTAATTATGTTTAGGACACAAACACTTTCCAATCCTGGGGGCTTTTATGTGTTTTTAGATATTTTAGTCATGATGCCATCATGACCAAAATTTGTCAGGAAAATGTGGTCTCACTACCCACTTCCTTCTTGGGGTACAAGTCACACCTCCACGCAGCCTTCCCCCTCTCCTCTCCACAAGGAGGGGCAATGCACCAAAGTATTATGGTCATTGTAGGAATTCAGCTATCCAGTCAAACCCTAGGCAAATACACTAGACTTCATTGTTTTTCTGTCCATAAGGTGCAAATTTCAAATTATTAAGTTATCTACTACAAATATTATTCATACTGAGACTGCAGTTTCTTCTAGCGGTGAAATGTCCCTTTAATTGCTTCCATAGCAAAAATCTGCAGAAATCTTTCATGCCCCTTTATTTTACATCTGTGGGTGTGTGGTCAAACTGCTATTTCACATTCAGTGTAAAACTGAAAAGCGTCTTTTCTAGTTGTAGTAGTCTGGGCTGTTGACAATGAACAGTGATGTATTTGATTGCCTATGATAACACGTGGTATGCTATGATTCAACACTTATTAGCATGATACAATAAGCCTACAATGTAGATTGGGGGTTATTTATTGATTGTTAATCTCCACGTTAAATCTGTTCATCGAAAATAGCTGACCTGCATGCTCACTAGGCATTATGCACAAATATAAACATAACTTTGTGCTTTAATATGTAGGCCCAAGTGGTTATGATAAAATTAATATATTGTATTTTTGTCAGATCTTAGCACACCAGCATGTAATTCATTCTGACACCTATACTCAACAGTGCCATGTCACAAAGGTAATTGCGTGCCTTTGTGAAAATGCTGTGAACAAACACCGCTGTGCTTGGATATTTTGTTGAACATTATTTATTTGCATCGTAATTAGCTGCGATCCATGTCATGCAACGTGTCTTAAGTTGGCTCGTTCATTTGGGTCCTTTATGTTTCCTCCATGCTGGATTGCACTCAATGCAGAAAATCACACCCGTGTGAACTGAGTGGTGCAACTCCGTTTATCTAACGCAGCTTGAGGCGTTCTTCCTTTATGACTTATGGAGCAAGTCTACACCATTGCAAGTCAATAAAGTAGTATGTAATAGCTTGGAAAAGTCACTGATTACAAGCTCCGTCATGGTCACTCTAGCAAAGTGATTGATCTGTGTCTGTCTGTCTGTCTAGCCCTCACTTTCCCCACAGCAGGGCTCCGGGCTTCCAAGTGACAAACGCTCTGTTCAATGTGAACTTAAATGTGAAATGGGAAGTTTATGGCACGCTGTATTGACGGGAATGCTGAAACTGGGAAAGATATATTTTCCATGCCGTTTGAATCAAGGATATTCGAATAAGCTTTTACTTTGCTGTCATGAACTTTTGTATAAAAAACGAAAATCACAAAAGCCGAATGAGGAAAAGTAACATTTCTATGGCCATCCATGTAAAAGAAATAAAGTAAAAACTGAACTGAAGTTTTTTTTGTTGCGGAAATCTACATATCTGCCAATCACTGATCTGCCACTGCCAACCACTCCTTTCCTCTTCCTAGCTTGCCATAGGCTCTATTTTTGTCCATGCTAAACCCCTTATCCCTACAAAAAAACATTTTTGAATACTTCAACTAGCTGATCTACATTGACACGTTGTGAGCTTGTAGATTGGCTGTTTTAACTATTTAAAAAGTTTTTCAAAATAGTTAAAGGCAAAGACGTTTAGGAATAAGGGGTTTAGCACTGATGAAAATAGAGCCCTTAGCGCTCTATTCTGTCCTTATCCCTAAACTTCTTAGCTTTTTTTTTACTATTTTGAAAAACATGTTTTAATACTTAAAATGTTTTTCAAATTGGTAAAAAAAAAAATCACAACCATGTGAAGTGAAGGGCGCTCTTATCATCATACGTCATCATACATCGTCTCATTCCGACAATCACAATTTCACATCTCCCATCATCTCATTCCGGCCAATCAGAATTTGTGTCCTCACCTTCGTCTTCAATGTTTGTGTTTACGCAAACCCTCAATGCTGGCAATTCATTGTCAATGGCATTCAATGTTTGTGTTAGGACAATGTTTGTGTTAGGACAATGTTTGTTGTTTACACAAACCCTCAAACACAACCCTCAAAAAAGGCAAAGAAGTTTAGGGATAAGGGGTAAGGAACTGACAAAAATAGGGCCCTGTACTACAGTATCTCAACCTGTGTTTGTGGTTCGTGTTGTGTCTATGGCCCTGTTAGAAACCTGTGTGTTTGTGTAGTTGTGGTTCGTGTTGTGTGTCTATGGTTGTATGCCTGCATGGCTATATCTGCATGTCTGTGGCTGTTTAACAGGTTCTGCGATGAACACTGCAGGATGCGGTAGGCTGGTGCGCACTTGTCACGCCCAGTTCAGGTGTGATTTCCTAAAGGCTACAGTAATGACAAAGTGGTGAGGGAAAACTATGTAAGAATTACCGGTATGTAAAATGAAGCTCCCTGAATGCAGGTTCTATGTTCCCTTACAACCATAACCCTAACCCCCTTTGGTAAGCAGGGAACATAGAACCCAGAGAACATATAGGGATGACCCTGACCCCGATAGTGTAAAGTGAGATTTACTCAAGTAGTGCACTTAAGTGCACTTTTTAGGATTTATTTTTACTTTACTGGAGTGTTTCCAATTTACTAATACTTTTACATTTTAATTAGTAAATAATGTACTTTTTACTCCACTACAATTATTTTTAAACTTTAGTTATACTAGTTGCTTTGTAGGCCTAGATTTTGATCATCATTACAAAACCTATGCATACTTATTTGAAAATAGCCAATCTACAAGCTCACAACGTGTCACTTTTATTTTTTTTAAATTACATTTTCCATTTCAACTCAATAGGCTAATATAATCTCGTCAACAAGGTCTGTTGCAATAAAGGGAATCAAGCAAGACACACCCACCGCATCTGAAAGGATATGGCTGCCATTAGCATGAAGGGCATATCAAGCCGAGGACTCTAATTATATTAAAAATAGTGGCACTAAGGCCAACTCTTTAGAACCCAAGTAGAATAGGGAAGTATAGTGGTGCAGACAAAATGATTAATAAGCTGCAAACCAGTAAAAACATTACAAATAATAAAAAATACAATACTGCCTATAAAAGGAGACCATAATAGCAATAGCAACAACATTGTAAGGTTCTGCAATTACAGTACAAAACTTGAAAAAGTGCCCTTCTGGGCACAGGTCTCCACCAGGATAGGAATGTAGGACATTGCAGCTTGCCTTCATCTGGTGGTTGGATAAAAGGGCAACAAAAGTAAACTAGGGAGTTGGCATACAAAGTTATCCACAGATCCGTGCAGTTAGAGGTAAAAACACTTTTCGGCCAGTTATAGCGCCACCTTGAGGCTGAGTTGAAATTGTTCATGTGGCATTTCTTCCTCGGCCTAGTGGGAATGTGCGTGCACAATTTCACGGAAATCACGCGATGTGTTCATGATTTGCAGCATTTTGTTTGAAACGGAGCACTCCTGTGAACTTTGGAAGCCAATCTTAACCAATCAGGATGGAGTCTGAGAAATCTGAAAGACCCGTTTCGTTGAATGGCTCTAGAGAGACTGTGTACCAATTTGCGCGATGTTTGGACAAAATCTGTAGGTGTACTGTGCAAAAACTTGTTTTGCACAAAGCGGGCTCCTGGTGGCGCTATAACAGGCCGTTCTGGAAAGTTTGGGGCAGAGGTTCATCGTTGGCATCCAGGGAGTGTGTGTGCAAAATTTGGCATCGACCGGGTTAACGGTGGCCGAGATTAGCTGCTCACGGACACACACACGGACGGACACACGGACGGACGGACGGAGTGCAAAACATACTCTCCCCCCATGCCTTCGGCCTGGTGGAGACAATAATGAGGACACAGCATAAGGACAACAAAAAATGGCAAGAAAAACAGTGTACACAAACAAAGTTTGAATGAAAGAATGAAACCTAAAAATAAAATTATCCCAAAAATGGTTTGACATCAAATTCCTCATTCAGCCCTGGAGGAGCCATAGTGTTGAGTGTATATAAAAAGCTTCACGTTGAAGTAGGAGTCGATTGTGGTCACCAACGCGAGGGGGTCTCTCGACCTTCTCTATACCCCAGTATCTTAAAGAGGAAATATTGTGCCCCATTATTTTTTTTACAATATTTATTATTGAACTCTATCTGTCTTGTATGTCCAATTGTCCATGGCAAAAACATTTAGGTGAAAATGTTGATGTCAACATTATACTGTACTTTGTTGTGTCATGGTGTGGCCGGCCAAACATGTACAAGCCAGATGCAAGGCGTTGTGGATATCTGCTGTGTTTTGGGGCGAGACACCGAAGCATACATTATATAGGCACTGGGAGTGCGCTGAGAGACTTGTTTTTGAAAATGATTGACTCATTTTAAAAAGCAGGGTGTGAGCTGCTAGAGATTCACTGTGGATTAAGCTTTGGGTGACGTTTGTCATGTCAGGGAGACTGACTATGGATTCTTTGTATTGCTTGATTACCGCTTTAGGTTGACATTTAGGTGACTTAATTGTCACGGCAAGGAGACTGACTATGATTTTTTTTATTTACTGCTTGAATACCTTACCGTACAGTTGTGCAAAAAAAAATGCACAAGTACAAAGGTGCAGTTAAACTGGGAAAAAAAGCCATGAGGGCTTGTTGTCTGGTCCTATGTATTCATCCAGACAGTAAGACATACAATTGCCTACTATACAAGCAATCACAGGAGCAGAAAAAGTATTTCTGCGTCTGGTTTGTAAATTGCAGACAGGTGCCCTTTTATTATAGTCTGGGTTCCAGCCTGATTCACTACGTTCCCATGGAAAACATCCACAGGACAGAACGTATAGTGAATGACAGGCAGTGAGGCATTGTAGATATTAAAATGCATGTATTTATTATGTTGCTTATAATGGCAGATTTCAAATTCTTGTAAAAAATTCAGTCATCAAGACAAACGTGTGTCCTATGGAAATAAACGGATCTACATGTTCAAATGTGTTCAAAACGCATGCCAGGGTTCAAGTGCTTAATAATCACGTCTGATCTTCATGGATATGGCGAATATTTGATTCTGCCACGGGTAGAATCCATTGGGGTTGTTGTAGTGACAGCTGTGGTGGTCCTGCCAGAATGCACCGTGGTACTGATTGGCGCAGGTCCTGTTCCACTGCTCCTGGTTCTTGTCGAAGGTGGAGAACTTGTGTCCGTTGCGATGCGTCATGGAGTCCCCCGCGCCTCCCTCCTTGAAGCCCGACACCTACGACGGTGTGGGACAGTTTACAATTTAACTTGAGCACTCTTCACTCGTCTTAAAGGACGACTTCTCCTATTTTTCAACATCCTTCCTAATAATAATTGGCCCTCACCAACGCTCATGATAAAAAGCTAAGAAAAATCTCCTCGGTCTGTGTGTCATATAGGAGGGCTTTTTTGTTTTACAGGAATAGAAGCCCTGACGCCAAGCCCCATGACCCCATGATGATGTCACTGGTAGGTGGGTTTCTGAACTGTCCACAGCCCTCCTCTGAGACACAGACTGAGTAGACAGAACACCGGCCAATTGTGTTAGTATAGAGTTAGTAGAGTTAGGGCTCCATCTTGCGCCACCCTTATCCCTTATCCCTAAACTTATTTGCCATTTTTTACTATTTTGAAAATGGTTGAAAAAATTGTTCAACTAGCCGATCTACAGTACATCTACACGTTGTGAGCTTGTAGATCAGCTATTTTAACTATTTTAAAATGTTTTTTAAAATAGTAAAAAATGGCATATAAGTTTAGGGAAAAGGTTTAAGGGGTGGCACAAGATATATAGCCCTTAGTGTCGAAGTGTCCTTGAGCAAGACAATGAACGCCTAATTGCTCCCGATGTGCAGGTTAGTGCCTTGCATGGTTTCATCCACCATCGGTGTATTAAAGTGTGTGTGAATGGGTGAATGTAATGCACAATCTATGTAAAGCGCCTTGGATAAGGGCCCGATATAAATGCACCATTTTACCATGTAGTATAGATTGACGGATACGCCACGGATAGTGTTTTCTTTTTTTTCCTAAAGTCTATGGTTGTTATATGTCAAACTTTCTTTGGACCTGCAGCTTGTAGTCCGTGGCCTCGGAGCCCACAGAGAAGTGGGAGTAAAGGGCGAAGGACGTGTTCCCCTCAAAGTCCTCCAGATCGAGCCTCAGATGGTACCGATGGTGCTTGGTGAGGAGATGCATGTGGTCCAGTCCCAGCCAGAACTCGCCTGTTGGGGGGGGGGGGGGGGGGGGGGGGGGGGGGGGGGGGGGGGGGTGACACGCTGTGAGCTTGTAAGATGGTTATATTTTCACTATTTTCATTGTATGAAGGCGGATTCTGCCAATGTTTTTAAATGGGAATGGATTTATATATATATATATATATATATATATATATATATATATAATCTTTTTTTTTTTTTTATCTGTAAATGGCAACAAACCGTATACCAAAAAGTATGAGAAGGTAGGAAGTCTGCACACCGGTCTTGAGCTCCCAAACTTTATTTAACGAAAAAGAGATACTATGTTTCAATCCTTGC
Organism: Protomyctophum parallelum; assembly: GCF_964188405.1. Classification (NCBI taxonomy): domain Eukaryota; kingdom Metazoa; phylum Chordata; class Actinopteri; order Myctophiformes; family Myctophidae; genus Protomyctophum; species Protomyctophum parallelum. The sequence goes on from NC_139717.1 coordinate 9,255,810, forward strand.
GGGTCTTTGTCAGGAATAAGGAAAGGAAGTATACAAGGTGGGGCTTTCCCTGGCTTAGAGTGACTGGGAGGATATCCCATTGTATAGGCTTCCCTTGGTGGAGAGGACATTCTGTCCAAAAGTGATCTGCCTATAAGATGTATAATTATATCTAACCTACTGCAAATCAGGCTTATTGTTATTGTTTTAGCGCTACTCGCCTGCAGGGTTTCCAAAGCCGTCTTTGCACTGAGCCCAGGGTCTGTGGAAGTTGACATGTCTGTCCATCCTCCTCTGAATGACTGTCCATCCTCCATCTGTGTCCATGTCACAATACACCTGCATGGGGGTAGGACAGTAACCAAAGGGGACAGTTTAATTTACTAGTACAGAGTACAGAGTAAAATAATAAAATATAGTTGCAAGCAGCGATAAGACGGGGCCAAGCAATAAGAGAAATCACACCCGTGTGAACTGAGCGGTGCAGGCTGCTCAACAACACTGCTGGCTGGCTGTAGTTATAGTCATAATGCTCAGTGTGAATGGCCCTTTTAGGCTGCTCAACAATGCCACTGTAGGTCACCCAGTGGTATTGCAGCTGTTCGTACCCCAAATAGACCCGCTTGTTGTGCGTATTGCATATAGTCTTTTTCTTATTGCTTCATTCCTTGGCAGATTTCTTCAAGTACAAAGTGACAGATGTGTTCAATACCGCTGGGTGACCTAAGGTGGCACTGTTGAGCAGCCTAAAAGGGCTTATTGCTTGGTCCCGTCTTATCGCTGCTTGCAGCTATTTTTTTTCTAAAATGAATGCCTACTACTTGGTCATACTACAACGTCACACACAAGCATAAAAAATAGCAGATCTACAAGCTTGAAACGTGTCGCTTCACAGCACGTTCTGAGCTTGTCGATCTGCTAGTTTTTGCCATTCTTGAATTTGAATCCTGAAAAGTTACAGGTTTGGCTATACATTGGCTATGTCGGTTTCCACCCGACATAGATGTATCTCTATATAATCTGTAGGCCTACTTAACTTGAGTGTTTGCATTTTTGGATACTTCCACTCCACTACTACTTAGTTCTAGGAAGGGGAAAAGGACATTTAACCACTTTTGCCACATTTCAAAATTGAGCTAAAAATGCTCATCCACAAGCTCACAAAGTGTCACAATGCAACTTGTTGTGATCTGCTTTTAAGTGGTTTATTCATAATGTATCTGGTGGGTGTAAACCTCATTACTGTCCAAAACTGTTACATTTCAGGATTCAAATTCCAACATAGCAAAAAGTTTGAGCTTGTCGATCTGCTATTTTCGATGGTAGGCCTACTGTATGATCAAGTAGGGCATGGGTTTTCAACAGGTGGTCCGTGGATCACTGGTGGTCCGTGAAGGTATTGCATGTGGTCCCTGACCATGCTTTTAGTAATGTAGGAAAGTGAAGATTTGTATTTTAATTTATTGTATTGACCACAAGTTGAGAAAAAATGCAGTAAATGACGTGGTGACATATGATGACGTGTCGATGTCGGTTACTGGGAAGTCGGACGTCAAGAACTTCCACAGAAAAGGGAGGTAGAATCTCAAGGGAACTATTGGATTGCCTGGTTGAGTCACCATTATAAGGAAATGTGCCCATAATTAATTGCATGTGTCTACTCGATCATACATACAGTAAGTTACAATAGCAACATGATTTTAATATGGAAGGTTAATTTTCCCCCCACACAACGCCCATATTCCCCCTCCCAACACAACAGTGGTCCCCAGGTTGATTCTCAGTCAGGGTGGTGGTCCCTGGTTCATAATCAGTTGAAAACCCCTGAAGTAGGGCATTGATTCACAAGAAAACACAAAAAGAGGTTACTAGGCAATTGCAACAATTCCCTTCCTAGAAGTGTATTGGAGTCGAAAGTAGCCTACAGTATATCTTTGCAATGTAGTGGAGTGAAAGTCATTAAGTATACAAAAATAGTGACTGTAAATGTATCTTAGTTATTGTCCAGTACTGACCTTGATTGGTGTAGCATTGGGGTAGATGGTGTAGACGCCGCTCTGGGTGGAAACATACCTGTGATCGCAATTATGTTGAGATAATTGCAGTTATTTTGCATATTGCCATTTTGGTCAAATGTTTGAAAATTATTTCTCAAAAAATAGCAGAAAAGGCACAAGCTCACAACTGAGAGCTAAATGTAGAACTGCTATTTCCACTATATATTTTTTAAATTTCAAAAGTATAAATATATATATATAAATATATCATGTCATTTATTTCTTATATCATCTCTGTTGGGTGGAAGCCTCAAACCTCATACTGTATGTCCTTTTCAGGATTCAAATTAAAAAATGGCAAAAGTTGCCGATCTACAGGCTCAAATGCGTTGCTTCACTCAGCATTTCGAGCTTGTTGACCTGCTGCTTTTGATGCTTTTGTGTGACACTGTAGTGTGGTCAAGGGTATTCATTTACAAAAAAACACAAAGTTTGAATACATTGGAGACGGCAACATATTTAAATTATTTGTCATATTATCGGCCCTGTGGAATTTTTGTTGACCAAATGAGTAGGGGTTGTGCCGCCCGAACGTAAGTTCAGGTGGTGCAACTGGCCCTTCAGTCACTATGGAACCCCTAAATGTTATAAGAAAAAAAAGAAATATCCAAAAAGTATGTCTTTAATGTTTTTGTTTCCACCCACTTAAAAATACCTGCACCGTAAAAAGAAAAAGAAAGACACAAACACAAAAAACAACCGTGATTAGTGAGCCCTAACCACACAACCTAACCGCACACAAAGCCACATAGTCGACAAAACAAATAAAAAACAAATTGCCATTATTTGAGTGACAATATGTTGTGATAGTGACAATGCCTACAGTACCTGTAGACGACGGCGCAGTCCTGCAGCATGGACAGGTCCTCACAGTGGACGTTTACACTTACAGACACACACACCAATAATACAAACAGCAGCAGCAGCATCTTGACCCCTGCTTCTATCACTCTACCTCTATATCTCCTCACGAAAGAAAGACCCTCTATACCCCCTCGCTTCTGACAGAAACCCCCCTTAAAAAACAAAATCATTGGTTGATCGAAATTCTGAATTAAATCTTTCCATTTGTGATCCAGATGAGAGTGACATGTCAGTGTGAGCGTGTTGAGATTATGAACCAAGCCAAACTAGATTGTTTTGTTCTCCTTCATTCCTTCTTCAGGTGGTGCAACAGGATTTCCTCGTTGGTTATTATGCACTGATGATGATGCACTGAGAACTCACTCATCCAATGTTATTTTGACTATGCATGGACCGCATGGTACTCTAGCAACTCAAAGGCACTAAAATCAATACTACAGACAAACTGTTCAGACTCTCTGCATGGCCCTGCCTGCAATTGGGACATATTTTTAATATATCCTATCCTTGAGTAGCTACTAGCTGGGGGATGGAAAGGAGAAGAAAGAAAGTAATATATAAATCATATTTCTGTATAGTATGTGTATAATATGTTTATATCTTTTTTCCTTTGTGTTAATAAGCATGTGCAGCAGTTGACAGTAATGTAACCTCCCTTAGATCAGTGTTTGGATCTATTATGTATTGCACTTTCTGTGCAAACCATGCAGGTTTTCCGACTTGTGCCATACCATGCAAGAAATCTGTCTACTTATTGGTAGGCGGAGACGACCAATCAGCGGAAAACAGAAAATACACTAATACAGCCCTGAAGGACTCTGGTCAGGCAAGCAGGTTTAAGTGATTAAACGGATTGCATCAAACTATTCTAAAAAACGACTTGTTATCAAACATATTATTGTTGTGCACATCATTCAAAATATATTTTTGGAATATTTGGAACATTCATGCAAATTATTTTGTACAATTGTCTGCTGTTCCCTTTACCAGTTGCTTATGTCATGTTGAACAAACTGTATTATTCTGGTTCTTCGTGGAATAGTTACCGTACTGTACCTTCCAAAACGTCAAAGGGAGCCGGATCTCATGGGATCCATTACCTTCAAAGAGTTTAAAAGACTGGCTTATTGTATATTTATATATTTTTAAGACGCATTCATTGTAATTCTATAAGGTGGCCCCACACCCGTCTGCTCTGGCAGTGAGATCACAATTTTGTATTACCTTTTGATAAAATATGTCTATAAATTAAGCTACCTCGACTAACCTTGTTAATGCAACCCCTAAAAAAACCAGCAGGCAACAATGAACTTCCATGTAAAATAGCTTTTAGTCCAACATTTTCCAGTGCAACATTTTAACAGTTTCATACATAAATGGATACAACACTGTACTACATGTGCTCTGTACCTGTGAAGATATCGCTCTTTAGATCCTTCTGTACACCGCTGTATTCTGCACACCTATGGTGCCGCTATAGACTCGCATCAGACTCACAGTGGCCTATAATAGTCGCATGGAGGAGAATGCCCCCCCCCCCTCCTCTAAGAAAGGAACGGCCCCCTACTGCAAACCGGATACCATCGTTCGTTTGTTCACGAACGACACTAGTGTCCTGATTTGATGACTGGTTCTCCGGTTAATCTTAACTTTAACACATTGGGCGCCATTGCTCGCAACTGACACATTGAACTGTATTTGGGTAAAGTGGTGATAATATAAGAACACATAAGCTTGTAGATCTGCCATTTTCTGCAAAAGAATTCCCCAGAGGGCTTTACGCCGTAAAAACATCACACACACACACACGTGTACACACACACACATACATATATCACTTACAGCACTTATACATTTTGGACATGTCAGATTTCCTTCCTATGGTGCACAAACATCTCTAAAAGAACATAGGCCTACTTCCTTTGTTCTTATACTGTAGTATGAGGTTGATTGCAAGTGCACTGGTCTCAAAAACTAAAAGGAACTAAAGTGGTGGTGGTGGAAGACTGGTAGGCGGAGATAATAATAATAATTATTATTATAATAATTACATTTGTATTTGATTTTTAAATGCTTAACCATGTGCTAACGTCACATGCTCAAAGTGCATGAGTGATAGGAAGGGCTCATGAAACAATCGTCAGTGCTATATGACAGACATATAGGTCAACACAGCTGCTGAGGATCAGGGTCATCATTACCATGGCAATAGTAAGGATTGGCAATGCCATTATAAAGTAAATCAAAAGACCAAAGCTAGGGTACAAAGCATTACACGTTAAACTATATAATGTACACTGTACAGACCATGTTTTGATTGATTGATTGAAATATTTATTAACGGTTTGCAGAATTACAGTACATTTCAAGCACAACTGTTACAAAAACTGTCAACTGTGAGTGGACGACCAGTAAAGCACTACACTTGTTTACAAGAAGGTCCACCATGTTCAATTAATCATAACATTTAGAGACATTAAAAAATATACACTTCTATATAGCCAAAAAACAGGAAATCATCATCATAACGGAAGTACAAAGGGAAAAGAAAACGTATACAGTGAGGGGAAAAAGGGGTGGGTGGGGGATTCAGATTTGACGGGGGCCAGTTTCTAATTGCAGCCATCCGTAGGTGCCCTTTGAGAGCGGTGTTGAAGGAGTCAAGGGATTTGCATGTCTTAATGACCGTTGGTAGGGCTTTCCACATTTTGGTGGCATAAGAGCGAAATGAATTTAGTCCCTTGTTTGTGCCAAATCTGGGTTGCACATGGTTTGTTGAGCTCACTCTGGTGTTGTGGTGTGGACTTCGTTGACATTAAGGAAGTATTTAGACAGGTACATGGGTATCTTGGTGGTGTATCGAATCTTGTGGACCAGACCCATTGCAAGATGCTGTACTCTGTCGTCAACCCTAAGCCATTCATGCCTGTCAAGGCAGGGGTGAGGTGGGTTCTGGGAGTGAGGCCAAGTAGTAGCCTGACCAGTTTGTTTTGGGAGGTCTGGAGCCTTGTTTTAAGGCCCTTTGAGGTGCTGTGGTACCAAGAGGTGCATGCATAGTCGAAGAAACCTTGTATGAGGGCTCCTGTTAGGGTTTTCAAGGTGTTTTTGTCGACCAGTGAGGAGATCCTGTATTGGAATTTGGAATCTTGTTCTTTGGTTGACTTTTTTGATTACGTTGGTGGCCATTTTTATCACCGGAAAGATTTGCCTCCAGGATGGGGGGGACAGTGTTCTGTTCAACTCCACCATCTGTTCTCTCCCCTCCAGGTAGGATTGCATCCAGCTCACTGATGTGCTATCAAAACCAATTGCTTTTAGCTTGTTGACCAGTATTCAATTCAATTCAATTCAATTTTATTACAGTGTCAAATCACAAGTTGTCTCAAGACACTTTACAACCAAGAAAGATCCACCCAGAGCAAGCAATATTGCGACAATGGTAACGAGGCCATCTGCCTCGACCGTGTCGGGGGGGGGGGGGGTAGGTAGAGGGGTAATAGGAAGAAAGAATAGAGTATGGAGTGGTTCACGGTATCAAAAGCCTTTTGGAGGTCCACTACGACCATGCCACAGTATTTGCCAGCATCCACCTTGTGCTTAAATAGAGGAGGCATGTGTCAGTGGAGTGGGATGTTATGAAGCCGGATTGAAATTCGTACATTAATTATTTTGTGGCAAGATACACCTGTTTATAGACAATTTTTTCCATCACTTTTGAGATGGAGCTAAGAATAGCTTAGCTCCATAGCTTCGTTACTCAACATATACTGTACACAGTCCCTCATAATTTACATATTACATTTCCCAATGGCAGTTTAAAATATGGGCTACATAGTTAGTAAAGTTATCAAAGTTTCTATAAATCTTTTTAAAAAATCACACCCGTGAACTGAGTGGTGCAACTCCCCTCCCCCCCCCCCCCCCCCCCCCCTCCTCTCTTTCTCTCTCTCTCTCTCTCTCTCTGTCTGTCTCTCATTAGCAGGCAACAGCACTGTGTGCAGCACTATAGTGCAGCACTATCTCTCTCTCTCTGCTTCTGGCACAACAGCTCCCCTACTGGTACTCATAGTCATACTGGTGCTCATCAACACACACATTAACGTCACATAGGTGAACACGGACATTGCTGTTCCTTGGAGTGGTTGCACCACTCAAAAATACAAATAAATAAAATTAAAAATAAATAAAGTTTAAAACTGTCAAATTACCTCCCCTGGCCAGCGCCTGATGGAGAGGAAAGGAAATGGTTGGAATAACGTGTTCCTCCCTGTCAGGTGAAAAGAAGCGGCTTGGACTCCTCATGCATTGAAGGAAACATGAGGTCAGTCCGTTGCTCTCCCCAGGTTAATTGGCAGAGGGATCGCACCCAGGATTATACTAGACAATTGACACTGGGTGACAATTACAAAAATTGTGGGATTAAAATAAAGTACATTTTGAAATACGAACATATGACAATCATGCCTCCCAGGATGACAGTTAGGTTTAAATCACCACCTCTTCAGAGGCCTAAAGTTACAAATGGGCTAATGTTGCCCTCTGCTGGTTGATATAAAGTAAATAAAATTTGAGTTTGTCTGAAATCCTACCATGAATGATGAGAACTTAACAGGACAGAGAAGTTAGGCTACTTGAAAGGTGCACACAGATGGCATGTGGCTCACATACAGTAAGTGCATGAATGGTAACATATTATGGATGATGGACTTTTGCTGTTCATTTGGTTGCCCTGGTTTAGGTAAAAAAACAAACAGACACAAACACAATAAACCTATACACACATCTCCTGAAAACAGAAAGAGATGTAAAAGTGTGGAGCGTTTCCCTTGGAGCTCAGGTCTTCCCATGTCCCACAAACTTTGGAAGGCATAGCAGCTATAAGCTAATTGGAATGGAATATGAAAAATCTGAGTGATACATGACCCCAGAGATAATGTGTACCAACATGTTCGACAAAATCTGTAGGAGTAGTAGCAAAAAGTGTCCGAAATGGTGCTCCAATATGTGGAGTTGTGTTGTGATGTGTGACTGTGTGTTTGATTTGGGATGGGGTTCTTACTTGGCCTACTGGGAGTGTGTGCGCAAAGACGCAGTCGGACGCTGCATTTATGATTTGTGGCATTTTAAAGCGCAAACTGAGAACTTGTAGATGGACCCCTTCTAGTGAACCAGATTTTCATATCCCATTTTTTTTTAACATTTGAGTATAATATTAGCAATGATGCAATTTTTACATTACAGCAATAAGGGGTAATATAGATTGAAATAATTTGATGAGACGTTTGATCTAGAGCTTCACTTATTCTCTATAATTAATATTTATGAATTGCCGTAGGCCAAGTAAGAACCTCCACGTGCACCTTTCAAGTAACTTCTCTGTCCTGTTAAGTTCTCATCATTCATGGTAGGATTTCAGACAAACTCAAAATGTATTTGCTTTAGGGAACAAGGGAACAAACTTCACATCAACCAGCAGAGGGCAAGATTAGTCAATTTGTAACTTTAGGCCTCTGAAGAGGTGGTGATTTAGACCTAACTGTCATCCTGGGAGGCATGATTGAAGACTTGTTCTGTCATATGTTCGTATTTCAAATTTTACTTACCAGTATTTTAATCCCACAAGTTTTGTAACCCATGTTTTTCACCCAGTGTTAATTGTCTAGTGTAATCCTGGGTGCTATCCCTCTGCCAATTAACCTGGGGAGAGCAATGGACTGACCTCATGTTTCCTTCAATGCATGAGGAGTCCAAGCCAAGCCGCTTCTTTTCACCTGACGGGGAGGTACGTTATTCCAACCATTTCCTTTCCCCTCCATCAGGCGCCCCGGCTGGCCAGGGGGAGGTAGTTTGACGGGTTTAAACTTATATTATTATTTTTTTATTTTTTTAAGATGTATAGAAACTTTGATAACTTTGTAGCCCATATTTTAAACTGCTATTGGGAAATGTAATATGTAAATTATGAAGGACTGTGTTGAGTAACATGTTCATATGGAACATGGTCTCTACAGTGTACATTATGGTTTAATGTGTAATGCTTTGTACTCTAGCTTTGGTCCTTTTGATTTACCTTATAACGTCATTCCCAATCCTTACTATTGCCATGGTGGTGATGATGTGCGCGTCACAACAAAATTCCATCACATTGGATGTTCACACGGATGAAACAGCTGTCTTGCTTTGTGGGTTTGCTGACTTGTGTGCCAGACCTGAAATCTGTCTGATTGGTAGGCAGAGAAAGGCGGAGATAACTAACCTCCAGTAAAATGCCCAACTACGTAAGCCATTTGTATATTTTACAATATCTTACATTTTCCTGACGGTAAATGGTGATGATGTTTTAAACCTCTGCACCGTATTCTGGGGTAAACTTTTGCATAAAATAGCAGATCTACAATACAAGCTTACAGTGTGTTGGTTGCGACGCATTGTGAGCTTGCACATCAGCTATTTTCAGTGAATATATTTAATGTAGAGAGAAAACAGTTTATACTCTAGTACAGCCCTGAGGGACTCCTGTCAAGCAAGTATAGTATTCACAGGGTTTAAGTGGTTAAACAGACTGTGTGTGTGTGTGTGTGTGTGTGTGTGTGTGTGTGTGTGTGTGTGTGTGTGTGTGTGTGTGTGTGTGTGTGTGTGTGTGTGTGTGTGTGTGTGTGTGTGTGTGTGTGTGTGTGTTATCCAATCATCTGACTATGTGAGACTAACTTCCAGTAAAATCCCCAATGACGTAAGCCTTGTATGTTTTATTATAATCTTACATGCTGATCTTACTTCTCTGATGGGGTTTCCCTGATAGTAAATTGTGATGATGTTTTTCCTACCTGTTCATCACTGAGGCGTTTCCAGGAATTACATGTTGGGCGGGTAGGATGTGTTGTTGTTGTCGTCGTCGTCCCTCCCCCCCCACGCACAACCAGAAGCACTAATGAGGCTTTCAAAATACAGTACCTGCCAGAAGAGTAGGCTACAAAGCAGCAAAGGCTGAAAGGCATTCATTTGCATTCCAATGGGTGATCGAGGGTCACGCTCTATGCGCGACGTCCATTGTCCACTAATAGTTCTCAGGTCTGGTGTCCTCTCTTTTTTCTCAGTGTATGGATTTTGCCATTTGGCCAGGCAGAAATTGATTTGGACAGGCTGTCTTCGCCTTATTGTAGATACATCATTTAGCAGCAGTGTTGTAACTGGCGATTCATCCCAGATGTTGTATGAAGGGTTGCCATATCAAATCGAATTTATCAGTTTGGTCTAGTTTCAAGTATTGTAGGCCTATCCTCTCCACCTCCAACATATTGACCAGGTCAGCTATAGCCACATTTTGACACTGGGACCTTCTTTCCTTTTTCCATAGCAGTAGTATACACTTTTTAGCAGACATGAGGCAGAAATTAAGAAAACATCTGTGAGCCATGGGGAGGCCACTCATGGTTGCAGAATTATGAAAGATGATAGTTTGTGGATCTGGTGTAATTTGAAACGAAAATATTGTGGATATTGTATTAAAGACGTTGATCCAGTAGTTTTGAATTATGGGACATAACATATAACAATGGGCCAGGGTGGCCTCCCCAGACTCACATTTTTCACACAGAGGTGACACAGAGGGGAATATTCTATGCAATTTGACATTAGAGTAGTGTAGTTCAAGATAGACAATCTTGAACTGCATAAGACAGTGTCTTGCATTGATTGAACATCTATGAATCTGCAGGAGGGAATCGTTCCATTGTTCTTCTGATATCTGTATACCCAGTTCTCTTTCCCATCTTGTTCATATACCTGAGGTATCCTCTTTACCCTCTCGGAGCCTAACATAAAACTGAGAAATAAGGTTTGAAGAAAATGGAGATAGTTTGATAGGGTTCCTGATGGTAGCCTGTGTCAATGATCTGTATAAGGGTATGGTTCTCTTAACTTAATCCCTAATCTGTAAGTATCTAAAAAAAGAAAGAAAAGAGTACCGGGTAGCCCAAATTTGTCTACTGCTGAAATGAGGAAAAGACGCCCTCGGTATATAGGTCTACTAAAGTGGTGCCCACTCCCATTGCTTGAAAACGGTGTCCATATTGGATGGGGGAAATAATGGGTTGCCCACAATTGGCAATAATAGACGTACTGCGCTCAGGTCTATTAGTTTGCCTATCTGTCTCCAGATGAGAGGCTCGTATTAAAACATTGCCATTATATCTAGACCCATGTACTTTAGTTGGTGCCAGGAGGATAGTCTCGGGTTTGTATGGGTGGCAGTCCTCTCTTTCCAGCATTGGGGAGATGCTGAGAAGTCGCTCTGACATTTGCTGCATAATAGTATCGTGTGAAATCTGGCAATGCAAGGCCACCCTCAGATTTGGGTTTACATAAATGACTCTTTTAAATACGATGACTCTTGTTGGACCACAGAAAGGGTAAGATAAGAGAATCAAGTTGTTTAAAGAATGTTTTTGTTAAATACATTTTGGAACAGGTAAAGTAATTGAGGTAGACTAATCATTTTATTCAATCAGTTTGCCAAAACCTAATAGATGCCTGTAGTTTGTCAAGAAATGGGGGAAAGTTGGCTTTGTATAGGTCCTTGTATCTTTTTGTGACTTGTATACCCAGGTGATTTTATCAGTTATCTTGAAATTGCAATGTGCTTAAAAACGCTTGATCTTATGTTCTCCCCGTGTCCCCTAGGGTAGGTACCCTCACAAAAAACATGATGCGGTATCCAGAAAAACTACCAAATATAGTAATCAAGTCGAGGACATGCAGAATAGTAGTGTGTTTTTTTTATGTACAAATCATGGCTTGCATGTTAATCTTAACTTTAATGGTAAACTCAAGGAGTGACCGCACACCCTTTTATAAGTGATGCGTGCATTCACTTTCTGTTAAACCCTGAGGAAGGCTATATTGTTGAAACATTATGCACCTTTTAATAAACTCTTGCATTGTGGCTAAGAGAGCTGTGCGGCCTCATCCTTTTCAACAACTCATCCTTTTCAACTTTAATGAAAGAGAATCAAACAGTGAATCTTTGGATTAACCTGCGGCTCCTCCAATTATTGTCTCCACCAGGCAGAAGGCATGGGGAGAGAGTATGTTTTGCACTCCGTCCGTGTGTGTGTGTGTCCGTCCATCCGTCCTTCTGTCCGTCCGTCCGTTATCAACTAATCTCCGGCACCGTTGGCCCGATCCATGCCAAACTTTGCACACACACTCCCTGGATGCCAACGACGAACATCTGCCCCAAATATTCCTCAACGGCCTGTTATAGCGGCACCATGAGGCCGATTTAGGCAAAACACATTTCTGTAGATTACTCGTACACATTTTATCCATACATCACACAATTCGGTATACACTATCTCCATAGTCATGTGATCAACACGGAGCGGCACCATTTCCCATCTTCCATCCTGATTGGCTAAGATTGGCTTCCAAAGCTCACACGATTGGTCCGTTTCGAAAAAATGCCACAAATCACAAACACAGTGTGCAATATCCGTGAAATTGCCACAAATCAGCCTCACGATGGCGCTATAACAGGCCAATTCCTGTTTTCTGCTATAACTGCATCGATCTGTATACAACCTATGTATGCTCACTCCCTAGAGGCCATGGAAAAACATTGTCCCTGCATCCCTCCACATCTGCCGGTTATAGCGCCACCATGAGACCGATTTCTGCAAAACACATTGCTTATGTTAGTCGCACAGATTTCATCCAAATCTCACGCAAATCGGTCCACATGATCTCTGTAGTCATGTGATCAAGACGAGTCTGTTGGATTTCTCAGATTCTACACTGATTAGCTAAGATTGCCTTCCAAAGTTTTCAGGAGTGGCCCGTTTCGTTCAAAATGCTGCACATGTCCTGCTCATCCAGAATTCTATCCTCAGAGATGCTATGAGTGATCTGGCTCTGCATTTCCTCAACAACCTTAAGAAAATTCTTGCAAAAAACTAAAACAAAAAACATCTTTATATTACTCCTAAACATTTTGCCAAACGTCTCACACAGTCCTATCCTCCTGGTGGAGACCTGTGCCAAGGGCACTTTTTCTAGTTGCAATCTGTTGTGATGTGGATGAGAATCTGTGGCCTGGTAGACAGGAACAAGGACACGGAAGTCATATGTTTTGTTTTATTTTTTATTTTCTCATCAGCCCTTTATGCTATACATATTTATTTTTTACTTCTCTGTATCACAATGACATGGTCTGTCAAAATTACAATACGAACTAAAATGTTAATAAATCCTGTCCAATCCATCGTGCTGTTTGTATAAATTGTTTGGAGATGTGTCAGTGAAACTCGTTAAGCTTCCAGTATGATAGGAATTTGAGTAACACAGAAGTGAACGCAGCTTGCTTTCCCTGCACCTTTTCTGACTTTAAGATAAATGTAGTTTTTTGTTTGTATTTTTATTTGTTTATTTCAATCAATTAATCACTCAAAGTTTTGAGGCCCATTTAAACAGCACACACACTGACAGATATTTTACATCTAACATACAAAATAGCCCAAATGTTCGAAATCTTTTGTCATTATCTGCCATGATCAAAACCCAATTGCATGGTTAGCTGCCAACTTGCTGCCATCTAATCATAACTCTTTAGAAGATGTTTTTTTAGCCTACAACTACTCGTCCAAAATAAAGGTTTTGCCACGCGTAGTTGGCAAGATACTTTATCAAAGTTAGAACAGTGCCATTATCAAAGGCCGCTTTCACTTTGTCTTCTACAAATCCCTACCTTTGCCATGAACTGTTATCAATAATTATGATAATAAAGAACGGAAAACATCTCCTTCAATCAGTCAAATCACATAATTATACAGGTGTAAAAGAGTGTGAAATACTTTCTACAACGTTTTGCAGTTAAACAAAATTGACATAAGAACAGAATGGCAAAGGAAAAAACAAAACAAAATAAAAATAAGTGAGGCAGAAAATCACAAGATGCATGCATGATGGAGTTGAAGGGGGGGGGGGGAGGAGGATACCAAAGTTTTGCTTGTTTATTCCGCATGAGCAGAATGCCACCTCCCAAATACCATAACATGCTTTATAAGGCGCCTCGGCAGTGCCTTTGAGGACACTCAAAATGCTGTTCTCACTATTCTCCAGCCTAGTTGTGCTGCTGATGAGCAGCATGCTAGGATACGTGGTCAGCTGTGACCTTGAAACAGACAGCTGTAGCTGTGGCGCTTATTTACCGGGAGACATAATAATTGGGATATTGTTGCCATGCCACGCCAAAGTAGTCTCTCTTCATAATCGAACACAGCCTGACGGCTTCACCTGTAAGAGGTAAGGGAAAGATGTTGTAAAATGAATATGATTTAGTAAAGAATGTTTGTGCCAGATTGTTACTGCAGCGCAGTGGTTCTCAAACATTTTCATGTCAAGGACCACCAAATCTATTTGGGTGCTAGACCTCCATCTGAAAAGATTTTGTGCCAGGGACACCAAAAAAATAATTATGTTGTTGTTTTTTCCCCCAAAATGAACGTGAATCTTTAAGGGAAAAAATTGAGCCTTAATTACTTTGAGAACGACTGTTGTGAATTATAATTCATATATACTATAATATTGTTCATAGAGGATTTTATATTATGGATTTGGTCAATACATTTATAATAAATGAAGAACTCTTAATTTCTCACAAATTTCAATTAATCTTTTCACAGTTTTGATTTGGGGCCATTTGTAAGATCCTTGAATGTCATTCACACCATAGAAGAGATCAACGCATCTGGTTTCCTACCGGGTGTGCGTCTTGGATATAGGATGTGTGACACTTGTTCCGATGCTACCAAAGCCTTGAGATGCGTGGAGCACATGCTGGCGGTCAATGGCTCTCTGAACATTCAGTGCGACTACACCGAGTTCAGGCCACCAGTGAAGGTCATCATAGGAGCACGGTTCTCTGAAGTGTCCATTGCTGTGGCTAAGCTACTCGGAGCGTATATGATCCCTCAAGTAAGTTGCAAGTTGATGTACATGTGATCAAGAAATGCAATTAACTGTGTATGAATTATATATCTGATGCAGCAGCCAATGAGGATTTAACGCTCGCACACATGCAAAATAAAGAGGAAATATGTCAAATGTAAAAGTACATAAGAAATGGAAGATAAGATATAGTATACAGTAATTTAACTCAATGTGAGGTGATAGGAATGCAAGAAAGGGGAGAAAATAACATAAAAAACAAAGATTCACAAGAAAAAGATGATTAAATTCCATGAATACTGTATGTTTCAGTTCAACAGGCGACACACAGGACAAACAAATAGGCTGAAATTCAGCAGTAAAATGTACATAGTCTGCACCCACCTGCATGACCTAAGCTAAGGAGCTGGTATAACTGGGTAGATGAGAATAATTGCATGTGCCAGGAAGGCCTATTATCTTTGAGAACTGCTACTGCCATATTACTATGGTGCATGCACTATGGTGTGTCACATAGCCCAGCCCAGTAGGTTTCATCTTTCTTTAGAGTCATGTGAAATTGTGAAGGGGCTTAAGTGTTAATTTGGAGGAACTCAATCCAATTCACAGTGCAGCCATGAGTTAGCCTAAAAACCTGTCCCACGAAAAACAATTACATTAACACTATGTTGCCTCAGATCCCTGTGGGCTACCCTAGATGACAATAATGAATAAAACCGAACCAGTTACTGTAAACCCTTACTTTGGGTTTGTTCGGAAATATGCTCTATCTAGAAATATGCTTTATCTAAATACAGTAGGAGGGTATAGAGACCAATTTTCATTAAAACTTAGTTTTTCATCCTGATTTTACCCTAGTTGAGCTGCTCCTCATCTTCACCTGCACTGAGCGATAAGTGGCGCTACCCGAGTTTCTTGCGCACCATCCCCAGCGATGTGCACCAAACCAAAGCGATTGCCAAACTCATGGCTCGTTTCAAGTGGAACTGGGTAGGGGTTGTGTATGGAGACGATGACTATGGAAGGGCAGCCTTCCAGAGCTTCCTCCGGGATGCTAAGGTTGAGAGTGTGTGCATAGCTTACCAAGAGATGGTGCACCACTACCTGGACCATGAGAACCATAAGAACATGCAGCAAATCAAGAAAGTGGCGGAGAAGATCCGTTCCTCCGGTGCCAAGGTAGTACTGCTCATCCTCAAGGGCAAACTTGTGGAGGACCTTTTCCAGGTGATGGAAAAGGACAATATTAAAAGAACCTGGATTGCCAGTGATATCTGGTCAAGGAACCGCCATGTGGCGCATATGAAAGGCATCAATGAGGTCGGGGACATCCTGGGTTTCGCATTTGTGGCGCAACACAATGAAAACTTTGATAACTACCTGAGGAACCTGAGCGCCAGCCCTGGGGACAACAACTTCATCAAAAAGTACAAGAACCTGAGGTTCAACTGCACCCCAGACCCAGAATGTGATGTGAAGAAGCCTCCATCCGATTGTGAAATTAAATCTAAAGCTGCATGTTACACAAATTACCTGGACGCTAATGATGAATTCCTTACAAAAGCGGTGGACACAGATACATCCTACAGCTATACAGTGGCTGTATGGGCCATAGTCCATGCCCTTAAGAGCCTTCTTAAATGTGACAACACCTCTTGTCCAGGGGAGATTAATTTCCTACCATGGAAGGTAAGCATAAACAAGGAGAATACTTTTGAGCAAAAATAGGATTAAACTAGAACTGCACTCTGTCGAGTGCATACTTGCTTGTTGCACACAAGTAGGCCATAAATGGCCAACTAGTGCGCAAGCAGAGCGCGCAAGTCCTTTCGACCGCTGTAAACTGTCAAATCTCAGTATCTCTGTGAAGGAACGTTTGAAATGATTAATGTTTAGATGTAACTATTTGCTACCTACTTTATACATATAAACATCTAGTATTATTAAGTATGATTCAAGTTTCTATCTATATAAGAAATACTGTTTTATCGTTGTAGATATATTCTGGATCCCTTTTTAGTTTTTCTAGTCATACACATACACACCACGTACTCTGGTCCCAGCAGATCAGGCACAATTAGCTATTTTATGTTTTACTGATTATGTATATAGTATACGTATGACTAGCTCTAAATGATGACGTAAGAAATATATATAGTATATATATAGTATATAGGCATATACTATATACGTATACATATATACTCTATACTCTATACTGTATAAAGTGTGTAGTTGTAAGTTGATTAGCGGTATACTGTGGTTACTTTGCGCCAAAAACCGTGACAGCTGTTCCGCCATTTGAGGCTTACGCAGAAAAACATCAAATCTGTGCCTGTGTTGCTGGACCAAATGACCACAAATGACCATATTTCTTACGTCATTATTAAGAGCTAGTCATACACATACACACCACGTACTCTGGTCCCAGCAGATCAGGCACAATTTGCTATTTTATTTTTTACTGATTATGTATATAGTATACGTATGACTAGCTCTAAATGATGACGTAAGAAATATGGTCATTTCGTCATCATTGGTCCAGCAACACAGGCACGGATTTGATGTTTTTCTGCGTAAGCCTCGAATGGCGGAACAGCTGTCACGACGAAGGAGACCGGGCGAAAATTTTACTTGCGCGCTCTGCTTGCGCAAGTAACTAGAACTGCACTCTGTCGAGTGCATACTTGCTTGTTGCACACTAGTAGGCCATAATTGGCCTACTAGTGCGCAAGCAGAGCGCGCAAGTACTTTCGACCGCTACAAACTGTCAAATCTCAGTTTCTCTGTGAAGGAACGTTTGAAATGTTGAATTATTAATCGTCATTACGTCACCATCGAAAACCAATTACACTCCGGCATTGGGTCCTTTAATCCACATCTTTATTACGTCATCATTGAGAGCAAGTTATACCAGTGCCGGGTGGATTAAAGGAACTGCCTCTATGTATATGTAATTTGTAAATTGATTAGTGGTATACTGTGGTTACTTTGCGCCGTATGCACAGTCCCAGCATTTTCGATGCGTATGCACCGTCCCAGCAAATGACGTAATGACTAGTTGTGCCTGATAAAACCAATGGTTTTCGATGGTGGTGACGTAATGACGATATGTTTTAGTGTCGGGAGGATTAAAGGTAATGCTCCTATGTATACATGTATGTAATCTGGCACCACTGCCGTATCAGGCACAAGTAGTCATTACGTCATTTGCTGGGACGGTGCATACACATCAAAAGTGCTGGGACGGTGCATACGCATCAAAAGTGCTGCGACGGTGCATACGAAACTAGTACTTGCGCGCTCTGCTTGCGCAAGTAATTAGAACAATATGTATGTTCAGTATAAAGTAAAAAAATCCCCAAATGATAAAGAGTAACTACCTAAGAAGTGCAACGGTGAAAATGACATGATCAAGTTCTGACAAATGTTGCTGTTCCTAGAATATTGATTATTGATACATTTGTACTGTTAAAGTGACCACATTGCATTTTTCTTGCAGCTTCTTGAGGAACTGAAAGGGACTAACAACAAAAAGGGTGACTTTCTCAATGGTTATGATTTGATAATGTGGGATAAGAATGGAGACCAGAGACACTTGGTAAAAAAAGGGAGCTACAATGCATCTGATAAACGAATTGAGCTTAATGGAGATAAAATAAATTGGCTTTCAACAGCAAATAACTCGGTAAGACAATGAAATGGATATACAAACAATGGTATAGCCCCATTCTTCCATGTCAGTAGTTGGTATGCCTTTTTATTTTATTGTGCAAATTGAAATTACTGTACACTTTTAATGAATTGCTCATGAGCATGCACGACACTAAACCCTTACCTTGGCAAACCAGGCTGTGTTTTTAACCTCTCTGGACAAACACATAGTGTATACTTCAGAGTGATATGCAAAGAAACACATTTTACAATTTATACACTGTCCATTGGTTCTACAACTTCAAAAAGTTTCTTGAACAGGGTTTTGTCAATGGAAACTTTGGATCACAATTCAAAACAATAATCTTTAAAATGCATAACTTGCTGTCTCACTTTTAGGTTCCCATGTCTAGATGCTCACTAACCTGTCAACCTGGTTTCGCGAAGAAGATCTTGAATGTGTCCTGCTGCTACACCTGCAATCGATGTCAGGCGGGAACATATGCTAATTTCTCGGGTATGCCAATGGTCTTCTTCAATAAACTAGAGTGCATACCTCCATCATAACTATACAACTAGTTTTATAGTTGTCAAAAAAATTTCATTTTTCCGTGACCAAACTATATAACTATTTTATAAACTATATAACTTTGAGGCAGCCAACTGATCATTAACATGATGTTTAATGACAATCTGACCATCCGTTCTCAGGTTATTTTACTAGTAAAGCAGACACCTTGACATTTGAACTTTTCGACCCAAAAGCTAATCACTTCCTCGCGGGGAAACTTCAAACTATTGATCATTCCTGCAAAATTGCATTGAAACTTGGCTTGTCTGTTATTTGCTAACAACCAAATAATCAAGCTAATAGAATAGGATGAAAACAAAATCTGTGTCCAACACAAGTCTGAGTTATATTTTGTTCCACATGATGATGTATTGTTTGTGGATATGCTCGATCTATACACACACAACCAAGTATAGATCAGGCTATAGTTGGCAGAGGTAATAAAGTACGTACTTGGTGGACCTCTTCTTTCTTATGTTTTTTATTTAAGCTACAACTATTATTATTATTATTATACTATTTAGATTCACCAGTTTTTACAGTAATCTCACCTATCCCCCAATCTTCCTGCAGATCTTGATGACTGTCAGCAATGTCCTAATGGAACATCATCCGAGAAGGGTTGGGACCATTGTAAAACGATAGTGAGGACCTATTTGAGGTGGAGAGATCCTCATCCAATTGCCCTTGTGGTGTCCGCAGCCTTTGGCATATTGCTGCTGCTGGTCATCTTCATCATCTTTTTGGTGTACAGAAATTCACCGCCCATGAAGCGAGCCGAGGTGAGAATGTCCTGCGTGATGATGAGTGGCCTAGCTGTGAGCTTTGCCAGCGTCATATGCTTCATGGACAAGCCCGATGTCCATCTGTGCCGGGCTCGGCAGATCATGTATGCCATGGGCTTCACCCTTTGTGTCTCCTGCATCCTAGTTAAGGCTTACCGTACATTCCTGGCCTTCCTGCCCTTTGGTCAGCTGAGACACAGGCGACTAAATAAACTCTATAGGCCGCCTATAATCATCAGCATTGTAACTGCTATCCAGGGAGTCATCTGCATCCTCTGGCTGGTCTTTGATAGTCCTGACGTTGTTGACATCACTCCAACACCACATAGCCTTGAGATAATTATCCAGTGTCATGTAGGCAAAACATCCATAGGTTTCGGTATCATGTTGAGCTACATAGCCCTGCTGGCTTTGGTTGGCTTCCTCTTGGCTTTTAAGGGCAGGAAGGTTCCCCAGGAGTTCAGTGAGACCGGCTACATCATCTTCAGCCTGCTGATGTACATGTTTGTGTGGGTGTGCTTCATCCCCATCTATATCCTCAAGACAGAAGAGGCTTCTGTTGTGCAGGCCTCGGTCATCTTAGTGTCCAACTATGGCGTCATCTTCTGTCATTTCTTACCCAGGTGCTACGAGGCACTATTCAGGCCTAAAGGTGACACACTGGAGAGGATTCTGGGGAGGTGGCGAAATGTCACTGCCAGTCCTTCAGTTCCCATTCCAAACTCAGATTTACATAGAGATCCAGGGAACACAAACACAGGCCCACCAACGGTTTCAAAGGGGACTCCAAGCCAAATACATGGATCTGGCTCTGCTTCAGTGAGATTCAAGACGCTAGGAGATGCAAGCCCTGTTGCTAGGTCAGAGGTTTCCACAGGCACACAAGTGAGGAAGAGAAGGAGTATATCCTTCTGAGAATGTATTATTGTCATGTATATAATAATTATTTGGCAGTGGGTTGCCCTGGTGGCAGATCTTTGTATGATTGCTTTTTTGTAATTAAATAATCATTGCTGATGTTGTACTCAAGGGAACTAAAAGGAATTGTATATGAATACAGTATCTGGTTCACTAGAAGGGATTACCGACCATCGCAGCATATTCACTGCTGCAGATGAGATTTGTTTTTGTTGCCCTTTTGCCCCTCAAAAGGAGGACTGTCCCAGCTAATTTCACTGTTCTCTCCTCTGACTCTTTCCTGTCAGTACAGCTTTTACACACCAGTGTCTTTTGTTGCCATTCAGAATTACAATCACCCCCTCCTGCCCCATCTTCATATAAATCCAGTGACTCTGTATTAATTATATTATTCTCTCTGTAATTATGTTTTTGTAAATGCCAATAAATTATTTGAAATAATCTGCCTTTTATTTATTTATTTATTTCACAGATTTGTATAGGCTACTATGAAACATTATTTCCATGGACATACAATCATATTAACCCGGCCTGGTCAATTAAGTTTATAGGGTTTAAGTGGTTAACATATAGCATTCATTCATCACATTTACACATCTATCGTTGCACACATTCCTGGGTCGTCCAGCTACATTCAACCACAGGTGCACTCCAGGCAAGACGGAGCACACTGTAATGTCATTCCAAAAGAATGTACTGTATTCAATCAGTCTCACCGCAAGGTAGTGCACCTAAAGAGTCATTATTTTTGGAAGTGTTGCTGGCATTCCATTTCCTCTGCTATTATTCAGAGTGACAAATAATTTGATTTGTTTGTGCTGGCTAATGCATGTAAACTGTAATATGATTGAACATTGATATACTGTTTTGACCACAAACAAGGTTCTTCAGGCAAATTAACAACTTTCAAGGCACACCAAAGCCTGCTGTTAAAAGTACATAACAAATGCTTGGAATAAACACAGGCCTAGTAAACAATATGCATCAGAAATGTCAGTTTATAACATATATTTTGCTATTGTCTCACAAGTCCTGCAGTACGTTATAGTGATGAACTGGAGTGCACCTGTGGTGAACTGGAGTGCACCTGTGGGAGAATGTGATAAATGTAAATTCACCGTACGTCAATCAGAATGTGATTGGACTGGTTCGCTATCGGGTATATGAATCATATAACCTGATGCTGTACATTGTTTTGAAAGAAACATTCCCTAGCTTGCTGAGGCTGAGTTTATGACATAAAGTAGCCTACAGTAAGGCAGGCTAAAGTGGGAAAACAAGTTGGTACGTTTAGATTATCATGTACTTTTGATTCATTATTATGAGAAATCCACAATAGTCATTAGTGAATTTAAAAACGGTGATAAAACCTTGATGATAAAAAAAGATGGGAACAAATTATTAGCCTAAAACGTTAAAGAAAAATATACACCCTTGTGAAGTGAGGGGTGCTCTAATCATCGTACATCATCAAGAATGGTGGTCCCTTATTGACCAAGGGTTCCTACCAACGTACATACTGTATGTCGATTTGTTCAGACACATGACATACATGTTCCATTCATTGTCAATGACAACACAAACATTAGTTCTCCGTTCAACTCAAAAAACCCTCAAAAACAACTTTGATGTGAATCTTAAGTGTGATGCCTCAAACACACGTACAGAATGCGTTCTGTGTTCTGTCTGTTTGATGGCCGCCTCAATGCTTTTCCAATGGGAGTTTGTTCTCTATCACCTTTATCAAAGCTGTTAAGGCTAGCAAATGATGGACTCTCTGTCACAGAGCTGGTCTTGCACACACACACACACACACACACTGACACATCATCATACCCGGAAGTTATGTGGGAACGCCTACTGAGTGGCAAAAACCTACTTTCTGGCCTTGACAGCCCATTATGCCCATACATCCAAACAGAAAAGTCCTATCGGATTGCATTAAACTAATTTAAATGACCTTAAACTCACATTGCCACTCACCTTGCCACTCTATTTCACACTGCCACTCACTTTACCCGCTATTGTCTGCTTCTGTTTCCCACATTACCAGCTGCTTATGTCATGTTGAACAAAATGTATTATTCTGGTTCTTTGTGGAATAGTTGTACTTCCAAAACGTCTAGTGTCCTTAATGTATGACTGGCTCTCAGGTTAATCTTAACTTGAAAGGGTGAACGGGAAACAGCAACGCTTTAGATCAACCAGTCTAAAATAGCTCTGAGGTGCATCTCGTCAAATGATTGCAATCTGTTATGTGAATGAGAACCTGTGGCCTGACAGACAGGAACATCAGGAAGTAATAGCCACGGGAACTGTATTTGTAAAATAGGCCTATTTTACAAATACATAATTGTAAAAAAAGAAATACACAAAATGTTTTGTTTTTATTATAATTCATGAAGCGTCTGTCAAATGTTTCCTGTGTTTACTTTACGCACAGTGCGCACAAGCTATCCTCATTGAGTGAGCAGAATTGTTTGCAACATGGCGCACAAACATTTTCTTTTATTTGGTGGCCCAAATCAAAGAAAAGCACAAAAGCAACTAGCATTGATATGTCACGCCTGAATGAAAATGTAAATGAAGAGCCTCAGCCGGAGTCTATCGAGTTGTTGACATGAGGGAATTATTTAATTTCCCCAGCGCAAGAGCACATTTGAATAATGTAAGGTAAATAGCTAATTTATTTGGTTAAAATCTCTATTGTACTGGAATGTGTATTAGCCTGGCTATTGAGTTGTGTAAAGAAGCACCCTGCTGAGGGCTGCAGTGTCAAGCTGTGTGTAACACAACATGTTTTGCATTGTGCCAAACTGTGCATGTTCCAATTAACTGCCATGCCAACTGCTATAGATGAATCCACGCAGGCTGCCCTGCATGCATGGCACAAGCATAGCTGCGGTGTCACATTAAGTTCAGCTTGACACAGCAGCATTGATTGCATACAGCTCAGCTGGCCTACAGGGCACCCCTCTGTGGATTCGTCTATAGCCTACTATAGTGTTCTGGCTGCTGTGCCAACTGCTAACTGTGTTCTGACAGGCTGATGTGCCTGCCAAGTGCCAATTGTTTAGTTTATTTGCACGATAAAAACAGTACAAAAAAGGGTCAAATCAATAAAAGAGAAATATGTGCAGGTGAGAAAAGAAACCCATGGAGGGCTTGTATGTGGTTCTCACCAAGATAATACACAAATAGTAAATAGACAAAGTAATCAAACATAGGTATGAAAAACAACAAAAACAAATACATTATTTACACTTGTGAAGTGTGTGTGTGTGTGTGTGTGTGTGTGTGTGTGTGTGTGTGTGTGTGTGTGTGTGTGTGTATATGTGTGAGTGCGTGTGCGCACGTGCGCGCTTGGCGTGTGCGCACGTGCGTGCTTGCACACTCAGGCTTGCACGCATGTGCAAGCCTGAGTGTGCCTAAGTGAATATGCATGTCTGTCTGTGTCTGAGTATGCACAATAAAGCTACATTATGTTAGAATCAAGTGGAGAAAGTTACTTCGAGAGGCTGGCCCTCAATCTATGTTTAAAGTTACAGAGTGAAGATGAGGAGTTGGCAATAGTGTGAATTCCAGAGTAATTAACCTCTGACTTTTATGGAGAACTGGCTAAGAGTGGATGAATATTATCAGATTGTCTAGTATTATAATCATGAACTTGAGAGTTGGTCTTAAAATATTCTTTGAAGGGTGTAGGAAGCATATTTGGAAGGTAAATATGTACTTCCCCAAACAATATTGCAATAAATGAGATATGGATACATCAAACTGTAATAAAGGGTTAAGAGGCAAGCCTGATGAACCAGGCCCCTAATTCTTCTGATGATACCAAATGATCTTGAAACTGTGTTGGTTACTGTATGTATGTGTTCTATTGCCATACTGCAATATGTTCTGATAATCGGCGTCTTGCCATACATGTATAGGGCGCGTCCTTTGAAAGCCTACACAGGTTGAGCAAGGACGCGCTGTGATTGGCCAGTAGAATCTTTGACTCAGGGCAAACGCTCTCGCCAGAACATGATTTACTATTCTGTCTAGCGGGTCGCAACTTCAACGGCCCTGCGTCGGCTCAATCGAACTTCGGAACATACGACACGGCCAATCGCTAGCTTTAGTTTGCCCGGTGGTGTCTCACATGGCTCAAGTTCACTTGAGACGGTGGGCCTCCGTCGCGGTCTAGTCCATAGAGTTATATACTAAGGTCTAGTCCGCAGTTGTTGTAGGTGAGAGGCACTTCCGCGTTGGCCACAGAAGCGGCTATTGATTATAAGCACAACCCGGGTAGGATTTACACTTTACACTGCTATGCCTTTCAGCCTCCCGCCTCCTGACCCAAAGTTGACCCCCTGACCAAAAGTTGACCCCCTTGGTTAAAAGTAGTTCCCGTGGATATGACAGAGGTACAGCTATACAATAAAGCAAACACAAAAGGTCCTAACTGCTGGTTTCTATTGTGGTCCTATGTATTCAATTCATATGCTAATGTTAAGGGTGAGAAGAATGCCACCTCCTAAATACCATAACAGGCTTTAAAAGGAGCCTTGAGGAAACGTTGTTTTCGACACTCAAAATGCTGTTCTCACTCTTCTGCAGCCTAGTCACACTGCTGATGAGCAGCATGCTACGATGCGTGGTCAGCTGTGATCTTGGAATGGATACTTGTGGCGCTCAATTACCAGGAGACGTAATGATTGGGGTGTTGATGCCATGCCACGAGAATGTAGAGTCTCTTCATAATCGAACACGGCCTGACATATTGACCTGTACAAGGTAAGGGAAAGTAATGTTATTATAACATATTAATAATAAGAATGTGCCAAATTGTTACTGTATAGTGCCGTGGTCATCAAACATTTTCATCTCAAGCCATGCAAATGGATTTGGGCACGGACCCCCACCTGAAAAGATTTTGTGCCAGGGACTCCCAAAATGTAGGCCTATTACGCTCTTTTTGAATATCTTAAGTTAAAATAGGTTGAAAGGCAGCAGTTAACTGATTTTGATGCTGTATTAACTAATTTCACTGCGTTCCCCCTGGAACTCCCTCAAGAACCCCGGGCCCTGGCCGTGGGGATCTCTGTACTATCTATATACTGCAATTATCCATAGAGGATTTTATATTATGGATTTGGTCGATAAATGAATAATAGATACAAAATGAATGCTCATTTTCTCACTGATTTCAATTAATCTTTTCCCAGTTTTGATTTGGTGCCATTTGTAAGATCCTTGGCTATCATTCACACCATAGAAGAGATCAACGCATCTGGTTTCCTACCGGATGTGCGCCTTGGATATTTGATGTGTGACACTTGTTCCGATGCTACCAAAGCCTTGAGATGCGTGGAGCACATGCTGGCGGTCAATGGCTCTCTGAACATTCAGTGCGACTACACCGAGTTCAGGCCACCAGTGAAGGTCATCATAGGAGCACGGTACTCTGAAGTGTCCATTGCTGTGGCTAAGCTACTCGGAGCGTATATGATCCCTCAAGTAAGTTAATGGACATGCTCTGATCAAGAAATGCAATTCAATCTAAATATGTTAGGAGAAGCCTGGCCTAGTATCTGATGCTGTAGTTTGGATATTTAGGGGGGCTCAGCCCCTCCGAGTAGTTCAACTCGTTGTGAGTAGGCTACATGGGTGATAGGGATGCAAGAAAGGGGAGAATATTTGGGGGAGCAAATCAACCAATAATTATGGTCAATCTGTGAGCACACTGGTGTGTCAGTTAATGCGCGTCATCCACTGACAATTTCAATTTACAATTTAGGCATTTAGCAGACGCTCTTAATCCAGAGTGATTTACATTAAGCAGTAACAAAAAGCATGGGAATACATCACTTACAAAAAAGTAGTTATCATGAAACATGCATAAGCTAAGAACGTAACTATACTATACTATACTATACTATACTTATGTACTATAAAGTGCTATGACTACATAAAATGCGATTCTAGTGCTGTCTACAAAACCTGCTATAAATCTGTATAAAATGCTATCTACGGGGCTAAATTATGTCACTAAAATGTTACTAGATTATGTCACTAAGATTGATTATATCCATATTTTGTACTGAAAATTCCCACGTTACACTATCTAGAAATAATGCTTTATCTAGATACAGTAGGAGGGTGTAGAAGAGACAGGAAACTGAGAAGATGTGTGAGGCATTGGATTCCATCTTGGATCAATGATGTTTTCAGAGAAATTTCATTCAATGTTTTCTTTTGTCACCTGATTTTATTAGATAAGCTGCTCCTCATCTTCCCCTGCACTGAGCGATAAGTGGCGCTACCCAAGTTTCTTGCGCACCATCCCCAGCGATGTGCACCAAACCAAAGCGATTGCCAAACTCATGGCTCGTTTCAAGTGGAACTGGGTAGGGGTTGTGTATGGAGACGATGACTATGGAAGGGCAGCCTTCCAGAGCTTCCTCCGGGATGCTGAGGAAATGAATGTGTGCATAGCTTACCAAGAGATGGTGCCCCACTACCTGGACCATGAGAACAGCATGCAGCGAATCAAGCAAGTGGCGGAGAAGATCCGTTCCTCCGGTGCCAAGGTAGTACTGCTCATCCTCAAGGACAAACTTGTGGAGGACCTTTTCCAGGTGATGATCCTAAACAATATTAAAAGAACCTGGATTGCCAGTGATGCCTGGTCAAGGAACCGCCCTTTGGCGCATATGGAAGGCATCAATGAGGTCGGGGACATCCTCGGTTTCACGTTTGTGGCACGCCACAAAGAAACCTTCAATGACTACCTGAGGAACATGAGTGCCAGCCCTGGAGGGTACAACAACTTCATCAAAAAGTACAAGAACCTTAGGTTCAACTGCACCCCAGAGTGTTTTGAGAAGGAGCCTCCATCCGACTGTCAAATAAAATCTGATGCTGCATGCAGTTACACAAATTACCTAGACGCTAATGATGACTTCCTTACAAAAGCTCTGGATACAAGTGAATCCTACAACGACGTAGTGGCTGTATGGGCCATAGTCCATGCCCTTAAGAGCCTTCTTAAATGTAACGTAACCTCTTGTCCAGGGGAGATTAATTTCCCACCATGGAAGGTGAGCATGAACGTGGAGAACATTTATGAGCAACATTAACATTACATTTAAAAACAATATGTTCAGTATATACATAAAATGTCCCAAAATTATAAGTAGTTACTAAGAAGTGCAAGGCTGAAAATGTCATGATCCAGCCAATGGCTCTAACAAATATTGCTGTTCCTATAATATTGATTATTGATACATTTGTACAGTTACAAAGTAACTAAATTGCATGTGTTTCTTGCAGCTTCTTGAGGTACTGAAAAGGATAAATTTTACTCTTAACAACCAGAGATATTCCTTTGACAAAAATGGTGACTTTGTCAATGGTTATGACTTGATAATGTGGGATAAGAATGGAGACGGAAGATCCTTTGAAAGAATTGGGAGCTACCATGCACTTGATGGACGAATTGAGCTTGATAGAGACATGAGCAGAATAAATTGGCTTTCAACAACAAATAACTCGGTAAGACAATAAAATGGACAGTGATATTACAGACAATGGTAGCCCATGTCGGTAACGTTTTTTATTCTATAGTGCAAACAAAGTGTTGAAAGTACTGTAAACTTTTAATGAATTGCTCATGAGCACTACACTGAAACCTGTCTAGTCAAAGCATGCTTTGTTTTGACCTCTGGACAAACACATACAAATATTTACTGTACTGTACATATTTGTGCCTCAGAGTTATATGCAAAGAATTGATTCTTTTACAACTGTTTCTTGAACAGGGTCTTGCCAATGCTTGAAGTTTTTTAATTAAAATGCATAATTTGCTGTCCTCACTTTCAGATTCCTGAGTCTAGATGCTCAGAATCCTGTCACCCTGGTTTTGCGAAGAAGATTGTGAATGTGTCCTGCTGTTACGACTGTGTTTCATGTGTGGAGGGAACCTATTCTAATGGCTCAGGTATGCCTACTAGACATGGTCTTTTCCCCATTCCACCTGCAACTGCTTTGCAAAAGTAAACTGATTAAGAAGTGTACTACAAGCAATATAATGTTTAAAAATCCTATCTACTTATGAATGCCCACCCATAGCTGTGAAGTATCTGTCAAAATTATACATATTACATTTAGTCACAATTGTAACATGGTATGAAAAAAATCTTTAATTAAACAAAACTTCAAAAGCAAATATGTAACACAATGCAAAACATTTTGAAACTAGACAGATTGCACTCAGTAGAGTGCATACCTCCAATTAACATAACTATACAATTAGTATATTACGATAATTTAGAGATTTGAGTGATTATGTTATTTTGACCATTTCCTTGATTGTGACCTTGACCCTTTAAACCTATGAAACAATCATGAACAGAGATTCACGATCAGCAATCCAGCACAAGTCTTTTGCTCAACAGCATTAGTTTTATTCAAATATTGACATGCTGATGCTGCTGAGCAAGAGCAGTGCATGTGCTCTGGGGAGTTTTGTTTGTGATTGTTTCATTTATCACTGCTCAACGCACCTGCATTTTTCATCACTTTTTCGGGGCCTTTTCATTGAACCTTTTTGACCAAAATTAACTATGTCTTTGAGGCAGCCAACTGATCACTAACATGATATTTAATGAAAATCCGGCTATGGATTTTACTGGCAGACAGACCTCGGCATTAATTATGAAGAATAAGTGTGACGTATCCAACACAAGTCTGAGTTATATTTAGTTGCATGTGACGCATTGTGAGCTTGTGGATCTGCTATTTTGATGTGCGACACCCACACACAGTATAAATTATTAAATTATTCTCTACTTAGATTCACCTGTTTTAACTGTAATCTAGCATAATCCCAAATACCTAACCTAGTAAACCCCAATCTTCCTGCAGATCTTAATGACTGTCAAAAGTGTCCTAATGGAACGTCATCGGAGAAGGGTTGGGACCATTGTGAACCGATAGTGAGGACCTATTTGAGGTGGAGAGATCCTCATCCAATTGCCCTTGTGGTGTCCGCTACTTTTGGAGAATTGCTGCTGCTGGTCATCTTCATCATCTTTTTGGTGTACAGAAATTCACCGCCCATGAAGCGAGCCGAGGTGAGAATGTCCTGCGTGATGATGAGTGGCCTAGCTGTGAGCTTTGCCAGCGTCATATGCTTCATGGACAAGCCCGATGTCCATCTGTGCCGGGCTCGGCAGATCATGTATGCCATGGGCTTCACCCTTTGTGTCTCCTGCATCCTAGTTAAGGCTTACCGTACATTCCTGGCCTTCCTGCCCTTTGGTCAGCTGAGACACAGGCGACTAAATAAACTCTATAGGCCGCCTATAATCATCAGCATTGTAACTGCTATCCAGGGAGTCATCTGCATCCTCTGGCTGGTCTTTGATAGTCCTGACGTTGATTACATCACTCCAACACCACATAGCCTTGAGATAATTATCCAGTGTCACATAGGCAAAACAGTCATAGGTTTCGGTATCATGTTGAGCTACATAGCCCTGCTGGCTTTGGTTGGCTTCCTCTTGGCTTTTAAGGGCAGGAAGGTTCCCCAGGAGTTCAGTGAGACCGGCTACATCATCTTCAGCCTGCTGATGTACATGTTTGTGTGGGTGTGCTTCATCCCCATCTATATCATCAGGACAGAAGAGGCTTCTGCTGTGCAGGCCTCGGCCATCTTAGTGTCCAACTATGGCGTCATCTTCTGTCATTTCTTACCAAAGTGCTATGAGGCACTATTCAAGCCACAAGTTAACACACTGGAGAAGAACCTGAGGAGGTGGCATGCTATCACTGTGCGCGCCAGACCTGCAGATCCCACTCCAAACCCACATTTAGATAGAGATCCAGGGAACCCAAACACAGGCCCACCAACGGTCTCACAGGGGACTCCAAGCCCTTATGGATCAATAGATGGATCTGGCTATTACTCTGCATCAGTGAGCTCAGAGATGCTAGTTGATGCAAACCCTCCCAGTCCTGTAGTTCCCATTCCAAACACAGATTTTGAAAGAGACCCAGAAAACCCAAACACAGGCTTAGAGACTCCAATCCCTTCTGCATCAACAGAGCAATCTGGCAATCACTCTGCTTCAGTGAGATTAGAGACAGTAGGAGATGCACGCCCTGCTAGGTCAGAGGTTTCCACAGGCACAAAAGTGAGGAAGAGACTTATCAGGAGTAAGTCCTTGTAAGAATTGCATTCAAATGTGGCATGTACTGTATATACACATTATGTATAATTATTTGGCAGTGGATTGTCCTGGTGGCATATCTTTGTACAATTGCTTTTTGTATGTAAATAAATAATAATTGCTGAAAATTCTACAAATCATGGACACTATGTGCAACCAAATGAAAGCGATTATTATCATTCATCCATGATGAATAATCACATGCAGGGAGATTTGTGTGCACCTTTCAAGTATCTTCTCTGACCTAAACAAACTGCACGGTCAACCAACCAGCAGAGGGCAATATCAGCCAACCTTTTAACTTTAGAGCCTCCTCCCTAAGGGGTGGTGATTGAGACACCAGACTCGCTCAAACTGCATGAATGCAGGTGGATATTTCAGTAATTTTCAACCAGTGAGAGTTGGTAACCAAATGGACCCTTATGTTTGTTTAGTGCACTACATTATTTACGACTTGAGACGTCATGTGGCCGGTATAAATAAATACATCTTGTAACTTCGGTTCATACAATAACACAATGCATTCATGTCTCATGGAGGATGATGATGGTGTCAGACTGTTAGCAACACCATGCACTAAAGCACAAGAAGGAAATTGCAAACAAAGGTGCCCCTCACTTCACATGAGTGTGATTTTTCTCTATAACTAAATTATGTATACACTTTGATAATGAAAGCTGAATATGTACTCTTCTATAACTAAAATGTTTTCTTTAAACTGCTATGGAGTCAATGTGACATGTAGTAAATTGAGTAATTTGAGGTCCATGTCTTGAGTAACAGGTTCATATGGGACATGCATGGTCTGTACAGTGTACAGTAACAGGTTCATATGGGACATGCATGGTCTGTACAGTGTACAGTAACAGTGTACAGTAACAGGTTCATATGGGACATGCATGGTCTGTACAGTGTACAGTAACAGGTTCATATGGGACATGCAGGTCTGTACAGTGTACAGTAACAGGTTCATATGGGACATGCATGGTCTGTACAGTGTACAGTAACAGGTTCATATGGGACATGCATGGTCTGTACAGTGTACAGTAACAGGTTCATATGGGACATGCATGGTCTGTACAGTACAGTGTACAGTATGATTGTCTGGTTTGTGTGTAATTATTTTTATCCTTTGATGCCCACTCCTTACTATTCCCATGGGGATTACCTTTTGTCCTATCATTTATCACTCATGCACTTTGAGCACTTTAGCATGTGGCATGAGGACAAAGAAAGGTGCGTATGCCCCATGGGTAGATTAAGGAATAAATATACAATTCTGAAATGTCAGAACAACTAAAGGTTTTTTGGGGGTTTCTTTTGTAAAAGAAAAATTATGATCAATTCAAAATCAACCGGCTTAAATTTATTTTCCTCCAATTTGTCTGTCATTTTGTTGTTTCATCACTTAAATTTGGTGTATGAGATCTCTCTCCTGATTGGACTTCTCCTCACCTAAAAAATGTTTGTTGCTAGAGAGACATACTGAACAAACACAATATCACAATGATTACTATTATATTCCCATTTAACATAAAAAATCGAACCTAGGCTATTTATTTTTTATAATTGACGTGGGTGATTATGTTTCAAGAAGATTCCACTAAACACCATTGGGTTATGGTTTTTCTCTATCAGAAGAGTGTGTGTGTGTGTGTGTGTGTGTGTGTGTGTGGGCACGCCATGTGTGTGTGTGTGTGTGTGTGTGTGTGTGTGTGTGTGACAGAGATAAATGTCATGAGACAATCAGAAAATCAATAAAGCCAACTATAATTATCTGAAGATAAGAGTCACAAAAAAGAACTGTGCTGTTATGCTAGTCCAGTTGTTGTCTGTAGACTTTCCCAACAACACGATACCTACAGTAGAGCTTAAAAAGCCACCTGACAAACTGAGCTGTGATTACCCTGATCAGCTTAAATACTTACTGTGTGTGTGTGTGTGTGTGTGTGTGTGTGTGTGTGTGTGTGTGTGTGTGTGTGTGTGTGTGTGTGTGTGTGTGTGTGTGTGTGTGTGTGTGTGTGTGTGTGTGTGTGTTGATGCACTTAACCATAACCATCTGTGCATGCTGAAGGAGGAGAGAGGTAAACCCCCAATCCATCTTATCTTCTTCAGTGTCACAAGCTCTGTTACTATAAGTGACAAGGACACTCAGGCATGAGAAGCATGAAGAAAGAAGAACAATATCGGTAAATTATAAAATGTCATTTCTCAAAACTGGACCCTTATTCAAGGAGGCTGGGTCGAAATTTTAGAGTGCTCAACGTTTTTCAACCAGGTCTCAAGACTCAAGCCTTGACGTGATAGCAAGCAGCACCACCTATGGACAAGCCAGTGCTAAGACTTTCACTGCTTTCAAAGACTTTGGGTTTGTTTCTGCTTTCTTATTTCTTCAATTCAGAGCTTTCTTACTGAGGTAGCATTTGAATATCGAAATGGGCTGTTCTCCATCAAAGGGAAAGTTGTTTGGAGGGGCCCCAGAAGTCCCAGTGGCTCAAGAGGCCCTGCTGGATGAACCAACACAGGATAATGCAGATTTCAAACCCGTTGAGATAGCAGACTGCTCTAAGATCGATGAGGGTGAAAACAAGCCGTTGCCTGCCGGAGATCAAAATGTAGCAACGGTTGAATTCTCCATGCCACCCCCTGACACGGTCACAATCCCAGAAGGGGGCGCCAATGACATTAAGGTGAATATGATGCCACCAGAAGCGGAAAGAAACAGCGAGCCAATGGAGAAGGTGAACATTTTGGAGAAGAGAAGGAAATATAAAGGCCTAGAGAAAAGCAAGCGGAAAGAAAAGCAGACACTTGCCTCGTTCATCCAGGGGAAGGTGGACCTGCCACCACACATGGTGAGAGCCCACCAGGCAGCCTATGATTACTTAAACCCCAACATATCCAAATATGAGGCCTTGCTGGGTCTGCTGGATCATGCAGCCCAGACACACATGTCCTCACAGCCCATGATGAAAGCTCTAGTGTTGCGGTTTGAAGAGGTCAACCAGGCCATGGAGGAGATGGCTGAGGAAGGAGAGCTGATGCTGAAAGAGCATGGAGACTACATGGACTGGCCTTCTGGGATGAATGGCCTTACCATTATGCCCGCCAAGGGTATCGTCAACAGCACCAAACCTCCTCCAGACTTGTTACAGCAGATGCTCCAGCATTCAATCGAAAGCTTGAGACAATTGGGAGAGTCCGCTCAAGGGCTTGGAGACACCACCCTGGAGGAGGCTGTGGTTTATTTTTCCTCCCTTTCCAAGCTGCTGACTGACAAGCTGCATGCCAAGCAAGCAGCTGAGCAACGTTTGGGCCAAGTACTGTTACGTGTGGAGAATGCTACCATCAGGAAAACCAACCCTGAGGGTATATCCTTGCACAGTGAGGATAGTGGCATTGGGGGAGAGAACGAGTCCCTTGCTGGTTTTGAGAGACACAGGCACCACAGTGCGAGCGCTGGGTCAGCAAGTTGTGGGTCCAGGTGCAGCATCCGCCTTGCTCTCGACACCGCTGCCAATAACTTCCCCAACCAGGCAGGCCTTAATGAAGATGAGGAGGATGAAGATGAAGAGGAGGAAGATGAGGAGGATGAGGAGGAGGAAGATGAAGAGGATGGAGAGGAGGAAGGTGCAAGGTTCGGGAGGAAGAGGTCCAATTCTTCCCCACCAGATCCCAGCCGACCACAAGCCCTTCACATGAACTCAGAATGCATGCAAGGTCACCAGGCAAGGCGACCTGTAACTGCTGCTCCCTCAGCCAGACCTGGAGTCTTACTGACCACCAGACGTGCAGGTGCGCTTCCAGAGCTGCAGAACAACCCGAAGGGCCTGGACCAACAAATGAGACGGATGGATGAAAGGTGGGGAGACGAGGAAACTTCAGGAGCACACTACAGTGACTATCAGGATGGACTGAGGCGTTCTTTAAGCATCTGCGGAGGTTCCAGTTGTCAAAACCCCTCACCACCACTAGAGCCCCATCCTGATGGACATAACTCCGTCAGGAAGTTGATAAATACCTTTAGCCATGGCATCGATGGCAGGCCAGGCCAGACCCTCACAAACCTACCGCCTCACATCAGGAGGACAAGACGCAGTGAAACCTTGCGTCTACCTGATATAGGAAATGGAGACAGACCATCGATCACCAATGGAAACAACAACAACAACAGCTGGCCAGATGGACGCAATGATCTGGATGTAGACAGCCTTCCTCCTCCTCCCCTGGAGGTTCTGATGGACAACTCCTTCAGCACAGTAGAAAACTCAGAAGATGATCTAGAGTCACATGAGTATTTGGATCGGGGTCGTCCTGTAATAAACAAAAGGACTGGAGTGTCCCGGCGCCTTAGGGCTTCTGTGCAGAACGTGACCTTGCTGCCAAACCGTGCCAGTGTGAGGCAAAGGTCAACAGGTGTCACACCTGTGCACCCAGTCAGGCAGAATGCCGTGGTGGGATCCCACCCCGGGCATGATTTCGAGCAGCAACTTGAAACCAAGCTTGATCCTGAAAGCGAAAAGGCCTCCGCACTCTACCAACAGGCACGCAAGATCATCCACCTGTGCAACGCGGCAGAGTCCTCGGTTTGGAAAAACCAAACGGATCAGTTGAGAGCATCTTCACCTCTTCGAGCAGATCTGGGCTCAAGGCAGGGAATCGCTGGTCATCGTGAGGCAGAGACACCACCCTACAGCCTGCCCGTGATGGCACCTCCTGTCTCTAGAGTCCGCCTGCCACCTTCCTGTCCCACTTCTGTGCACCAGCGATACCCCTGCCCCCCTGCACTCAGGTCCCAGACTGCATCAGGACCTCCATCTAGGCCTGCATCGCGGTCGTCCTCGCGGTCTAGCTCCCCCAGAGCCACAACATGGACCAGGCAGAATAGTGCTGAAGAGATCGTTCCCTCTGTGTCATTCGGTGATGCCCGCTCTGTCTTCTGTCAAAATGGGCCTCAGATCTCACAGGGGCAGACCTCCCGGGGCAGACTACCCATACGTGGGACAGAGTCCTCCGCCCGGCGCATCCAATCAGAAAGGAGGTCTTTTGACATTGCACCCAGGGGGTTCGCAAAATGATGGCATCACTCACACATGCCAAGGAAAATGATCCTGTTAACCTATATGTGAGTAATGTACCCCCTCCACACACGCACGCAGGCAGGCGGGTTTCTTATGTGTCCACAGCCCTCATATGAGACACAGAGTAGAACACATTTATACCATTTTATCATGAGCATTAGTCAAAAATGTAAAAAGAACCACAGCTCATCCGCTGAAAAAGCTTAAGTGAGGTGCTGGAGCCACAAAGGGAACATGAGAAAAATAAAGGGAAGCTCCGCACACTCGGATCTGCGCACAATCAATGTATTTATTTAGCAAGCTTTCGGTCTACTGACCTTCTTCAGGCATAATCAAAAAGTGACATAGGACAATATATGTTCATCACTTGATTGGATGATTGATCACACCGATGTCAAAACATTTCAATTAGAATGATAGCTCATGGGAGTTGTAGTTCTCAGTGAACTACAAGGCACCCAAAGGCAAGGCACCCAAAGACACCAAGTGTCCATTTAGAAGAGAAAACATCACGAGGAAGTAAACAAAAAACAAAAAAAACAAAAGACAATAATGCAATCAAATGCAAACATCAGGCACATAGCCATCATGAGCATTAGTGTCAGAGGACCAATTTTATGAAGATAGGTAAGCGAAGCAGTCCTTTAATAAAGTTAGTGTCGTACAGATGACTTAACATACTACTAAAATGTGCTCATGTGCAACAGCATATCATTATTTCCTTATAGGGCAGTATTTCTAAACACTTTTATTTGACTGTGAAAAATGGGACCCATGCAGCACCTCCCTGCTGCTAGGCACTCAGAATCAAGGGTTGGATTGAAGTCCCTGTGACATTAACTAACGTCACGTCTAGGGGGTGTACTTGTACATCAAGCTGCATCAGGCTACAGAAACAGGACATAGGCTCCTGCCCTATGGGCCTCATTGCTCTGCAAGGCTTATACTTTTACCTAAATAGCACTTTAATGTACTATGAGCGTGGGACTTAAATAATGATTTTCTTTGCCTTTATTTATTGTTTTGCTTTGGTCGGGGCAATTGGTTTAAACACCAAACAGATGGTTCTTTATTACATCCGTGACATCAACCTGTCTTGCCACCTGCACACTTGGCAGAAGCTCAAATCGTGACACGGTACCACGCATATAGCTTATCTGATTTCACACCAGATCAGTAAATGTTGGCAAATAGTGAGATATAAATATCAAAATAAGTGAGAATTCCAGTATACAGTAGATGTATTTATTTAAGAACATTGTGCATTTTGTGGTGAACATTTCTTAGTAGATTATCCTAAATCCTATATTTCAAAAATACCTGTACCTACCTTCCCACTCATATAATACTTTTTTACGCTTAATACTGATGATATTATTTGAGCAGTATTAAGCGTAAAATTATGAAAACAAAACACATTTTCACCTGAATATGTCACAGAAAAGATTCAATGCAATTTTTAAGCAATTTTTTAACTTTTGTATACACATAAGTCTTAAAGCAGGTGCGTAGGCAAAATACATCAATAATAAAATGATTACCCAATATCCGCACACACTGCCCAACCTGCAACAGCAAACTGTTTTTGAAGAAGTGCAACATGCCTGAGGAAGGTTGTCACTGACCGAAATGTTGGGTTTCTTAAAATCTAGCTTGCTCCTTTACCTGATTTTCTTTACTAAAGTCTCATGCTTCCAAGGAAGTCCAACCCATATTTTAGAGTTACAGCCAAGACACTTTAAGTGGGCCTGGGCCGTGGCTCAGCGGTCCAGGCACCTTGGCTGGTAATCCAGTCTGGCAGTGTGCCGCAGGCTCGACTTCCGCTCCCGACGGCCCTCACTGCAAAAAAACGCACAGTTATAGTTTGACCTGGCTAAAACTGGAGTAGATTACCAAGACAACCCCCACACCACTATAGTACTTGACCTACAATTAGCTGCTGCTGCCAACTCAAATCTCTTCATGTGCTAAATCTATACTCCGCTCCTCCTCCCATTTCTCCTCCTGCTGTCGTATAGGCCAAGTCCCTGACGGTGGTAGAAGATCACCAGTTACATCCAAGTGATGTGGCTATTTCAACAGCATTTCATCCACCATCTTTCATAGTGATACTGTGCATGCAAGAGCCCAGGGTTTGTTAAGTGAATTAAATGGTGGTTAAAGAATTAAGCATGGAAAGGGGATTATGGATTAACGAAGACTCGCAGGCTTTTCCCTTTTCACAGAAGAGAACCATGTTCTAAATACTATTACACTACTACTACACAGTAAAATACTCAATATGCAGTGTGTATAAATATAGCCTACATTCAGAGAGTATACATATTTTGTATACTCTCTGAGTTACAATACCGACATTATTCTGTGACCTATTTTTGTGTGCTTTAATAAAGATAGAAAACTATTGTCCATTAAATGTAACATTAAATGGAAATTTGCCTTTGGCACAGTATACAAACAATACAAAAAATAAGTGAATAAAATGTCAAATGTATCTTAATTGTTATTTGTTATATTAAGGCTCTGTAATACTGAATATATTGCATGTACTGAATTTGTTACAATAAGTAGCCTTTTTAATGTGTTTTTGTATCTACAATGTTTTGTAACAGTTTGTATTAGCTCACTGTGTTTGTTAAATGTATTTTTTTTTTACCTCAACTGTGTCCCAATAAAAATAAACAAAACCAGTTTTCTTGTGAACTTTAGAGAAAAATATCAAACAAATATTGCAGGGAAAGTTAATACTGTACATTAGTGGTCATTTCTTCACACAAAGAAAAATATACATTACCCATTGCACATCTATGACATCGGCCGAAACTACAGTAGGCCTACCATGCCAAAATGGTGTTTTCTTTTTCTTCAAACAAACGAACAAACATTAGCCTATTTAAACAACTGCTTTAGATCATGTAATGGGCCTATAGAATGAATGAAGATGGACAAACATGCGTCCAAGAAATGTTTTTCTTTTGTGTCTGTGAGAATAAAGTGGTTCTCAAAAAGACAGCCCAGTACACGTGTGCTTCAGATTTCTTGACAACCCCATTATTAGCCTATTTATTTAATATGAATTTAGTATTGCAAAAGGCTAAAACAATTAAAACATGTTTGTTTGTTTAGATATAAAATATACTTTAAACCTGTTTTATACAAAATAAACAAAGTAATAAGGAATTATGGATGATGCTATTTTTGCATTGATATGAATATATATGATATATGTCTTGATATATTGACTTTGCCTTTGGTGTTCCTTGGGTACAAAAATGTTGGGACAGAGAGGGTATAAATGCAGAATGAAATGATAGCATTGTTGAAAAGCTGGGGAATATTGATGGTGACAGGCAGCCCTCTTAAAAACGTTGTCTGCCATTTCGACCCTATTCTAGAAGTGGAGATTGATTGATTGATTGATAATGGTATTAACAGAATGCAGAATGGGTACAGTCCAAGGAAGGCATGCAGGTCAATACAAAAACTGCTAAGAGGATAAAACCACGAAAAAGCACTAAGACTTCTTTACATCTCCCTTTTCAATTCATCAAAATATTTAAATACATACAAATATACACATCTATGCAAATAAATCATCAAATACACAATTAGAAAAAAGGCACACAGAAAAATAGAGGGGGGCTGGACTTTTACAAGGGCCATTTTCGAATTGCAGCCGCCCGTAAGTGCTCTTTGAGAGCGGTTTTGATTAAGGTGTGTTAGTGATTCACATTCTTAAGGGCTGTTAAATGTTCCACATTTTAGTGGCATAGGAGCGAAATAAATGTAACCCCTGATTTAACCAGATGATTGCTACCACATGCACACAATTCATCAAGATTGACAGTGTTAAGTGTTCCATTCCCTGTGCAGCTTCATATAATATGTATATATTGGCCCAATTTCATTTGCATGTCATATTATGACATGCAAATGAAATTGGGCCAATCAGCGTACTAAAAATACATTTATTCATAGAAACGTTAAAACGTTAAATAAATTATAAATTATTAGTAATCCAGAGGTTGCTGCATATATATATTTGCTCATTATGCACATCATAGTCTGCCTGACTGCATAGGCAACTCTATGGTCATAGGTCTATAGGCCTACGTGATAGACGTGTTTTACAGAGCGATGCTGCCATCTGGAGGTGAAATGGATTTGCCACCGCATTTCCAGCCAGGAAATGAGCACAGGTGGAAGGTCAACTGGTTGGATAGGAGGTGTAGTCTCTGATTGATTGATTGATTGATTGATTGATTGAAACTTTTATTCGCGGTATAGAATGGATACATTTCAAACGAAAGCACAAGTCAATACAAAAACTGCTATGAGGGTAAACCCATAAAAAGCACTAAGACTTGTTTACATCAGGGTCCTCCATTTTCAATTCATCAGAACATTTAGAGACATACAAAAAAGGGGGGGGGGGGGGGGGGCGTGTACAGTAGGCCTATGGAAAAAAGGGGGGGACTTTAATTTAAAAAATGTTTCGAATTGCAGTTTCGAATTGCAGCCGCCCGTAGACCTAAGTGCTCTTTGAGAGTGGCTTTGAAGGAGTCTCGGGATTCACATTTCTTAATTGCCGTTGGTATAGTGTGTTCCACATTTTAGTGGCATAGGAGCGAAATGAATTAACCCCTTGTTTGAGCCTAATCTGTGGTTTGTTGAACTCCCTCCCTGTTGTTGTGAATCTTGTAGACCAGGCAAGTTGCTGTCATCTAGTCTTAGTCTAGTTGTATACAATTTAAATTAAATTATAATGCGTTTATTTCTGTCCGGGTTTCTATATTAATTATATTAAAGGTGCAGTAGGGTAGGCACTCCCCTGATTGAATGGAACTGGCAACCGACCTGAAGATTAATTTTCTATAAAGAGCTTGGAGAGATGGAGAGGGAGACCCCCCCCCAGGGCCCCAGCAAACACAATAGCAATGAAAAATGAAGTGAAACAGGTAGCCTAGCACTATACGTCGCGACACCTTCTGAATCCCAGGACTACAGTTATGCACTAGGGCCTATTTGTGTTGTTTATGTATTAGTATTTTATTAATTTTTTACTAAACAGATGTCAACTAATTACTTCATAATCATTTTATAGTTTGTTTCCAGTTTTCCTTAGGCTATAACTGTAATACTGTTCGTTCTCTCCTGTTCCTTTCCCCTCCAGCCAATCTTGTTCACCAGTGTCTTGTCTCCAGCAAATCCTGGACTAATTGTCATTATGTCCTGTCTGTGTGTTAACCATGTGTTTAACTCCACATACAGTTATCACTGTTCCTAAGAGATTGATCCTAAGAGTTTGTTTATTTGTTCTTACTGTGTGTTTTGTCTTGTCTCAGTGTGTGTTTGTGTAAAAAGTTACATTTCAAGGTCGTGAACAAGCTCATGCATTATATGAAAAGACATTAGTAAAATTCAGAAGATGTGAAAATCCGTCCGTGAGTGACCCAGAAATCGATTGCGTTCTACCATGTTCCAAGTCATAACTTACTTCCCAAGGAGACGAGAGAGAGAGAGAGAGAGTGTATACGACACACAGACACAGACAGGTGAATTGAAGCGAAGACACATACATCATCAAGTGCATCCTTTGCAGATTTATTGGAAGGAGTGACCTAAGAATTAAAATATGTAGTTATTATCTCCAGCAGGCCAACTGACTGGGAGGCGGAGATTATGTATTCTCCCCCGTCCATGTGTCTGTGTACTAGCTGCTCTCGGACCGATTGGCGTCAAACTTTGCATGTGTATAGCATTGCGTGGAAAGCAGGGATTGAACCCGGGCCTCCCACTCGCCAGACCAACGCGCAACCTGTCGTGCCAATAGGGCTGAGCCCGATTGGCAGGGCTGTTGCGGGCTGGGTCTTGGCTGGGGGCTACACATGGACATGCACACTCCCAGTAGGACACATAATCTAACTGACCTCTGGTGGCTATAACAGATCACTTTGCACACTATCTTCCTTGGACACTATCTCCAAGGAACAGCAATGTCCGTGTTCACCTTCCTATGTTTTGGTTCATACACCTATGTGCACTGTTGCCTGCTAATGAGAGAGAGAGGGGGGGGGGCATTTTCTTCTTTCTATTATTATGTATCATGCACCACTCAGTTCACACGGGTGTGATTTTCACTTACAAAGACTTCTCTGTAGATGTGTGTAGCCTACTACCGTTAGGTTCCACTGTCTCTCACACAGTTTCTGTCCTGGTATGAGTATTAAAAGAAAAATAAAGCAGAAACATAACATACTGGGTGGTTTGGGCACACACTGGGGGAGCTGTGGGGAAAAGGCATGCTAGCAATAGTTCCAGGAAATGAGGTACCAGGGACAACTATAAAAGTACAGGAAGTGAGGTTCCATTTTAGATATCAAAAACAGTATTTGGTTGTGGTTTGTCAAAGAGACTGTTTTAAGGCCAATATTACTAAACCATAATCAGAAATCAATAAACCACAGAGTTGTGGGTCCAGAAAACTTTGAGATCTGGAAGAAGAAAAGTTTGGTCAAGGAACAAGTGTTTACTGTAGCTCTGAATCCATTCACTGCTTTTGGACAAAGGGGAACTTGCTGTGGCCTCCTGACTTGAAGGTGAGGAATATACTTTATTCCTTTTTTGAGCAGTACATTGCCTTTTTATTTAATGACTTTGTGGATTACTTTTTTTTTTTTTTAAATAGCAGATCTAACATCGTTTGGTTTGATTACTTTTACACAGTCCAGCACAATTCCCCTCTTTGCATTCTCACTCACAGATTGGTGTACAATGACCAAATATAATGAAAGTGAGATTTGTTTTGTCTGAATTGCCAGGACATATTTTTTTGAATGGTAGAGATTCAGGGTTGGAGCCAGGCTACTTCAATGTACCTTATTGAACAGTAGGCTATTATGTGAAGAACGGAAAAAGACTGGAGCATGTAGGCTATGCCAGCACTCAATATATGTCCCTTTCACATGATGTATTTACCTTAGCCGCAATTTGCAACTCCAGATTTTTGTATAATGGGATGAATCTAGAGTTGCAACAAGCTCCATCCACAAGCCGTTCAGTGACGTACGACGAGTGCTTCCAAACTCCAGCACTTAGAAAAATAATCACTTGCAGAGGATGTCTTGACAGAAAGTAGCTCATAACATCTCTACGGTGGATTTTTATGAAAAACAAGCTCGGCAGATTGAAAGAGCATAATTCAAGCTTGGACTACAGCTGCAATGTTGGTGAGTTTAACGTCGTTTAAGACAAGCAGATCGCAAACCAAAAATGACGAATAGGAAGTGGATGGAGCTTGTTGAAACTCTAGATTCAACCCATTGTAAAAAAATCTAGAGTTGCAAATTGCGGCTATATTTACCTCTGATGAGCAGACAGCGTTGTCTGCTCGTCAGAGGTAAATAAATCCTGTGAAAAGGACATATATTGAGTGCTGGCATTTTCTTCTTCCTCACCTAGAGGGATTTCTTTCTCTAACCTGGAGTGTTGCGGGTTGTCTGCTTTGGCAGTACTTTTTAAGTGGTGCAACCACTTCATTAAGTAGCTTTGTGTGTGGCTGACTGCCTGGCTGGGTCTGAGCACGGAAATAGCATTTGGTTGGTTTTCAAAACCAAGTGTCACTGTTGTGCAGCCTAACACACATACATATTAACTGTAATGATGATTTCAGGTGTATCAGTACAGTACAGTACAGTAGAGGGACCTCCTGGGGACCCCCACACGGTAACTGTCATTTCTCAACCGTTTCGGACGCGGGGCAGCTCGGCGAAACCGGCCCAGCCCCCTGGGCGCGTGCCTGGGGGTCTGGATGTTCCGGGGACCCCCCGGGGAACACTCAAGGTTTTTCAGAAGACTAAATAGGACTAAGACTAAATGATGGATAACACTGATGGCTGAGTCATGGTGACATGAGTGTAACTTCAGAGGTCCGCCTGATAGGCGGCCAATAGGCCAAATTATTAGAGGAATTCTTCCATGACGTTATAGAGTCTATCCCCGTGGCCATCATATGTGCTTATGCTTGATGTTGGCTGAGGTCACTATGAAAGTGTAATTCCAAATGTGTATCCCCCATTGTTGATGGATCATCTTACATTTGAGGAGCTTGACATTTAATTGGGCTATGCAGGGTTAATTGGTGGAATTTGCCAATACTGCCCTACAGAATTATTTTTAAGTATTTTTTCTTTCTTTCAGTTTAAGTCTTTGCTTAGTTACAGCACTTTGTCTTGTAGGGCAGTATTCTACTATCCTTCAAAGAAGTAAGCAACAAGATTATAAATGGGACATTGCAGACGTTTTTGGAAAATTTCATCAGGAGGCAACCTCAACAGCAGCTCCTTCAAATGCATCCCATTGGTCTCTAGATTCTCCCATGCATCCCAGTGGTCTCTAG
The DNA here is from genome assembly GCF_964188405.1 of Protomyctophum parallelum. Lineage (NCBI taxonomy): Eukaryota > Metazoa > Chordata > Actinopteri > Myctophiformes > Myctophidae > Protomyctophum > Protomyctophum parallelum. The sequence goes on from NC_139717.1 coordinate 9,300,280, forward strand.
ATTCTCCCATGCATCCCATTGGTCTCTACATTCTCCCATCTGTTTTAGTAGAGGACATCCCATTGGTCTCTACATTCTCCCATCTGTTTTAGTAGAGGACATCCCATTGGTCTCTAGATTCTCCCATCTGTTTTAGTAGAGGACATCCTATTGGTCTCTAGATTCTCCCATCTGTTTCAGTAGAGGACAACGATTAACGAGCTCCTTTGTTGTGTGTGTAGTGCTGTAAATCCTAATGCCTGGCAAGGCTGTGAGATTAATAAGAGAAGAGAAGCACACAGTCATGCTGTACTTCACACAGCTGTTAATTTATTTAATCTGCACGAGAAATGTTCACCTAAGTTAAACCCCAGTAGGCTGACATCACAGAACATCTTGCGACTGAATACTGCTCTCCTTTACTGAAGTATTTAGAGAAAATGGCACAATGTAATGAAAAAAAACAGAATAAAGACAATAGATGGAAGAAAAAATAAGATAAATATAAATGAAATAAGAGTACGTTAATGCATTCTAGAAATGTATCTTATATGACTGTGCTGTGAATTAGAACAGCAAATAGTATTTTCCTGTTTCAGGAACCAAATTTCACAGCTCACCATAATAGTAATTCCAGACGGCTTCAGAAACATATTTTTGTACGTAATGTATGATACAAAAATGACTATCTTCTCTGCTCTGATAAGCTTGTATAAGCTTTAATATTTGGAAGAACAGCAGAGTTACTGCATAGTAAATAATTTCACTGGACAGCACCAGCAGCTCAAGGTCATACAGTACTGACAAGCAGTAATGAGAAAAGCAGGCAAACAAATATACAGGAGGATTTACCCAGAAAGAGTAGATCATTTTGGTCATAGATTTTGTGGCTGTGTGCTAGTATGTAATTGCAATTTTGATTGACTTGACATGGTTGTAGGACTCTTGAGGCCCATAAAACCCACATACGTAATTGTACTAGTTTTCAAGTAGTGTGTGTGTGTGTGTGTGTGTGTGTGTGTGTGTGTGTGTGTGTGTGTGTGTGTGTGTGTGTGTGTGTGTGTGTGTGTGTGTGTGTGTGTGTGTGTGTGTGTGTGTGTGTGTGTGTGTGTGTGTGTGTGTGTGTGTGTGTGAGTGAGATCGTTTTGAGAAAAAAAGGTGCCATTTGTCCCAAAGTGACTGCAAAATATTGTTGCTATTTGTTTCAAAAAGCTTTATGCAATGTGACATAGCTGTTTACAAAATGCTGTACCCCATGCAACTGTATATTCATACATTCTCCCCATTTTCTATTTACTATTTGTATTATATTTTGACACGTAATGTAAGCGTATGTTTTGTCATGCCAATAAAGCTCCTTTGAATTGAATTAACATGCAGCAAAACAGTCCAGCCAGCTGGGGAATCAGACCAGCGATTCGCTGTCATGCATTAGAGCCTATATGGTATGCACCCTAACCATTTGGCCAGAGACAAGTCTGCTCAATCATTGAACAGAACTTTTCCAATCACGGAATCAAATACATATTTTGATATGAATTGCCTGCAGAGGTTGACAGTTGTTTTTGCAATTTTGCAGTCTGTAGTACTGAAACCAATTTAGCTATCTGTAGGCTACTTTATGCAACACATTGATTTCTGCTGCCGCAGTTGCAGTTATTGAAATTGAAATCGATAACAGTCGTTCCAAAAAAGAACGATTCACACTGTATTCCTGCTTCCAAGCTTTATTTCCTTCAATGTACTGTAACACTAGAGCAAAACTCGCATATTGTATTGTAAATTCTGAAGTCTTAAACTACACCATAGATTATTATCATTATTGTTAGGTCAACAACACTGTCCCTGACAACTACTTTGGCAGATGCTAGTCATCAACGGACACAGGATTCCATAAACACATGACATGCATGGATTCATGCATAACTTATTGAATATGTACAGCAAAGTGACACATTACTGTAAGTGTAAGTCATAATTGTCATTGAAAGAAACCATATAAAATGTATAACCAGTTGGTTACCACCGGCTGAAACAGTGTGTGTTATTTATTCGAGACTTTCAAAGATATTGGAATGCACGTCGTCCCATCAACAACTTGTCCTGCCAGTGTCCTCGGGAAAAATACTAAACCCCCTGCTCTCTAGTACATCACTCAGGATGAGAGCCCTGCACTGTGAAGTGCACTCAGCACCATCGCCATCCCTGACAGCCGCTGTGACGGGCGATAATGAATCAATTGAGGCAGGTCAAGCAGGCGGCTCAGTAGACGAGACGTGCACCACAAGTGGTTGAAGAGAAGTAGGGACAGGGAGGATTCTGAATTTAGGTCACTTCCTTGTACAATTCCTTGTACCAAAGGGGCAGACGGGGAGGGTCCATCCAATTGAAAGATATCATCACAGACAATAATTTCTTGTGTGGTGATTTTTGCTGAAGTTTCTTGCTCATCAAAAGGCACTTAGGCTGTGTTATAGCATGTGACGGGGCCCGTCACATGTGCGTTGTGGTTTCTGTTTCTGTTCTGACAGTAGCCTACATGTTGTCTGTCCACCCACCCATTTGCCAATTTTAATATGAGATTAGAGGACGGGCAAGAAAGTAGATATCATGTGTTCACGTAATGAGGCTGTGACATTTCATTGAGGTATTGACTCAAATGTGAGTCATTGGTATAGGCCTTATCCCACTGATTTTCTAGTAGAGTAAATCTGTCATTCAATCACTGTATCACAGCAATAATTCAATTAATGGATGCATGTGTGAATGAAAGCTGCATATACATTTTCTTACTGTTACAGACTAGTGCACCCGAAAAACAAGTTATGAAATTTCATAGCCTATATATGCGGCTTTTTACTTCAATAGCTCAATTTGGAAAGGTATCACTGTAATACTGATGAGGATGATTGTACCAGGGTAAATTAGGCAATTGTTCAATATACTCTGATGGCATTTATTGTTGCATGCAAAATTCTACCTGCAACTCATGCAAGACCAGTCATTAAGAAGCCATATATGAGCAACATTAGAGAAGTAACAGATTGATAAAACATGAAGGAGCAGTTGCCTCACAGTGTTTCAACACTGCTCTACAGTAGACTATAACATGAAGGGAACAAACTAAGTCAATATCCAGCATATCAATTAAGCTTAGCTAAGGGGGTGCTTACTAAGGCCTGAGGCTGGGCCACAAAACCTACCCAACATCAAATAACTTAGACAGGGAGGTTTTGCATTGCTGTCACCCACAACAAAGGACTAAGCGTGTAACGGTTGACTCATGATTGAATTTGACCATGTTAACCATGGGCTGAATGGAATTATGGTAATTAGGGTTTGCTGGTACACATCTATTTATGATGTCAGGGAAATTGGTATCACGTCATCCCCTCGGTCTATACCTGACCATCCTGTCAGTCCATTAAAGGTTCGGTTATATTAGCTGAGAATATTGTAACCCTGTTAATAAAGATTTGAGACAGGACCCAAGCGTATGGTACAAAGTAGCAAAAAAAAATTATAGAAAAAGGTTTACAAAAGACTGCTCTGTTTGAGATGAAACTATGGGAGACTGGTTATCAGACAAAAACACAACTAGCAACAAAACGAATAAAGGGAAAGGAACAGCGGCCCGCATGGGTGCCGCTTGTTCCACAAGCATGGACCTACAATCAAACACAAAGCACAACTATACAATCAAAAACAAAGCACATATAGTTAAATTATATGCACATTACAAAATAGCACACAATAGAATAGATAAAAAGATTACAAATCATAATGCACCACCATACTATCTATAAAATAGGCCAAATATAGGCAGCCTCCTCAATGGAGACCCTGCAGTCTCCACCTGTAGTTGCCGTAACAATGTCATCATTAATGTCACATGTTAGTAAGGTTACACACAATGTTACACATGCAGATCAAGTACAACAGAAAATCAACCCATTTCTTTGTTCAGCTTTGCACAGCTTTATTCCAAAACGCTGTTCTTAAGTTATTGTAATCAATTCAACTCTTCAAACCCACCTCTGCATGCTGTTGGACTAAACATAGGGATTGGACCTTTCGTGAAAGGCCAGATATGAAATAATACATTCATTTTGTACTTGGATTTTTGTGATTGGAGGTGAATTCAATCACATTTGCATAATACTGAAGACTGGCATAGAATAAAGAGGGCATGGAATAAAGTCACCAAGGAGTCAAGGACATGTGATCATTTATTCTCTTTCATAGGATTCACAGGTTTTGAGGATTTTCTCTCCCTTATTCAAGTATCATTGTGTCAGTGATGTATAGGCTGTTTTCTCTCCCAAAACCTCCCTTTCATCCAACATCAAAGCACCTTGTGTCTTGCCGGTTTCCGCCTAGTACAGACCCCTGGCTGGGAGCAGTAGGCTGTATAATCTGTAAATTGTTGAATGGTACAAATGGATAGATCCTGCCTATTGGCTTATTTGGCTGGTAGCCCTATATGTCAGAAATGTCTATTAGCAAAAACACTTATTGATGCATCTCTTGTGCTGCTAGCAAGAGAACAGGGATTTAGTGGATGATTGGATGTTATTGTTGAGGTTTTAGTTCCTTTGCCTCTGTATAATTGATTGAAGTATTTATTAAATTTGCAGAATTACAGTACATTTCAAGCACACCTCCATACAAAGACTGTCAACTGTGGACGACACCATAAAGCATTACACTTGTTTACAATAGGGTCCACCGTTTTCAATTCATTAGAACATTTAGAGACGTACAATACACTTCTATATAGACAAAACTTGTGTACTTTCCTCAGTCTATAATTTGTCTACCAGAGTGAGCTAAAGTGGCTCAACCTCTACCAGACCAGAATGGCCAGGGTGTCGATTATGTTTTCACTCCTGTCCAGCTGTGTGTTTGTGTTTGGCCTGTCTATAGGTCTATACAGCTAATCTAGGATACTGCTGCACCGATCAGCATGAAACGTTGCACACACTCACAGTAGGCCAAGGAAGAACCTCTTTCAAATCACAATTTAAATGGCCACCTTCCCCGGCAGCTGCCGGGGAAGGTGTAACTCCACTGCCGCTCCGTTTCGCGGCCGCCGTTCCAGACGCCGCAACTGCCGGTAACAGCCACGGCGCTGCTGGGGGGATTGGAGGCATCTGCCGGGGAAGGTGTGGGGATTATGACGCTCCACTACCGCTCGCTTCAGACCATCAAATCCTGGTCTGATTTTGAATCTAAAAGGCTTTGTGTTTATGTTATTGTCCTGGCTCTGCTCTAATTGAGGGCAATTTAGAGGTTAGGATTCAAAGGTTTGTTTCCCCTAAAGGATTAGTATTGTTTAGCTTTAGGCCCTGTGGAGATGTGGTGTTTAATTTTAAAATCCACTGCTTCTCAGCTAATCTTAGTTAGAGTTAGGGTTTGGGGTAGGTGTCGGCGTCGCTGATTAAAACTCACTCGTGGCTCCTGACATGTGTTGGTCTTAGCCTGGAAGCTATACAGTCTGATAATCAGGCTATGTTGGTCTGACATGTGTTGGTCTGACATGTGTTGCGTCATGCTTGCGGGTTTTGGGTAGGGTGTCGGATTGATGCCGGATGTTATCAGCAATTGGAGGAGACTCCGTGGCTGATGCCGCTGCCGGAGAATGCACTCGTTCTCCCACCACGGTAGAGCACACAAATTATTTCACTTCACTATATGGGATGCCACAAATTTTACAAATTAAATTTGAATGTGAATTTATTTGATTATTTGCACACACGCACGCTATATGAATGCACATCCAATGCCAAATTAGAGTAAAATGTTGAGGGTCCTCTATCCAAAACAACTTTGACATCTGCCCATAGCGACTGACTAAATTTGTATTTCTTCCACAGCAGCTTCCTCCTATCATGGCGGCAGCACCCCATGACTGACAAGTTCTGGATAGGCAACCATGCAGGCCTGGCAGAGATCTGCGCTCTGAAGAATGCACTTTTCTGCTTGCATGTAAGTACTGTAAGTGCCTCCCTTGCAGATTGAAATATCACTATTGTAAACGCTTCCAAATTAGCTTGTTCATAATGCACCATCGTGAAAACGCACTAGAACTGAGAAATGCGGCATATGAAATGGGCCAGGGCTAAACTGCAGCTACCTAAACTAATAACCGTCTGCTCAGGCACCAATCAGTTCCTCATGTCCCAGGACCTTGCATGGCTCATCAGGCCTGATACGGGAGAGGAAAAAATTTAACTCAATCTGAATTTCCATAAATAATATAGAAATAATGTGCAGTCAATGAAAACGGGAACAGATAATTGAAAATGTTTTTGTCAAGTAGTTTCTTTCACCAAAGCATTGATTTAACTGGCCATTTTTGCAGAATGTTCGGCTGTTTTTGAAAAAAAATGCTTATTATAGAACAGGGAAAGAGGGGCCAAGTCGCTTTAACCTTCACTTACTCAATTTATTGAGGAAACGAGGAGAGAGATACGGGAGTGACATACAGAAAGGTTCGTCAGGATCGGGACTCGAAGCCACGGTGCGCATTAGAAGCCTAGGTGCACGGACCACTAGACCGGCCTGGGCCTAACCTTCACAATGCATGAAGTTATGATGCATTAATTACATATCATTTCTGTCCAGCAGAATCCTCATGCAGTAGGCTATCTCCATTTAACGTATTATGTTAATGTTCTACTTTGTCATACTAGTGTCACACAAGAGTAGCAAAAATGTACAATCTGAAAATGACAGTTTTGGACAACTGCGGAGGTGCATACTGTAAAACAGCTGTCTGTGCCTCTGCACCAATGTCATCAAGACACCTGCTGTATCAGGCAATGGGTAATCAGTCGTATAAACCGAGACAGTAAATGTCAAGTGCCAGTGAATTGTGTTTCCTGTACAGTATGCTCTTGTTCCTGGGTTATATATTTCTGCACATGAACAAGTCTCTCCAAAAAGCTAGAACCCAGACAACTGAGACACTAATCTGTAATATGTCCAACATACTAATACACAGTGTGAAGGTGCAGGTCTGTAGTACAGCTCACGGTAGAAGCAGAGAATTGTTTTTCAAGAAGCATAAAATCATGTATGGATCCATGTAGGCCTACAGTTGGATAAAAAATAAATGTGCTAATGTAAGGAGTTCATGCAGACAATATATTTTTTACACATTGAAAGTCCTTCCTGACAGTCTCTTTTTCATCTTCCCATGTTGTCTGTGGTGGCAGTGGTTCTGATTTAATTTCTTTCTTTAATACATTCGTTGATACTGACTGGATGGCTGATTGGATGGCTAGCTAGACTGAAAAACACAGGATGATCTCTATCCATAAAAAATGCTTTAAAGAGGTTTACAGTAAGTGATGTGTGCTGTTTTGATTTCTCAGGCCTAAGACATATAAGTCTGTATGTCATTAATGTCTTACGAAGGTCTGAGAAATCAAAGTGTCACTCACATTTAACTTGCAGCGAGAATAAAGCTTTTTTAAAGGCTGAAGAGCATGCTCTACTTGATTGATACTAAGCAGCGTCGTCTCTAGTACACCAGGTTATTTGAGCACTTTGTGTGTGTGTGTGTGTGTGTGTGTGTGTGTGTGTGTGTGTGTGTGTGTGTGTGTGTGTGTGTGTGTGTGTGTGTGTGTGTGTGTGTGTGTGTGTGTGTGTGTGTGTGTGTGTGTGTGTGTGTGTGTGTGTGTGTGTGTGTGTGTGTGAGAGAGAGACACTGCTCAATGGTGCCTCGGAAGGAAGAGTATTGATTTTGTTTGTTACTGATGCTTTTTAGACATATACGTATATTTGTGTATCGACTCTATTGAGTTGTTCAGCACACAGAACCTCAGACTGGCTATGGGAAAAGTTCATTGTGGTGGTGGGGGGAGGGGGGGGGTGTCATAAACCTTGAAATATGACAATATATGAATACATTTTATTGTCTGACAATTATTTATATTTGTCGGACTGTGTGTGTGTGACTGTGTGTGTGTGTGTGTGGCGCACGCACGCGCAGAATAGAGAGAATCCATGAACTAGAGGAAAGGCTTCTTCCTCTGGGGGCGCACAGCAAGTTCCATGCGGGCAGCGGTGGCTCGGGTAGAGCAGCCGGATGGTAACCGCAAGGTTGCTAGTTCGAACCTGGGCTCCCCCAGAGTTAGTGTCGAAGTGTCCTTGAGCAAGACACTGAACCCCAAATTGCTCCTGATGTGCTGGTTGGTGCCTTGCATGGTTTCCGCCACCATTGGTGTATGAATGGGTGAATGTAATGCACAATCTATGTAAAGCGCCATGGATAAGGCGCTATATAAATGCACCATTTACCATGGCAATCCAGCCAAGTGGTGGACAGATCAAAAGACACTAGCCAGTGGACCCACTCCCCTTCTTACCTCTGACAAAAGTTGTGAACCCCCATGTACATGTATGCGTACGTTTATCCCACGATAAATAGTGAATATAGCTTACACCGCATCCCGGTGCGGTGTGTGAGCTTGTTGTCCACTGTGATCTTTGGCACCCCCCAAGTGATGGGAAACACTGTAATGTCATTTTTATGCACGTCAATAGGTTTCTGTTTCTCCAAAAAGATACGCAGAGAACTATTAGGATCCCATACTTACATTTCGGTTGGATGAGTTAATAAGAGGTATGGAGGGTCGAGTGAGTGGGATTCCATTACTGTTGAGGACCCTTGGGGATGAGTCGAGGACATTTATGTTATAATTATAAATAAGATGTGTTCACTTCACACATCATACATCTCACAAAATATCATCCCATCATATTATCTCGGACCGAAACCTCTATGATTTGTAACATTGTGAGAGGATATGTCCACTTGAGACACACACACACACACGCACGCACGCACGCACGCACGCACGCGCGCGCGCACACACACACACACACACACACACGCACACCAATGTCCAGGAACAGCCCCCACTCACACAGCCTCTAACCAAGCATCATGTCATAATAGCACAGCGTACAGCTACAGCAGATGGCAAATAAGTCCCACGTTCAACCTAAAGCCCCAATTTTTGTCTCCACCAGGCCGAAGGCATGGGGAGAGAGTATGTTTTGCACTCCGTCCGTCCGTCCGTCCGTCCGTGTGTGTGTGTGTGTGTGTGTGTGTGTGTGTGTGTGTCCGTCCGTGAGCAGCTAATCTCCGGCACCGTTAACCCGGTCGATGCCAGATTTCGCACACACACTCCCTGGATGCCAACGATGAACCTCTGCCCCAAACTTTCCAGAACGGCCTGTTATAGCGCCACCAGGAGGCCGCTTTGTGCAAAACACGTTTTTGCACAGTACACCTACAGATTTTGTCCAAACATCACGCAAATTGGTACACAGTCTCTCTAGAGCCATTCAACGAAACCGGTCTTTCAGATTTCTCACACTCCATCCTGATTGGTTAAGATTGGCTTCCAAAGTTCACAGGAGTGCTCAGTTTCAAACAAAATGCTGCAAATCATGAACACGTCGCGTGATTTCCGTGAAATTGTGCACCCACATTCCCACTAGGCCGAGGACCAAATGCCACATGAACAATTTCAACTCAGCCTCAAGGTGGCGCTATAACTGGCCCAAAAGTGTTTTTACCTCTAACTGCACGGATCTGTGGATAACTTTGTATGCCAACTCCCTAGAGGCCAAGGAAAAACCTTTGTCTGGAATTTTTCACATCTGCTCTTTATAGCGCCACCAGGAGGCCCACATATGTAAAACACATTTTCTATTATTACTCCTTCAGATTTTATCCAAATTTCACGCAAATCGGTACACATGATCTCCATAGTCATGTGATCAAGACAGGTTTGTTTGATTTCTCATATTCCTGATTGGCCACGATTGGCTCCTACAGTTTTCAGGAGTAGCCTGCTTTGTACAAATCGCCACAACTCCTCAACGCAGCGTCCGATTGCGATAAAACTGTGCACGCATATTCCCACTAGGCTGAGGAAGAATCCTGGTGGAGACCTGTGCCCAGAAGGGCACTTTTTCTAGTTTTGCATGTTTTCCACATAATATTATTTCACAATTGTTTACATTTTTTCATTTCTTTTTTATCTCTTTGGTACGTACAACAACACCTTTTTAGACACAGTAACAATCATTAGGCAGAGTAATTATAGATCTGGGAACCCAGATGTTCATCCACTCTGCAAACATTAGGTCTTTGCCATAAAAAAACCTGAAAATCAATGCAGCTATTTGCTACAGATAACCAATGTCAATGTAAAATCAAGTGTAATGTAATACATACTGCCTTCTGCACATTCGATAAATCATGATTCATGCACGTCCCCCATTGCTGCAAAGAGATTTTCCAATGCATTAAATATGATTTATTTGTATCATTGCCTTCCCTACAGTACCTACCGGCCTACCTGCATTTAAAACTATATATTTTGTTGTGATTTTTGTTTTCAAAACATTAGTAGTAGTGGTAGTGGTAGTGGACAACTTTTTTTGCAGAACATAATACCCCAAAACGTTTCACAACTACTGTGTGAGTGACAATACTGTAAGCCCCTCTTGATTAGTAAAATAAGTATATTTTGTTGTGTTAGTGTGTTAGTCATTTACATCCATACATACTAGATGCCCGAACCACTGTAACTGGCTCTGTCCATGTAAAGGAGCTGCGGCTCTCTCTGAGTCTCTCATGGATGACTGAGCTTCTTATCCTGAAGAGATGCTCCCTGAGAAAACTCATTTTCTGCTCAATCTTGTTCTTTTGGTCATGACCCATTAGTACAGGCATTATATGGGAAAAAAGGGGTCAACCTCCAACTAATTGCAAAAAAAACAAACTCAGCTGATTTTGTATCTTACATATGTCCTGAATAACATACAAAAAGTCCCCTGAAATTGTCTGAGGGGAAAGTGTTGAAAATGACCTGTACAGTATGGCCACCATAGACATCCAATATAAGGCAAATAATTTCAAAATGTCCTTTTGCTTTAAGTAGCATGTGACATGTCAAACTAGGGTGTTTTCACGATGCTGAGTCCATTCCAAGCATTAGTTTTGCATAAAAACACTCCTTGGGCTAATAACGGTCATAGCCGTCATCACAAATGTGATGAGGTCAGCACATTTGGGCAAGTGGCTATGGCCGGTATTAGCCCAAGGACTGTTTTTATGCCAAACTAATGCTTGGAATGGACTCAGCATCGTGAAAACACCCTAGTTTGACATGTCACATGCTACTTAAAGCAAAAGGAAATCTTGAAATTATTTGCCTTATATTGGATGTCTATGGTGGCCATACTGTACAGGTCATTTTCAACCCTTTCCCCTCAGACAATTTCAGGGGACTTTTTGTATGTTATTCAGGACATATGTAAGATACAAAATCAGCTGAGTTTTTTTTTTTTGCAATTAGTTTGAGGTCAAATTACATTATTACTGGACTACATTCCATGGCTGAATTTTCTGGTACTGCAGTCAGTGTTTTTTCTTTCTGGTGGAGCAGATTGTGGGTAATGACTGGAATGTGTGAATCATAAAATCACGACCACAGACATTTTGTGAGAGACAAGGATTTGTTAATATGATTTGAATATTCAACCCATAGCAGAGCGATCCAGAGGATCCCATAGGCATGCCATAGAATAGATGATCATGAACCACTTTCAATCAGTATTAGAATAACTTTACTATAACATCAGTGGTTTACAGGAGTAAGGATGTGGGTGAAATGTAGTTTTTGGGTCAGCTATAATTTGCAATACAATATTTAAAATAAGAGTTACATAATTGCGACTGAACTCAAATTGGTGAGAGGTGATTTCATGTAGTTGCTACTGTAGGTTTTCTGACACACTTTGCAGGGTGGTCACAGTCTATACTGCAGTGCTAAAACGGGATTTGGCCTAAAAGATGAGTTTTTGAATAAAAATGTATACCCATTTATTTTTTTAAAGCATCTATTTAAAGCATTTTTTAACAAAAGTACTGAAAGAACTTGTGCTTTGAACAATGGAAGATTATTCTGTACATATGAACCTGCATTCAGATTTCAATGAGTTGTATAGCCAGGGTTTAGTTAACAAATCTCGATGTATATCTGCTACGTTAAACGGGCCAATCCTGCAAACTTTGAAAGTCAATGTTAGCCAATTAGGATGGAATATGAAATATCGGACAGATCCGTCTTGAGATACTGTACTGTGTAACGATTTGCGGGATCTTTGGACGGCACTATATTAACGGCAAGTATTTCATACAGCTTAAGTTAAAAAAAAAAAACGGAACTATCCCTTTAAAGAGTCTATGCTCTGACTAAGTGACTAAGTGACACTGACTAAGACACTGACTAAGTGACTATCAAGAAAATTATAACATATGGCACTTCATGTCAAAACCTTTTTTCACGTATAAGCTCACAACACGTCACGTATATCCCAGAAGAGGGATGATGGGGTTCATGTGGTGAACAAGAGCAGTGCAGGAAGAACTAATAGAGCGTCGCAGTCCCTCCCCCTTTCAGAACGACAAGTGGCCCAGGAAATGAATCGCAATGCATTTTTCCCATAGGCTTTTCTTAAAGTATTTATTTAAAGACTGTTACGCCACGGACAAAGCCAACTCGGATCGTGACAAATCATGACAATGAACACAATATTTTGGGCCGATCAAATCATTAGAAGAAAATAAAGGCAGGAGACAACACTATTTGTTTTGTTTTTCTTCTTATAAATTATTCATTTCCTGGGCCACTCGTCGTTCTGAAAGGGGACTGCAACGCTCTATTGAGTCTGTACAAAAGGAATTCATCATGACCCACCCTCTGAGAAGCCCAGTATCCAGATGTCTATGATTAAAAACAGCCATCGATCCCCAGTGAGAGTGGTGTTCTTCTCCAGAGTTCTTTTTTTTTATCAATAAGGAGACTGGCTTCTTTTGATTAAACTCCAATTCTCCATTGGATAGAAGTAATCATGTGACAGGCAATGAGGTCCAATTTCAACCGTGTCTCCATGAATTCAATAATTTAGCCTTATAGAGTGAGGCCCCATATGGCTGCAATTAGTGAAATAGAAAGAACGTCGACACTTTGTCGACGTTCTTCCAAGAGAAGATGAGTTTCTCAGTGATGAGAGTTTTTGCGAAGTTGAATTGCTTCACATTTATTTATCTTTTTTCTTCTGTTTTCATGGTCAGAAATGGCTGAACTGACAATTTACTGTATTCATACACGCCCTGCAGTTTGTCCTCTCCCCAGTATGTTTCCTCCAAATGCTTGCATGAGCACAGCAGGACTCCAAAAGAAAACGTGGCCCTTGACCTATTTGTGTCTCCACCAGGCCGAATGCTCAGATCCATACGGTACATTTGGGCCATGTATTTGCATGAAACAGCCTTCATGGTGCATTGACCATTGATCAGAATGTTCAGATTCTGGTACCCAATATTGGCCAGGTTATTGCATCGGTGAAATTGGATTTTTTTTCTCTCCCCCCCCCCCCCCCCAGAGATCAAGCTCTGTCCTCCTCTCTCTCCTTCTCTCCTTCTCTCACAAGCTCTGGTCTGACATCACAAGACAAATCGTTGCCTAACAACAGCCATTCGCGATTGTGTTAACCGTTGCCTAACAACACAGATTTCTATTGACATATGTCCAACCTATATATATATATATGGAATATTTACCGATTCGCGCCGACTGCGCTGAACTTAACCTTATATAATAGGAATATAGGAAAAGGAAACTAGATAGATGCAATGTTGTGGAATTGCGAGTGTGATTGCCTATCTCTATAGGAATATTGTTCAATTAAGAGTTGAGTTGGCTATGTCACCGTATAATGTCCAATCAGATGAGGGCAAAGTGCACAAATGCCTTGCCCCGAGCACCCCATTCGGCGCTGACTGAGAGACTGATGTTGGAGACTACAGGCAAGCTGACAGATCTTTATGTGCTCAAGCAGGTTTCAGTAACATCCCAGATGGCTCCATATCAACTTTGATGATGACAGATTCAGTTCTTTGTGGTGAGGGGTGGTGCTGCTAAGTCACTATGTGTGCACTGCTAATGATTTGCCATAGTATCCATTGTGTGTGTGTGTGTGTGTGTGTGTGTGTGTGTGTGTGTGTGTGTGTGTGTGTGTGTGTGTGTGTGTGTGTGTGTGTGTGTGTGTGTGTGTGTGTGTGTGTGTGTGTGTGTGTGTGTGTGTGTGTGTGTGTGTGTGTGTGTGTCTGTCTGTGTGTGACTGTGTGTGTGTGTGTCAGTCATATCCCCAGTCTTAAATATGAATGACTAGAGGGGGATATCAGAGGCATGTAATCAACGTCGTCCCCACATGCCCGTGCAAATCCAACCCTGATTGATTGACTTGTACATGGCCAACATGTCATTCGCAAATAAACCCTTCATATTGCTTTACAGTGTGTAGGGTGTATCAGGGCTCATTCATTGATGTTCATGAATTAGTTTCTAGCAAATCCGTATTGAGAGAGCTCATTAGACACCATGTATGCCTTTTTAAATTACAATGCTTATCGTTGGAAATGAATGGCTGTCATGTGAGACACTGTAGCATCATCACCTTGATGCAAACATTTACTGTATTCAGCTTTGTCCTTGAAACTATCGCATTGTCTCTGGCACAAAAATGTTCACATACAAGCAGATTCTTGACATTGTTATTTTTCTTGCTTCTTGCTTTAAATCAGGGAATATTATCAGTATAATCTGGGAATAAATTTCTTACAAAGAATTTTCTTCACCAATGTTTTTGTAAAGGTGTCTACTAACACATCCCACATTGGTTTATATTCAATCACCTTAGGGGAAGTTTTGACAGCTAATGAAAGTTGGGGTACCATCAACAGCCAATATGGCAAAATATTCTAAATGTCATTATGCTTTAAATAGCATGTAATGTGTCAAACTAGGTGGTTTTCATCATTCTGAATCCATTCCAAGCATTAGTTTTGCACGAAAAACACTCCTTGGGCTAAAAATGGCCATAAACACTTGCCCAAATGTGTCCAAGTGCTGACCTCGTCACATTTGTGATGACGGCTATGTCCTTTTTAAGCCCAAGGAGTGTTTGTCGTGCAAAACTAATGCTTGGAATGGATTCAAAATCATAAAAAACCCCTAGTTTGGCCATAGACCCACTAGTTTGGCCGTAGCCACTTGCCCAAATAGGACCAAATGTGCTCAATAATGTGCTGACCTCATCACATTTATGCTGACCTCATCACATTTGTGCTGACCTGACATTTGTGATGATGGCTATGGCCGTTTTTAGTCCAAGGAGTGTTTTTTGTGCAAAACTAATGCATGGAATGGATTCAGAATAATGAAAAACCCCTAGTTTGACATGGCACGTGCTATACTTAAAGCATAATGAAACGTTGACATGCACGTTTGACATTTTTGCCTTACAAAATTGATAGCCGGTCAGCAAATGGATTCATGAATGTAAAGTGCACTTTAGTAATGTTGATGAGTATTAGTGTAACAAGGCTTGTTTGACAATGCTAGGGTCTGGCTATTTTAGCACATGAATGCTTTAGTTAATTTTCCCTGAAATAACAGACACTGATGGAAATATGTGCGTGCTTGCTCATTTGCTCTGCAGCCTGCAGGGTTTCTGTGCAATGTGGTTCAGGAAAAGTGCAGAAATAGACCCTATGACCCAAATATAAAGTGTGATACTGGCAGTAACAGTTATTAAAGGTGTTGTGATTGGTGTTATTTTTGCCGTTATTGTTGGTGGAAAAACATGTTTATTTATTTGCACGGAAATGTATCACTTTTAATAACAGATGTTTCATAATTTATCCAGCACCTCCAGCAACATTATGGTTTTCTGGAAATAATTAATTTATCATTGATTTCTTCATAGCACATTGTGTACATCATCATTACAAATGGCAGCCTTTATGTGATACAATTAGGAGAGATGAATGTTGTGGGGAAATTCATCTTCATAAATTAACTTTCAGATAAATCTTTAAGTTTAAATACATTTTGACCTGGATATCACGATTACATTGAACACTGAAGTTTTAATATGTATGTTATTCTCAACATAAAGGGATATTTAAGATATTGACATAAATAAATAAATAGTTGCGATTATTGTCAAGTAAGTGCGCAATTAAAATACAAAGGGACAAGATTTGTATCTTAGCCATAATTTCAGTCATCTATTAAAAACTTTTCCATCAGTTTCTAGTGTACTGTATAATCATTGTGTTGAGTGTAGGCAGCAATTCAGACGGGTATAAACGTATCTCAATTGGTGCACACGTGTGATCTATTGGCAGCAATGAACAGTGAGTCAATTACGGTATCTCCTCAATACAGACATTGTATCAAGCACTGAAGCAGCCTAAGGATAATTAAACTACTGTATAGTTTTCCTGAATCACTGTCAATGAATATTCAGATGATAACTGTCTTGTGCTGATACTAACCTCGCGTCACCAGACTTTCCACCTCAGAGGAAAACATGGTGTGTGTTTATAAATCGCTGTCTTATTCCAGTTTATGGTTTCCGTTTTGTTCGGATGTCGCTTTGTTTTGCACCTACTTGTTTTTTTTAGTCTTGCCAGTCTCTACGACTTGGAGGATTGATTGATTGAAGAATTTACAGTTCAGTCAGACAACTCACAAATAGATTTAACCAATATTTATAGAATGAGAATACAAGTGTGCATATGATATTTGACTTGACGTTCGGCTCTGCTGCATTTTCTCCCTCCTCGGCACGAGTAAACACCATCATAAAACATTACGAGCAGGGAGATAGATATACATTAAAACCCACATGGGGAGCATAAATAACAGAGCCCACCGGTGGTGGTGGGAGCAAACATAAATGGTAAATGGTGCATTTATATAGCGCTTTTATCCAAGGCGCTTTACATAGATTGTGCATTACATTCACCCATTCACACACGCATTCATAAACAGATTGCGGCGGAAGCCATGAAAGGTAGCCTACCAACCAGCACATCGGGAGCAATTTGGGGTTACAATTTACAATTTACAATTTAGGCATTTAGCAGACGCTCTTAATCCAGAGCGACTTTCATTTAAGCAAGAACAAAAGCATGGGAATACATCACATAAAAGCATTTATCAATATCATGAAACATGCGTAAGCTAAGAAAGTAACAGTGGAATATCTATATAATGAAACTATACATACACTATACATATAAACTATAAATATTTACTACTATGCTATACATATGTACTATGGCGTGCTATGACTATATACAATACAATTATAGTGCTGTCTACATAACATGCTATAAGTCTGTGTCAAATGCTATCTAAGCCAACAGAAATGCTATCTAAGGGGTTAGGGTAAGTGCTATGGGCCATGATGGAGTCTGAAAAGGTGGGTTTTCAGGCTACGGCGGAAGATTGGGAGTGATGCTGCAGTTCTGACTGCAATGGGAAGTGCATTCCACAGTTTTGGAGCCAGAAGGGAGAAGAGTTTGGGACGTGTGGAGCGTTGTCCCGGCGTTTTTAGTGAGGGTACTTCCAGTTTCCCTGCGTTGGCTGATCTGAGTGCGCGGGAGGGTTTGTAGGGTTCAATCATACTTGTAAGATATGGGGGAGCCATACCTTTGGTTGATTTGAATGCCAGCATCAGAGTTTTGTATTCTGTGCGGGCAGCGACCGGGAGCCAGTGGAGGGAGCGGAGCAGGGGGGAGACATGTGAGAATTTTGGCTGGTTGAAGACCAAGCGAGCTGCTGCATTTTGGATCAGCTGGAGAGGCTTAAGTGCACATGCTGGTAGACCAGTAAGGAGGGAGTTACAATAGTCGAGTTTTGACAAGACTGTTGTCTGGATTAGGAGCTGGGCTGATTCCTGGGTGAGGAACGGTCTAATTCGTCGTATGTTATAGAGTGTGAACCTACATGATCGAGTGACAGCTGTGATGTGAGCTTTGAACGAGAGCTGACTATCCAGGACAACACCAAGATTCCTGGCTGTTGGGACAGACGTTACCAGGGCGTTGTCTACATATATATATGTCTACATATACACAACACCCCCATGCAAAGACCCCCTAGCAAGGGAATAGAATGGTCTTGGACCTGAATACCAGCTTTTTTCCATTATCATTTGTGCAGTAAAAACTCTATACAAAACAAACATTGTAGGAATTGTCAGCATTTTTAAAATAATACGTTTTTAATTTTTAAAATAATAAAAGTTTTTAAAAATGTGTGTGTGTGTGTGTGTGTGTGTGGTAATTGAGGTAAAGTTACTTTTGTTGGTGTGTGTTCCTGATACAGCATTCACTTTCAAGGTGACCAGACTTACTGAAAATGTGTTTAATAAATAAGACAAAAGGCAAGCCGACGGGTCTTTTTTTTCTCTTTTCCCGTCCAGAGTTCACTTACGGAGGTCTGACATTTAGTTCCTTTGTGCTTCTGCCAGGGCGCCGCCGTGCTGCCGCAGCTGGCTGGTGAAGAAGCGCTCCCGCTGGGACACCTGCTCGTCGAAGGCCTCCAGGATGCGCCGGCGCTCCGGGGCGTCCAGGCTCAGCGTCTCCGGGTGGGCCTCCTCGATGTGGGCCTGCACCACCTGCGGGCTGTGCGAGTACTGCAGGTCGCCGCACACCATGCACACCAGCAGCTGGTTGAGCGGGTCGTGGTCCATGAGGTAGCGGTTCCTCCACACGCCGTCCGAGACGGGCCCGTCTTCGCTGCTGCTGTTGTTGTTGTACTCCGAGAACAGCATCTCGTCCGAGTCGTCTTCCACTGGTGCATGGTAGCTGTAGTATCCTAGTTCGGCCTCCGAGGAAGTGCTGCTCAGAGTCCCCATAGGAGTGTTCCCACTGGCTAGAATCCTCAGTCTTCATAGCCCGGTGCTGGCCCTGGGCCGGCAGGATGGTGGCCTTTCTTTGCCCAACTTCAAATTATACTATCGGGCTTTCACCCTTCGCCCCCTTTTAAGATATTTTGACTCAACTAAAGCGTTATTCATAGTCTGATTTATCGGTGGTGAGGTGACCACCACTCTCCCCAGCCATTCTACAACATGACGTCACAGAGGTTTCAGTGTCTTGCCCTTGGACACTTCGACATGTAGACAGGAGGAGCCGGGATTCGAACCTCCGACCCATGGATCATTGGATGACCTGCTCTACCTCTTGAGCCACAGTCGCCCCGAATTGCAGATGTCCGTAGGTGGCCTTTGAGAGCGGTTTTGAAGGAGTCAAGGGATTTGCATGTCTTAATGACTGCTGGTAGGGCGTGGCATAGGAGCGAAATGAAATTTGTCCCTTGTGTGCCCAATATGGGTTTCACATGGTGTGTTGAACTCCCATCATCATGGATCATGGATGAATATACCAAATTAACTATTCCAAGAAGTACTTGAAGAAATGTGTCATTGTCATGTGTCATACACCGCATCAAGGCTTTTATTAGGTAGGCCCTAATAAATGCCCTTGATCACAGAAAGATTTGGGTACTTCTGATTCCGGGGTTGTGGTTCCTGCCACTGGTTTGATGACTACAAACCTGCAGTGACTACAACATAACGTAAATTACACACCGCACCGGGTCATGAACCAGAAAATGCTTCCCAGGCTAGGCTGACACAGGCCATGGAGGTGGAGGGTGTTACTGTGCTTAGGGGAGGAGCCTACGGAACAAACTACAATAATCCAATGCAGCCATCCTGCCTTCCTGCATCATATCCAGGAGTGGTTGGTGTTACAAGCCTTTGTTTAAAGACTCCAACCTGATCACGTGTCTAGCCCATGGACATCCCACGATGCCCTCAAAGAAGCATAAAGCATAGAGTACTACAGGAACACGGCATGTTATCAGCCAGGCTTTGACAGCCGAGTGTTACATTTTATGTATATAGCACTTACCACAGAGAAAACTCACAAAGCGATTTACATATTCAGACTTGCAGAGAATAAAAACAAAAGCAAAGTATTAAAACAGTGGTGGGGACGATGACACATGGAAGATTCTCTTCCACACAGAATTAAGGCCTGCAGAGACCTACACTGAGTACTGACTTGATTGAAATATTTATTAACAGTTTGCGGAATGCACAACTCAATACAACTCCATGCAACTGGTTCAGCTCATAGAAACTGCACAGTGCATATAGGCTATGCAGGCAGGTCAAGTTGTCGTCTATGGCTTGGCCCAAAACCGCCTCCTCTATTGGACAAGGGGCAATTCCGAGTCATAGCTCCTCTTCTACCGACAATGGGAACCACCAGTGTCGGGAAAGTTCACTTTCTACATGAACTATTGTTCAAACTTCAGTTCACAAATGAAGTAGTTCAGTTCATAGTTCATAATAGAAAAATGTGAACTAAAGATCATGGTTAAAAAAATGAATTAGTTTAGTTAATTTTAGTTTTTCTTTTTTTTTTCCCAATACATTGCTGTGAGCTATTGTCAAAATGATTGCCACAGCCCATATAGAACCACAGTCCAAACCTTAAAAAAAACCTTTGGGATTAGTAGAGTAACCTCTCCTAGCTCCTTAATGTGACAACTTTTACAATATGTCCATTACCATTAACCAAATAAATTCCTTCTTTTTTTTTTACGTTTTGGAAAAACATAGCCAATTTAGCACTGAGGTGCCCACAATGTTTACTTGTTTAGGTGACCACTCTTCCTGCACCCCTGCTTATTTCCTTCACTGTGGGAGATGTGTTTTGTTGGCTGAGGCATATCGTATGTACTCACAGCGCTCCTCACCTCAATGCAAAATAACAAGCTATTGGAAAGCCATTTTTCGGTGGCACATGTTTAATCAAACAACAACAAGTTTACGTCAGTGTTTGGGTCGGAACATGTTCTGTGTCTGGCTGTTTGCGGATCAACGCGAGTGTGAAGCAAGATTAACCCAGGAAGCACTCACTGAGTCCATCAGTGTTGATTTTGTCGACAAAAAATATGATGAAAAGATTTCGGTGACTCCCTTTTTTCACTGACAAACTAAATAAAAACGAAGCTATAATGACAAACAAAATATATTGACAATGTTGTCTACAAATAAAAACTAGACTAAAATGTTAGGGAGGGACTAGTGGAGAAGATCCAGTAGAACTAAAAGACAAGTTATTTTATGTTCTATCTACAAGCTCACAAGGTGTCCAGCGTTGTGAGCCAGCTAGATCAGCTATCTATAGACACATCAAACAACAGTAGAAACTCAGAGGTATACCAAAGGGAGTGTATACCCCAAACACAGGAGGCTATATAGAAAAGGTCTAATGCCGTACTCTTCATTTAGACCTTTCGGAGCCAGAGTCTCTAGTGTGTGTATCCAAAAAAGCTCACGTTTTAAAAGGATGTTGTTGATATCACCCCCTATACGTGGGGGTTGGATCAATTCGATCCATGTGTATATCTGAGTGTAGAGACATTGTGACCCGCTTTATAAAAATGTACAGGACTAGTGATTAACATTATTGCGAAAAGTATTACAGTGTTCGGATATACGTGTTTTTAGAGTTCGCTTGCCGTCTTGCCAATAATTATAGGCAAGACCACACGTACACTTCAGCATGTGAATCACATTAGATGTACCGTATAGAACACGTGATAACACCTTTTATATCATATTTCTATCCCTGTGTGTGGGCGGTTAAATGATTTTGCTTTGGGTGTAAAGTTGCATTGTTGGCAACAGAAAGTCAATCTCTCTTGGCCTTGCAGCCATGGTGAATTTCAGGTGTTCATTTTGGGTATTCATATATTGATGGAAATCATTTAGTAAGGTCTCTGAACCTGACCAGATAAAAGTTAAGTATCTCTTCCAAGTTGTATGAAAGGATGGCCACTCCAGAGGTCTGCAAGTAGCCTAGAAGGTATAGAGCACCGAAGTCCTGACGTAACTCGCTCATCCCTTCGATTCCTCTGGTTCGCGGAAGTAATTTCTCTATGGAGAATAACATGGGGCGATCTTAATATCGTCTACTATAAGCGTTGTGGTCCAAAAATAAATAAGCTGTCTCGGCGTTATTGTCAGGGAGGTGTCTCTGTATCGTTTGCAACAGTCAGTCACTCATGATACAGTCTGCTTCTAGCGAAAATGTAACTAATTCAGTAGCAGTAACATTAGCGTTTTCTCTCAGTCAGTTGATTCTTCATATCCATATGAGTGAAGCGGCCGGGATGACATGTTTATTTTTCAAACACAGTTCTTATATGAGGCGATCTAAAATCCCCATTCCCCCCTGGGGATTTTAATGCAAATAAAAAGTACATGAACCTGTGGATTTGCGCCCTCTACCGATATTGACGTCAGACTTCGGTGCTCTATTGCCATATATAAAAAATAGTTTGACTTGAGTACTTCAACTCCATGGGTATATCTATCTACAGACATATAAACATTAACTTCTCCTTGAGGGGTCCTGTTCTCCATAAATAGAAAATTCTCCTGTTTCTAAATGATCAGGTATGGTCAGGTATTTTTGTCCCTGACTTTGTTACTTACATTTAGAGTAGACAAGAGGTGCCTCTTAGGTAGAAATATGACGGCTTTGTCAGCCTGCAATGAGTTATTTCTGTGTACCCTTTCTGTGTACACAATGTCTGTGAAAGTGTGGGATGATTAAGAATATATTGAATACACTGATGTACTAAGCACTTTTGTCACATTGATTGGGGACTGATGGTTGATTGGCCACATGTTTACTCTTCTCATGTGAAGGTCTGAGGAAGGGCTTTGGCCGAAACATATATTACCACCTTTCTAAGGCCCCTTTTCCACTAGCAAGGTGGAACCAAAACTTTCCAGAACCTGAACCTATTTTTTTGGCAGTAAAGAATTACTGGGAGCTAAAATTGGTGTGCTGGCTGGTGTTTATTCTTACTTATATTGTCTTTGATCGGTGTGTGTGTGTGTGTGTGTGTGTGTGTGTGTGTGTGTGTGTGTGTGTGTGTGTGTGTGTGTGTGTGTGTGTGTGTGTGTGTGTGTGTGTGTGTGTGTGTGTGTGTGTGTGTGTGTGTGTGTGTGTGTGTGTGTGTGTGTGTGTGTGTGTGTGTGTGTGTGTGTGTGTGTGGAATGACGGCATTGGGACTGGGAGAGAGAAAGAAACAAGCGCTTGAAGTGCGCTAGAAGGGGGGAGAGATGGAGACTGGAGATTAGCCTATAGTTTACAGTCGGTGTGTTGCACAAAACTAACTGACTGGCCCATTATTATCGTGCTGTAGATGACTCGTAGGGTAATTTTAGGATATTCAACGGTCCTATAGGAGGAGGATGCGCTGAGCGCAGATCGCGGTTTAACCACGGATTCATGTGCTATACTGTACCCAAGCTTTATGAGTTCTAAGTGACACCTGCGGAGCACTGCGCGGTCAAGGCAGGGGCGCTGGATTGAAATCCTATTTTTCTTTTTTTCGCATCGTAAATTGACGAGAGAGCTAGTGTTGGACAAAATAAATGGTAAGTGAAGTGTGCATGCAGTGTATAAAATGTATAAAAGGAACTGGGATATGCGGGGCTATTATGTATGAATTATGTTCAAGTAGCCTAAGCAACGTATACCGGTCGGAACTCGGAATTAATTATTTTAATGCATCTTCCCTGTGGCAATATGTATAGGCTATTTATCCGCTTTCGCTTTCTTTTTTGTTGTAGTCATGGTGTCGCTATCAACTGAATTGTTTTAGAATAACCTTTATTGGCTATAGCAATTGGTCACGCACCGCACGCGTACATTTATTTTTAAGACAAACACTAATATAAAATAATATGCAAAAAATGTATAGACATACTCTTGAGCAGTTCGTAAGCAGCCTGGTGTTTCCATTGCAACTTGTTTCAGGTTTTGACTTCAAATCAATTCGACTTCAATAACACTGACATAACAAAGTCAAATTGTCTGCCCTGCCCAATCAAGCAAATAGGCTGAGGTCTTGAACAGTTGCACTGTTGCAGTGATGCTCAAATTGATTGAACTATTGAAGTGACAAGTGGTGTGTGTGTGTGTGTGTGTGTGTGTGTGTGTGTGTGTTAGCCTGATATGTTATAGCCTCATGTGATTTGTCTGTGTCAGATCTGATAAAGGGCTGTAATTTGCCTATCAATTATTTTCTTAGAATTAGCCTATTTGTTGTTTTTTTTAAGATATTTTTTGCGGCTTACGCCTTTTATTGGTTTTTGAAGGGACAGACAGTAGGCTGACAGGAAACGGGAGAGAGATGGGGGGATGACATGCAGTAAAGGCCGTGTCGGGTCCGGGAGTCGAACCCGCGGCACACTGCGACTGGATTACCAGTCCGGTGCCCAGACCGTTACGCTACGGCCTGGGCCAGAATTAGCCTATTTGTATGAATAATTGAGAAGCATGTGGAATCGCTGCAAAAAACCCATAATGGACTAAGTTGATTTAGTCTGATTAACCAGTTAAGCCCCATTTTCTACTTTGTTGTACAATAGTGACACAAAAAAAATAGGCTATAGGCTATAGCTGATCTATAAGTGTCATGTCATCGCAATTCATTGTGTAGGCATATATTCTGTTTTTTTTTCACTACTGTACTATTATGATATATATATATATATATATTTTTTTTTTATTTTTTATATCAAAATATCTGATATCATTAACATTGTCAACGTCCACTCCACTATCATTGACTGATTCCTCCATAACTATTCAGAAATACATGCTGCTACAGATTCGACAACTGCTTGGAATGATGATGACCAAAACTCACATCATTATAGCGGGTGGTATGGTGACCCATGATGACCACATTATGACTAAGAGCACAGATCCTGTTGTAACTGCAAGTGTTGATGCATCGTCAGCGGCAGGCAAATCTGTCACTGTGTCATTCCACTGTGCCCCATAAATACGAGCACCAGTGAGTTAAATTATAGCTCTACAGATCAAGTCAAATCCATTAGATTTATTTCAGCACTATAGTGTTTCAGCAAACACTGAGCTTCGCACGCACACACAAGCAGCCGCGCACATGCTCACACACACGCATGCACGGCATTGATTTGAGAGAATAGGTATATCTTAACTGCCTGGCTTTTGAAATAGGACACAATGGTATAGGGGTCAGATCTCAGGTCAATCAGGTAGTCAGTGCCATATTGACTAAATAATTAGACCACTAGTGTCCGACAATCGGAGAAGACTGATTGGTTATATATAAACCAGTGGTTTTCAACCTCCGTCGAGGCTAGGGGGGGGGGGGGGGGGTACCATACCTTTGGTTGCTTTGAATTCCAGCATCAGAGTTTTGTACTATGTGCGGGCAGCGACCGGGAGCCAATGGGGAGCGGAGAAGGGGGGAGACATGTGAGAATGTTGGCTGGTTGAAGACCAAGCGAGCTGCAGCATTTTGGATCAATTGGAGAGGCTTAAGTTTGCATGCCGGTAGGAGCTAGGCTGACTCCTGGGTGAGGAAGGGTCTAATTCGTCGAATGTTATAGAGTGTAAACCTACAGGACTGTACTGATGTGGTACCATAGGAGAGATAACGGACAAATATTGGTGAAAATAAGTATTCTTCTACTGTACATTCTGCCATTCATTATCAGTGGCATTCAATGTTTGTATTAGGACAATGTTTGTGTTTACACACACCCTCAAAGCTGGACATATATAGAAGGGGCTAGCACCCCTCAAATATAAGTCTCTTAATGGACCTCTAGACAAAGGCAGCGTCACCTTCCCAGATGGCCCTATACAGACAGGGATTAAAAGCCTTTTTGGATTTATCAACAGACAATGGACTTGATTTATTTTGAATAATGGAGGAATTTGGCTTCTATGAGATATTACCCCTTTTACAAATTGAGCGCCTTTGCACAAAGAATAATGTCTCACACAGTAGCACTCTCTTCACAAGTTCACATAGAGCCTTTTATACTTTAAATAGTTACCAGTAAGACGCCTGAGGGCAAGAAGCGACCTCGCCCTTTGCACTGGCCATATATGGAGAGTGTCTTGAGTGTACAGGGTTTGATGAGGTCAGATCAACATATGGAGATCTAAGGGTGGCAGACAGTGTATTGAGTGTACAGGGTTTGATGAGGGCCCAGGTATAGGGCCGGGCCTTAATGTTTGGGCCTGTTGAGAACTCCCTGGACGTGGCTGCACGTGGCCAATATTGATGACATCAGGGATCTCCATCCCTGATGATGTCACGTGATGTCACAAGGCATGACCATATATGGCGTGGGGTGACGGACGGACTGACGGGAAATGCATGTTTTCATAGTAAATGCAACCTGTGGCCGCAAAAATTAAAGACAATAAACAGACAAAGGTTGTAAAATGCTCTACAAATTAAACTACCTGACGAAATGACAGAAAAGCCAGATTAACAACATCAGCCTTGTTAAATTCATCATGTATCTTGTATCTCCATTCTCCAATGGCTGTTATGACCTCAACAGACAGTAGGCTGACAGGAAATGGGGAGTGACATGCAGTAAAGGCCGTCGAGATCGGGAGTTGAACCCATGTCCACATGAACCGCATGTCTCACCGCATGATTCCACATGATTCCCTGTCTTTTTGTCTTAACACATTCTCTCAGGCCTACGTACCCCCTTTGTGCTATTTGGGATAAG
This sequence comes from Protomyctophum parallelum, assembly GCF_964188405.1. Lineage (NCBI taxonomy): Eukaryota > Metazoa > Chordata > Actinopteri > Myctophiformes > Myctophidae > Protomyctophum > Protomyctophum parallelum. Next base: position 9,326,833 of record NC_139717.1, read on the forward strand.
CACCTGTGCACAAATGTGGCATGGAAAACTTTTGTGAGGCATGTTTTAGGTGTTATTAAGCACAAAGCACTTAAGCCAGGGATGTCAAACTCATTTTGGGGTGGGGGCCACATTGGATGAAATGTGACATAATGAGGGCCGGAGCGGTGCAACCGGCATGCGTCACCTTAACAGTCCATTCAATTGAGCACAGCTGACACCTGACAGCAATCAGACTAGTTAGGGAGGGCAGCTCAGAACTGGGATTGAGCATTTTGGTTTATATTTCTTTAAAAAATCATAACTTTTGACAGGAATGTGCTAGAGACTTACATTTATGCTCTACAAGTGGATTAAATCAATCGTATGTTTGACATGGCTGTCTTAAGCTATCAGACAGATGGACAGATTTGCTGGGTTTGATGGGGCTTTTCATATGTAAAATTGTATTGGAGTTTTTCCCTTTTTGATTTTTACCTGGTAATCTAGTTTATTTGAGGTCCTTTATTCTCTGTGCACTCAATTTACAGAATGTGACTACAGACTATTCTTTGGACAAGAGTATTATTATTATATAAGAAAAAAATATTCTTTCAAAAAAGTGTACAGAAAGTGTTAAACGATTTTATGTGGACACGCCCACCAGTCATTCAGTTTGACTGGTGGGTGGTGATGGGTGGTGATCCACCTGAACTGAAGCCACACCCACAGCTGTTGTTGAGGGGAGGGGTTAGGGAGAGGGGATCATATTGAGAAGTCACTATATCACTGTTTTTTTTTCATTGGCATGTTTGACTGTCAAGGTTTCAGCCTCCAGGAAGAAGATACAAAGGGAAGACATCATTGCACATAACAACCACACCATGGGGTCTAATGAAGTACTGTCACTGCATAAACACGTGAAAAACAGGGGGAAAAATCACTGCACTCCACACACTCAAGCAATCTCTATTTTAGCTATACAATTTCAGTGATATGATCTGAGTTGCATTATAGGCCTATCATGTGCACATAATATAACAAACTGCTATAAATCATACCAGTATCACATTATGTGGCAGGTTGGTTGTGGGAGTGTCCTTGTTATGAAAGTATCGCTGATCCAATTATTGACTGAGCAAGTGCCCAAGATCTCAAGCTACCTAACCAGGTGAATATGAGAGATCTGTCTGTGGCTATTGAACATAAATGAGCTCTCTGAGGAACAAGTAACATTTTCTGAAAACCCTTGAAGAATTTCACCTTGTACTGAAATGACATGCTATAGAAGAAAGAAAAGAAGATAAGTTTTGACTTCCTCTTCCTCAGAGTAAAAAAAGCAGTGCCTTCTATGATGATGATGTAGGCCTATAGACACAGTAACCACAGTAACCGTGCTGCTACCTAATAGACACCCACATGCTCTCCCAGATGACCTAACCTGTAATCGCACTTTTACCGACTAATAGACACACATACACACGTCACCAACGTCAAATGTTGGAGCGGTTAGTGCCACAAAAAAAAGTCGAAACTTCAGTCACCCCTGCAAAACAATTAGACACATACAGACCAGTCGAGTGCTCAATACATTTTATTTTGGTAGTCTCTGAAATATTTAGGAATTATCTTGGATAAAAACCCACAATTTGAAAAACAGGCAAAGCATATGCAAGAATCAAATCAAACTTTATTTATAAAGCACATTTAAAAACGACCAAAGTACCGTACAAGTAAAATAAATAAATATATATATATATATATATATATATATATATATATATATATATATATAGCAACAGCAATACAATCAAATAAAATCAATACATCAATGCCAAGTGGGTACATATGAATATAATAGACACTAAGAGAGGTGCTCAAAATAAAAGGTTGGAAATTAAACTAGGTTGTGATTAAAAGCTAGGTCTTAAAAGTCTCAATGGACTGGGCGGATCTGATGTGAAGAGGAAGGCTATTCCAGAGCCTAGGGGCAGCCACAGTAAAAGCACGGTCTCCGCTGGTTTTAAGTAGGGCTGTTTTGGGGGTCAATAGTGAGAGGTGCGCTGACCTCAGGGCTCTTACCGGCTTATGGTGTTGAAGTAGTTCTGCCAAGTAAGAGGGGGCCAGTCCATTGAGGGATTTAAAAGCAATTATCAAAAATTTAAAATCAATCCTACATTTGACAGGTAGCCAGTGGATTGAGGCCAAGACAGGGGAGATATGTAACTATGCAGTCGTCTGACCAAGGACTGGTCGATGCCAGAGTATAAAGCATTACAGTAGTCTAATCTAGACTAAATAAAAGCGTGAATTAATGTTTCAAGTTGCTTCGGGGGGAGATAGTGCTGCCAGAATTGGCCAAAAATGATATTAGAATATTCCTTCAATACCACATGTATTCGAACAATTTTCGAATTATTTCGAATGTTGAATGTATATGATTTTAATATGAATATGATATGAATATTGCAGAATATGCTGTAAAACTTTCTCTTTCTTTATCTATAAGGTCCGGTCCTGTATGGGCCGTGGTTGGTGCTGAGAAATGCACTCTCTTGAGTCTTGCGAGATGAATGATTCATAATTCTGTTAATAGCCTAATTTTTGTATAATGTTTTAGTTTACATGGCACAGAGTCTCGCCAGAACTCACACAGCAATTGTATTGTTATTTTTTTATTTTTTACATTCGAATATTCATTCGAATATGGAATATTCATTGGCAGCACTAGGGGGAGATATGGTTTAACTTTAGCAATCAAACGCAGCTGGAAGAAATTGGTTTTGATGACGGAGGATACTTGCTTGTCGAATTTAAAAGAGCTGTCGATAATTATGCCAAGGTTTTTAAGGATGTTGAGAAGAAGGTTAAACTTAAATAGTTTTTGTCATATTAGAAGGGACTTATTAGCTAAAACTGCACAGCTATACATGCATGCTATGATTTTCTCACACCTATCATACAGCATTACAACATGGTGACAATCCTCTCAAACTGTCCTAAGACCAATAACATCAATATACAAACAAACAGGCTATAAAAATCATGGATCATGGATGGAGATATATGGCACCTTTGTGGTATTTTAAGAAAACACTTTTACGTTTGAAAATTGTTTTTTAAGTGTTTACATATGGTCATGTTTCACCTTTGTTCTCTGGACTGGTTGATCGACTTCCGAGCTCTGGCAGAGCAATTACACGAGCCTCAACAAGTGGTAACTGTATTGTTCCCAGGTGTAACAACTCATTTACCTTTTCAGTAAAGGGGGCAAACCTTTGGAACGCCTTACCTACGGCACTAAAACTAGACACGGATGGTAACGTGTAGTACAGAGGACTCAAACTACATTCACTGCATTTTTTGAAAAGTCTCCTGTGGACAGGTGGTGAAAATTAGCACATGTGCTAACACACTAAGCAATGCATCTACAAATTGTACAACTGTGCAATGAGCAATGTAATTGTTATGTCCATATCAAATTAATAAATGTGCAAACAAAGATTCGTGAGCTGCTGTGATATAAGGATATCAAATGGAAGACAACCACCCTAAAGACTAATCATTGTGTGTATTCCTGCATCTGCATCGAGTGATCTTGGTACATAGAAATTGATTTATTGAAGATTCTGACTTTCAATTGTACATACATTTTGTTTTGATTGTAATTGTTCCACTTTTTGCTTTGGTAATGTAAATGTATGTTTTCTCATGCCAATAAAGCCCATGTGAAAAAAGAAAAAGAAAAGCACTAGCCTATATAAATTTGCACCATTTATCATTTAACTATACTGTATGTGAATTCATACAATCATTTTCTAAAGGCATACTTTTGAAGCTCAGTTGGCAGAAGTTATGCTGAGCTTGGCCACATGCATGCAGGAAGCCACCAGTCCAAGCCCAAGGCCACCTTCCCAGCATCCCTTGTCTAAAAAGCATCAGTAACAAAGAAAATCAATACTCTTCCTTCCGAGGCACCATTGAGCACACACACACACACACACACACACACACACACACACACACACACGGCATTCATTTGTTGGTTGTAAAGTGTCTTGAGACAACTAAAATTGAATTGAATTGAATTGAAAATTCCATAGATTTGGTCCGACAAATGCAATAAAATGTATTATATATTGTTATATTGCAAGGTTTATGACAGCCCCCCTCCCCCCACCACCACAATGAACTTTTCCCATAGCCAGTCTGAGGTTCTGTGTGCTGAACACATTGAATTATCGACCAGAAAGCTGTAATGTAAAGACAACGTCATCAAGCAGGATATATCAGTGAGACTCATTGCTTGTGTGGCTCAATATAGAGTCGATACACAAATATACAACATAGAAATTAACAATCATGCATGCGTGCGGGCGCGTGCGTCAGTCACTAGGGCTTATTAGTTATTATATAACAAATCAAAGTCCACATTCTTGAATGGCAGTGGCGTGTTTGCAAGTTGGACAGTCACAGTTCTTAGCCAGCTCTCCAGCACTCTCCAAAGTATATATCATGCTTTAATTGATACAACACCGGCTGCCTCGCTGGGCACAGAATGATGTGCCACATTTTTTCGTGGTATTAATTATATAGGTTACTATATTGATCTCATCATGAACAACATGCCTCAGCACCAAACTTCCATCATGCCAAGTGGCAGCTAACTCCAAATGTCCCGCAAAACATTTTAATATTAACGACACCATCAAATGAACCATTCATGCAGCCAACTTACCTCTGACGAGGAAGGATATAGGCTACCCGCCATATGGTTGAAAATGGAAAAAGATATATATTTGTCCGGATTCAGAACAAATCCATTTCCCAGGCATTCAGGCAGACAAATTCCCGTCAATCAATGCGCATCTCTGATCGGGTATTGTTTTTACCTCTGCAAAGGTGAGTGAGCAATTGTTGAATAGAAAGGGCTTTTATAATAGAATTGCCAAGTATAGCCTTCTTCTTGTTGAACTTATAAATAAATGAACTAGAGTTGCATTATAAGTGAGAGTAGGCTATAGAGGGTATGCGCGTGACATCATCACCATACCAGGAAGTTACTGTATGCAGGAATGCCTACAGTAAGTGGCAAAAAAACATTCTGGCCTTCACAGCCCATACATCCAAACAGAAGTCTTATCCGATTGCATTAAACAATGTTGAAACAACGTTAAACTCACTTTGCCACTAGATTTCCCACTCACTTTATGCATGCGCATACACTCTATACTTTATTACGTTCAATCAGTTAACATTGCGAGAGACTCGCCTATCAAAATAAGCTGATCTACAAGTTCATGCGGTGCGATGCATCGCGGAGCACTGCGTTCACCGTTGTAAGCCTGTGCATTTTGCAGGCTGTGATGACGTTTTTCACCCGAGGTGAGATATTTCCTGTTGCGAAATCCAGACTATGAATAGGCCTTTAAGGCCTATTCATAGTCTGGATTTTCGGTGATGAGGTGACCACCACTCCGGTGGTGAGCTGACCACCGAAATAACGTTGAGCGGTGGTGAGTAAAACAGAGAGAAGGGCTGGAGCGGTGGCGGTGGTTTGCTCTTCACCGCGGCTCGTGACGCCATGTTGTAGTTCGGTGGTCACCCTACCACCGAAAATCCAGACTGTGTATAGTATGAGCCTTAATATGGCGTGAAATGGGCGTGGATGTTCTATTACACCCTAGGTCTCAGTAGTCAGTACTATAGGCGACACCAGGCGAAACGAGCATGTGGGTGTGCGAGTTGTATTCATTTCAGCTTTAACCCATTAATTAAAGGGATATTTCACTTTCAAATAAAATAAACATTTTTTTTTTTTGAAAAAATAAATGTTATTAAAAGATCACTGATCCCTCACGCATTCGATTAGAACGACATTATTTTATTTGAAAGTGAAAGGGGCCAAACGGATATCATTTTGGGAGTCCATATGGCACAATTAAGTGTGAGAACTACGGATTTAGAAGGTATTTGTAGAATTGGCTTCAGGTCTTAATGGGTTTGCAATTTTGTTCTGGAAAGGGCCACCAGGTAGAATGCAAAAGTGAATGATTGGAGGTGTTCCAGGAGGACCCAGAATGATGATGTATGGATATTACTTTCACTGGTCTCACTCATACCGTTTCTTGGGGGTTTCTTGCAGAGTGGAAATGCAGAAAGTGTTTCTGTTTGAATTCGTTCAGCACTAGTGCAATGCTACCGTTACATTTACCTAAATAATATGCTCTTAAACACACAGCTTGGCATAAAATCAAGAGGGGGGGGGGGGATTACACCTAACCACCACTGTGACATACCCAATTACAAGAGCGACATTGCAATATCAAATGAATGGTCAGTTACTGCAATTGATTCGGATTATGAGTAATCAATCTTTATTTCAGACCCAGGGACAAATAAAATGCACATATCCCACATTGTTCAGTTTCTGACATACAATGTGCGCCAAATGGTTCAAAGGTCTAAATGAGAACCTGACGGAACTGCGTGTAGGCATCCGTTATTACAGTGATGATGTAATTTACTGACTCAGCTGCCCTACACATGAACCTGTACACAGCAGAGCAGGTGGGTACCCCAACACTAACAAACATTTGGCTTGCACTGGAGCTTCTTGGAGCTCTCAGCACAGCAGCAGCCTCATGCAGTCATTATAGGCCACTGTGATGCTGCCTTGTCTGGAGTGACATGAAAGGTGTGCAGTATACAGCAGTGTACAGAAGGATTCTAAAGAGATATCTTCACAGTACTGAGCACATGCTAAATGTTCACTTGGGCATACAGCTTCTGCCTCTGTCTATAGATGTGCTTGTCATCTGAAAGGTCATTGTTATCATTATCTCCTCATTGGAGATCATATGGCCCAATTAAGTAATCTCATTGCACACACTAAAGGCATTGCCACGCCAGGTAGAAGTCAGACCATACTGTGAGCATACGCTCATAAGCACTATACGGACAAAAGATGACGAGTCAACAACCCTACATCCTGTACCACATGCATTTAAAAAGCAATGATAAATCATTCATATAAACATTAAAAAGAAAAGGAGACAGTATTCCTCCCTGTCAGACACCATTGGTCACATGAAAGGGAGCAGACATTGACTTCCCCCATTTTACACTCGAGTCCACTTGCCAGAATGTGAACCCAGGCATGGTGTGTACACCACAGTGTTATGTTAGAAATGTTGAGTATGGGTCCCCAGCATGTAGAAACTGCTGGATGCTAACTTGCATAATGAGCAATTCTTATTCTCTCTTTCAGCTCATTCGCTCTCTTTGATGCACAAACACATCAGGATTGGTTGTTGGAAGAATGGAAGATTGTATGTTTTCAAATACCGGTAGGTTATTGTGATTTATTACATTTTTAAACACTTTTTCCACTGTACACTATCCTGACTACCATGAAAGAGGATAACTCGATCTTGCATTTGATCGGGGCGGCGGTGGCTCAGGGGTAGAGTGCCTGGGCTCCCCCAGAGTTACTGTCGAAGTGTCCTTGAGCAAGACACTGAACCCCTAATTGCTCCCGATGTGCTAGTTGGTGCCTTGCATGGTTTCCGCTGCCATCGGTGTGTGAATGGGTGAATGTAAAGCGCCTTGGATAAAGGCGCTATATAAATGCACCATTTACCATTTTGCATGATACACTGATGGTAGACACAAACATACTCATTCTATATCTGACTTTAAAATGTAATATCAAACCACAATATATCACATGCCGCCATAACAGCTTATTTTTATGCTATACAGTGAGCCAAGTGTCCAGCCGTCCATCACAACACTATGCATCCTGATAGGCTAGCAACTGTCAGTCAGTGTTCGAGTGACATATTGAATGAATGTGTGATAATTCCTTCTTGCCTTGGAGCATTCATCAATGTAGTCCTCCCAAGGGAACGATAGGAAGAGCTAGGAATTACTGTATGCCGAGAAAAAGCAATACAGAGTCAGTCAATGTGATTGATCACAGCAAACTCAAGCGAACTGAAACGTTTATTCCAATACAAAATTCTTGACTCAAAATCAAAACATTAATACGTTTACGAAGGCAAGGACAGCACTCAATGGGAATGGTCCCACACGTTCTCGTACATTAAAAAAAACGTTATTTACCAAACAATATGTTAGTCTTTAGAGTTTAGACCTTCATCAGGAGTCACTCATGCAGGACAAACATACAGAGCACAATAACCACGACACATTTTAAGGTGCCGTGTCATACATCCGACGGCTCATTATTCCGACTCACTGCATTACTAACCCTGTCCCTAACCCTAACCGCACGTGGAAGCCATGTAGTCAGAGTAATGGGATGTCGGAGTTAAAAGCCGTTTTAAAAGCTACACTCACACAATGTGTAGTTGTCAGTCATTCTGCCCATTGGCTGTATAATTTGAAAATGCAATCAAAAAGATGAACAAGTCTTTGCAATCGCTAGATGTATAAATGCAGCACAGATAAGTAAGTCACTTGCATCAATGATTATGAACAGAAGAGCTAAAACTCTTCCATATCAATAATCATCCGACCAGGTCTCTAAGAGAAGGAGATGACATTTAGTGGACCCAGTACTAACTAGAACTGCACTCTGTCGAGTTCCTATTTGCTTGTTGCATACTAGTGCACAAGCAGAGCGCGCAAGTACTGTCGACCGCCACAAACTGTCAAATCTCAGCTTCTCTGTGAAAAGAACGTTTGAAATATTGAATTATTAGGTTTAGCTATTTGCTACGTACCTAGTTTTTGGAGGTAAAAAAGTAGTAGGCCTATAGTGAAGTATGGTAAAAGCGACGGCTTTCGATGGTGACGTATATGTTGATCAGTGTCTGGTGGATTAAAGCAAATGCCTCTATGTATATGTAATTTGTAAATTGATTAGCGGTATATATGTGGTTACTTTGCGTATGCCCCGTTTGATGCGTATGTATCGTAGCAGCATATGACGTCAGGGTATAACCAGCTCTCAATGATGACGTAATAAAGATGTGGATTAAAGGACCCAATGCCAGAGTGTAATTGGTTTTCGATGGTGACGTAAGGACGATATGTCTGGAGGATTAAAGGTTAATGCCCCCTTGTATACATGTATGTAATCTGACACCACTGCCATATTAAGCACAAGTAGTCATTACTCATACGCATGAGTGACGGCTTTCGATGGTGATGTATATGTCGATCAGTGTCGGGTGGATTAAAGGAAATGCATATGTAATTTGTAAGTTGATTAGCGGTATACTGTGGTTACTTTGCACTCTGTTTGATGCATATTTATCGTGCCAGCATATGACGTCAGGGTATAACTGGTATAACTAGCTCTCAATGATGACGTAAAAAAGATGTGGATTAAAGGACCCAATGCCAGGGTGTAATTGGTTTTCGATGGTGACGTAATGACGTTATGTTTTAGTGTTGGGAGACACTCATGTATACATGTATGTAATCTGGCACCACTGCCGTAACAGGCACGTCATAGGCTGGGACGGCGCATACGCATCAAACATCGTCCTGGACAAAAACTATTACTTGTGCGCTCGGCTTGTGCAAGTAATAATAAAAGGACAATCATAATAATAAAAACAAGGATAAATCCTTTAGACCCGTTATTGACCTTAAACCTACTTTGAAACGTACCTTCGTTACGGCACCATCAACAGCCAATAAGGGACCACCATTCTTGCATGCATGCATGCATGCATGCATGCATGCATATACATACATACATACATACATACATACATACATACATACATACATACATACATACATACATACATACATACATACATACATACATACATTTACCCAGCCGATCACCAAACGTACCTTAGTTACGTCATCAAGAATGGTGGTCCCTTATTGGCCGGTGGACAACATGCGGTATGCGGTCTAGCTTAAACTTGGACTCAGGGGGGTGGACGCCTCTGCCTTGCATAGTCCCCAGTGAATAGGCAGTTGGCCCTTCACTGGTAACCCTATTTTGGACTCATTTTAAATATATGAAGGTATTGCGGGCAGGGATTTTTACCAAAAAGGCCCCCCCCCCTTTTAAAATACACACACACATACATACCTACATACATACATTTCAGACGTTTTAGCAGTTTTTAAGGACCCACTTTTAGGCCAGTGCACCAGAGCAAATTCTTGCCTTTTTTTAAACCCTACCCATTCTAACCAAATACATACATACATACATACATACATGCATACATACATACATTTACCCAGCCGATCACCAAACGTACCTTAGTTACGTCATCAAGAATGGTGGTCCCTTATTGGCCGGTGGACAACACCGACATACGGTGGACAATACCGACATACCCAGCCGATCGCAGTACTTGCGCACTCTGCTTGCGCAAGTAAATATATAAAATATGGATGATTATATAAATATTCTGTCTGCAAAGATCTTAAAATATCAATATCAATACTTAGTTTGTTTTTGTTTTATTTTCACCTTATTCAACCTTATTTTGCAAGTCAAACAAAGGCATCTCTTTTATGTGTGAAAGCCCTTAACTCAGTGTTTGTTCTATACCTGTCATCCAGGTCAAGCCTAATTTATAACTTGTGCACAATAAACCATAAATTGGCCCTTAGACAGGCCTGTTTGCTCTGTGCTCTGTGATTTCTTGCTGTCCATTTGTATGATCCAGGCGTGTTGTGTCCTGTGATCTATTGTCCTGTGAGCCTGTTTGTCATGCACTAAGTGACTGCAGCGCCTAAACCAAGTAAGATAGATAGACACTAATACCTGCTTGTCATGGCCCCTAATTGGATATGAAATGCAGAATTGACCTCAACCTTGTTTTTTTTTATTATACATTTTTTGTCTATACAATACGTCATTTGTCTTGTCTTTATTGCCAACTCACGTTTCCAGTCTAATCTCTTTTACATATTTGCGCCTTGTCTGTCTGTCTCATAATGTATCATCATTCTGCAGTCAACCCCATCCCCTTCCTGTGATAATAGGTTCAGCTCAGAGAAGCAGCATGAAGTGCACCCATAACAAATGTAGGAAGATTAAATCTCATCATTAGTGTAGCGCGTGGGATTGATGGGCTCCTGCAGCCGTAGCCCCGCCCACCCATTCAAGTATGAATTACAAAACCCCTAGAATTCTTGACAGTTTTACGGTAACACAAGATCACCACTGCAATCTGGGCTACAGAATGGCCATCCATTTCACAGGTGATAGCTGAGTAATATGCTAGGCTGACACTCTCTAGTTCCTTGTTATGTGACTGAGCCGCTCCTGTACATTATCAAGCACTCTCTCTGTTTTGATTCAGAGGAATAGTCCTATCTGGTCCGTCTGGATTTACCATGTTCATTATTAGAGCCTGAATTACAGGTAGTTGCAGTGTTGTATCCTGTGGAGATAATTACTTGGATGGGGGCTAGCTTTGGAATTTATTAGAACCATCGACAGCCAAAAGGATAATTAAAAACCACTGCTGGCCTGGATGACATTGTAACTTAGTAACTCAAAGTTACTCTTGTAATACGGTAATACGGGGTAGAGCCATTGGGCTCTATTTCTTTTCCATGCTAAACCCCTTATCCCTAAACGACCAGCCGGTATCGCAGATAACTGAAACCTTGAGTCACCTCACTCACAATCCCTGTCACTCTGACACGTCGCCTAACTCAAATCCCCGTCGCTCACCCCAGAGCCGTAGGCTCACCCCAGGCAAGACCCTAAGTCATCATGACATCATGTGACATCAGTCCCCTGGTCACCCCAGGCAAGCCCCCAGGGACCCAGGTCATCGTGACATCACGTGAAACTTTGAGGCCATTCAGCCACGTTAATGATAGCTGGCAACAGTGACAAGGCAGGCAGAAACTCATCATCAACATTTATGGCGTGATCACTGATTGATGAATTATTGGCATTATCAGGCATGCATACACATACTGTACTGGATGAGTGTGGATGAAGAAGGCTTGTTCAACAGTGTGAAAATATCACCTAGTATCCTGCACAGGTTTGGAGTGTGTGGTTTCTATCCTTAACGCAGATCGTTGTACATAACACCATGCAGAGACCTCACTGTCCATGACATGACAAGATTAAACAGCAGCACCGCCACGCCTGCCAGTCCCGACTCCCGAAAATGCTCTCGCATAATTGCTCAAGCTCAGCCTACTGTATAGGTCTGGTGATCTGGACCGGCAATTTATCTGAATGACTGTTAAAGGCAAGCACTTATTTAATTAGGTGAACGATTAAGCACCTAACTTAGCCTATAATATCGTTGCAAACAGGCAGGCTATATGCATGTCTTTGTCACTTGGAAATAAAATAGGCATGCGTGTCCATTCATGTCAAAATCGAAATGTTATTTTATCACAGGGATCAGGTGTGTCATCTCCCATTGCTGTCTGCGGTCAAAATCATCTTGCATTGCACATATAGGCCTACGCTTGAATGTTTTTACAGAGCGAGTAAAGCACTGTTTGATTAAGCATTGTTAATTTAACATGTTATATTGTTTTTAATTGCGCAGATTTATTTGCTTGTAGCCTACAGTTATACCCCACCAATTTCATATTACATATCGTTGATGTAGGCTATGACTTTGCAAAATATATACTATTTTTCACACTTTATTTATTAGTTTTATAGCTATTAGGAATGAATACATAACTTTAGATGCCTGTCAGCAGTTCAGACAATGCTCCTCCGCTTGTCTACGACAGAAAAACAGGTGCAGACAAAGTCAACGACAGCTCCCGACCTGACGTGAATTTTGGCCTGGCGTAAATCCAATGTGTGAAGTGAGGGGCGCTCTCATCATCATACATCGCGTTATGTGCTCAGCCAATCAAATAATTTCCGTGGTACACACAGACACACAAAGCTGGGAATAGGAGGGGCTAGAAACCCTCACAAATGTCTAACTGTCTGTCCGTCCGCAGGTCTGTGGAGGAGCCAAATCTCGGTGCGTTGGGGATATATGCATTGGCTTCCCTGACTGACCAACCACACCCATCAGCTTCACGGATTGGCTGAGCTTTGTGTCACATTTGTGCCACTGCATCAATGTAAGTATTGGTATCATAGATGCAATCCTGGAATATTGTCCAATCAGAAGAGGGCATGACATACAGGTATACACATATTGTGATGTCTATGGACATTTTCACAATTTCAAATTAAAGGTCCCTGCACACAGAGCGCGTTTTTCGGATTTTTTGCTGTGTTTCTCCATCTGTTTTACGAAAAACGCAGTGTCCAGTACATTTTTGTTTGTCAACCTGTGGATATTTAGAACAGAATCATATAAAATAACATAATATCAATACCAACATCATCGTGTCTTGTTCTTCCAGAAATAAATTAAATATAGCTGAAAGCAGCTATAGGACGGGGTCAAGCCCAAAAAGAAAAATAGCTATATTCAATACACACATAATGAGCTATATAAACATTGATGAAATTCACTGCTGGACTTTATGGCGTTGATAGACTGGAGATGACATCAGCTATTTTTGTTACACTGATTGGCTGAAGGGGTTGTCTGTCAACGCTGTAGTCCCGTAACCAGAGTCCAGACTCAATTCGCATGAATGGAAATGCTTTCAAGGGGAGTGGTTACCAAGGCCACAAATGTATTTGACGTGGCCGATAAAAGACAGAAAAAGTGGATCGGGCAAATCATAAAATGTACTCATTGGGAGATCTAAAGGTCAGAGGTCTTTTGACGAATGACTGCTTCAGTTTCTGAGGGATTCTCACAGCCCTCTACCATATTGCCGAATTTCATGAAGAACGATATCACAGAACTGACAAAACTGCAAAAATTATTTCGGAAACAATAAGGGGTTTACGACACCCTTTGGGCTTGACCCCTAATTAGTAATACTGCTCCAATGCGACGCTGCCGGTGTTAAATGTCCCCGGAAATACATTTTTGGTTGTGGTGATGATGTCATGATGATTCTGTGAATTTGTCTATAGGGTTTCATTTGTTAAGTTACAGTAATTATCCAATTATCATGTGTGTCATAGCCATTTTGTGCAGGTCAAAAACATTACTTTCATTGAATAAGTCTCATTGACCTTTATTACTGCTGTGTTTCCCATCGCTTCTGTTTAATTGTTGAGGCCAAAAAACTGGTTATTAATACATTTTTTTTGGTCAATATACATTATTATCAACTTACTTACTTACTAAAAAAAAAGGGTTAGGGAGAAATTCCCCTTTAAGATTAATCAAGTGATGATGGATATCAAGAGGCTTTTTAAAAACCACCACGCTCAATGAGAGCCTTGAGGCCTTAATCATACCGTTGGGGAATAAATAGAATTCATACAAGGAAGAAAATAAGACATTGATGTAGAGTGGCATACATTCTAGAAGTGTGCTTTTGATGTGTGCTAGTCTCAAATCTCTAGCTGTGTTTGCATACCAGAGTGATTTAAGTTGTTTAGACATAGGCGCTCTGCTACTATAGCTCATCCGTAGGGAGTCACTGAAACACGGGGTGTCATGTGGAATTAACTGTGTCCTTGAGAGGACTGAGGTCTCGATTTTGCCTAGAGCAGTGAATACTATGCGTGCTGTATACTTGTTGATATCATGCTTAGCTGAGGATTCCTTTTGTTTTCAGGGAAATAGAATATTCATGCAACATGGAACTCCCTCCAATTTACAATTCTCACAGATGAGAAACACAGTGGAGGGCTGTAATCTCAAAGCAATATGTAGGAACACAGCCGGGGGCATTGAGACTTGCTTCTGCCTGCCATAGAGAAGGAATAATAGAAATGGTAGTGTGGGTCTGTCTTCTGGGATGTTCCATAGTATCATATACTGTAGTAGCAGCCCAAGTAGCAGCTGATGAATGAAAGGGACAAAATCCCGTTGAAGAGTTTGCTAGTCATTTTCTTTTTGTACAGCTCACTGAAAGTCTCTGATCATAACAATGCTATATTTGTTTGACAGCCCTAATATCAATCAATCTTTATTGGTCCATAACAATCAACAATACAGGGGACAACACAACAGAAAATAAAAACAGCAACAAAGATTTGCATATCTCTACCAAGTCGAGCAAGTTTATACAGTTTGCCGAAATCAGGTTGAATCAACTCTGTAGATACTTGCCTCTGCTTTTGATATCCCCCTCATTCATTTATATGTCCGGTTTCCTTTTGGGAAATATAAACTGATATGTTTGATATTCATGTTTTGTAATATCACAATTTAATTATTAATATTGTATAAAGAAAAAAGAAACGATCCAGGCACTCAAGGTTAAAATGAGGCCTTTATTGAAGCCTTTATTAAATTAAAAGGAAACTGCCAACATGTTTCGACCTAACCGGACTTCATAAAGGGCAAGAATTAATATTGTATATTGTATATATATTTGTTAACCAAATTATTGTTAACCTATTATGTTAATCCTAGCTTCAGTATTTTGGCCAAATTTGTCAAAATTTGTCAAAATGTTTAGATTTAGATTTAATTTTAAAATAGTGATAAAACATAGCACATCTACAAGCTCTCAATGCATTCCATCACAAAGCAACGCAAAATAGTAGATCGGCTGTTTTGGATAGTGGTGAAGAAAATGCCCCACCCCTCTTTGTTTTGTTTTGTTGAAATTCAGGTCAAATTGATATAGGCCTAAAACAAATGTACAAGAATGTGTGCAGAAGCTTTTTGGCAACTCTTTAGCATTTTTTAGACAATAGACTACAGGCTATTACTGTAGGCTACATTTAACCTTCTATAACTGTGAGCACTTGAGGAGCATTACAAACGGTATGTCTGTGCAGTAAAGTGTAGTGAATGACTTGTAATGGATTGGTCTAGAAGTGTATCATGAGGAAGTTAATCAAATTAAGTGCAAAATTAAGTTTAAGAGAACGTTAGACAGCAACATTTGTGTTCTGAAATTGCCTCGTGGCTCAGGCGATTTAATCTGGCCTTGGACTAAAGCCTCTGATGTGACCTTTTTATGAAACAATAACACCTAACATTTCCTATTTGCTGAAATGGTTTGGGAACCCCTGATTTACTCAGTCATGGACAATGTTGCATATGTGACCATTTAAAGACACCTACAGTAAAGGTAATACTGAGGTTTTGTCTGAATGTTATATCAGTTTGAATCTCTTGACTGTCTAGGAAGATGTGAGTAATGGTTTGAGAATACTGTACACAATTCTGTTCATTCCCTCAAAAAATACATTGAGGTATACCCTTGATTAGAACACCCTATGCTCCAGTGGGGCTACAACGTGGCTAACATTAGGTCTCAGGTGTGGATGTGTGCATGTGTAAATGTGCTGCTGTGAAGACGCCAAGTGTCACAGAACACAGAGCATGGCTTGCAGCAATAACTAAATGTTTGGTTAAAATGTTGAGTGACCACTCACACCCATTTAGACTTGAGGCTGATTCCCACAACAATATACAGAAAAACATGGCATATTTTGGACATCAAATAGTGATTAATCATATTTTTTTAAGCTGTGATTAATTTGATTAAAAATGTTAATTTTTTGACAGCCCTAACATCAATCAATCTTTATTTCAGACTACATGGTCCATAATAGCACAGCACAACACAACACTGCACAGCACAGCACAACACAACACAACACAACACAACACAACACAACACTCTCTCCAGTGTTGCTATTATCTTCTAATATTATAATATTAGAAGATAATATAAATAATATAATAATATAAATATAATAGCTCCAGCCTCCAACTACTACTGGTTTTCTGGGCTAGGAGTCGGACCCACTGCACTATTAAGTGCATGTACTGTATATGCACTTAATATACTGTACTGTACTTCAAGGCCAGATATCCTCGTGTATATATATATATATATATATATATATAGTGTGTGTGTGTGTGTGTGTGTGTGTGTGTGTGTGTGTGTGTGTGTGTGTGTGTGTGTGTGTGTGTGTGTGTGTGTGTGTGTGTGTGTGTGTGTGTGTGTGTGTGTGTGTGTGTGTGTGTGTTGCTTCATGTATAGCAACAACTAATGAGACACAGAGGTGGCTCCCGTATTGAAAGGTATAGGTTACAGGTCTAAAGGGGTTAAGCACTATTGTACTTTGTCATATTGAGAAATAGTAGACTGAGCTATTATCTTTTATTATATATTTTTCAGCTTTTGGGTTGGGGTTAAAACATGTTGCCTTTAATGACATGCTTAGAAGGATGTCAGGTTAAAAAGTGGTTAATATTTAACTATGTCTATGTTGTGAAACCCTATCTTGTGACATTGATGAGGTGTCTGTTTTGACATTAGGCTATAAGGTTTTGGCCCATCGGTCACTAGGTGTATTCATGCCCCTTGGTCTGTGATTATTGGTTCAGGTGATGGCTGTTGAGAAGGCACTATGGTAGCAGCAGTCAACCATGGCCGTGATGACAGCTGCCACTGATGTCCTGTCAGTGACAAGTTTGACAACCACTACTTGTTCCCCTTTTTTTGCTAGGCTGGCTCCAGCTCATTTTGCTTCACGCACCAGTGTCCTTCAGCAGTCACTCATGCCACCATTAACTTTAGAACATTAAGCCTAATACTCCGTAGTTCGACGATGTCACTTGTCAAACTGATTTTACAAGCTCACAACACGTCGTGATAGCTTGTAAATCAGTTCTCTGACAGCAGTCATATTTTATTTCGTCTTCATTTTATTACAATGTTTTACTTGCAGCGGTACCTGTCAAACCTTCAGGCAGACATGGATCAATTGCATAGGGCTTACACAATCGAGAACGACCTCTATTTCATGTTGTTTAGTTGAGTTGATCTAAGACAAACATTATTCATTATGACTTGATGTTACAACTTGTCTCCCCAAATAGTCAAATGCTGTCTTTTAAGATTTTATTTTGTTGCTTTTTCTGGTCAAATGCTGTCTTATTATTATTATTCATATTAAATTATTGTTATATTTAAATTATCAACTTATTCTATGCTTGTACAATTCTAATTAGCAGCCTACAGTATAATACGATACAAAAGCAATGGTGGATTTCACTGTCTGGCACTGGGTGATCACGCCAGCCTTGCAAATGTGCCCATTGCTGAATTACACATAGGCCTACAGTTAATGTATTACCAAGTGTAATGGCTTGATCTTTTTTTTCCCTCTCAGTTTTTACTTTGGGTTTAAAAATGCTGTTAGAAGTCCCTCACATGGTTTATATCAGTTTTTTGTTTTGTTTGGCTATTTTTTATTTACTTTTTTACCAATAGTTTACTAAACTACAGAAGAACACATGGGCACAAGCCATCGCTTCTATTGGATTGAATAATTGAACAGTTCTATGTCTGCAATGGTGTATAGCCTATTCCTGTGAAATGGTTGAATGTAAAGTGGCAACTATCACTATCCTTTTCACTTGAAAACGTTATTTTATTTTGCTTTGGTTTATGACTTTCTTTGAAAACATTTGATAATGAGTTTTAATCACTTAATTGAATCCTATAATCTGCTATTTTCACTTTGTCGTATAATAAAGTATATTATACTTTATTATACGACAAAGTGAAAATAGCAGATTTACTACATATCTGCTGTTTTCACTATTTTTAATAGTTTTTACTTTTCTGGAAAAAAACATATATTGTTTAGTTATTTTAAATTCTTTTGAACATTTTTGCCTAAAATTATAGGCCTACGTGCCCAAAATTGGAACACCGGGTTGAAAGATTGAAATGTTTCACAGTTGCATGGAAAGTCTGGGCATAGCTATCTCTCCATTTTACTGTCCAAGTAACTCATTTACTGGGTTGAAGTGGCTTATTGTTGGATGTCCACCCCTTTACAATGAACTAGATCCCTGGGAGATGGAATACTGTCTAATGAAACAAAAACACATAAAAAAATACCCCCAGAAAGATAACTTACAACTATATATTTTGACCATACTTGTGTTCCATAATATCCATCTGCCCATTCCATTGTGTCTGTTACAGAATGACCTCTGGCCCTTGAGAGAACACCGTCTCCCTGAGAGGCAGGGGTTTTGCCTCTGCCCAAGTATGGAGTTGGAGAGGTACCCTGGGGACGGTGCTGCAGGTCCCAACAACATCACAAACTGCACGGGAACTCCAAACAGCACCCTGAGAGTGGACAAGTTCACAGACACAGTGCCAGTAGTGGTTGTGGTGCTGCTGGGTCTCCTCGCCCTCTTCACGGCGCTGATCAACGGGGCCGTCATCACCGCCATTTGCACCACCAAGAAGCTCCACCTTCCCGCAAACTACCTCATCTGCTCCTTGGCTGTCACCGACTTTCTGGTCGCGGTCCTGGTGATGCCGATCAGTATCCTTTACATCACTATGGAGTCGTGGGCCCTGGGCCGAGTGGTGTGCGAGATGTGGTTGAGTGTGGACATGACCTGCTGCACCTGCTCCATCCTCCACTTGTGTGTGATAGCCCTGGACCGGTACTGGGCTATTACCAAAGCCATCGAGTACACGCGAAAGAGGTCAGCCGGACGGGCGGCCGGCATGATCGGCATGGTCTGGCTGATCTCGATTCTCATATCTCTGCCTCCTTTGTTCTGGAGGTCAAGGCCCAGTGGATTGAATCAGTGCATCATACATCACGACCACTTGGGCTACACTATATATTCTACATTTGGGGCCTTTTACATCCCAATGATAATCATCCTTCTCTTGTATTACCGGATTTACAATGCTGCAAAAACGCTGTACCAAAAACGTGGTTCTTCCAGGCACCTCAGTAGCAGGAGTATCTGTAGAGAGAATTCCACAGATCGTTGCCATGTGACACAGACGTTTTGTGTGTCAGATTTGTCCACCTCAGAGCCCAGCCTGGGTACCGACAAACTAAATGTTACCATTCGCATCCCCTCCTTTGAAACAGAGACGGACAATTCTGATGAAAAGAACCAGATATGTACCTCACGTGAGAGAAAGGCAGCACGAATCCTTGGCCTCATCCTTGGGGCTTTTATTGCCTGCTGGCTGCCTTTCTTCATGAAGGAACTATTAATGGGGTTACAGGTTTTAAACCCTTCCCCGCTTGTCTCTGACTTTCTAACGTGGCTGGGCTATGTCAATTCTCTCATAAACCCTTTGTTGTATACCAGCTTTAATGACGATTTCAAGATTGCCTTTAAACGACTACTCAAGAGAAAGGAGCATGCATAGACCTGGGATTATTATTTTAAAAGTCAATTATGCATTTATATAGCACCTTTATCCAAGGCGCTTTACATAGATTGTGCATTACATTCACACACCGATTGTAGAGGAAACCATGTAAGGCACCAATTAACCTGCACATCTGGAACAATTAGGGGTTCAGTGTCTTGAACGGGATCGAACTTGGAACCTTCTGGTTGCCATGCAAAGCCCTACCCCTGAGTCACTGCCGCCTATTAACATTATTGCACCAATGGAATGTATACTAATGTGTAATAGTGCAGGAGCCTACTTTATGATGTGTGGTAATGCTATGTGTGATATGCTTTTGCAAATAAAGTGTAAAGATGTATTGCTTGTTTATCACCACAGTGTTCTTGAATTAAACATAGAATTTATTTTTCAACAGTTGTTCCTGTGAGAGCCTATCAATTGTGTTGTGATAAGGTACTGTAAATAGAAAATAAATACATCATAATGATAATGATACATAAATAAAATAAAAAGTAAATAGCCCTATTTGGTGAAAGACCATTATTTTAACAGCTCAACTAATCATCATCATTACTTTTAGGGACATACGTTTCAGTCAATCTGGGAAATTTGAACAACCTTAAGTAATTCATTTAACGTGATTTTTATTTTGTGTGTACATCTTCCCAGTGAAAATATCTAATATACAAGCTCTGTGAGCTTTTAGATATTTAACTAAAACAGCGATTTTGCTATTTCTGGAAGAAGAAAAAAACGTCATGTTTCAAATATCTTTATTGTGGAGCACATGAGAAAACATACTTACCCACACTCATGAAGTGAGTGTATTTTATTTTTTTCGGGGTGAATTCACATGCAGTAACTTTCACAAGCAAGCAAGGCTTCCTTTAGATTTCAAATGTGTACACTCAAATCCAAACAAAAAGAGCCCCTGCCCTAAGCCCACACCTGCAGGAGTGCTGCCCAATATCAAGCATGATGTGGATCAATGGCAGGATTTAGCTTACTTCATTCACCCTTTCAGAAAGGAGAGCAAAGGCTTCGAAATCTTCTGAAAATCCTCAAGTTTATCTTTGAGTATAAATCAAATTCTTTCTAAGTGTAGAGTTTATTTTATCTCATTGATCCTAAACAGACACATCTCAACGTGAACTGTTAAGATGACAGTGTGAACCAGACCTTCATGGCTGAATTGCTGCAAAGAAACCACTACGGGAGACCAATAACAATAATAATAACAAAGATACTTGCTTGAAGTTGAGATAAGAAACACGAATACTAGGGTGCCCACTGGCCTAGCGGTCTAGGCGCATGCCACATATAGGCTCTGGCCTGACAGCGCGTTGCGTGTTCGAGTCCCGTTCATGACGACCTTTGCTGAATGTCTGTCCACTTCTCTCTCTCCCTCTTTCCTGTTCGTCTTCACTGTAACTCAATAAAGGCACAAAAGCCAAAAACATTAGACATGTGGAAAGCGGTGCTTTCTTTGCTCTGATGAGTCCAGATTTTAGATTCCAACCCCTGCCTGTCCGACTCAGAATGACCCAGCCTAGTCACTCAATGGCATGCTAAACAGACATTACATAATTTACGTATTATAACCCTGGGGAGAAATGCCAAAGTAGACTAACATACACGTATTATAACATTCTTCATCAAACTTATCTTATAAAATAAATAAATACAAGCTCCCCTTCCTGGCGTGTGTGTGTGTGTGTGTGTGTGTGTGTGTGTGTGTGTGTGTGTGTGTGTGTGTGTGTGTGTGTGTGTGTGTGTGTGTATTTGTTTCCTTGTAAAATGAATTGTAATTTGTGGATTCAAATAAAGAAATCGAAATGTGTGTGTGTGTGTGTGTGTGTGAGATGCTGCTCAACAGTGGCATCCAGTGGTAGGCCTATTAGTGAGGTGTTTCAGCTTTTCATGCTCAGACGGACAGACACATGGGGACACGTAGTGGAGTGGCTGCACCACTCAACAACAATTATAGTACAATTTACAATTCAGGCATTTAGCAGACGCTCTAAATCCAGAGAGATTTACATTAAGCAAGAACAAAAAAGCATGGGAATACATCACATATAGAAAAAGCATTTATCATGAAACATGCGTAAGCTAGTAGTATATACTTAATACTAATAGCAGCAGCAAGCGTGTATAAAAGCTATATAAAACCTTATTTTATTATAAGCGTATATATTAGGGATATAAATAACTTCTGAACTGAGATGAACACTCATTTTGTATGAATCTTTCGTCACTTAATTTCAACCTGGTGTCCCTATTTTGGGCATGTAGCCAAAGCTCACAACGTGTCGATGCAATGCACAGTGAGTCTGTAGATCGGTTATTTCACTATTCATCATAATATGAGTATAGGGCTTAAGTGGACATTAACCTCAACCTCCCATCCAGATATAGAATTAGATGTATGCACGTGATAACATCATCATACCTGGAAGTTATAGGGGAACGCATACTGAGAGTGGCAAAAATACATTTCTGTTCTGAACGTTAAACTCACTCAGACCCAAAACTAAAGAATATTTTGTTATCGTTGATCAAAATAATTCTTCTACATTCTCTAGTCTAATTGTGTAGACTTTTTGTAAATGAACTATGAAGCAATGCAGATGTTTATTTTACGCTCTCAAGAGTTTCATTTTTCATTTTACGCTCTCAAGAGTTAAAGGTATATTCAGTGATTTCACTCAAAAAACCTTAGGTTTCGTTTTTGGCTGTGGGACCCAGCCTTTCGTCCAATCAGGATAGAGAGTCAAAAACGAAACCTAAGGTTTTTTGACCCCCAGGGGTTAACTGGGGACAGGGAGGAACTCCTTATATGGCCAGCAATTTACAATTTACAATTTACAATTTAGGCATTTAGCAGACGCTCTTAATCCAGAGCGACTTACATTTAAGCAAGAACAAAGCATGGGAATACATCACATAAAAAGCATTTATCATGAAACATGCGTAAGCTAAGAAAGTAACAGTGGAATATTTATATAGTGAAACTATACATACACTATACATATAAACTATACATCTTTACTACTATGCTATATATGTGTACTATGGCGTGCTATGACTACATACAATACAATTACAGTGCTGTCTACATAACATGCTATAAGTCTGTATCAAATGCTATATAATCCAACAGAAATGCTATCTAAGGGTTTAGGGTAAGTGCTAAGGGCCATGATGGAGTCTGAAAAGGTGGGTTTTCAGGCTACGGCGGAAGATTGGGAGTGATGCTGCAGTTCTGACTGCAATGGGAAGTGCATTCCACAGTTTTGGAGCCAGAAGGGAGAAGAGTTTGGGACGTGTGGAGCGTTGTCCCGGCGTTTTTAGTGAGGGTACTTCCAGCTTCCCTGCGTTGGCTGATCTGAGTGCGCGGGAGGGTTTGTAGGGTTCAATCATACTTGTAAGATATGGGGGAGCCATACCTTTGGTTGCTTTGAATGCCAGCATCAGAGTTTTGTATTCTGTGCGGGCAGCGACCGGGAGCCAGTGGAGGGAGCGGAGCAGGGGGGAGACATGTGAGAATTTTGGCTGGTTGAAGACCAAGCGAGCTGCTGCATTTTGGATCAGCTGGAGAGGCTTAAGTGCACATGCTGGTAGGCCAGTAAGGAGGGAGTTACAGTAGTCGAGTTTTGATAAGACTGTTGTCTGGATTAGGAGCTGGGCTGATTCCTGGGTGAGGAACGGTCTAATTCGTCGTATGTTATAGAGTGTGAACCTACAGGATCGAGTGACAGCTGTGATGTGAGGTTTGAACGAGAGCTGACTGTCCAGGACAACACCAAGATTCCTGGCTGTTGGGACAGACGTTACCAGGGCGTTGTCTACGGAAATAGTTAGCTCCCGCATAGGGCAGGACTTAGCTGGGAAGAAGAGAAGCTCAGTCTTGTCTGGGTTCAGCTTGAGATGGTTGGAGGACATCCACTGTGAGATGTCAGCCAGGCATGCAGTGATGCGCTCTTCCACCTGAGTGGTAGAGGGGGGGAAGGATAGGAACAGTTGTGTGTCATCGGCGTAGCAGTGAGCACACTCTATAGTAGGGAGGATTATCACAACAAAACAAAAAAATAAGTGATATTTGAATTAAGTGAAATCACTGAATATACCTTTAAAGATCTATAAGGGCCCATTTGGTTACCAAGTTGGTCAGTGAAATGATGGAGAGTTGGTAATACCAACTCTCCATCATTTCACTGACCGGAACCGGACCGGACCGGAGCTAATGGCCTCTCGATTTGTCCCATCCATTTGGATCTATTCGGGTGCGTACACCTAAATTAATATGGAAAGATAATTATAATTATATATCATATATTATCATTACTACTATTAGCCCTAGAATGGCTGTGATATTAAATACATTCCAAACACATTGAATGCAATATCACAGCCATTCTAGGGCTACTACTACAACTACAGTACAGCCCTAGAATGGCTGTGATATTAAATAAATTCCAAATACATTTAAATGTATGTAATATTATAATATATCACAGTAAATCTAGAGCTGTACTACTACTACACTACTACTAGTCTACTACCATATTTAGACTACTACACAATCCTATTTCATACAATTGATTGCAGTATTGTAGTTGTACCAGCAGGGGGGGATTGTCTTTCCGTTTCTTTCTCTCTGTTCTTTATTTTGCATCAGTGGGTAAACAGCACGGACTACGTACGTCGTACACGGCAGCAGTGCTACGCGCTGGGGCAGGGAGTGAAGATGGCGGACGAGGAGGCCGAGCAGGACCGCGGCGGTTGTGGCAGTCATGAGAGGACCGTGACCATTGCGACCATAGGCGCCCTGCGACAGCGTCTGCGGGAGCTGCGGGAGCTCGTGCTCCCAGACGACAGCGTGTCCTCCGAGCAGACGTCCTCGCAGTACTGCCAGGAGTTTTGTCAGGTACGTTCTTTGAGAGAGGGAGAGAGAGAGAGAGACCCCCGCAGCTAAAGCAGCTAGCATAGCATTAGCTTCGACCCGTTTCCCCAGGGGGATGGATAATTGGTGCTGGTGGCGGAGGGGAGCGCGCGATTCAATGCACAGAGCAGTCCCAAGCGGACGGGGCTTGGGTTTGACAACGAGTCGCAGCGAATCAACGCCCACCGACCCGGCTGACCGTGACATACTAATCAAACGTACACTCCCGACAGCAGTATGGCTACTGATCCCCCGTTACTAACCTTAGCGCAGGCTAGCTGTTTTTTATCATCATTAATGCCAATTAAAAAACCTTTTTGTCAGATAACTAGCCGATAATGTGACGGAGACTGGCCAAATGGCTGTTCACAATGCGGTTTATTTCACATTAGCTGGTTGTATACCAGGCACTCCTAATGTGTCAATGATCACGTTAGCCAAATTGCTAGCATGCTGTGCTCGGCGTTAGCTCTGCCTGTTCCGTCAGTGTCACCAGATGTTAAAGTCTGCTGCAGAGACGCGTTCTTGTCGCAGTTAATTTGTTTGGTGGTTTATCTTTTGTTTGCATGTTCGCAAAAGCGTCATTGTGCGTTAATATTTCATTACAGTATTGTGTAGGTATTGGTAACATATGCCACCAATCCACGGTGGGCGACTGACTGAGCTATCGCTGAGATAATGGGGAAAGGAAACGAAAGGATGGTGCAACGTTGTGTTGTGTGTAGGGGTCTGACCGACTGACTACGTGCCACCTTGCACGTGCAGATGCATCTTCACAATGGCCTCATGTCATTAGCCATAAACAAAACATAATATTTAAACGGGTCGTAGACACAGTGTTTACAAACACTGCACAATATTGTTTGGGTGTCGAATCTGGCGATGCACTTTGGTGTGTGTGTGTCACAGCGCTTCTGGTCAACAAAGAGGCAAAGCAGGTCTATTTTTTTCTTGCAATTAAAGCATCAATGCTTGTTGTGCATTTGCTATCTATTGTTTCTTTATTATTGTTTTACTATTGCTGCTACAAGACTGTATTGATGAGCCAACACAACATCATTTTACTTTTATGTACTTTAATACAAGATATAACAAATTAAACAATGCAAAACCTAGAATTTGGAATCGTGCCCAGCCCAGGCATTGAACCACTGCTTTTCAGCCTGCCTGGGACACCTGATCAGAGCACTATAGTAAATTAATGCTAAACATGTTGTGCCTGATAGGTCGAAAAGACACGGAGGTACCTTTGGCAGTATTGGCTGTTTTACATTTTCCTCCACTATGCATTCATTGTATTTAAATGAGTACTGGTATGTGGTATATTAGATGTACTCATTTTGTTTGATGATGTGCATGACTGAGT
This sequence comes from Protomyctophum parallelum, assembly GCF_964188405.1. Lineage (NCBI taxonomy): Eukaryota > Metazoa > Chordata > Actinopteri > Myctophiformes > Myctophidae > Protomyctophum > Protomyctophum parallelum. The sequence goes on from NC_139717.1 coordinate 9,353,283, forward strand.
TTGATGAGTTGGTTTCCTCTCCGGGATTAATAAAGGCGATGTTATCTTTTTTTCTTGAGTGGGACTGAGTTGGAAACCAAGCAGTTGCTGTCTAGATCTATAGTATTGTTAAGTTTCCTGACTAATAAAGAACTTTGGTGTACATATATCGGCATTATTAGCATAATCTTATATGCACATTCATTTATTTATTGATGCATTGCTGCTAAGGCTGGCGATTGGGAAAGACAAAGAGAAATACATTGCAATATGAACTACAGGTACTGTAAGTTAAAGTGATAAATAATTGCTTAAGAAATTGAAATTTCTAGAAAAATACATTGTTTCTGCCAAATAAATCTCATATTTTGGTTGGAATTTCAAATGAAGTGAAACCAAGTCGCGTGTGTATAGCCTAACAGATTTAATAAGGCTGCATCAGTGAAGACAGATTAATTGTGTGGAGAGATGCCTTACTGAGAAGACGGTGATTAAATTCAACAGTGACGACAAGCCCTGGTTCTCCAATGAGAAGGGGGAGATCAAGAGGAGCTAGCTTACAAATTAGGGAGCATGCATGTACACACTACAGGACATAAAACCGGCAAGGGGAGACTACAATGCTGTAGAATTATTGCACAGGGGCAGATTCAGCTTTCCTACATAAGGTGCCCTTGGAAACCAACTAAAACATGTTTCTCACTTTGACTCATTACACTAAAGGCTGATAGCTTTAGTTGTTCTAGTGGATGTGTTCAAGCCAGTTCACAGTTGGCAAAATTGACCATGTTGTTTTTTCTTGGCCAATTCAAATGCATAGTCACATAGTTTGTATCAGTCTGAAATTTGAGACTGAAATTTGCCATCGCCCAGTACATCTGAAATGCCTTCTTCATTGGCAACGACTTGAAATTGAAAAGTAACCAAATATGAAATCGGTTATCCTGCCACTTTGAGAAGAACCAACATTTCCTAGGACAACAGTGACCTGTGTGATGAAACCACATGACTGACAAAGTTAGATTTATCAGTCAGGACAGCAGCTTAGCGATCGATCAGAGTATATAATCTATATGTTCCACATAATGCACATAATTTATTTTTACTCAAGCATTCATTCATTAAAGTAAATACAGCAGACATAATCAACATGCTATTACTGATATATTGATTGTTAATACAAGTTATGTATGTAATTCTTTGTGCCAGGGAAGCTATGTAAAGTTAATTTGAGTTTATATTTGATGCAGGTTGCTCAGAAAAAGTAAGCCATAATAGTTCTACCGAAAACCAATGGGCAATAATCAAATTAACTTATTTGCGTGTGAGTATGGAGGGACTAGGTAAGCGTCAAACTGTGCTGTATTTGTCCATTGTTAGACTTTTTTTTAGATATTCTGCTGAGGAGTGCGTGCAAACGGGCATAGGCACTACCCATTAAAACCGGAAAGCATCAAGCTTGTACAACTGCTATTTTTGCAAAGAAATTGACAAATGTTGAACGTGTACTGATTTAGAAGGCATTCGCAGAATTGGCCTAGCCCTCTGCTCTTAATGTGTTAACACCAGTCATACCGTGCTTGTTGAATATCACTATTGGGCTGTATGCGCTTACACATGACATGTGGAATTTACAGATAGAATCTTTCAGGGGAAAAAACCTTTTTATTCCCAATGAGAAGGCATAATTTACCTAAAGATATCAGCCTCTCTCTCTGACCACCAGTCACTGTTTATTTGTTGTGGCACTTGTACCCAGGCATTCTTGACCTCATTGTTGTAAACAGGTCTATCAAGATTACGGGTGCAACAGTTAATCAAACGAATTAAATGATACATTTTGCGGTGAAATTTCGAAACTACGCCCCCAGTAAAAGACAGCTGTAGGTTGGCTTTTTTGCTATTCTTTTATGACACTGTTGTATAGAGTATAAAATAGTGGTTATGTGTTTAATCAGACTCATCAATTTATTTGATTATATAAATGGTTTAGATTTTTTGCATTGATCAATCATATTTGTCAGTCTACTATACATACATACAAAGCCAAATTGCAGTAACTACGATTTTGGACACCAACTTATTTGTGTATCCCAATGGTCAAATTAGCCTTTGTGATTTGGGGGGATAAACATTTACCTCAAGAACATATTTACAATTAGTGTAATATCACTTATTTATTTGGCTGACCAGTTGAAACACTTTTAAACCCAATATCAGCCACAATACTAATAGTCTTCCATAGTTACTGCACAGTTGAGAAAATATCAAGAGTGAGAATCTACACTGTCACTATGACAACTGCATGTAGTGTTTTATATGTTGTATGAACACAATGAAAAGCGAAATGGTGTGGTGTGAGGCACTGTAAAAAATAATGACGTTAGATTTGAAAAATGCATTCAAGCATTTGAGGAAAAACATTGAGGAAAATCATTTCAGGAAAACTCGGCAGACAAAAATAAAATATAGGAAAGGTTTTCATTTCATTGGTTTCTCATTTGGAGAATGAATGTAGGTTGAAAATGTTGTCCAGGCATTTATCATATTATTAAATATTTGCGAACGCAGTGAGCCACTTACTATGACAGCAAGGGCTGAATGTCTGTGTGTGTGTGTGTGTGTCTGTGTGTGTGTCTGTGTGTCTGTCCCGCTGTTACACCACCCGCCCGCCACCAGAGGGCGCAGCTGTAGCACACACACACACACACACACACACACACACACAGGGCGCAGCTGTAGCACACACACACACACAAGAGCTGCGTTCGCTTCCCGCGTTTGCGCGTCTTACTTGTAATATCCTCTGTTCTCAAAATCATCCTCTGAACATGTTAACTTCAAGAAATCTGTTCTTTGATTTCTAAATGGTATTGACGTCTACCGTTGTTGGTCACTCACATGCTTTGTTACTGTGGAGTGTGTCCCCACTCTGACACCTGAAGGCCGACGGAATCCGCTCCACCTCTCCCACCTCTCCACTGACCCTCAAAGACAAGTTCACTATAGCAGGGGTTCTCAACGGTTTTGGCTGGGGACCCCCGGAAATGCTTTGGCCATGTCTCGCGACCCCTGCCCCCCCTCCCTACCCCCAATACAAATTGACCACTAGAATAACCTTAATAATAGAGAAAATACATCATAAATAAATACTGAAACCAGATATGATCATTAAGGAAAGTTTATGCATGTGCTGTGTACTATGTAGACAATCAATTTCCATTTTCCAGTTGTTCCAAGTTATTTTTTTTAATAATCTGGGGACCTTCCCCCCCCAAAATAATTTCGGGACCCCAAGTTGAGAACCCCTGCACTATATAGTTCAGGAGGCAGAATAGTAGGCACATAGAAGCACTGTGCCATGTAACTAACTCCTGTGTTCATGGACAATTGGTCCTACTATATATTCAGTCATCTAAACTAAAGTCACACACGTTTTTCTCCTTGAAAATATCCACCAGTATACCAGATGTAGGTCTGCTATTTAATTCATTTAAATATTTAATATTTTTTTAAACATTTGACTATATTAAGGCCCAAAATGAGGACACCAGGTTGAAAGTGGTTGAATCTATATCTACTACATGATGGGCAGGTGGTGTTTTTCTCAGTGACGGACTCTCTTGGTGTCAGATATTGTTGGTTTTAGCACACTGTGCCGAGCATAGAAACCCTGCCTACTTTGAACGGCATCCCCCAGGGGTCTGTAGTTGGCCATCCCCTTTATTCCCGCTACACCACATTTCTGTGATGCTTGTAGATCTTTTATTTTCGCTGTTTTCACTGCATATTTTTGCTGAATGTTCACCTAATATAAATGTCAAGTGAAAACTGAAAAGATAATTTTGTTAACTGAAATAGGGCCCTAGACCCGCTACTTGACTATATATTCTTGAAAACCTGTGCCCAAATGCTGTTTGTGGATTTCAGCTCAGTATACAGTATACCTGATCACTGCTCCACAAAAAACTAGCCCAACTCTCAAGGTCCCTCTCCCATCTGCTACTGGATCATTGGCTTACTAACAGACAGCAGACTTCTTGACTTGGCACAGCCACATACCAGTGTAACTCCCCACTCAACGGGAACCCCTTTTGGTGTTAGCATTATGTTATGCTTTAGCTAATGAAAAATAGCAGATCTACAAGCTCATAGCGCGCCACAGAGTGGCGTAGAAATATAGCTTTTTCAGAAAACTGTGGGGATGTTAGGGCTGGGCGATATGACGATATATATCGTATTTTCGATAGAAAATGTCTATCACGAAAAAAAAGCTATATCGCTTATATCGCCGTTTCGCTTTACGGCAGTATTTTACGTCACAGCGCTTATATACGGCATGCCCAGCAGCCCACCGCGCGCACTGAAAACAGTGAGCCAACACCTTTCGGATGTCTTCTCTATTATATACTCTAAGGCCAACACGACCACAACACAAGCCGAGGTGGTGCTTGCACCTAAAAGAGGGGCAACGTCTTCCATTGTATGGATATGGAAGTGGTTTTGATTACATGAAGGGAGATGATGGCTGACGAGATTCAGAGCGGTGTAAGGGGCACGTTCGGAAATACCACACCGGAGCGAACTCATCTATCAGTTTGCATTGCACAGTGCGCCTAGTGCGCTATTTCCGAACGCGCCCTAAAGTAACCGGTCATTCACTGTTATAAATGCAGGTTTCATGTTGGGTCAAATTGATAAATTGCGTGAGCCACGCATGTTTTACACAGTTGAACAATAAGCTTGTCCGTCGTCGGGTGCACTGCAAACTTCTTCCAATACGAAGACGTTCCTCTTACCTGTGCAGTCCTCCTGCTGCGTGTCTTGTCTGTCTTGTTTTATTGTTCCAAATAAATTATTCCATTTGAAAAGTCCTTAATTCAGCAACAGCTTACAACAACAACACAAGACGCTGACTTTGTTGTGATCATCAAAAAAAAAGGGAAAGAAAAAGCCCCACTCGTCCCAGAGGGCATGGAGAGTTGACAAGATCGCGTTCTCTCTCACTCTCTCTCACTCTATCGCCTGTAGTCAATTAAACATCGTTAAGCTGCCCAACGTCTTTAACAAACTAAACTATAACTACAACAGAACATGTTGATTCCCTATACAGAGCTTAAATGAACTGAAACAACTGTAGTGACAAACTGTGACATGAGATATTTATTTTTTCCTTAAGCCAATTTAATGCAGACACAGGCCTGTACTTCTGTGTGTGAATGGCAACGTCTTATTTCTTTCTTTTTTCTTTTTAATTGTCATAATAATAATAATTATTAATAATACTAATAAAACTTTATTTGTATAGCACCTTTCATGACATGAAATGCAGCTCTCAAAGTGCTTTACAGAGCAATGGAGAAAAAAAGAAAAGCAAGGCAACGACATTAAAAAACAAGCAGTGATGCAATACAGTGAGGACATGAATAACAAAAAATAAAAGATCAATTAAAAGCAATGTTGTAGAAGTGGGTCTTGAGCTGTGCTTTAAAAATGTCTACAGAGGCTGAACAATTGAGTTCAGCCTCTAATTATTATTATATACATTTTATTTTGTAATATTTTTGTACTTGCTTTGGGCCTGTCTGTGCATGGGAAGGGCATCAGTATTATATTCATATAAGTAGACTGGATAATGAGAATGTAATTGTTTTTTGAGTGGTGCAACCATTATAGACAGCTATGTGTGTCCCTGTCCCTGTATCCGAGCACGGAAATAGCATAACTATTGTCACCACCAAGTGTCACTGTTGTGCAGCCTAACACAGACAGAGGCCAGGGAGGAGAGCTTGTACAGTACAGTACAGTACAGTACAGTACAGTACAGTACAGTACAGCCCAAGTACAGTAAAGTACTCGACCTGAACAAAAATCAATTCTTTTAGATAAAAAAATAGGTATCGTAAAAAATATGCTATATCGTGAGTATATCGTTATCGTGATAAAATAAATTCTATATCGTGATATGAGATTTTGTCATATCGCCCAGCCCTAGGGGATGTAGAAGACATTTTTTTAATCTGATCTCAGGTCAGAATGGGTTAACACAATATTCACACAGATAAACCCCAGTGATCTGTATACTGTCTCCTCTCCTATACTCGCTATACACAAACTATTTAATAAACTCCCTTGCAAGCAATTGGGAGTGCATGTATTCATTTTTTTTCATATTGCACATATTCCCCCTTTTTTAAATTTTACATCCCATCTCCATGAAACCAACACCCCCTCACCTCCCCAGTTGTGTTATGGGCATCTGTGTTACCTTGTACAAGTCAGCCTTGTTAGTTGTTACCCTATTAAACGCAACAGTGCAGACTTCCCAGAGGCATTTAGCATGGGTAGGGATCATCTGTGGTGTGTGTGAAGACTGAACTTAAGTCATTTGAGAGGGAGAGACAGAGAGTGTTCTGTAAATGGAGCTGTTTGACCGCAGGCAGCCTGGCTCACATCTTCGCAGGCCGCTCGTTTCCCTTAAGGTGAACTTGTCTGAGAAGTCTCTCATTAACAAGGGCCGCCAATATCAATGACCAGACTGCAGGAAATCAGTTTCAGGGGTCTTTTTAATTTGGCTTTGTTTATTTGTCAGTACTAAACCCAAATACTGAAATTCGTATTTTCAAATAACACATATGTTTGGGCTCCTTAAACGTTTACAGGCTTTAGTTCCGACATACTATTGGTCCGACTGTCATTATACCGACACCCTACCCAAAACCCTAACCGCAAGCACATTGCAACGCATGTCGGACCAACGCATTTTTGGGAGCAACGGGTGATTTTCGCATGTCAGACCTTTGGTGTGTCGGATCTGCGTGTGAAAGTGCATTCCCCTTAAACATTGCAGTGTCAACAAAGAGGTTTTACTTGTTAATCTGAGGTCCAAGGCTGAAGGGCCGTCCACATCCACAACAATCACTATAGAGCGCATGCACGTGATATCGTCATCATATCCCGGAAGTTATGCGGGAACGTCTACTGAGTGGCAAAAAACTACTTTCTGACCGTGACAGCCCACACATCCAAACAGAAAAGTCCTAGTATCTAAAGCGGATGGCAGAAATGAAATTTCCAACTAATGATATACAATGTTATGGTTATTGTGGTTATTATATATGGCCCTTAAAGGGATATTTCACTTTCAAAAAAACTTTTGGTAATTTTATCGTCTACCCCAGACAGTTCTTAAGTTGCTTGATTCAGTATTTAGATATTTGATATTCATTTTAGCTGCCCTGTCCCCTTCCTATACAAACCCATTATAACTTCAAACTTCATTTTAACCATGATGGATTCATCAAAAATACCTGTCCTTTTATCTGTTAACTGATATTGTCGTAATACGTGAGGGCCAGAGGGGGCCAAGTTTTTTCATTTACTGTTGTCATTTTTTATGTTTTAGTCTCCTCCGGCCTCCTCCTGGAGGAGGTTCTTTTCCAAAAGATGAAATGAAAATGAAATAAAATGAATGAAAACAGTAAATGAAAAAACACGGCGCCTCACGTATAAGTCACCAGAAGAAATGTAGGTGTTTTCGATTAATCTCATGGTTAAAGTGGGCTTGTATATGAAGGGGGCGGGACAGCTCAAATTAATATAAAATACCTAAATACTGAATCAATTAACTTAAAAACCGTCTGGGGTGTTCACTTAAGCCTGAGTAGACGATAACGTTTTTTTAAAAGTGAAATATCCCTTTAACACTTCCAGTGCGCCTGACTTTTTCAAAATAAAAGCACTAGAGTGCCCAGCAGATGAGGCAGATTTTTCTCTGAAAAGCCAATCTACATGCTCTCGACCTTGTAGATTGGCTATCGAAATGAACACTTCTTTTGCCAGGGAAGTTTTCATAATAAAGGGCGCCCAGAGTGCCCAGCAGATGAGGCAGATTTTACTCTGAAAAGCCCTGTATTCCATTTCGAGGTATCATTTCCATTACTTCATCGTCACATCTGATCTCTTTAGAAGCATTAATATTCCAAACGAGATGCTTGGTTAAGTCAGAAATGAGGACAGAACATCGCCTTTCTGATCAAAACCATGGACAGAGATGTAGATCTAGTGAATAGACAGTTTTGTCGGGCCGTTAACAAGGAATAACGGCTGCGCAACTCGTGCTCAATCTGTCTGATAACCACCAACTTGTTTCTATCATGTTCAGGGCAAGCAATGCATTAGACTTGAGCTCTCTGTCATGATGGATATATTTTTAGGAGCAAATTACATCGATATCAAAGTGTACATATTCAGTTTATATTTCAACAGTAGCTTGTGTTGGGCTGACAGGGCTGTATCTTCTATCTTCAGAATACAAGTTATCTTTGAAATGTAAACCAGGTACGGGTCCTATGATGATTATTATCTAGTCACCGCTTATTTGGGTTATTTCTGTCGCTGTACATGGCACATTTGCACATAGATGAAAATTGTCCAGCTACAGTCAATATGTAGTATAAAAAACTGCATTCTAATAGATAAAAATGCAAGACTGTTGTTCAAATGTTCCATTTTACTACATCAATCTGTTAATGCATTCAACAGTAGCTTGTGTTAGGCTTTATCTTCAGAACGCAAGTTCGTCTTTGAAATGTAAACCAGGTACGGGTCCTGTGATGATGATAATCATCTAGTCACCACTTATTTGCACATAGATGAAAATTGGCCTCTATATTTACACACCGTAAAATGCGTAAATATTGCCTCCTTGGCTGTGGGTGCTCGGCTACAGTCTATGTAGTTTTAAAAACTGCATTCCAATAGATAAAAATGCAAGACTGTAGTTCAAATGTTGTACTACGTTACATCAATCTGCTAATGCATTTCTGCATAGAGCTATTGATGTTCTTATGAAGACTTGATGCTGAAACACTTTTGCCGTCTGTAGCAAAAAAGAAGGGAAAAAATAACTTTTGCTTAAACTCTTAAATTTTTATCCTTTGCCGTGCCAATATGCTTTCAAGTTCATCTTTGGTTGTACATTCTTACTGTTGAATCATTGTTATCATTGTTGAATTTCTAGTAAGGACATGTGGCAATAAAGATACATAATGTTTTGCCCGTAAACCTTGTGACCTCACTTGGGCGATAAGCTAGGTCCAGCATTCACGATACTTTAAAACCTTGAGGGTTTGACACGTTGGATTGCACAGTCAAAGGAAAATGCAGTTATGGCAAAAGAACAGCATTCCTGAGTACAATGGAAGAAATCAAAATAATTTGTGAGAAGTATCATAGAGCAGCAATCGTAATGTCCTGGAGAATAATTTTAATAATAATTTAACTCTTAAATGTTTCTATCATGTTCTTCAGGTGGAACAAAATCAGCAGTGCTCTCGATGCACTGATGATGAAAGCACGTGACAGCTCACGTGCTTGTGTTGTGAGCCCTGTAGATCTGCAATCTTCGCTCAATGTCTGCCTATTGTCGAGACGAAGAATGGTACTTTTTATTAGGGTTCCTAACGATTCCCTCTCAACGGTCCAATTCCTTAACGGTTCCCTTTAGTGATTCCTATAGGGGATTCCAATGGTCCATTTGGTTCAATTTGTACACTCTTGAGTTATGGTGGTCCATGAAATGTAAAAGTTTTGAGAACCACCAGTATTGTAATTGTATAGCATATAGGGTTGCAACCGATCCGATATTTTATCGGAATTGGCCTCCGATCCAGCTTAATTAATGTATCGGAGATCGGATTTGACGGCACCGATACAAGCTCCGATACAGGTGGGGGAAACGTATTTAATGTTTACTACAGTCCGTCCTGCAGTGCAGTGAGCGAATCCAACCTCCAGTGTGTACAGACTGCAAACGGAGACTAAAGCCCCAAGGTGCAATATACAAGAGAATGGAATCCCTTGTCTTACAGACTTAAAAGCATAAAGTGAGTTTACCCGCTGATCATTCAAGTCACTGCATGTGCACTTTGCGCAGTTCAGTTTTGTGGAGCCTCATCTACACACCTCCACACCATGGCTGTGTTCTGACAGTGTTGTTGATGAGATTGTCTGCTCTTGCTATATATTAACTGCACACATGTGCTATAGCTGCATAGTTATCAAACCATGACATTGTTGACAGAAGCTCAAATATTGATTCAGATTTTAAGTGTCGTGCAATTCTTAAAACAAAGACAGAGTTTGCAAACTAAAGTAGCATAACCACCATGAGCATAACAAACGTCCTGAGGTATTTCTTTTCTCCTTGAGTTATGTCGGTAAGCCTCAAGGCTTTTGTCACATGATGGCGCAGTTGATTCCAGGCATCACATTAGGGGTAAAAAGGTACCACTGTACTTAGCAATAATATTAATAATAATTATTATTATTTAACTATAGTATTAATTAACAGGTTACATGCAGGCATCACTTTAGGGGTAAAAAGGTACCTTTGTACATAATTAATACTATGGGTTATTAATATTATTAACAAGTTGCCATTGCCTTAAGGTTTACAGGTTGCACAAACATCCCCTCTTTGAATTTAAATGTAAAGCAATTTTGTACATTATTTGCTATTTAGAGATATGTTGTGTATCCTTGTGTAACATTACAGAACAAACGATATTAATAGTATGACTGCTCTATTATTTGAAGCCTATCCTACAATTAAAAAAATCACACCCGTGTGAAGTGAGGGGCACTCTTATCATTGTACATCATGATGTAAAACATGTCTATTTGCTCAGACACTATGTTGTAAATTCTCCATTCATTGTCCATGGGAATTTAATGTTTGTGTAAGACAAAAATCTACACTAATAGCTGAATATAGGAGGGGCTGGTGCCCCTCAAAAATAAGGGGACTTCCCTTAAGTCAGACCACCCGTTAGTCAGACCCATGCTGCGGTTTACAAATCACCTGTGCTGCGGGTTACAAATCACCTGTGCTGCGGGTTACAAATCACCTGTGCTGCAGGTTAGGTTAGGGTTTGGGATAGTGTTAGTAATGGTCTGACTAAATCGAGGTCTCTATTATGCCACGCTACAAAATGTCAATGCACATTTTGTATTTAAAACTTTTGCTATGTAAAATATCGGATATTGGTGTGTATCGGGAAATCTCAAAATGAATATATCGGATCGGAATTGAAAAATCTGTATCGTTGCATTCCTATCATACTGTACATGAAGTACACATACCAGCTCTCTTGACATTGTGATAAAACCGGTTCCAAAGAATGTGATGGAACCGATTCCGGTTCCTCAATGTTGGATCTGGTTCCGGTCGGATCCCAACCCTAGTTTTCATGTGGTTAATCTCCTCGTTTATCACGCTTTTCCTAGACGCTGCTGGAGTATGCTGGCCGGTGGAAGATTGAGGAGAACCCTCTACCCTTGGTGGAAGTGTACACAGTGGCCCTGCTGAGTTATGCCCAGGCCTCTCCATTCCTCTCCCCACTGTGCGAAAATGTTCTCCTTGTGCTTGAAAGGCTTTCAATGTGAGTGCAGATTTAATAATCACTTTAACCCTATGTACTTTGTTCCCATGGCATGGGTCTATATTTGGTCCTTTTCTCCTTTTACAACTATCTTTGCCGAAAATAGTCGATCTACAAGCTCACAATGCATGGCTTGTAGATGTGCTATTTTCACAGAATGTTTTTGTACAATTTTTGCAGAATAATATTATGATGACAAGCCTATTATAGGGCTCGACAGTGCGAGCAGGTACTACCATTTGCTAGTAAAAATAGTACCGTGTGAACTGTGAATTGTGAAATGCAATTTGTAGCACCCGTGAGACTACAGAATTTGACCGTTCAACGGTTCAGTACATGTGCCAAGCCGATCCTCATAATAATAATTGTCTCCACCAGGCCGAAGGCATGTGGGGAGAGTATGTTTTGCACTCCGTCCGTCCGTGTGTCCGTCCGTCCGTGTGTGTGTGTGTGTGTGTCCGTCCGTCCGTGTGTCCGTGAACAGCTAATCTCGGCCACCGTTAACCCGGTCGATGCCATATTTTGCACACACACTCCCTGGATGCCAACGATGAACCTCTGCCCCAAACTTTCCAGAACGGCCTGTTATAGCGCCACCAGGAGGCCGCTTTGTGCAAAACAAGTTTTTGCACAGTACACCTACAGATTTTGTCCAAACATCACGCAAATTGGTACACAGTCTCTCTAGAGCCATTCAACGAAACGGGTCTTTCAGATTTATCAGACTCCATCCTGATTGGTTAAGATTGGCTTCCAAAGTTCACAGGAGTGCTCAGTTTCAAACAAAATGCTGCAAATCATGAACACATCGCGTGATTTCCGTGAAATTGTGCACCCACATTCCCACTAGGCCGAGGACGAAATGCCACATGAACAATTTCAACTCAGCCTCAAGGTGGCGCTATAACTGGCCGAAAAGTGTTTTTACCTCTAACTGCACGGATCTGTGGATAACCTGGTGGAGACCTGTGCCCGGAAGGGCACTTTTTCTAGTTTTCTCTGCGGCACTGCCGCTTAATAAGGAGAGCGCCCGGGTGTGTGCGTCCACTGCTCTAGTTGCAAACGTGCATGCGAGCTGTTCATGCAGGGCTCAAGCAGCCCCTCTTGGCGCCTCAGCCTGCCCAGGTCTAGCAGACAGTGCAGTGAGAAGAGTTATAAGGACCAACGATCAACATTAGGACAAATCAGAGTTATCAAACGGAGAAAGTAGCCGATCTGCATGAGTAAACTTTTGTGGAGATCTTGTACAGCCTCTGTTGCGTTACGTTGAGTGGTAATGTTTGATGTGACCAGGCCGTGTATCCATACAGCGCGCATAGTTAAAGATGTCTTTGTGATTAGCGCCGGTAGCAATTATAGCACTGAAGGTTTCACGTGAAGGTGTTGTTTTGCACATTTGACATTGTTTTAATGTTAAATGCTGTGTAGCTAGCTGTCGTCTGGGACCCATTGTAGTGCACTGCTTTGAAAACACCCTGTATGTATCTGCGTTCTGCTGCTGTTTCTCGCTTCACAATGCAGGGAACACAACTGACCTACAAGCCCACCGCGCATTTCATCCGCGACGCGTTGTGGTTTTGGAGCTACAGAAAATGCATGTGGAAAGAAGAGCTCCTCTGCAGTTTACAAACAGCCGACAGTGTGAACAATTAATCAATGACAATTTATACTGTACAGAAGGCATAAATAAGTTGAAGGATCAAATTAAGTCTGATAATGATGTACCATGCATGTTCACATCATTTACATTACTTAACCCATTCTGACCGGGAACCCATTTTGGTGTCGGCATCATGTTATGCTTTAGCTATTGAAAAATAGCAGATCTACAAGCTCGTATCGCGCCACCGAGTGGCGCGATACGAGCTTGTAGGTCTGCTATTAAAAAAAAAAAAAGAAAAAAGACTGACATTTTTAGAATCTGATCTCGGGTCAGAATGGATTAATCAGTCCAGTGTGTGTCCAGTGGAAACCTCGTATGAATCTGATCTCAGGTCAGAATGGGTTAAGACCATTTTTCAAATATTTTCTTTTTAACATTTTTGACACAATGGCCAAACGTTGAGGTGCCCAGATGTCCCTATAGTAACAATTTGTGGGAAGTATGTGTCTCTGATGTCTTCGTACAGATGGTTAGGAAATTGAAGGAAAATCACAGCTGAAAAAGAAAATCACATTTGATAACTTTTCACCATGCCCCTAAAATTATTTGTGTGCTACTAAATATTTCAACTTGGGAGGACCTGTGCTGCTTGGAGAAATGCTAAGTGTCAAGCCCTGGCCTATAATGGGGATGCCAGGGTTAAAGCATTGTGTTTCAGTGTGTTCATGATGAAGGTACATGCATAGTTTGCTGTATGTGTTTGTTTCTGCTCTGCTGTCTGTATTTATGTAGTCAGACTGTTGGCTCACACATTTTTCAAACACTTCCTCCTAAACAGTCGCTGAATAACATGAGAAGGAGTAAACCATATGCCCCGCCTCCTCTCACTTATGTTTCGTCTCTTCAGTTGTGTGAATTGCCCTACTCTCTGTACTGTGTTAATCAAGTTAGTCAAAGTATACATAACTTGCTGCTTAGCAGAAATGTAAATTCAAATTGTATTTCAAAACTATATTTGAAACATGACAATCAGATGACAGCTTCCCGACTTCCAACAGCCCTAGTTACAGACTGTAGCATTTACAGACTGTGGAAAAGTTGTATGGCTTGAAAGACTAGTATTTTTGGTAGTGTAAGCCTTTCTTCAAGGCAAATTGTCAATTTGGAACATATAACTTAAATGTCAGGTTTGTTGGCAAAGTGTGAAGAATATTAGAAACTCCCCTCTACTAGTCAGGTGTACCTTACCTGGCATGCTACATATTCTTGGTATTTTCAGTTTCCCGTGGTGAATCTCATGTGCTCTGCTTGGTTGTACTTGACTAGGGCCTTACCTGTTCTAATATATGAACAGGAAATTATGTACAGTGTGGGTAATGCGATACAATAGATCACATTGATTGTGAGCGAATTGTTAACGGCTGAGCTTGGAAAGGGCACAAAGGTATAATAATATTAGGCAAGTGGTCTGCGTGTGGAACATTCCCTGGGGGGGAGGGGGGGGGGGGATAGGTGATTTCACCCCCCCACACACACTTTTAATTAACTACCCGACTGACGTTTTCTTTTCTTCACTTGGACGTCAGCAAGAAGTTCTGTTTCCCCCATAAGAAAGCCTATTGGCCCATTTAAGATTGATTGAATGGCGACTGTGCCATTTTTGTCTAGCCAAATCATGCCTAGCTGGGAATAGGCTGAAAATAGAACAAACAAATAAAACGGCGTGCAGGCATCATCCCCTCCCCAAGCTCATCCCCCCACCTAATCAGATATCCTGTGACACCCCTGGGGGGGGGGGGGTCTGCAAGTATTGCTGGGACTCACATAAATATGCCTCTGTGTGGCTGAGACACGCACGGCACACGGCCCAGGGTTGGTTAGAGACGTTGGAACATTGCAAAGTTGTCTCTATGATATCGGGGAGGAAGCGAATCCACTTTAAGTTATCAGTATGGCTAAAGGCAGGCTAGAGGCTTGTGCACTGAAGGTGCGTGCAAACCTGAAGATATACCGTACGTTTCCAGTTGCTGCAGTCGCTTCACTTTGTTCGTGCAGCTGTAGCTGTCTTTCACCGGGCCCCTCCCTCCAGTGATGAATTATATTATCGAACCAACTGGACCCGCTCATTCCATTGGCCTTGAAACACCTTTAGGCTACTGGGAAAGTGATCAGCAGTGTGTCCTTCGTGAGCACCATGTGGCGAATGCGCCTGGTCGCCGCGGTGGAATGTTACAATCCAGTCTACTGAGAGCAGCAGATGAAATAGGGGCGTGACATTGTGTCGGCCAGGCGCAAAATTGTATAGGCTACTGTTTGTTGTGTTGCGGCTGTAGCAGAGGAAGCATGACAGTGGGGTAACAGCGAGAACGGTGGCCTGTGATGTGTGTAATGCTAGGGTGTGCGGTGTGGTCGCATTTTCCCATGTAAAGTCGATGGGGACATTTTAATTCACTAATAAAGTAATTATGAATTTGTTAAATGGGAAAAAGGGCTTCGTTAATTCATTGAGTACATTTTAGTTTGATATCATTATGTTAGACATTACCATAGCATTACATTTATTTGGTTGCTTCTCCAACTACAGGAATTTTGTGGAGCTTTTACTCTCACTGAAGGAGGAACTTCCTGATGCAATATGGAATGAATTCAAGTCATCTGTCCAGGTGAAGTATTTCAATTTTTCTATTTCATGGATCTGAGTCTGTTAAGCAATACTGGGCTCCCCTAGGGGTCTATCCTTGGCCTAGCCTGACCTAAGCAGAGACATTTCTGGTCTAGAGGGGCGGGTCGCGCCTCAGAAATGCGCGCACCCTGATTGGATCTCATCGATCTGTCCGTCACCCCCGGCCCCTCCTCTCCCCCCTAGTGCAGCGCTACGTCACATCATTTAGAGCGACGCCCACCCGGAAGGGTTGACTCCCACTTTTAGACTGGTTCAGCCCACGGCTTTTTCCAGGCTTTCATCTTTCGCGCAGACGAAATGAAAGCCTGGGTATCGAGGCTATCCTTGGCCCAACCTTTTCTCAAAGACCTGAATGTTAGCCTATTTTCACCAAAGGACACATTAAACTGTGTCCTTGAAATAATACATTTGAGTGTTTTAACTCCTCCAATGGTTCTGTTGTGTGCAGACTGCCCACGCCAAGCTGCAGGAGAATGATATTAGTCAGCTGTCCATGCTGTCCGTGTTGGCCCAGCACTCTGGTGTTTGGACTAACGATGTCCTGCTCAGCCTTCTGTCCTGTCAGGACCTACAGACAGAACAAGGTGTCTAATCTTACTTTATCTGATTTAACCACTTAAGCCCTATTTTATACTTAACAAGGTGTCTAATCTTACTTTATCTGATTTAACCACTTAAGCCCTATTTTATACTTTGTCGTACGACAATATGCTATTTTAGAAACATTTTGAAAATGTGTCTTAGATAGGGGTCGATGTTGTCACCTACTTACACCTACGATGTTGTACCCCATATTATATATACTTCATTGATGGGTGTCCCACCTTGTACTGTACATCTGATATCTTTGCTGATACCTATTATGTGATGCCCAGACGCTAGTGAGGTTGAAGTGTTCAAGGGGTTGGTAGCGGAAGTTCTATGCAGACTTTAGTACTAATGGAAATGTGACTTCACAGCAGTGGTTCCTGACCCCCTAACCTTGGTATTGGTGCTGCTGTCTCTTCATCATGTAACCTACTGGGACATTAATTGCATTCACCTGGTTGTCCTTGTAGCTGTCCAGCCAGGGACTGATAAAACCTGGTTAACCTGCAGTACCTTTTTTGAAGATTGTTTAAAGGGTTTCTTTTGATTTCCAGTTGATGATTTCCTGACACTGGAGGGGCCTGTCCTGCTAGAAATGAGAATAAAGCACCTAATGAAGGAAAACCACATGGGGAAAGCTGCGCTGCTGGCAAAGACCTGCTCAGAGCACACAGCCTTCGAAGGGAAGGGCCACTTCAAGCAGATGCACCTGGTCTGCCTTTGTTCTACCTCTGAACAGGATCAGCTGATGGAAGAGGTATGAACTAGTGATTAGATACTGTGATATGAGACTAGATATTGTATGGTACAGTGAAGGAAATAATTATTTGATCCCCTGCTGATTTTGTAAATTTGCCCTAATATAAAGAAATGAGCGGTCTATAATTTTTATGGTACTTTTATGTTAACAGATAGAGACCGATTATCAACAAAAAAGTCCAGAATAAAACATTATGTATATATTCCATTTGATCAGGTGAAATAAGTATTTGATCCCCAAGCACATCATGACTTAATACTTACTACCCTTGTTGGCAAGCACAGAAGTCAGACGTTTCTTGTAGTTGGTCACCAGGTTTGCACACACCTCAGGAGGAATTTTGGTCCACTCCTTTTTACAGATTCTCTCCAAATCCTGAAGGTTTCGAGGCTGTCGCTTGGCAACTCGAAGCTTCAGCTCCCTCCACAGATTTTCTATTGGATTAAGGTCTGGAGACTGGCTAGGCCACTCCATGACCTTGATGTGCTTCTTCTTGAGCCACTCCTTTGTTGCCTTGGCTGTATGTTTTGGGTCGTTGTCATGCTGGAAGACCCATCCACGACCCATCTTCAGTGCTCTGGTTGAGGGAAGGAGGTTCTAGTCCAAAATCTTACCGTACATGGCCCCGTCCATCAAACCCACAACGCGGTGAAGTTGTCCTGTACCCTTAGCAGAGAAACACCCCCAAAGCATAATATTCCCACCTCCATGCTTGACAGTGGGGATGAAAACCATTGGAAACGCATTACGCCGTAATGGATTTAAATCCTGAAGTGACCGCAACGTCCCCGTGCTCAAGAAGACACATGTACAGGCCCGTCTGAAGTTTGCCAATGAACACCTAAATGATTCTGAGAAAGCTTGGGAGAAGGTGATGTGGGCAGATGAGACCAAAATTGAACTCTTTGGCATCAACTCGACTCGTCGTGTTTGGAGGGAGAGAGTGCTGAATACAAACCTTAGAACACCATCCCCACCATAAAAAGATTATGCTTCCCAGTTTTGTGGGGTAATGGAAGGTGGGGCTTTTCAGAGTAAAATCTGCCTCATCTGCTTTGCACTCTAGTGCCTTTATTATGAAAAATTCCCTGGCAAAGGAAGTGTTCATTTAGAGCCCTGCCTAAGAAGAATTGCCAATCTACAAGGTTGTGAGCATGTAGATTGGCTATTTTCACTATCTGTGGAGTCTAACTAAATGTAATGTCTCAACTCCTACAATATATGCATACAAATGTACAGTATACTGTACATGTAGCACATTGTGGAAATTAATTAAAACTTTCCATTGTAACTACTTAATCCCTATAGGCCTATACTTCATTGACCGGAGTCCCCCAGGGGTCTATACTAGGCCCCCTCCTATGTTTCCCTCTACAGTACACATCTTCGCCGAAAATAGCCGATCTACAACGCAAGCTCAGAACGTTCCGAGCTTGTAGATCTAAAAGCTTCACTTAATGTTTGCCAAAACACAGTGGATTTTTGTGTGATTCATTCATAACTCATATGCTGTACCTGTCTTTACAGCTTTCGAGGGTTGACTGTCGCGATGCACTGGAGATGATCTGCAACCTGGAATCTGAGGGAGACGAGAAGGCTGCTTTCAGCTTATGCTCTGCCTTCCTGACCCGCCAGCTTCTACAAGCAGACACATATTGTGCTTGGTAAGAAAACAAAGTATAGACTAGTGCTGCCAACGAATATTCTATATCCGAATATATTTTCGAATCAAAAAAAGTAATGAATAACCGAATATATAAAATTAAGGTTAGAATTAAAAATAATAATACAAATAATTTTTTAGTTATTATTATTAGTAGTTTTCGCGAGACGGTGCCATGGGTAAGCGACGCGTTGTGACTTGTGAGCTTGTAGATTAGTTATATTTGCCACGCGACACGCCGACACAAGAATGCCTCATACTCTTCCTAAACGCAGACTACGCAGCGCGGGCGGGGCCGCGGGAGCCTTTAGAGAGTATATTTTTAGACAACACACAGATCTATCACTCATCAATCTTCAATCATGAAGCGACTTTATCCTTCAGGAAATTATAAAAATCACACACGTGTGAACTGAGTGGTGCAATTCCCCCCCCCCCCCCCCCCCCCTCTCTCTCTCTCTCTCTCTCTCTCTATCTCTCTCTCTCCTTAGAGTCACTACCTCTCTCACTCTCTCTCATTAGAGTCACTACCCCTCTCACTGTTTCTGGCGCCCCCTACTGCTATTTTTAAGTCACATACTCATGCTCACATGGACACACAAACAAGTACGAGACAGACACACACACAGACACACACACAAACACGTACGAGGACATTGCAAGCTGGTTGTAGGAGTGGTTGCACCACTCAAAAAGATAAATAAAATGCGTAAGGATGAAATGTGGTGCCGGGTCCGGCAGCAGCAGCAATGCAGTGTTCTGTTCTGTTCTGTGAATTAATACTGCCTCCGTGCCTCGTTTTGATAAGGCTGTGTGGTAGGATTGCTCATTTAAGAAAAATGTCTGAAGTTTTACTGGAGAAGGGAGAATGCATGCATTGTGTTCCCAACTCGGTTTTCAGCAGCACCAATGCGCGGAGAGAGAGAGAGAGTTGCGCCAGCAATGCGATCTTAAATGTTATGTCTCAGGTTGTATTGGTGTAAATATAATTATTAATAAATCCGAATGGCTCGAATTGAAATCCGAATGGGTCGAATTGCTCGAATCCACGTGGGTTTTTAAAACGAATATCCGAATGTAATTTTTGGACAATTCCGGCAGCACTAGTATAGACCCCTTGGAACGAGTGATGCACCGAATATTCGGCTGCAGAAAATATTCGGCAGACAATGGCTAAAAATGCAATTTCGGCCTATTCGGTTTCGGCCCGAATAGGCAGAAAATATATCACTGAATAGTGTATGCAATGAATGCATTCAAAAGAGCTGAATAAATGTTTTATGGACTCATAATAGTGATTTATTATTTAAGTTAGGTTTTGCATCAAACATAATTTAACTTTCTGCATAAATCAGGTAGCTTTTAGGTACGGCCATGACAGCAATGGTAGGAAAGAATATATAATATTAATCATATTCGGTATTCAGCCAACTGTTTCCTATATTCGGTTTCGGCCAAAAATGTCCCTTTCGGTGCATCCCTACTTAGAATTGGTTCAACCTATTTGATATGCATTTGGGGGATGACATGAGTAATTTCCTGCTGATTGGGTGAAGTGTTTCCGGGTGTTGATATGAGAGGGTAGCGATTCCCAACCTGTGGGCTGTGAGGGTATTCCAAATAATTGTTAAAACAAAGATTTTAATCATAACATGTACGTACTACGTACAATTCTACTACTACTAATATTGTAAAAAGCAAAAGTCATGGTATTATTTCATTGTGATGCCAATAGAAATGATCCGTATAAGGTGGGTGGGCCGAGAAGTGGGCCCTAGTAACACGTGTTCTAGAGGCTATTTTGCACATTTACATTTACTTGTTCTGACTTGAAAATGAAATCAAATGTGATGACTTGGTTCTGTCTGAACTCATGCCAAGACTTCTACACTTTGTGTTCACTAAGTTTCTTTCCACACCAGGGAGCTCACATTGTTTTGGAGTAAGCTGCTAAAGAGGTTGGAGCCGTCAGACCAGGCCTTCCTAGAGCGATGTCGGCAGATGTCCTTACTGTCCAAAACAGTGTTTCACATCTTGTTCTTCATCAAGGTCATCCAGTCAGAGGTCGGTACACAGTAGGCTTTTGTCTGTTAAGCTTACGCTTATAAGACCAAGGCTTTATGGCAAGAGCAATACATTTTATGCCTTTTCATTGATAGGACAGTAGGCTGACAGGAAATGGGGAGCAGAAAAGGCCGCCGGGATCGGGACTCAAGGTCATGTCAGGCTAGATTGTAGCCTAGGTGCCTGGGCTGCATTCGGAAGTTTAGTTACTGGGCATAACGTGCTTTCTTTTCTTTTTTCCTAAAGCATAAACAACCGCTGCTATGTAGAAGGACATATCAAACACAGCTACAAGCTCATTGTGAGGTTGTAGTTTAGCTGTTTTCACTATTGACCGTATGAGGAAGTGTATAGAGCTTAATTGGTTAAAGATGGAGTGCCACAATTTTTTTCCACCCTAAAACATGATCATCAGGTATTATTACAATATAAGGGGGAAGAACTTTTTCCAAAAAGTGTACAGTATTTGTTAAAATCACGCTTTTATGTGGACACGCCCACCAGTTCATTAAGTATGCCTGGTTTGCCTGGTGGGTGGTGATGGGTGGTGATCCACCTGAACTGAAGCCGCACCCACAGCTGTAGTTGTATGATAAAGGGGGAGGGGTTAGGGGAGGGGCTGATAGTGTGGTGTCACTATATTACTGTTTACTTCATTGGCCTGTTTGACTGTCAAGGGTTCAGCCTCCAGGAAGAAACCCTAAATACAAAGTTAATACACCATTGCACATAAAAACAACTCCAGTCTGTCTAATTAAGTACTGTCACCTCATAGACACATGAAAAACTGGAAAAATACAAAAATTGTGGCACTCCATCTTTAAATTACATTCCTGTGCTTTTTTCCACAGAGTGACAGCGTGGGGCTGCCGGTGTGCATTGAAATGTGCATAAGAGCCTTGCAGATGGACTCAAACGAAGCAAGCACCATGGCCAGCATCTGCAAAACCATTTCCTGTTTGCTCCCTACTGACCTGGAAGTAAAGCGAGCCTGCCAGCTAACGGAGTTCCTCTTGGAGCCCACAGTAGACTCTTACTACGCCGTGGAGACACTGTACAACGAACCGGATCAGAAGTTGGATGAAGAGGACATGCCCGTGCCCAACTCCCTACGTTGTGAACTTCTGCTGGTCTTCAAGACCCAATGGCCTTTCGACCCAGAATTCTGGGACTGGAAGACTCTGAAACGCCAGTGTCTGGCACTGATGGGTGAGGAGGCCTCCATCGTATCGTCCATTGACTTGCTTAACGAGAGCCCGGACTCTCCTGAGGACGTCTGGGACACCCTTGGCAATGAAGCCTTTGAAGATACTACCGGTATATCTAAGGAAGTACTAGAAAAGAGAAAGAAAAACCGAGAGTCAAAGAAGATGAGGGAAAAAGGTTTAATATCTGCCAGGTTTAGAAACTGGCAGGCGTACATGCAGTACTGTGTTCTGTGCGATAAGGAGTTCCTTGGCCACAGGATTGTACGCCACGCACAGACTCATTTAAAAGGTGGATTGTATAGCTGCCCAATATGCACTGAGACTTTTACCACAAAAGATACATTGGTTCCCCATGTAGCATCACATGTTAAGCAGTCATGCAAGGAAAGGCTGACTGCAATGAAAACAAATAAGAAATTGGCAAATCCCAAAACGGCTGCGCCTGTTCTCGCAGCGTTGCAAGCCAAGTCTGAAAATCAGCTTGCTACACCAGAAATTGGGAATTCCCTAGCACGTAATGGAACACACCCAGCCGAGACAAAAATCACCGGGCCTATGACGGATAATGGTGAGGAAAATGTATGCCCAGTAGCAAACTGCAGAAAAGGGTTTAAGTTTTTAAAAAATCTTCTTGCGCATGTGAGAGGTCATGGAAATAATGAGCAGGCAAAGCGTTACCTTGAAATGCAGAGCAATAAGGTTGTTTGTCAGTACTGCCGTCGCCACTTTGTTAATGTCACCCACCTTAATGATCATTTACAGGTTCACTGTGGCGTGAAGCCTTACATTTGCATACAGTTAAATTGCAACGCCAGTTTTCAATCTAACACTGAGCTCCTAGTGCACAGTAAAGAGCATGCTGTATTTAAGGCAAGATGCATGTTTCCTAATTGTGGGATGATATGTAGTGGAGCCTTCCAGCTGTATGACCACGAGGCACAGCATTATAAAACATTCACCTGCAAAGTACCGGACTGTGGGGATATTTTCCATTCACAAGTGCAGTTGGATTGGCACCAGCAGAGGGAGCACGATGCCACTGTAGAGGAGAGCAGTCACACTTCAGAGAACCAGACTTTACATGATGACACAGACTTTGGTCCATCACTGATCGAGCGAATGCTCTCTGAACCGACACCCTTGACACAGGAGACTTCACAAGAGTCAAACATTTGTAATGAGGAGAACACCGCTCAGCTAGACCTTGGTACAGATGAACGGGCCATTGAGCGCTTGCTGACATATCCCCAAGAACCTGTTCACAACTCTGAACAATATGCAGTGAAATGTGAGCCCCAAGACCAAACTATGTTTTCGGTCAGTACGACACAGCAACATATACAGTTTCAGGATAATTCTGTGATTTCATCCACCATGAATTCACACTTTTCTGACCCAAATACATACAAAGATGGCTCAGGTTCTCATTCATTTGATTATGTGCAGTCGGCCCCACACAATCAATTAATACCTCCATTTGAAGCCAGTGTAGATCACTTGTCACATGCCTATCACACCAACGCACATAGTAGTCAACCACAGATGTTCTCCAGTGAAGGAGATGATGAATCTATGAGCTACAACTCCAACTGCATTGTACCTTTTCCACAACAGATGCAGTCTGTGTGCCAGAGCAACCTGTTACCACCTGACCCACTCAAAAATAGCATGCCAACAGCAATGTCACAATCTCTCCCCCCAGTAATGGCCCCTCTGTTACCCTCAGGAACTGGGCCAAACAATCCCATGCCATATTCTGTCAATGCGGTGCCGGCTGCCCCCGCAGTGGAGAAAGTGCGTCACTACTGTGCATTTGAAAACTGTTCCAGGAACTACAGCTCCTATAAAAGTGTTGCAAAGCACATGAAAGCTGACCATTCGGACTTCTATGAACGTTGGAAAATTGCCAGGAGAGCCGCCAACCCACCCCGGGGTAGGCCAAAGAAACAAGTTGATCTACTTCCGAACCCACAGGGAAATGCAGTCAATATACATAATGTTCAGAGGCAAAATGTCATACAATCACACCCATTTCCAAACATGCTTCTGAACTATGATGAACAAACCTCTCATCCCCCATCTATTACAAATCAACTTGCCCCTGTGGAAAATATCTTAAACTCTATTGTACAAATGGGAAGTGCGCCAAATCAATTATTAGCAGTGCAGCCTCAAGTTGGAGCAGGTCACCAATGGCATTCAACACCTGTAAACAATCAAGTTCGTAACTCTGGTCCTGCCCAGTCCCAAAACTATCCATCAAATATGCAAGCGATTGCACAAGTTAATGCTACCGGTGGAGCTCTGGCACTTGGTGCCCCCTCTTGCCCTATAATGGGATCCAATTTGCCCTCATATACAAACCGTTTGAAAGAAATACCTGACACAGTGGCAAATTCTGTACCGCAGTATACACAGATACGAAATACTTTTGACACTAATGACAGTTTGTCAGAAATTACAATGGCAATACTAAGTCCTACACAAATCAAATTGGAGCCTTCACTTGAAGCCTGTGATGCTAGGGCTAGTCTGTCTGAAAATCACAATGTCATTTCTGGTCCTGGAAATCAGAAGCGAAAAAGAACCAGAAGAACAAAGTGGCCAGCCATCATCAAAGATGGCAAGTTTGTTTGCTGCAAATGTTACAAAGAATTTACTAATCCTAAATCACTGGGAGGTCATCTGTCCAAACGTTCTAACTGCAAGGATTTTGATGATTCGGAGCTAAGTGCCGACTTGCCGACATCCTTTCTTGATCTTCTCAATTCAGAGCAAATGGTTAACCCCCTTGAGCCACAGCCATCTTATGATCCCTCTGCAGTTTATCAGGAGACACCTATTCAGTCAAGTACCTCAACAGGCACAAAAGAGTTCCCTACTCCTAATTATCCTCAAGCCAGTTTGCCAGCATATGGCAATGGTGAACAAACTGACGATCTTCTTAAACAAATCATGGCTGATGCAAACCTTACTGACCTGTTTGAGCAACCAACTGCTTCCGAGCCTTCGTTCCAAACTCAATGTGGTCCCTATGGAGCTGTTGAGCGTTTGCCAGAGAGCCCAGTGATACAGCAGAGTTCAGTAATACAGCACACTGCCAGTGTCCAGGCCAAGAGGGAGAATGAAACGTATACAAGCCTTTACCCCCAGTCAGGTGTTGCGCCGTATGGCAACCGTGCTATCCGTGATCCTCTACTCACACAGCTCCTCTCACGAAACTCACCTACTGGTTCTCCTAGTAGGCTGGCCACTGACCACAAGTCCCCTGGTGGAATCCTCAATTCTCTCTCACCAATGAGCAGTCTGACACTGGATATGAAAAGGGCTGTGCCACTAGTAGAAACCCAGGGTAGTCCAACATCGACACACATCAAGCTGGTTAAGACTAAGACAAAGAAGAAGACTGCCGATCATAATATCAAGAAGAGATTGAGGGAACAGATTTTGGCGGGTGACTTTCAACGTAGAAACAGTTCATGTAATTCAGTCGGTGTTGACCCTGATGATAGTATAAAGAGTCCTGTGTCATTATATCCAAATGAAATTAAACAGGAATCAGAATTTGTTAGAATCAGTGGAGGACGGGTTCAGGCGAATTCAGTAATCATGCCCGCACCCCCTGGTGAAATTGAAGGAGGGGGCAACATGCCGAGCTTTTCCTGTTTTAGAGACCTGTCCAGCCCACAACAGATGCCAACCCCCACCAGTGTAGAGGCTAATGATGTTGAAATGGGCCCCACACGGCTTCCTGTACGCCCACCACAATGGGTGATGGAGGTAGAGGACACTTTTGACAAACCTGACCCGACAAGCCTCTGTCAGTCGCCACAGATTAACAACAATTTTCACAATGATACAGTGTCAGCAACGACTAATTCCGATGGCCCGAGTATGTCAACGGTGGTCAAGCCGTTTGCTTGTGAGTGTGAAAACTGCCCATTTAGTTCGATGTCAATGGATTCACTTTGGAGACATCTTGCCAAATGGCACAACTACACACAAGAGATGCTAATCTCATTTAAGAAAAGACGAGGTAGATTTGCACCATTTGTCTGTCAAAAATGCAGCAAAACTTTTACCCGTAACTCAAACCTTCGTGCTCACTACCTGTCGGCTCACAAGTTGTCCAATGAAGAGTTTAAGGAACTAGATATGCAACGTATCTTAGCTAAAAAAGCTCACAGGCAGACAGCCCCATCTACTCTGAGCAGTCCAAGCACTGTTGTAAACTCAGCCCCATCTACTCTGAGCAGTCCAAGCACTGTTGTAAACCCAGCCCCATCTACTCTGAGCAGTCCAAGCACTGTTGTAAACCCAGCCCCATCTACTCTGAGCAGTCCAAGCACTGTTATAAACCCAGCCCCATCTGCTCTGAGCAGTCCAAGCACTGTTGTAAACTCAGTTCCATCTGCTCAGACCACCATTGTGACTCCCCTCCCCTCTACGTTTATGCTCCATGGTCCAAATAAACGAGAATATCAGCCACCGTCATTTGGACAGTATAACAGAAATAGAAACGGTCAGAGATTGCCTGTTGGCAACCACACACAGAAGTTAATTAATACCAGGCAAATTATTCCCTTGCTAAATGAAAAACGAACAAAGGCACCAAGTTGTACAGTGACCCATCAAGCCCAAGAACCCGGCCATGTCACAGAACAATGGTCAGATGGACAGAATAGAGCAGTTTCTTCTGTTTGCACTCAATACTTGTCATGTCACCAAACTGGAGCTCAATCGCCAACAGCGTCAACTTCTCAGATCCAGGATGTCCCTGTTCCCCTTCAGGCTTCAATACCTCCGTCTCTAGAAGATCAGTCTAAAATGAACAATCAGCAAATGATCAAACCCAAAATGGAAGCTCTGGACGTAGACCCCCCTAAAAAGTCAAAAGAGAAGCGGCCAGAATCAAATCAAGCAATCAAAGATGCATACATTTACAGACCATATCGCTGTGTACACAAAGGCTGTATAGCAGCTTTTACCATCCAGCACAATCTGATCCTCCATTATAGGGCTGTTCACTCTGCCCTGTCAGCACTGGAGGTGAACCAAGAGCAGGATCAAAGTGAGGGGCTGGACGAGACAAAGTACCACAAGGAGGCGCCACAAAGTCAGGTCATCCATTCAGTTGAGGAACCACAAATTCAAGTCATCCATTCAGTTGTTAAAGAATTTAGGTGTCAAGTGAAGGACTGTTCGAGACATTTTCAAGAAGTTACCAGCGTTTTGCAACATTACCTGCAGGTTCATGAATTCACCTTGAAAACGGCTGTTACTCTTTTGTCCACGATCTACCTTGGCAGGTTTTCTTGTGATCAGCAGGGATGTGCAACATCCTTCACTTCTGTGTGGCACTACATCGAACATGTCAAAGAAAAGCACAAAAATGTCCCGCTGACCAAAACGAAAGTTGAACAGCGGATGTTTAAGTGTGAAGTTGAAGGATGTGATTGTTTATATGCCACGAAGTCAAACCTGATCAGGCATATAGGGAAAAAGCACCCCGAGATTTACTGTATTCAATTTCCGAAGATAAATGAGGAAGAGGTGAAACAAAGCTCAAAGAATCCCCATTACCAAATCACAAAGTCGAGCAATGGTAAAGAAAATATTGAGAGCAATAAAAAGATACCCAAGGTCAGTGAGAAAAAGAGAACTGAGAAAACAAAACATCACTGGAGTAAATATGGAATGCCCTCCCTGAAATCTAAGGAAGAGGCAGCTACAATGTGCACAAAGAAATCCAGTCTTCAATACCCCTGTATGATAAAAGGATGCGAGTCTGTGATGAGGTCAGAACGGAGCATAATTAAGCATTATGTTGGGCACGGGCTGTCTGAGAAGTACTTGGAGGAACAGAGGAGCCGCTTCATATATTGCAAAAAGTTTGCGCGGTACAAATACCACTCGATGAGGAGTGACGAAGATTCCAAATCTGAGAATAGTTCTGACTTGTCTGATGCAGAGGACATGGCAAACACTGGCATCGAAGGAAGTGGATATGAATATTCCAAGCCAGTCTTGCGGAAACGTGTGGCAGCTGAACTCTCTGCCAAAATGTTTGATGGCAAACTATCAGACAATGATGAACTTTCTGATAACGGTTCCGATTTCTCTGTAGTGGTCAAAGTCAAACGCAAAAGAGGGCGTCCGCGAAAACTGGGGAACTTAAAATTTGACAAAAGAAGAAAGAGGCCGGTGAGATCAAAAAAGAGTCGCAAAGTTTACCACAAAGTGGAAGAATCGGATGACTCTTCCTGCGAATCCTTCCCTGCCATTGTTCAGGAAGAGCTTGCTGGGCAAAATGTAAGTGCAGAGTTAACCTCATTTAAACCCATGGGATTTGAAATGTCCTTCCTGCAGTTCTTGGAGCAATCAAACCAATCTCATCACAATAACAATGAGACAAGGTTTGGGAAAACGTCCTGTTCATTTGTGCACACCAAAGAAATCTGTGTTGAGTTCAACAACCGTCAGAATTTTAAATCACTCAATAAGGTCACAATTGTTGTAGAGGAAGCTTTTTCAGATGTCACTGAACGTCTATTGAAACAACTTCAGGATATGCGACCCACAGTTATATTGGAGAAAAATGATTTTGAATGATTTTTTTTCTTTTATTTCAAGAAATAGAATCTCAGGAGTAGAATGTTTTATCTGATTTTATCTGATGTGTACTGATGCCCTACAAATAAATGTTTTTGTTACATTGCTATACCTTACTGTAATATTACCTCTATAAAATGTGTCAATTTTTTTTAAACAATAAAATACATAGCATGTTTGTATTTACAACCTAATAAATCACCAGTTAAACCAAGAGGGAGAAAAAAAATTATGGCACCAGCTTATGTCTTAATCGTCCCTATGGGACAACATAGGCCTATGATTAAATTGACTCTGAATTGTAATAATGTGTATAGTTTGTGATTTGAAAATGCTGTGTGTATGTATTGTTTTAAATCAGCTACTGCCCTCAGCAGTCTTAATACAATTAAACACATTTTATTAGTTTGTTTTCTAATGTGCTTTCTTTAATCCATTCCACTTTAAAACAGTACATGTTCAAATTCATTGAAAGTTAAAGGTACTGCAAATACCACTCTGATAATATTACATAGGCCTACAGCAAATTGCTAAACTGTGATACTTTTATTTACATGAGCAACCAGAACTTTAACTCATCTTGTTGACACACGTTAGCATCTTAGTTTTGTTGTTGAGTTCTCCTGGCTTCAAAAATATTTGCTAAATAGCCAGCCAATTTAGCAAAGATGAATGCAGATGAATGTGTGGTTAAGCAGACTAGTAGTGTATACGAGATTCTTAATCTGAGCCAAAGCCTACAGCAGGGGTTCTCAACCCGTGGGTCGTGACCCCTCGGGTCACGAGACATGGCCAAATTATTTCTGGGGGTCCCCAGCCAAAAAACATTGAGAACCCCTGGCCTACAGTATGTCATTTAAAGGGTTTTGGAAGGACACTTAAATGGAAAAAAGAACACCATATAAATCGTTTCCACAAATTTACATGTAAGACGAAATGGGTCACATAAGATTACAGGGAAGAATAAATGTGTATAATCCTTTATAAAAAGTGATTTATATGCCTCGCACAGGCATGAGGCATGATTTTGGGGATGTGGTTCACAACATATTGCACATATTAATACTTAGAAAATAATATACTGACTGAATACACTGCTGAACATGTAGAAATTATTTTATAGCTATCTATGAGAACATTTAAAGGACCACTTCACCACTTTTCAACCTATCTTCATATAATAGGTCTTCACTAATAATCATGATAAAATGCCACCATTTTGTTTTACTCAGTCTGTGTCTCATAGGAGGGCTGTGGGCAGTTCAGAAACCTGTCCACCAGTGACATCGATAGGGAATTCAAGCTAATAGAAAATGCAGGCTTTCTAGTCCTGAAAAGTTTTTCTTGTTTGAAAAGAATCTGCCTAACGATGTCACTGCTGGTGGACGGGTTTCTGAACTGTAACTGTAATTTGTTCCAAAAATGTGTTTTGCAAAGGCCAATGTGAAAAGGGTGGGATATATTCCTTAGCTTAGTAGGAAAGTGCGTGAAAGATTTCATGTAAATTGCACGCTACGTTCATGATTTGAGGCGTTTTATTCAAAACAGACCAATCCTGCAAACGTTGAAAGCCAATGTTAGCCAATTAGGATGGAATATGAAATATCGGACCAGGCCGCTACAGGCCATTCTGGAAAATTTGGGGCAGAGGTTCATCGTTGGCGCATCCAGGGAGTGTGCGCAAAATTTGGCATCGATGGTTAACGTTGCTGGAGATTAGCTGGTAACAGACGGACGTACACACGACAGAGGAGTGCAAAACATACTCTCTCCCCATGCCTATGGCCCATGGTGGAGAAAAAATGGTGCAATTTTAGCATGATCATTAGTGAGGACCTATTATATGAAGATAGGTTGAAATGTCGTGAAGTGGTCCTTTAATGAATGATTAAACCTTTTCTGACACTGTCAAAATGAAATTGTATCCCATTTATTAGGGCAATGGTTCTGACTGAGTTCAGTGACTGACAGTGAGGTATCCCCAGCTAAATGATTGGTATTTACAAATGGGTCCATTTGGTACATTTCTTTACACTCAAACTATTATTTGAGTGTATTTTGATTGAGGTCCCAAACATGAAACTCATCAAATGGGGCTCATTGCATCCCAAACTCAACAAATCTATCAGAGCACAGGCTGTATTTCATCAGTAGAAGTTGATGGCTGTGGTGGGCTTGTTTCTTTGTTTGACGTGGGCTGCTGCTGTGTTGGTGTGAGGGACCTGCTGCAGCTGCTCCCAACAACAGGTGCAGCTGCACCACGGCATTGACAGTGAGCGATGCGGGCCCCAGCCTGAGCCTGCACCACAGGCACATACTGCTTGCAGAAACATTTCCAGCACTGTTTAGACGTGATATACATCAATTCCACGAAATTAAGCACAATACACAAAATAGACGTACAGCCCATGATATAAAGGAAGACCTTCTTCTCAGTCGCTTTGGCAATGTAACAATCCACCGTGTTGGGACAGGGATACAAACTGCACTGTAGCAGCACCGGCACCTCGAAGCCACTGTACAGAAAATAAAAGACGAGTAGGGACCCCACCTCGAAGACTGTCTTGAACACCAGACTGACAATGTAGGTGCACAGCAGGCCTCCGTCAATGCTGCCCTTGTTCTCGTAAAGTTTGCGTTTGTATTTGGCCTCTCTGTGCTCTCTGTACGCCACATGCAGAGCCACCAGCAGGGAAGGGGTGGACACCATAATCAGCTGCAGGGCCCACAGACGCACCTGGGAGGTGGGGAAGAAGAAGTAGTACTGGTAAGTAACAGAACTTGAATATTTTTATATACTATTTACTCTACTACAATATTCGACAGCTTTAGAGCCATAGAGTAATTTACTAGTATTTTATCAAAAACAACAACGCATCACCTAGTCCTAGTGGCACGTGAGCTTAGAGCTGCTATTTTGGAAAAGGTTTACATATTT
Source organism: Protomyctophum parallelum (assembly GCF_964188405.1). Classification (NCBI taxonomy): domain Eukaryota; kingdom Metazoa; phylum Chordata; class Actinopteri; order Myctophiformes; family Myctophidae; genus Protomyctophum; species Protomyctophum parallelum. Next base: position 9,384,825 of record NC_139717.1, read on the forward strand.
TGAAACATGAGTAGGCCTACTTTTACTTCCTAAGTATATTTTGATGCCAATACTTTCATACTTTTACTCAAGTACATTTGTGAATTCAGCTGTCTTTTTTCTATTTTGTAGGCTATACTTTTTTTGTCCCATCTGTATTGTATACAGACTGTCATAATCGGGGTGGTAGTCTCACTAGCTGCTCTCATATTTAGACATTTGGATCCTGTGTCTATCGACATGACCTTGACACAAGACTGTTTCTGGTTTGACAAAAATGTTGACCTGAAGGTCACATCTATTAATGCCCTTTGTGCTGGAAACCTGGGTAGAACAGGAAAGTTGCATAGCGCAACTTCAAAAATCACACCTGTGTGAAGTGTACATATATTGTTACTGTACTGTACTGTGGTCTGTATAGGCTACTGTCTATTGTATAGTGCACTGTGCTCTCTAGTTGTACTCTGTGCCACTTTACTCTTACGAATACATAGCTCCGTAATGGAGTGGAGGCACCGCTCAAAAATACATACATTTGAGTAGGGTAGGCTATATTCCTTCCACCACTGGGGTGCATGCAACCATGCAGGGCAGGGCCCACAGACAGACCAACCTGGGAGATGGGGAAGAAGTGGTCGAAGCACACGTTCTCGCAGCCGGGCTGCTGGGTGTTGCAGGTAAAGTCCTTGTTCTCGTCCCGCCACACCTGCTGGCCCGCCACCACGTACACCAGGATGCGGAAGACGAAGAGGATGGACAGCCAGACGCGACCGACGACCGTGGAGTACTTGTTCACCCCGCTGAGGATGCTCTCCAGGAACAGCCAGTTCATGCTGTTTGCTTATTGGCTTAGCTTTTCTCTCCTGTAAATTAGACAGGAATATCCTCAGTCAGTCAGTCAGTCAGTCAGTCAGTCAGTCAGTCAGTCAGTCAGTCAGTCAGTCAATCAATCAATCAATCAATACAAATAGCTTATAGCCCACTGTTTGGGAAACCCTTTTTTGGGTCCCTTTTTTTGTATTCTACATTTTGTTTTTAATCAATAGGCCTATTATTTAAAAAAGACAAATCTAAGAAATTCCATATACATTAGAAAACAAATGTTTATTAAGAAGTAGTGAAAGATCTGCTTGAAGATCTGCTATTTTCACTATAGTTTGGGTCCTGGGACAATCTCTTTTTGGTCACAGGCTAAAAGGTTTGGAAACCACTTCATCATTTGTGTTTGTGTGTCTATTAGTCAGTTGGTTAGTCACATGGTTAGTGTTACATGTGGTTATCATGAGATCACGTGGGTCACAAAGAAATGAGCAGACAAAATTGGACCTTTTAACATTTTTTTCCTTTTAAATACAAATCCCTAAATATCCAATTTAAAGTTTCAATAAGTTAAATTACATTTATTTAAATTAAAATGTATGGAACCAAATCAGGTGTGTGTGTGTGTGTGTGTGTGTGTGTGTGTGTGTGTGTGTGTGTGTGTGTGTGTGTGTGTGTGTGTGTGTGTGTGTGTGTGTGTGTGTGTGTGTGTGTGTGTGTGTGTGTGTGTGTGTGTGTGTGTGTGTGTGTGTGTGTGTGTGTTTTATTATTATTTTGTGTTAAAACGATTAGACTAGTTTATAAATCAGTGAGAGTGGCAGCTGAACTGCTTGTTTTGAATACTGTAGCCTAATTCCCATTAATTAATAATGTCTATGATTATGAAATAACATAGCTTACATTATTCTATTTTACTTTATTAAACTTATGACAGTGATATGGTTTGATTGGTTTGATGGTTTGATTTCAAAACTGTATAAGCTACCCTTTGATTTTATTTTGGAGAATATATGCAGATCAAAGGCTTAATTATTTCCATATTCATATTTATAGAAAGAAAACGTACCTTTGCAGCATGAGGGATAACTGTGAAGAAGATCTGCGTTCGTTGGACTTTATGCTGCCTTTGTTGTCGCATACACCTGGAGACTGTCCTCACCTGCCACACCTTATGTAACCAAATTCGTATTTGAATAGCTGTTTCCCTAGGAAGCGACTATATAGCCTATATGGCAAATAAAATGCATTAAAATTTAAAAAGTATGCTAGTTCTTTAATCAGTAGATATAGCCATGCTGTATTCTAGTCCTTAAAGTCGTTTAAAGTTGAGGTTTAATAGTTAATATGCAGTATAGCCCGCACACACACATCATCACCATAACAACCCTAATGCAAATATCCGTTCTTCCCTGTTCATTATCTAGGCCTACCTGTGTACATGTCCAAATAGGGAGCAGCAGGCAATGTTATCTCGTTTTTTTGTTGTGATGAGAGCACCATGTATTTTGTATGAGCATATTGTCTTACTCTCATTCATAAATCATTTGTGCTTGTTATATGCGTCATGCGTTTATTGTAGTTTCTATTGCACGTTGTGTCTGTTTTGTTTGAGGAAAAAATATATACAAATAAAATACTTGTCAGTTATGTCACGCCGGCGCCGACTTATAAAAAACAGTTACCGTACGTTTTAAGTTTTTGTTTTGCAAATTATTGACCATGTTCTAACCAGCAGGTGTCGCTGTGGACTTTTTTTTCTTCAGAAGGTAGAATTTCTTCTTTCATTAGCACTCGTTGGTTGTATTGACATTGAAACATGGCTCCTTACAGAGACACAACAACAACAACGACGTTGTCCGCATTTCAGACCTTGTTTTCACAGTAAAAATAGTTGTGATTCATACAAGAAATAAAATACAATTTGACATGTCATCTGTGGAGTCTAGTGAAGGGAAGGAGGCTCCCAAGGAGAAAGGTTTCAAGACCCCTGGACTGAGAGGTGCAAAGACCACCACGCTGTTCCGAGCTGTCAACCCTGAGCTCTTCATAAAACCAGTGAGACTGCTCTATTTTTTCTCCTTTTTTCTTTATTGACAAATTACAATTTGTATCTGTATTGAAGTGTCGTGTCCCTTATGTTTACCTATCATAGGTTTATTTTTTCGAAGTCATCTATAATATTAATAATAATATGGTGATGATTATGATCATGATGATAATAATAACAATTTGTAACACCTTTCTTGACATCAAATGCAGTCCAAAGTGCTTTACATAAAACAGATAAATACAAAAGAAATAGAGAACAAAACAAAACACTGCATCACTTTAGATGGATTATACAGAGTCAGACTCTATTCAAACATTTATTGGGCCAATCTACATTTGCAGGGAACCACCCAGAATAAGAAACCACACAGACTATTGAAAGATATACTGAAATGTACAGGGAACCACTAAAAGCAACTGTGGAAAAAAAAGAAAAGGGTCTTGAGCTAGCTCTGGTCCATAGCCCTAATGCCTTTTTAGAGCTATAGCCTATATGGACCAAAGCTAGTCCCTGTATGTATCAGTCCCTATGCTCATTCTGTAGCTCAGAGATACAGAATGAGCACATACAGGGCTAGTCTTGAGCTTGCTTTAAAGCTATGTACAGTATGGTCGTTGCCTGTCTTATGTAATGGTAGCCATGGTTCACATGACACTCGTCTGTCATGATTATGACAGTCATGTTTCAGAGCTAATGTAATGGGTGTAGTCTTCTCTTGATACAAGGCTGATGTTTACACACTCCTGCTGCATATAATTGCATCAATTGGACACTGGGCCACGCATTGTCACATAAGTTTACAGCCGTTGTAAAAGAGTTGGTGATTGATTTATTAGTTTGTTATACTTTTGTCAACAAGAGCCCAAACAAAGTTTGGCAGCTTAAAAAGAGTAATACGGTCATAACCACAGACTGTAGAGAAGAAGACATAATGTCAAATATACAATGACAAATATAAGGTGCATGGATGGTCAAAATATGACTAAACTGAGGCAAAATATACTTCCTACGAAAGTGGAGGGCAGACAATATTTGCAGCAGATATAAAAAGCAAGGGATTAATTGATTAATTGATTGAATCCATGATTAATTGCATACACAGGACCCCAATGGAAATGACAAGCCCAAGGATTTTTGTGTTATCCTCATCATCCTCATCCGCATCATTGTATTATCGTACCACTGTGCAATTTACAAAATGTTATTAAAGTATTCAATGACAGTCTATTGTGCAGGTGGGATACATCACTTGGCACGTTACTTTGTAATATACAGTGCCAGACTGCAGCAGCAGCAGTGGAATGTATTCATAATCATATCTTTATCTATATAAAGTGACAATGCCTCTGCCTGTGACTGTGTTTTCCAGAACAAACCAGTGATGGCATTTGGACTGGTAACAATCACCCTGTGTGTTGGATATTTGGGCTACATGCACGCAATGAAAGACAACGACCAACAACTTTACGAAGCCGTGGACAGCGAAGGGGAGAAATATATGAGAAGAAAGACCTCAAAGTGGGACTGAAACCATACATATACTGTATGTACACATGCTATAAAGAATTTAGTCGGTATGAACGTCTGGGGAATTAAACTACTTTGTGAACTGCAATATGTAGCTTTTGTCTTCTATGTCATGACATGTGAAAGAATCAGGCAGTTCCTTACCAAGGTACAGTACGCTAAGGAAATATTATATTCACTGTTCTGATTTTAAAGGTAAAAGTCACTTGGATATTAGTTAAGAGCACAATTTTCTTTTTCAGGTTAATATTGGTAGGCAGTGTAGGTCTATTATATATTAGGGGTGTGGGGTAAGTGATATAATACTGTATATATTTTTGGGGTTAAAATGATAAATAAAATGGCTCTTAATTAACAATAGTACCGGTAATCATAGTGTGTGCTCAGTAATGGTGGTCTCCCTGTCGCTCCAGCACCTCTTTAAAATAAATAAAATAAAAAACAACTTAAGTAACATTATGGCTTGTGTTGTGGGCGGCTATTCATTGTAGGTAGTTTATGGCAGCCTGATTTACAAGCTATGTTGTTATATTGTCACTTGAAGAGAAAGCTCAACAAGTTAAAAGTTTATCCAAGTTGAGGTGAAATATTTGATGAAAGGGGGCACCAATAATTACAGATTGGCCTTTTAATTGGCCTTAGTCATACTCAATACTCAAATTTGTGGCAGCGTAATAATGGATACAAGAAGATACAAGCAGAGTGTAAAATGTGCAGACTTAAATGTACCCTTACTTTTTGTTTATGCCCAAAATGACTGGGTACCGGTATGCAGGTTTTGTAGTCATTTGTAGCAAACTAGCAATCATATAAATATTAGATCCTAATTGTCAAAATGTTCAATCATGTTCTAATCATTTCTACTTTACATTGCTGTTGTTGCAGTTTTCCAAATATGTACAATTTTTTACATTTTGGTTGACCAAGGTGCCCGCTCTTTTTTAGTGTCCACTTTCATTCTGTACTGTTGGGCTACTAAAGTATGAGGATACACAACATTAGTTATTAGCCATGGCAGTGCCAACTAATTAACCACTTGACGTGTCCCCCAAGGGTTCTACAAGTGAAGTGACAACTGATGTGTCACACCCTGGTAGCCTGGCTAATAAGCCAGACGCGAATCTGCCGTTGGCCAAAACAATTGCCTTCGGTGACAGTGTGATATGAGTGTGGCTTATTAGCCAGGCTACCAGGGTGTGACACATCAGTTGTCACTTCACTGGCAGTTCACATACTAGGCAAACATTGGTGTGGATGATGCCATCATCTACCTGCAGAGCCTATAAACACACCTGGAGAGGCCGTGTAGCACTATGACAGTCATGTTCTTTGACTGCTAGAATGCCTACAACAACACATCCAACCATGCTGGATAGTTGAAAAGCTCTCAGAGATGCGGGGGTCAACGGCCTGGTGTCTTGGAGCTATCTCAAGAGCAGACCACAGTACATCAGACTGCTGTGACATTGGTGGTCAATACCAGCACTCTCCAAGGAATGAAGATGGGTGTAATTTAACATAGTACACAGGCTTTAGTTTCCTTGTGCATTTTAAGAAGTGGCCTTTCAGGCTTTTTCTGGTGTATTTTGTGGGGAGGTAATTGAAAGAAAAAACTCCCGCACACCGTCTTCAAATGCAATTTATAATATGTAATAAGAAAAACAATCTTTTGAAAACAGTCTGCAGGAGTTTATTTTTTTCAGTGCGTTGGGAACTTGGGACCCTCAGTTGGTCTTCCCCTACTTCCCTAATGAACTATGTGCACTAACACACACACACACACACACACACACACACACACACACACATTTTCAGTTAGACTGCTGGGACGAGTTCCAGCTGAGTTCTTGGCTCTCTACAGGGTTGAATGCTCGTTTGGCAGATTTCCCAATTAGTCGCTATTGTGTTAATATCGAGTAATGAACTTGAGATTCTAGTTTGTGTTTTGCGGCTAGGCTCTTACTCTTAGTCTTTGGCAATAGATGTATATTCATCATAGTAATGGCAATTTTTTTTGATAGACTGTATTTAACTCATTCAGAGACTCTGAATGAGTGCCAGAATCCAAGCTCATTTTATTTTAATTTCTATTCTATTTGTCTTTTGGTGTTGTCTTGCTATAGGCTATCTCTCCTTTCTGCTCTGACACCTGCATTTATTTCCTGCCAAATAAGTGCATTATTATCTTAACACTGTCCTTCCCTTTAATACAATAATTGTGTGATTGATTTCACATTTGGTAGGTTTTGAAATGGTGAACTGCCTAGCTGTGCAGCACTGCACTGCAGTAGGCCTATAGGCTACAAAAGTCTCCCTTAAATTCAGTCAAATAAATAATGAAATATTGTTTTAATATATAAATAGATTCACATAAAAGCACAACTCTATACAAAGGCTGTTACTGTGGACGACAAACTGATAAAGCATTACACTTGTTTACAACAGGGTCCACCATTTTCAATTCATCAGAACATTTAAGAGACGTACAAATATACACATCTATATAAAAAACAGGAAATCATGTAAGGAGGTAAAAAGGGAAAAGAAACACCTATAGTAAGGGGATGGGGGGAGACTCGGGAGAGTAGAGTAGACAGTACAGTTACACTGACTGTAGGCCTACACAACGTACACTTATTTGGCAGTGTGCAGCACCACACTTCGGACTTCGGAGTGACTTGGTGGGCACTAAAGCCAAAACGGATTAAATATGAATTATAACCAAATAAGTTGGGAAAGCCATGTTTCTCGTAGAAGTTGCCGATGATCGCTCCCTCCCTCGTTTATGTTATTGTTTTTCGGTGGGTTTTGCAGCCCACGTTTCCACGCCCTCGCTAATTTGCAGCTTATAAATGAGCTCTCAGCATCTCTAGTCCGACGGGACTGTTGTTCAACTAGCCGTGCGTGAAGCGTCTGTCTGTGAATGGAATGGATGCAACATGGCGGAAAGCAGGGCAGCGTAGCCCCACGTCCTTTTCTCTCTTCTGGACCACCACACGGTAGACTGGTTCTGTCCGCAGGCTTCTGGGCGAGCGGTAGGAAACGTGAAGAAGGAGTAGTTTTGCATTTTGCATTCCAGCCGTCAACCTTTGTCCCGGACCCGGAGAACTTTTATTGTTACAGGAGTGCTGCGAGTGAGAAGATGAGCCGCAGGCGACATGCAACAGGTAAACTAGGGGAAAGAACTGACTGACAGACAGACAAGTGCAGCTGGTTTGATGCTGTCCGGGATATATAAATGATCATCACGTGCACACAGTAAAATATTCAATGATTAACTCTGAGATTACAAATGTTCGATTTGGTTACATGTGTAATGTTCTAATATAATGTAAGCTATTCGAGTAAACAAACAAAGACAACACTGGGGAGTTACTGTGAAATAATTTACGCTATTTAATGTCAACGAACCAATAAGTGTAAGTAATGTTCTTTGTTCACACCGCCGGGTGAGCCAACTCTGATGGAGGTTTGGAATTTGCTGGACTGGTTTCTACTTTCTCCAGTGGACTTTTGTTGGAAGAAAAACGTTGGCATCTGTTCAACAAAAATAATCATTTCCCACGAAAAAAAACCCTTTCAGAGGTCCAGGATTCCACCCCCTCCCTGCCTTTGCCTGCAGATCATGTGTTGAACTCTGGAGCTGTACTCTTCCCCGGTAGCTATCATTTCTTCCCATTCAGCCTTTTTATAACACTGTTTAGTTAGGCCAGTATACCATCATGGTTATTATGTTGTTTACTTTGTAAATACCTATAGTAATAGATCAGAATGTGTTCAAACGTTTTTGTGTAGCCATCCATTTTTGTCTCTACACAATATTTAGTTTACTTTTTGTTTTGTCTGTTCCTTTTCTTACCCCCCCCCCCCCCCCCCCTTGTTGCCATATGTGAATGTCTAAACAGGTGCTTTTGATCTGCATGGGTGCCCTTTGATCATTTTCCCAGTGGATGGACAAGTCAAACTCTCCTCTGACCTCAGCAAAGCGGAAGTGGTTGACTTCATAAACTACTTTCTTAACCTTCACAAGTATGTTTACACAGAGGCACAGCCACACACAGAGGTTAACATTTGCACAAGGATGAACTATGAAGGAGAGCAGTGGAGATGATCTTTTATGAAGTTGTATCATAATGTCTCATAATACCAAGTACCCATTCTTTGTTTTCTTCCCAGCAGCAAAAAACGGGAGAAGAAAAGCTTGGTTTCGGTCGTGGCAGATTTGAGGCATGCCTCGCCTGCTACTTCGAGATTTATTGCTGAAACTCTTCATCTTCTTGAGGTATCTGGACGTTTATTTTACACATTTCCCGTTCAGCTCAGAGCTTTATACCAAAATGGTTTGTACTAATTTCAAGGACCCCCAGTTTGGTATGCATTGAATCCACTGAAGTGTACAAATGCAACCAACTAAAACTAATTTCACTGGCGACCCCCTGGAACCCCCTCAAGGACCCCTGGAGATCCAAGGACCCCACTTTGAGAATCACTGACTTATCTACAGTTCAACTTTTTCTTTTTCTTTTTTTTTTAACATTCTTGTTGGTTTGTCTTGACGTGACGCTGGGGTAGTGTTGCATTTGGCATTTGACTTCTTTCCCAGAAACGGACAGCAAATTGAGACTTCTTTCCCGGAAACAGACAGCTAATTGAGATGCAAGGTCACAAATCATCATTTAACATAATTCCTCATTTAACATATGGTTAACCACATGAACCCTAGTGTCCCTATTTTGGTGCAAACATTTGATGAAAATGGCATATCTGAGGTCACATATCCCAATTTGGCAAGTTGTTGTGAACTAGAAGATGGGCCATTTACAATTTAGGCATTCAGCAGATTTGTATGCAGACTAGAGAGCAACTTATACTAGTGTGAAATCGGAATAAGCGGAGTAATCGCAAGCTCTTGTCAATAGACTGCAAGATAAGTAGTCATAAATGGATGGAGATAACAAAGTAGTTCCTCCAAAACATTGAACATCACATTCGACATAGTGGTGGAGAGAAAACAAATCTAAGAAACTATGCATCTGGATAAGTGACCAAGATATATCTGCATAGTAAACTACACTAGCATCAAGAAGGGATGCAGTATTTTCAGCAAAGTGATGTAGTGGGCTACTAGACTAGGCTGCTGTTGCCATCAGATGATCAGAATAACAGCCTTTTGAAATGAAATGTAGTTCTACAGCTGTTCTCCCAGTTAAATTCAGAGATATTTTAGTAAGGAAACGCCTAGCTTGACTTTTGGGTTTAGATTATCCCCCCCCCCCCCCCATCTGTTCTATTTGACTAAACAAAAGGTCTCATTTAGCCAAAGTTTAAGCAGCACAACTCCTTTTTTATCAGCAGAAAATTGTCTTATCGTAGATCTTTTGTGGGCACATGATTTTATTTTCAGTATGCTCTCACCTGATTTTGTCTTTTTTTTTTTTTTTTTTTTAAGCGCAATGTTAACAACTGGAACCCCAGCATCCCTATTCTGGGATGGAACGTTCACCAAATAAGACAGATCCATAAGGTCACAGTGCATTGAGCTTGTAGATTGGCTATTTTTTGGCAATGATTTGTGTAGACTGGAAAAGAGCGTACCAACTTAAGTACAATTGCAGCTCGTGTCAGTTTGACTAACTATAGTGTCTTGCTATGGAATTCCTCTGGGGGCCATCACGGTGGTGCAGGGGAAGAGGAGGTGGTCACATGCACCGTGGGTCACACGCTCCCTTATTTAATAGAAGTGCCTCAGACAATTAAGCTCAGCTAATGCAATTTCACTAAGGAGAATTAATTCATGGCTGCCTCTTTCCTTCTAGATTACATTTGTTTCCCGGAAAAGCTGTACTATTTTCATGATCACACATATGTTGTGTCCTTGGCCTGCTTTGGACATTCTTTGCTGAAAGTTTTTAGTTTTGTTTGCTAGCATAAATTTTCCAGTCTGTCATGCTAGGTCTTTCTCTTTTAACTTCTTCTGCTTTCTGTCTGTCTTAAGGTCCACACGAGGATAGTCCATACTGTGTATATGATTCTGCCCAAAAAGAAAGATGTTTGCAAACTATTACTAAAGCTCCTGGTTCTGCCAAAGTCCTACACTGTGCCGTTCAAGGTATCTGGAACACTTCAATCGTTTTAACCACTTTAATCCGGTAGTCAGGGTTTCAAGAATTCTCCAAATTCAAAATGTCAATGTTGTAGGTTTAATCTAACCTTCCATATGTAATGGTGCTCTTTGTTTGCAGAAAGTCCTGCTGAAAGAAGTCTCTGAGCTCTCCAGCTACATTGACCGAAGCCAGTTAACTGTCTCTTTGGGAGGCTATCTTATATACTGTCATCAAAGCTGGGTTATGTTTATCAAGGTACCGTTTTAATTATTTTTGAGGGGAGCTAGCCCCTCCTATATACAGGTTTAATGTTTGTCTGTTTGTAAACGCCATTGACAATGAAGGGGACATTTACGTCATAATGTAACTCATTACGTCATTGTCTCTTTATTGTTAATGCCGTTTAATGTTTGTTTGGCACCGTTTGTTTTACATCACCATTACATAATCTATTAGCGCCACTCACTTCACACGGGTGTACTGTATTATTATTATTATTACAACAATAAACTGAATTAAGTGATTGTCCAACAATGGATAAATAAGAATACCAAGAATGAATTACCATCTTATACATATTTGATGTACCATTTTTCTGGGCCTTCTGTCTGAGCAGTAGTGTTTCATAAGTGTTTCATAGTCTTTGCCTCCCACGAGTCCCACACACACACACATACACACAGCGCACGCCACAAACATTCTTGCACAAATTTTACACATTTGTACAATATTTTGAGACTCTTATGAAGAACAGTGTTGTGTAAGGCAGTGTGCTTCAGGGCAGGGAAGATGATCAAGGTCTTGTGATCAGCCAGTTTAAAGGGGGTCCGTCTGATATATGGTAACATTGTCCTCTCAGCACACACAATGCAGACCTCTGTAGTAATGTATACACATTGTTGGGGTTATCTGACATACAGTAGCAGAGAAGATGCTTGGCTCATAGTTCTCATGCACCCACCAGCAATGTTTAATTCAGATCTAAGCGTTATTGTGATATGAGACTACATATCTTCTGGGATTTTGGATATTGTAATATCACAATGTGAGCCTTATTTTTTAGGGGCACCAGCCTTTCAAATGTATGTAATGTAAATGTATTTTATGTATAAGAGCGCTCACTTCACACAGGTGTGATTTTTATTTTATAAACTTTTTCTATGATTTTTAAAAAGCCAAATCTACAAACTCACAGATTAGCTATGTTCGCTAAAGACAATTCATATCCTCACACCAATACCGATATTAAGTTCACAAAGTTGATATTGAGGTACTGGGTAAAAAAATATCGTGATATTTGATTTTGTCCATATCGTCCAGCCCTAGTTACCGTACAGAAGAAGCTTGTTTTGTCTCTTGAACCCTAAAAACATTTCTCCCCGGAGAAATAATTGTCCTTAATTGAGGAGAGCTGCAGCTCGATCAGATGATGGGATGTTTTTGTGAACCCATTCATCAGTTCCACCGATGCGGCCCACAGCTATTGTCCGTTACCTTGGTGAAGCTTGCGCAAATGACAGAGTATAATCAGCTGACCTTATTAGCAAGTGAAAGGGGGGCCCCATCGTTTCTTTCCATTAGATTATATATTCAGTCTTGTTCACTGGGATGCTTGAGCCTCTTTGGCCATGTTGACAGTATTCATTAGCCCTGGGCCTGCAAGAAATTATGTAACGTCTAACCTACTTGGCATGCTGTGATGACAGCCACACAATCTATAATTTTATATCTAGCTATTAGTCCTATATGTAATAACCAGCATGTGCTTACTACTAGGCCACCACTTGATGTATGTTATGCACATTTTAAGAGTGAGATTATTTGAAAGTTTAAAATGGGGCTTAAGTGGTTAATTTATGATACAATGCATTAGCCATATCCTTGGGACACAGTCTTCCACATATATACATATGGTAGTTAAAAAGTGTGTCTTGTGCTCCTCCATAGGAGATAGATGCGTTTGTGCAGGACTTCCTGTCAGCAGTGGAGCGGCTGCCATCTTGCATCTCCACCCTACAGGCTCTGAACAGGCTGCCAGTCCCCTCCACTTATGAGGAGCTTCAACGTTTCTGCTCCACCAATGAAGCCAAGTTCCAGCAGCTGAGGAGGCAAGGCTTTAACTGTAGTGTCACTCATTCTGGACATTTCCTAATTTGTAAATGTAGATGAACGTTCCACAGACAAAGTACTGTGTCTATAGGGTTAAAATGGACAGTGGACACAGTATTGGAGAGACACAGACAGAACTTGATCTCTGGAGGGCATGGTTTACTTGGGTGGTTCTAAAGAGGAATGCATTTACAAACCTAATAAGCAATTCTTAAGCAAAAATATTTGCAGAATACTTCCGGTTTCTTGCCTCTGAAGGGGGCGTTAACACTGCACAGCTCAGACTTTCTGCTTTTACCATGGACAATGATTAAAATATATTTACTAGTGTTGATACTTTGCAATATGATAGAAACTGTGTTGGCACTGTCCTTGTCAACCTTGGAATGAATCTTGGTTTACTACTACAGATAATGGGAGAAGCAATAGTAATGTCAAATGAGTACCAACTGAATCGGTCAACTGATTTGTCTTGTATGACCGTATCAAAACAAATTCAGGACTTGTTTCTTTATTTTCCTCTTTTTTTTTTTAAGGGGTTTGTTACTATTTTTATTGTTAAATTTGTATTCATTTAATTTTCAGCTGATGTGGTATTATTATATTAGACATGGTGGGTTGAAACATGCACATATTGAATGAAAATGTATTATATTGGCTCTGCTGTGCAGGGAGCTGGGCCTGGATGAGCTGTTGAGGCATTGTGAACAAGTGGTGGCCAAGCTACGCTACCCTGAAACGGACCCATGCTACCAGGCCATGGCAGGAACTGCACTCTTCACCCACACGGCTTTCGAGATGCTTCAGAACTACAACAGGTACTTTAAGGGCACACCAATTCAGTGTCTGAAACAATACACTGAGACATGGTGCCAAGTTTCTCTTCCTCTTAAGTACTTATAACTATAAGTTCGAACCTAAGTGGTTAGACGGCTACAATTCATGATATAGACTAGGGCTGGGCGATATGACAAAATCTCATATCACGATATAGAATTTATTTTATCACGATAACGATATACTCACGATATAGCATATTTTTTACGATACCTATTTTTTTTTATCTAAAAAATTAGATTTTTGTTCAGGTCGAGTACTGTACTGTACTGTACAAGCTCTCCTCCCTGGCCTCTGTGTGTTAGGCTGCACAACAGTGACACTTGGTGGTGACAATAATTATGCTATTTCCGTGCTCGGATACAGGGACACAGGGACACACACAGCTGTCTATAACTCCATGCGGGTGGGTCTTTTTCTTTTTGATGATCACAACAAAGTTAGGGTCTTGTGTTTTGTTGTTGGAAGCTGTTGCTGAATTAAGGACTTAAAATGGAATAATTTATTTGGAACAATAAAACAAGACAGACACGCAGCAGGAGGACTGCACAGGTAAGCGGAAAGTCTTGGAAGAAGTTTGCACCCGACGACGGACAAGCTCAATTGTTCAACTGTGTAAAACATGCGTGGCTCACGCAGTTTATCAATCTACCCACCCCAAAATATTATACCATTGCTGAAAATTGTTTCAATATGTACCTGAGGGGGCTTTGGAATTTAGCAGAGCTGGGTTACATATAAATGCACTTGGAATAGGAAATGGAGGGGGAGAAATGGAATAGGTAGGGTTTTCTTGTATTTAATGCTACCAACATTCTTGTGGACAGCAACACTCTTGAAAACAAAATATTGCATTGTGGGTTTGAGCTTACAACAGGCCCTTTTGATGATTTGTCAATCAATCAAGTCACCTTAATTCAATTGGCAGATGCCAAAAATATTTTTATATATTTTTTAAATATTTAAATTAAATATTCTTTAAGGGATGTGATCTACCTGCACAGCCTTTGTGATCTGGGCACCCCTGCTCTACACGGTATGCACACAGAATAACTTACTTCCGGGCATAGACATTATCATAGAAGGGTATATGCGTCCTTTGGCTCTGGGGCATATTAATCTCTGCCGCAATTTTACAGGAAGGGAAGCCACAGAACTTTCCTTGGTGCATCACAATGTATGACGCACCATGTGTGACAGGTGTTTCCGATTGTACTAACTAGGCCCGTTTCCGTCTGTAGAGTACAGAGTTGGTAACGATGGAAGTTGGAGATCCATGCCCCAACCGGCTATGCAATACCCCTTCCACCCATGTGTCCCATTTTATGCCTATATGGAGATTATTTACTCTTTATTCCTATATGTCACGGGGCAACCCGTGCCCTATATACAAAGACACTTGAAACTGCTTTCTATAACATGCAAGGACTAATGTTTTAAACTTGTGAAAACTGTGTGTTCACTGATTGTTTGCTAATTGTCTATCCTGCACTGCTGGTGGCATTGCCCTTGATTTAGGAAGGGGCCAAGTGCTATGCAGGGGAGGGGGGTTACTTCTTATGCTAGTATTTGTCATTGAGTGTTCATGCTTATTTATATTTGTTTAATGGTAACACATCTTTAGTATGTTTAGGTTACTTTTATACAAGGGATTATTTATGGCAGTATTTATTTATAAGTATTTATTGAAGAAAGGTTGCTAATTGCTCTGTGTCCTGTGGTAGGATCCACCCCTATTTAAGGGAGGCTGCAGGGACAAGTTAGTTAGTTGGTTGTGGGCTTTAACATGGGTAACAGTCCTGAGGGAGAGCTACAGGGCCTTGTGTGACCAAGGTTTAACCTGAAGAGAGTTCTCATCCTATTTGGTCTTGTTCAATTGTGTTTGCCTAAGTATTTGTTTTGTTGGCCAGTATTTAGTTTGTATGTGAATTGCACTGAAGAAAACTGTCTGGAGGTTGGTGGAGGAGTTTGGGTAAAATAAAAGCCCCTAACGAACATTTCTGACTGTTCTTGGAGCCTTGGCCATTCGGGCAACTTCACATGTGGTGGCAGCGGAAAAGTATGAACAGTTCAGGATGCCTCCCAAGAACCAGCAACAGCAAGCCACAGTCTCAGAGGAAGAGGGTGTCCCAGGGGGAGCCATCGGTGACTTCCAGCCCAAGGTGGACACAACCACTTCCCAAGAGGCAGTGTTTGTTAACAGTGCCAGGCAGTTTAAGACCTTCAGATGGGTCAAGAGGAGTCCTGAGGAGAGGCACGAGCACCAGCTCAACATGGTCAACCCCCAGCTCAACATGGTCAACCCCCAGCTCAACATGGTCAACCCCCAGCTCAACAGAGTCAACCCTCAAATCACCCAGCTCCAGTGGACACTGAGGCAACCAGGGTTCAGCCGATGGCGCCTGCAGAGCAGCAGAACCGGCCGGTGGCAGCGACAGGGCGGCGGCAGCACTGGTGCCAGTGGTGAGGCATGGAGACGAATGGTGACTTTCATTTGTGTTTTCCAACTCTGGGGTCAGAACTGTACAGCGGACCTTCTTTTGAGGACGCCACAGGGGGCGTCTTCTGAAGGGGGGGGAAATGTCACGGGGCAACCCGTGCCCTATATACAAAGACACTTGAAACTGCTTTCTATAACATGCAAGGACTAATGTTTTAAACTTGTGAAAACTGTGTGTTCACTGATTGTTTGCTAATTGTCTATCCTGCACTGCTGGTGGCATTGCCCTTGATTTAGGAAGGGGCCAAGTGCTATGCAGGGGAGGGGGGTTACTTCTTATGCTAGTATTTGTCATTGAGTGTTCATGCTTATTTATATTTGTTTAATGGTAACACATCTTTAGTATGTTTAGGTTACTTTTATACAAGGGATTATTTATGGCAGTATTTATTTATAAGTATTTATTGAAGAAAGGTTGCTAATTGCTCTGTGTCCTGTGGTAGGATCCACCCCTATTTAAGGGAGGCTGCAGGGACAAGTTAGTTAGTTGGTTGTGGGCTTTAACATGGGTAACAGTCCTGAGGGAGAGCTACAGGGCCTTGTGTGACCAAGGTTTAACCTGAAGAGAGTTCTCATCCTATTTGGTCTTGTTCAATTGTGTTTGCCTAAGTATTTGTTTTGTTGGCCAGTATTTAGTTTGTATGTGAATTGCACTGAAGAAAACTGTCTGGAGGTTGGTGGAGGAGTTTGGGTAAAATAAAAGCCCCTAACGAACATTTCTGACTGTTCTTGGAGCCTTGGCCGTTCGGGCAACTTCACACTATATATGGAGTTCTTTGTCAGGCATGCCCAAATATGGATTGTTGTGATGTCAGAACAGGCCAGCTATGGAGACTGGGCAGGGGCCTTTTGTGGCGATTCTGGACAACGTGGGGCCGACTCGACACCATGCACTGCACTCCATGTGGGGGTGTGTAACGCGTGTCTCAAATTTGAAGTCGGTGGGGTGAACGGTTCTTGAGTTACATGGATTACAGACGTACATATGGAGTTCTGTGTCAGGCATGCCCAAATATGGAGTGTTGTGACTTGTGACGTCGGAACAGGCCAGTTCCTATATGGAGCAGGGGCCCTGGGCAGAGGCCTTTCTTTTGTGGTGGTTCTGGACAACCGTGGGCTGACCGAGTTGACACTGGGCACTGCACTCCCTGTGGCAGTGTCGAACACGTGTGTCGAATTTGAAGTACACACAGAGAGAGTGAGAGAGACTTGCATTTATAGTTGGATAAGATAGATGACGGCTCTGTTCCATTCTGGTCCAAAAAGTCAGGGTGCTAGCTATTGTGCATGGTTGGTCTCTTGTCCTCGAGTGGGTTCCAAATGGCCCCATATGGGTGTGTGACTCTGGTGGCCGGGCTACACTGGGGACGGAACAGAACCGTACGCAACTAGACAATTAGTCCATCCCATAGGGAGTTCCATATTTACTGTATTATAATCTTTCTCTGATGGCGAGGGGCTGCGTAACCCGTGCGGACACACGGAAAAATGAGCATGTAAAACGGGTAAAGATTCACTGTCAACCTGTGCACCGCACCATTCTGTCCCCAGTGTAGCCCGGCCCTGAGAGCCTCTCAGAGTTATGGGGGACCTTCAAATTAAATGGTTTGAGAACCACTGTGTACACTAAATGGAACAGAGCCGTAATTTATTTAATTGGTAACACCTTGAAGTAGCAAATGGGCCCGGAAGTAGGAAGAGTTGTGTGCATAGAGCCTATAGTACACAGCAAACTCCTGGATGTGAATTTGCACATAGGATTTTGCTGTGTATATTGTAGTAATAGTCTTGTGCAATTGAGACAGACGCTTTCATCACATGGTTAGACTAGTCATATGTCTCATTGTTTTTGTCTAAAGGATAACTGCCGCTGTGGAAAAGGTGGAGTTGGTGTGGCAACAGGCCTTTTCTACGGCCAGGATTCATCTGCACATCTTGCAGCTGCGCGAGGAAGCAATGAGGGTAGGCAAATGGGTGGCTTTTATTTGGGACTCATTTGTTTTGTTCCAGGAACTGAAATTAAAGAGTGCCATATACACATGTATATTTGGAATGCTTATTGTTCATATGCAATGTTTTGAAACCTAGGATACATGTTAACCTTTATTAACATGATGATAATAATTCATGTCCTCTTGTCGTGCATTCATTGATGTTTGTAGTCACGGTTTTGAAAGCTTATCATAGTAGCATTTGTCTGCTTGTCCTTGCAGATCAGTGAGCAGATTGAAGCTCTTTTGAAAGAAAAGCTCCAGCCATATAGAATAGAGATTGCCAACGACATCACAAAGGCCCGACAGCTGAAATCAGACTTCGAGTCCTCCATCTACACCTTTGCTATAGTATGTATTTTTCTGCTGTGGTATATTTTCTTGGGTCCCTGCATAGATACTATACATCCACAAAGACTATACTGTAAGAGTGTAGTCTGCTGGACCTCATTCACTGAAATCTTTGCTGCAGTAGTCTACTTGATGACAGTTTTATCTGCACAGTGGACATTTTTCCCCTGTGGTTATCGTGGCATGTGAGAATAAGCTGAACCACAGTGCGGTATGTCATATTCTGTGTATTGTGTCTATCTCTGCCTCCTCAGGCACTAGTCCGCTGTGCCGAAGACGTGATTCACACATTGGCAGAGATGCTGCCATTCGGTGACAGCCAGGCCAGGGAGAGGTGGGTCTTGGATTTGGAGATTCTGAAGGACAGGCTATACTCTGCTGTGGACTTCCCATACCAAACACTCAGAGCAGTGTCCGACTTCTACTATTACTATAACAAGGCAAGTTCTCTGTGAACCTAGGAATGTGCGCTTGCTCTGCTTAAATAATCAGGTTGTGACAAGGACTAAAGTGAATAACGGAGCATGGCAAAACGATTGCAATAAAAATAAGTAGTGCAAATAAAAAATTATCACAGCGTTAGTTTATACAGGGGAAGTGAGTCGCAAGCCTAGCTGTAATCGGCGTCTGTCATTCACATGTCAGTTGATCATTACATCATACATTCATATTCCAATCAGAATTCATGCTGAATGCAGACTTATCATTATTTTCTACCTATCCCCATCCCTACAGTCCAACAGCTGGTACAGCCTGGTCCTCTGTGAGAACTTCCTCCAGGAGCTCCTGTCGGGTGTTGACGGCGCACCCAGACACTGGTCGCAGGGAGCCCCCGTGTGGAGGCAGGCTTTGTCTGCCTTCCTGAAGAGGAATCCCTGCCCTGCTATGGAAGACCTGGTGCAGCTGGCACATCTCGCCAACGTCATGCCCGACGGCCAGCTCCAACAGACGGGCCAGCAGCTGTCTGAGCGGTGAGCGCGTGGTCATGGAAGATATGTTGAACACTTGCAAACTGGTGTCCCTCTTTTGGGCATTACTGTCAAACTAATAAAAAATAAAAAATGATATGGTTAATTGCACTGTATTCCCTGAAGCTAGCGTTTTCACCTCCTACAGATGTATGATCCTCAGGAAGCTGCTCGGCTGTCAAGGGCCTGCGGCCATCAGCGACCTCCGACTGGCTCTGCAGTGGCAGTATGACTTCTTGAGACACGCCAACCATCTTCCCCAGGCTCCCACTGACCCCGTTAACAGTGGAGGAGCTGCGAGCATCCAGGATGCCTCCCATACCACATGTCCCCTCTCCAGAGAAACATTGCGTAGATCACAGGACGATATCAAGAAATCATCTCGTATATTGCAGGACGATATCAAGAAATCATCTGGTAGATTGCAGGACGATGGCAAGAAAACCTCTCATAGATTGCAGCACGATAACGCGCAATGCTCTCTTCCAAACCTGAACCAATGGGGAACTGGGAAGGAAGCGAATCCCCCCCGAACCAGCCCTGTGGGTACTGGAATGGCGTTGTTGGTTGAGGGCAAGCCCCCCTCTCTCAGCTCGTTTGACTCTGGCTTCGATGGGGCAGGAAGCAGCGGTCACCTGGAGGCCGGTGGAGGGAAAGAGGGCTGGGAAGGACCGTGCAGGTCGGCAGGAACCAGGGACTCGTTCAGACCCATTTCCAGGTAGAGTTGTCATGATCCTGAAGTTTTGATGATTAATTAATCTATATATATATATTATATACAGAGTTGGGGTCCGTTACTCATGAAAGTAATGCACTACATATTACATATGAAAAAAGTAATGCCTTACATTACTTTATTACTCCCTGGAGAAAGTAACTAGTTACATTACTCGTTACATTACTTTTGCGTTACTCTATAAAATCGCCTGAGATGCATTGTCAAATAATAAATCTTATCCTACGACAACAACATAATATTTAGTTTGGGGTCTGTGAGGCCAAATCTCATCAAATGGTGGTCCATGGCTAAAATGCAGAATACATACTGGACCTTGATATGAAAATGGTTGAAAACCACTGTACCACGTGGTTCTAGGCAAATATTAACTTTCCCAATATATATTCAAATAAAAATAATGAGACTGAGATAAATCAGTAGCCTATATGTTCACAGTGCTTTAGGATCCCTTTCTTTATGATGTGGAGTCCCCTGCTCCATTGCTCATTAAATGTAGTTTTTCATTTCGGCACATTTGGTTTATTTATCTCTGCATTAACTAACTAATGATTGTGAGAGCACACGTTCTACAACAAACAGACCCTCCCACTGGCAGTGTTGCCAGGTTTTAGAAGAGAAACAAGCAGCCATGTCTATGAAAACAAGCCCAAAAGAAGCCTGACTGGTCTATTATAAAACAAGCCCAAAGTCGCTTATAGTAAGCGGACATGGCAACACCCCAACGCCTGCTCTGTCTCTGACAGTGGGAGACTTAGCCCCATATGTGCCCTCTCCCTACGCTCATTCTGTAGCTCCGAGATGAGGTCACACACTGGGCTCCTCCCACCGCGTTTCAGAAACGGTGCAAGTTTCCACAATAAGTGTTTCTTATCCTTACCACACCATTAATCCAAAACGTGTAGGGCCCATGCAGGTTTACACTAATTCAAACTTAGGATCGGCCCAGAAAATCCAACTAGAGATTTGAACTGAGCCTTTACGTCCCGTAGTCGCTTCCATGTTTATCAAGGAAGTGTGCGTGTGCGCGTGCATGTCGAGTGAACTGAAGTCAGTTGGAAATTTTCGACCAGGGGAGGCGCCGGGGAGGCGCTAAAGCTTTTCAACTTCCTTGATAAACATGGAAGCGACTGACAAAATACGGGACGTAAAGGCTCAATTCAAATCTCTAGTTGGATTTTCTGGGCCGATCCTAAGTTTGAATTGGTGTAAACCTGCATGGGCCCTACACGTTTTGGATTAATGGTGTGGTAAGGATAAGAAACACTTATTGTGGAAACTTGCGCCGTTTCTGAAACGCGGTGGGAGGGGCCCAGTGTGTGACCTCATCACGGAGCTACAGAATGAGCGTAGGAAGAGGGCACATATGGGGCTATGGGAGACTGGGAGCTTGCTGTGCACAGTGTGCAGCGGAAAAGTTCTGCGGAGATTTTAATACCGAGACAACGTAAATGATAGTTATGACACAAGCACTGTAGGCTATATCACAAAAAAACGGACAATGATGACGGCCAGAGGTTGAGTTGGGAGGAGGACAGGTGGGTCTAAAACCGGACGTCTGGCCACCCTACGAGTCCACGACAGTAACGAAAAATGCTGTGCTGCTGATGATCTGACACCGGTTTGACATGTTCTAGCCCGTACTGCGTTGCCAGCGCACCATTAGTGTTCATGTTCAACTCATCTCCGTTGTGTGCATTATTCTCCAAAGCAACACTGCTGAAAGCAGCCACATGACGCAAGTAACGAGGCGCTGCAGCGACCAGTAACTGTAGTGTGATTATCAAATTTGGAGGAGTAGTGTCGTTATATTACTCGTTACCGACCAAAGTAGTGTCGTTACAGTAACGAGATTTTCCGTTACTCGTTACACCCAACTCTGATTATTTATATATATATATATATAGAAATATAAAACGGGCCATGCATTTACTAATTGTTTTACCGACAAGCTCCGTTGTGAGCTCGTAGATCAGCTATTGTTCAACAGATTAATTGATGGGATAAGTGGAAACAATCCTGACGATCATCACAAATGATTGCGATCAGGTGATCATGTCGTAATTGTGGGCCTGGCCTCTTTCCTAGGCAGCCGCAGATTCACGAAGAGAACGCGTCCAGCATGTCCGACTCTCAAGAGTGCAGAGACGACTTTGATTTGGCCTCGGTGGGAAACTGCTCCAGGGCCAGCGTCCGGGTCCCAATCCCCCAGATCACCGTGGATTCCCTCAACCTGGAGATCAAAGTGAGACGGTCGACGAGGCTGCCTGCCAACCCCTGGCTCAGCCTGCCCGTAGACGACCTGGAGAAGTCGTACACCGTCACGGTTACCCAGAACCCCCCGGGGTCAGCCTCGCAGCAGAGAGACCCCCAAGAATCTGATCCTTCAGAACTCTACCGCCGTCATTTTGACGTGTCCATCAGGTAGGGCTGCAACTATTGATTATTGTATCCATTTATTCTTGTATTAATCTAGCGGCACTAATCTGAGAGGATGGCCATGGAGTTCGAGATGGCTTTGACCTCATATCTCACAGCACACGCATGCTTATTTGACATTTTACACAATTGCTACGTTGTAACATCTGTGCCCAGAGTCACATTGGTTTCTATGCATTTTTTGTTTGCTATGCACCATTTTTCATGTATTTTATTATTTTCTACCAGTCTACTACGCTGCTGGACTATATGCCATGAGAAACCAGTTAGATACATGTGTTGCTATGGCAACAGGCAGTGATTGGGAAGCCCCGCGCACAGCTCACCTGGCTGATGGAGTGAGGGGCAATCACATTGTTTGAGCCACCTGGAGAGATTGACTCTGGCAGTCCAGAGTGGAGGTGTAGAGAGACAGACAGTACTGAGGAGGCAAGAGGAATATTTCCCAAGTCTTGCCATACAGCCATTTGGATTTTTCCCTT
Source organism: Protomyctophum parallelum (assembly GCF_964188405.1). Classification (NCBI taxonomy): domain Eukaryota; kingdom Metazoa; phylum Chordata; class Actinopteri; order Myctophiformes; family Myctophidae; genus Protomyctophum; species Protomyctophum parallelum. Next base: position 9,407,717 of record NC_139717.1, read on the forward strand.
TAATATTGGATTCTACCTTTGGATTAAGAGACCTTCTGGTTTGGATTTCGATCGAGGACGGACTTTGCGTAACGGTGTAAAGGGTGGTAAGAGGAGACTTGCCACTACACAACATTGACCGGGTTCCATTTTGGATTTCTTTTTGGACATTTAAGTTAGCTTTGGACAGTGCCAGGACACTTGAGCTTCACACCCATCCCTTTTGAGGCGGTTTATTTTATTTTGATTTCATTAAGTGAGTTGAGTTTATTAAATCACAGTTAAGCTTATTTACTGATTCCGGTAGTGATTGTTATTCTGAACTGACCCACCACCTCCCTCATTTTTGCTATAATTGGTTTATTTAATTATTATTGTAACCGTTATAAAGTACTCTGCCTGACCGAGTCTGCCAAGGTTTTCACGTATTGTACAGTAAGCATGACACTGCCTTTTCACACTATACCATTGCTGGCTACTTCCTGAAGTCGTGCAATGTCATTTTCGTCATCACATTACAGTAGGTCCTAGCCCCTCTCGGAACCCCCTGGGTCAGCCCAATCTATCGTGCCGAACTGGGCTGACCCATTGGGTCCCTGTGCGTTTGAGTGATTCTGTTCATTTGAGTGATTCTGAGTGATTCTGTTCGTTTGAGTGATTCTGATTCTAAGAGCTCTAAGTTACAACGGATACCGCTGGGAATTCTCCTGTGCCGCGGAAGCTGTTAAGTATTTTTAATCTTTGTTTGACCGATTTGGTCGCTTTGATTCTTTTCTTCCTTCCTTGTTTATTGACCGGTTATTGTACCGCCTCCCGCTGTGCGGTTGGCTTGTGCGTGGCTACGTTCCTGCCTCTGATCTGCTCTGTCATGGCTATAGCCACTAGCTAGCCAGATAGGCGGTACAATGAGGTGTCAATAAATAAGGAAAGAAGAGAAGAATCAAAGCGTCCAATTTCAAACAAAGATTAAAAATACTTAACGGCTTCCGCGGCACAGGATAATTCGCAGCGGTATCCGTTGTAACTTAGAGCTCTTAGAATCAGAATCATTCAAACGAACAGAAGCACTCAACGGCTGTTTATTTATGTTTGCGTACCCGGTAGCAGGGTAGCGGTGGAATAGGACCCCATGGTACTGGGTCTCAAAAATGACAGAAACTTCAGTACCATTGGTTTCTGACTTGTGGGGCTAAGTAGGTCCCCCCCCTCCACCCTTTTTCCCTCAAAAACATTTTTATAATATATAATATTTTTTTACGTCAACGAATCGATAAAATTTCCCATTTTGATAATTAAATTGATTATTCTGATCAAATACTTAAGCCCTATTTTCTACTCAAAAATGGCAAATAGATAAACAGGCAAACATGTGGTGCCCTCTGCTATTTTTGCTACTTATGCAGTTGTTTAAAAAAAATTGACTCACTTTTTCAAAAGCAATGATTGTATCAATTTCATTAGTTTGACTAACTGTTGCACCACTTGCCTTAGGTCCCGGGACCTGCCCACGCAAACGGAGGTACCGCCCAGCACGCAGGACAAAGGGCTTTGGACCAGGGATTGGACACTGCAGTCCCAAAGCAGCTGTGAGGATCCAGAGCTGAGCTCCATTTGCAACGTCCTGTCTAGCACCATCACCGAGGGGCAAGACCAATCCAACTGCATCACAGAGGGGCACCCCACTCTGCTCTGGGATTCATATGACTTCCATGATCAACATCAAGATGCCACTGATGGGTAAAACTAATTTCTACCAGTAAGATCTCCCCTGCCCACTTGGGTTGGAGAGATGATTGCGCTTTGAGCTTCAGGCAATACCACTCAACTAGTAGGCTCCACATTCCTCAATAGAATAGTACCACTGCAGATGTACTACTAGTTATATTGTATTACCATCATACAGATTTCATTCATTAATATAAGTTCCAGGTTGTAGCTTTAAATCATGTCGGTTATTTTAAGTGATGGACATGGCGCAATGTACGTTTTTGCCAAATGGGTACAGTGGTAAATGGATTCTAAGCAGTCTAATTCTGCTCGCTTCTTGACGGCTTTTAAATCTTTAAAACTAATTTCTTCTTCCTGGCTTTTAACTCCTTTGATTGTTTAAGCCTGAGCCTTAAGCCTCGGTTTGCGCCTTGGCTTATGTCCTGCTTTAATCTTTTGCTTTGTGCAAAATTTTTTTCTTCTTTGGTTTGGTTGATCATTGTAAATGTGCTCTATAAATAACGTTTGATTTAAACAATTCACCAGATGCGAACAACCGAGATGGGAGAACAGCCCTCATTTGTCTGCATTTCTTTCCATTCTTTTCCAGATTAAGCAGTTCAGATGTGGGCTTTTGTCCAAAGGATTGGGATGTGAAGGAACAGGAGGGTCTGAGGGAGGTAGAAGAGATTCTGGACAGAGCTGATGGAATACTACAGGTGAGGTGTCAACCATTTGAACAAAGCAATGCTTAATGTTAATGTCTCACCTACAGTATGTTGAGTTTGGACTTTGGAGGAAGTTTGAATGAAAGGAAATGCTGTTAAGAATATTTCTGTCACATTTTCAATTATGGTTTTCTACTAGGGCTTTCATGACTACAGATTCTTACTAGTTAACTAATTTGACCTAGTTAGTCGATGTTTACCTATTATGAAATAAGATTCAAATACAAATTTAGTATGCATTTTATTGGACTATGTTTTTGGGGGGTGCAGGAGGAAGAAAAGGTTCTGGCCCAGGAGGTCCTGCTGGATGTTCTGTGGAGATGGGATAGTAAGGACCATATTAGTGTGGTATGTTAATACATTATTTATACAGAAATATCTCAAGGTGTGTACTTACTAGGGGTGCAACAGTTGAATACTCAAAGAAATTATGAAATTGGTGAAAAATACATTATCTGCTATTTTACAAAAAGTACAAAATTTGGCTTAAATTAGTGGATTATTCTTCACATTGAATATCTTTATTTTATATATATTTTCTAAAATGTCAAAACTCAACCTTTCTTAATTATCCATTAATCCAAAAATAATTGATGCAAAAATGTGCAGTCCTAGTATTTACCTTTAACCGTGAGAAAACATTTGTGCAATGCCCATGCTCCATTTTCCAGATGTCCCCCAGCGATCTGATCGAAGCCGGTGTGCTAGGCCTCGAAGATGGCCTTGCCTCTGGCGACCTTGAGGACCACAGTGACTGGAAACCACTGCATTCATCAAGTCAAACCGAGGCTCCTCCCGAGGACCATGAATGCCACGTTGAAGCTGTGAACCCAACGCGACCCCGCAACCGGGCGGACCTGCTGACAGAGCTCCGGAAGGTCAACATCCTGGACGAGCTGATCGTCGAAGAGAGCCTGAAGATTCACAAGCTCAGACACAACGACAACGTGGAGGAGACTGCCGCGACAACTGGGCCCTCGATTACGAGGGAGGTCTTCAGGCTGCAGCTGGAGAGGGAGAAAAAGGAGGTGGAGAGGATGGAAAAGAGCTTAAAGAAAGATCGGGACCAAGAGCGCAATGTCAAGAAGCACAGGAGCAAAGCCAAAAAGATTGTGAAATGTTCTGCACTGGAAAAGATGCGAGCGGAGAACGCAGACGAGGGATTGCTCTGTAATGGCCTCTCGTCAGGAAGTCTAAGCGAGTGCAGTGACTTGACCTCAGTAACTCGACACAATTCCTTAGAACCGTGCACCAATACATCCAGTAGCACTACAGTATCGCCTGATTCAGATCCACTTGTAGATGGCCAGAGTAAAGACGGCGCTGACCCAAGCTATGATCCAAAGGGCCTGAATGGGTCTGTCGCTGAACCCACAGCACCCAGCATGACTCCATTCATGGATCTGAAGGAGTCTTCTGAAGGGATGAAAAAGGAACCTCAGGAATGTATGAATGCAAAGGAATTGGATGCATGGTCAGAGCCAAACGGCAACACATTAAGCCCAGAAGCTACCACGATACCAGAAATGGGACCGGGCGACAGAGCTTTTGATCCAGGCGGTAACTCAACATACGCTCCTGTGCCTAAACCGCGAAAGGCATCACTTTGTGCAAGCTCCCATATCGCAGAAACGGAGTTTGCATGTATAGTAGTGCCCCCTGGTGATGCAGCTCCCACTTTTCAACAAGGTGACACACGAGACGCCCTACCGAAGCCCAAAGAGAGAAAACACAAGTCTCTGGTCAACTGTGACGCCATCGTATTAAATCCCAATGTCAAAGAACACCGTAACAACAATAACAATAACAGCCGCCTGACTGAACAATTCATAAATCCCAATGTCAAAGAACACAATAATAACCCCCTGACTGAACAAATCATAAATGTCAAAGAACACTGTAACAACAATAACGGCCCCCTGACTGAACGGGCCATGGTCTCATTCGATGAACCACAGTCCGCTAATGAAACCTCTCCCCAAGAAAAAACAAACGTCATGGTGCCTCCTGAATCCGTAGGCACTTTGCACAAAGATCCTGACGACCAAACGGAGGCTGGTTCTTCTCCTGCTGCAGACGGGTGCCTAAACCCACAGTCGCCACCACAACCAGAGGACCCTCCCGATTTACCTGTCACGTGTGACCCGGGTGGAGGCAGAGGGTGGCGTAAAGAGATGTCCACTTGTGAGGACACCCGGATGGCTGGCACGAGGTCACCTGTGCAGCCTCAACTTGGCGACATCAATGTCAGAGCGGTCAGTTTGTCCTTTTTTCTTTCTACAGTACATTTTAGTAATCTTTCTTTTGTACAGTATATGTACAGAATATAAGTATAATATAATAAGTACTTTGATTATAAGACAACCCCCATTTTTCAAGACTCTTTGTGGAAAAAGGACATTGAATCTTAAAATAGTCTAGTCCCCGATTATAATATAACCCTTTTTTTTAAGACATTTGCATTTGAAAATAAAAAACGTCTTATATTCAGACCAATGGGGTATATATTTTTTTATATAAAGTTGCGTTCAAGCTACATTACCACACCTACTCTTAAAAAAATAACTTTTATACACGCTACACTTAACTACAACTACAACATGAAATTGACTGAGCAGTGAAAGCTATGATGCCATACTTATTTCATCAACGTTTTTGTTCAAAACCTCCCCCCCCCCCCCGCAGATGACAGATTTCAAATCCCCTATAGTGTTGGATACAGGTTCTGGTTTGATGAAAGCTGGATTTGCTGATCAGGACCTTCCAACAACCATATTCCCAACCATTATTGGGCTGCCAAAATATGAGGTATTACTTGTGTGCTAGTTCTAGTGCATTTAAATGCTAGAAATGGTCTGCTTCTAATGTGCAGTACTGATCAGCAGTTGTGTTTTTGCAGGACATAATTAATGGTCACATGGAACGAGACGTGTTCATTGGACATGAGGCTCAGCACATGAGAGGTGTCCTTGCTCTGAAGTACCCCATAAAAAATGGAATAATTCAAAACTGGGATGAAATGGAAAAGGTAAAGATTCAACATGCGATTGTGTGTGTGCTCACGCTCACATGTCATCTTGATGCCACCTCTTCTGAGCTTGTAGAGCAACTGTAGATGGCATTCTCCATCACTTTTTGAAAGTTTTTAACCAAAATAGGGACATAACATAAATGTATTGATGTCATCCTATAAACTTCATTCAGGTGTATCTTGTAATGCAAATAAATTAGACTATTAAGACTGTTAACAGACCCATCTTTGTTCAGACGGTATTATTTATCACATTGTCCTACTTCATTCATAAAGCTAGTGCTTGTGCATATTATTACTAAGCCTTAAGGGAATGCATATTATTACTAAGCCTTAAGGGAATGCAGACTATTCTCCTGTAGTCATCATTTCCCAGTTTGTCCACGGTCTTGAGCCAGCAACTATCCAGTTACAAACTGGTGTCCTGGCTAGCTCACACATCATGATGATGCGATTGTAGATCGTGGCCTTCATCAGAGCAAAGTAAAACCAACCAGTCATCCTTGTGTTATTGTTTCAGATCTGGCATCACACCTTTCAGCAGCTCCGCGTTGACCCGGAGGACCACCCGGTTCTGCTGACCGAGGCGGCCATGAACCCCCTGGTGAACCGGCAGCGCATGGTGGAGGTCATGTTCGAGTGCTTCTGTGTGCCATTCACCTACGTGGCTATGCAGGCTGTACTGGCGCTCTATGCGGCTGGGAGGACCACAGGTTATTGGAATGCCCATTTAATTTCTTAGCCCAGCGTTTGTATGGGGACCCCATCTGCGATTATCTGAAAATAACCAATCTAAAAGCTCTAAACGCATCTCACAACATGATGGCTTGTGGTGGACATTTTTCTCAAAAATATATTTTTGCCACAGACATAGAAAATGAGTAGTCCAACACAAAGAGCTTAAATTTCCATTATAGGTCTGCAACTCTCTGTCCTTGAAAATAAAACGCCTGAGAACCTCTGTCCTAGTGGACTCCTAATGTGTCATAGTAAATCTGTGTCCTATTATTCTGAAGAACATTATAATGGTGTGTAAAAACAAAATCTAGAATTTGCCACGGATGAGGCTTGCCAACGACACATTTGTCCGTGTACAGACATATTGATGACCCCTGATCACAATGCCTTGTGGAGGATCCTCAGAGCCCACTTTGAGAACCACTGTCTTAGTCACATGAACCCTAGTGTCCCTATTCTGGGGATGTTGTAATAGTCGACCATTAAAAAAAAAGGTCATCTGCCAGCTATCTTGTCATGTAAATTATTTTCTGTTAAATGTAAATAATTATGTTCTTTGTCTGTAGGTGTGGTGTTTGACTCTGGGGATGGAGTGAGCCACAGTGTGCCGGTATATGATGGATACTGTCTAGCTCATGCTGTGCAGCGTGTTCCTCTAGCAGGCCTGGATGTCACCATGCATCTGAAAAAGGTGTTCATTCAGTCATATGTTTTCAGTCATACATTCATTGTTCTGAGCACTGCTTAAGCTGTTGACTGGGGTCTCACATGGCTCTATAATTCTGCCCCCTTTTTTCCCTCTCCACCAAATCTCCATCAAAAGTAAATGATTAAAAGAATGTTCACTTTTAAGACGAGCCCAGAATAGGGACTGTAGGTTTTAGGTGGTGATATCGTGCAACAGTTCGGCAAATAACAAGTGAGCTCTATATGGTATGGTCCCCTATGGACCAAAGCACATGTATACATGCATTAAAGATAACTCTCATGGTCCCCTAAAAAGCTTCTACAGGAGCAGGGGGTCTGCATGCGGACCACTGCAGAGATGGAGATAGTGAGGGAGATGAAGGAGAAATGTTGCTGCGTTGCTCTGAACTATGAAGTGGAGCAGACCGGCAGGGGGTCCGCCAGCGGAGAGATGTATTACACCCTGCCTGACGGACAGATCATCTGCCTCAACACGGAGAGGTTCAGGTAACACCCTCCGGGGAACACTCTACCTAATGAGCAGAGGCTGTGTGGTGTCGCTTTATTCGCCCATTAAGACGAGGCAGATTCTACAAAAAGCCTGTATCTGCTGTATATTTAGCAGACGCTAAAATGTATAATAACACGGATGCTTTTTCCAGTGGTTCTTAAACTTGTACATTTCAAGAAGACCAAATTACTCTGACTGAACGTATACAAATGGAACCCTTACAGCTCCATTTGGTAGCATTATTTTGTACACTCGGATACAGGGTCTATCTGGAACCCCCTCAAGGAACCATGAGGATCCCTGGACCTGTCAAGAACCACTAATCTATTCTATAAATATAACTACATATTATTTACTCAACTGATCTATATCTTCCGCAAGTCTCTTGTTTAGGTACCGGTAATTGTACTTGCCGACTTCTCTCTCCTCGCTCTCTCTCTCTTTTAAATAAAAACGCTATTTTCGTGCTCGGACACAGCCACACGCATAGCTGTCTATAGCAGGTCACGACTGAATGGCTGGAAAATGGAAATTAATCGTTTAGTTTACTGGTTTCAGTATTAATTTATGATATATTCATTTATGATATATTTTCTCTATTAAGGTTATTTTTGCAGTCAGTTTGTATTGAGGGTGGGGGCGAGACATGGCCAAAGCATTTCCGGGCGTTCCCAGCCAAAAACGTTGAGAACCCCTGGTCTATAGGAGTGGTTGCAACCACAATTTATTTTACTCAAAAGCCACACAATCACCTGCCCCAGATGGCTGACTCATTCACACTTTACTATTTGCTACTTTGTGTGAATAGTGTACAGAAAACCTGATTTGTGGCATGCAGAGCAGACTACTCAAGACAGGTCACACCACTTTCTTGCAGATCAGATTTGTTTATAGAGTAAACCAAACCTGAGCTGTATTCCTGTCAAACTACAAACCTGAACTGTGTAGTTTACTTTTTACAAAGGCAAAAACCCATAATGTGCTTATCATAGATCAAATCTACTCACGAATGCATTGTGAGATTGTAGCTCTGCTATTTTCACAGAATGCTCCCCTTTATGACATGGCTAGATGTGTTAAGTCAAAGTTTTGTCAAAGTGTCTGATTTGGTCATAATCTACAGTCTAAGGGACCAAACAGATTCTTCAAAGAAAGGCTGACTATGGCAGTCTGTGATGCTGTAGGCTTGACGCAGGACTTGTCTTAACCCAGGTCAACCGGTTTGGTTTTACTTATCCAGGGCCCCTGAGATTCTCTTTAAACCAGAACTGATTGGACGAGACCATTATGGGATACACGAGAGCATTTTCAAGTCGATCCTGTGCTCAGACATTGACCTACGACGGAGTTTCCTAGGGAACATTGTTCTGTCAGGTATGGTTTTACCGTTTTGTTCATTACACACCGGCCACCTACTTGTTGTTAATGATTTTTGGAAGAAACCATACAAGCGTTGTATTTTGTAATACCTTTCAACCTGGCGTCCCTACTTTGGGCATGTCATCATAGGCAAAATCTTCACAACATAAAAAAAAAAAAAAAAGGCTGATCTGCAAGCTCATGTCACATTGCGATGTGTTATGATCTACCGTATTCATTATGTGCCTTTCGCACATTTTGAGGGGCTGTCAATTACCATGAAATGGGGCTTTTAAGTGGTTAAACCTATAACCCAGTAGGGCTGTTATGATGTTGATATACAACTCACTGTGGCACTGAATTTGATAACCTTCATTGGATATAATTCTTTCCCCCATTCCACCCAGGTGGAAACACGCTGCTGCCTGGCCTGCCAGAACGTCTGCAGAGTGAAATCGGGGGCATGGTGCCGGCGGACCTGGCAGACTGTGTCCACATCAACAGTCCCAAGGACAGAGACTTCAGTGTGTGGAGCGGTGGCGGTGTGCTGGCCAACCTGCCATCCTTTTCTTCTGCCTGGATCAGTCGTGAAGAATACGAGGAGTTTGGACCACAGATCGTCTTCAGAAAATGCTTCTGAGCTGAACTCGGATCTGCTGGTACGTGGATTACTGTATAATGTGTACTGGTAGCTGCCAAAGAAACAGACCTTGTCCTGCACTTATCCTGGCGTTCTGCTTCAATAGTATTGCAGTGTGCTCCGCTGCCAATTATTTCCTAAATGCTGTCGAAGGAGCTGAATGGTCATCCAGAGACAAAGACCTCTAATATCTCAGCCTTTTGACTTGCAAGACGGGTCGTATCTCATAAAGAACAAAATATGGCATTTTCAGACTGCGTTTCTCCCCAAATATCCGGAACCTTCAAGTTCTTCAGTGGCCACGTCTTCTGAACATCTCAATGTGCAATACAGCGCTTCCATGGTGCCATGGTTCTGGTCTAAACGTACAGTAATAATACGCTTTTAAATGTTTAGTTTTCTGTCTGTCTTTTCTACGTTACTGACTTTTGTATTAATTTGATCCTTGTCATCAGGCAGAGTCTTGACCTATGCTCTCTATAATGGGAGCTCTTACTTGAAATAAGCAGGCGTGATTTTTAACCTGCCACTGAGGTTATGCCTCCATAACTTGCTCATCAAGACTCACGCATGTGACAAGGATGAAATTGCTTTTTATTAATTAAGAGTTGTAATTTTCCTCAAATAGGTTATGTGTGCGTATCCCTGTGTGCTGTTGGTTATTTTTGCAGCACAGGTAAACACTTGGAAGATTAGAACTACAGTAGAATTAGGCCTCGTTAATATATATGGCCTTATTTTTATTTAATTTTTTTGTCACAATACCCAATTTCAGGACAACTACTTTAGGGACACACAGAAGACATGTGAGAACATATTGATCAAATTTAAATCTATCTAAGTTATATGTTCTAAATGATTATAGCTAAAATATTTTTAATTTAATTTAAATTATAATCGTATCCATGTGATTCGGTGCAAGTTTTAAATGTTTTAATTGCATTTAAATTATTATCTTATCCATGTGACTGGGTGAAAGTTACAAAAGTGAAATGCAGTTCGGCAACACAACCATTCCCTTTCCCATTTTTTCCCCTATTTTTTCTGGGGGTAGGGGACGTTGTGCATGTCCTCTGTCAGGGCAGAAATCATGACTCTAAAGCCTAATTTATACTTGGTTATGTGATGTGTTGCACACAAAAAATTACTTAATTCTGGAATATCTCCATAAAGGCGATGGCAAGCGAGGGAGAAGAAAGTCTGTGTTCAATGTCCTCAAATCCAGTACAAGAACCTGTGTGTTAAAGTAGTTCTGTTCAAGAACATGAACACGTCACTGCTCTTGTAAGTCTACCTACCGGTACTGTAGGTGATGATGGGGAGCAAGTGTTGGTTGATGCCACCGTTGCCACGTAAACTGACTTCAAACAAATCTTACAAATTCCACGCAAATCGGAGTAAGACATTTTGTTATCCTGAGACCCAGTATTCATACTCTAGTATCTTGTAGATTGGCTGTTTGGTGTGCAACACCCACATGCAACTTAAGTCAGGCTATATACTTTGATGAACCTGCTCATCTGATGGTGTATCGCTATCAGGTTGTCTGGGCAAGAAAAAATGTACTATTCATTTAAGTTGTTGATGATAATCAATACACTAGTGGTTCTCAAAGTGGGGACCCCCAAGGGTCCTTGAAGGAGTTCCAAGGGGTCCCCAGCATAATGAGCGATTGATAGTTGGCAACCAAGTTGAACCTTAAAAGCCTGTGACTGGCAGTGTACAAATGGGACCAAAATGTGTACACTGTAAGAGTTATGGGGGTCCATGAATACACAAATTAGGGGTCCTTGAAATTAAAAGGTTTAGGAACCACTGCCGTACGGGACCAGCAAACTGGAGTGAAGACGGAACATAAGAATGCACCAATAATGGTGCAGCACTGGTTGCTGGTGGTTGTATGATGTGCAGTCATTTCTGAGAGCAACTACACTGATGCCTACACTGCACTGTTTGGGTTTCCCTCAGGAGTGTCGATTCTCCGCCAGAAGAACCAGTTGAGCTTTTTTGAAAGGCTTTTTGTATAGCAAGTTAAAAGTATCATGTCCATGTTGGATTATGTGATGCATGGGATTGCTCTGAGAATACTGATCATCACCTTGTCTCTTGTGTACAGTAAACTTGTGTACAGTGAATTACTATGCTTTTTTTTGGGTCCACTTAAAATATGTATTGCTTTGTCTTCTATTTGTTTTCACTTGTGGTTTTGGTTTGTCTTTGACAGTTTTGTCAGCATGTATTATGCGTTGACGTGCACAGCAGTGGTGATCACTTTCCGCCTGTGAGCGTGTAGATTTGCCTTTTTTTCTCCTACGTGTTTCAGCAGCACGCAAGTCAGTATAAATCAGGTCTTAGTGCTGTGAAGTTTTCAGCGGGGCCAAAACTGGTGCATTTGCCTTGTTGCTTTGAACTTGCTTAATCCTGATAAGCCCCTATACAGCCCCATGTACTTCTGTGATGCATGATTTGTCTTTTGTATTTTTGTGCACTTTTGCATAGTCATTTTGTGTGTGTGTGTCTGTGTGAGACCTGTTTTGTTTTTTAATTGCCATATTTTCTATTAAACATGGGGTTGTCCTTTGATTTTTAAAGCTCAGGTTTTTGGTGGAAATCGGCACGTAATCACTGTGGGAACTTTAGAGACTTGTGTAAGGCAGATCAGTTGTTCCAACACTTGGCCTTTTACAGTAGGTGTAATCCTAGATTTGAAGTGAGATGCCTTGTTCTTGCCTTGTTCCAACCTTATACAAATGTACTTTTAACCATCTGGACTGCATTTCACCAATAATGCTTTGTATGTCACGTCTTTTTTTTTTTAGAATAAATATATTTTTAAATCTTTTTGTGTGTTGTCCGTTGTCCCTTATGTGTTGAAGTGAAAACATTGTAAAATAAGTTAAGGAGTGAAATTGGGAACATGACAAAATAGGTGGCATCTACTGAAAGAAGGAAAACATATCTGATATGAAGGTACAATCATGTGAACATTTCAATTGATAATTAAAACGCTTTTAAAAATGGATTTTGGTAACCCAATCAATCACACAAGGTCAGAGGCACCGCAAATGGTACAGTTTCATGGAATGACTCAACATTTATGACAAAGAGCCAAATGCTGTATATTGACTAATCTACAGTAGCCTAATTGGCTTTCTTTGCCCCCCTTTTAATGCATAGTGCAATCCCAGCATAATTTAATACGTTGGTAACATAGCACCCTCTAGGGGTTACTGTCAAATTGAATGCAGAAACTGCTGCCCGTTACTATGACGACATACCAACAACTCCGTCAAAAGTCAACTCGGTAAATTCGTGTTAACCGAACGAGATGTCTCAAGCGGAGAGTGTGATTAAAAACATCATTCGTGAGATTGCTCAGGAATGTGCAGCACATGGAAACGTGGTGACGGATACATTGGTTGCTTTCGTGGTATGTGCAGGAACTACAGTAGTATGCTTATTGCTTAAACATATTTTATTCGTTATTCGTGCGACTGTCGAGCATGCAACGCATTTTGTTTTTATAGGTAAAAGCTGTAGTCCTTGATCCTCGCAATGAATTCAACGTTGATAGGATGCTGACGAAGCAAGATGTACGAAAGCTTGTGCAGGTGAATGAAGTTTGGGGTCTTTAAATGTGCAATGTTGTGCATGCTATTAATATCAATAGATGCATTTAGTTATTGCAGTTAATTTTAAATGGAGAAGCATGCACGTCTAAATAAATTATACATTTCCCCGAATACTTTACGTAGGCCGAATACTTCCAAGTTCCCAATGCATAATGGGGCTTGAAGCGCCATCTACAGGATGGTTACTGTTATTACACAAACTCTGAAATTGCCCTTCAAAAATGTGTAATGTGCGTTTGAATGTTCTTCAAAATCACTTCACCTGGTGTCTTTCTTTACAGCTGTGTGTGGAAAAACTGATGGAAAAATGTAGCCCAGCCCTTGACACAATCAAAATGCAAGTCTATTTTGATATGAACTACACCTCTCGATGTAAGTGCATGAAAAATTCTTAAGCCTATTTTACAGCGTTGCTCACTTAAAAATGAATTATTTTGCCTGGTACAACAATGCATCTCATCCCATCAACAGTAGAAAATAAGACCATGATAGACACATTATTTTCTTTAGGATTGGGTCCAAATTGTACCTTATTTATTAACCAGGACTCTGCTTCCGATATTAATTTGTTCTCCTGTCCATTTATTTATTTATTTTTTTTCTTCAAAAATGCATTGGCCTATACCTAAAATGTGTCTATTGCCTAGTAGTCTATCCAAATGAGAGAACCACACACAAAAAGCTTGAGAGCTAATTTCCATTATGGTTCTGTTCCTACAGCTGAGTTCATTGAGGAGCACCATGGCGTGCTGCGGTCCAGGTTGAGCCCAGTGATGAGAGACATCACAGACACCAGGGTGAAGACCAGAGAAGAACTGGAGGCTCTTTATAACGCCATCATTCACTACATGCTGCTGTCTTCTGGCCTGGGCTCTCCCTCTGACCTCAACACAGTGCGAGAGACAACAGGTCTGTTACTAACCTATAGGTCTACTGTGCATTCAACACTAGGATTTTAGCTAGGGTCATAGCCTGTCCTACATCATGAGCTCATGCAATATTATACTCTACAGACTCTATGCACACAGAATAATAACGATGATACTAATTAAGGTTCTGTTGCATTTCGTGTACAGTGGTTCTCAAACCTTTTACTTTCAAAGGACCCCATAAGTCTGAGTTACACACCTGTACGGGACCATTTGGAACCTCACTCAATGACGTGTGTGCATAGAGCCTATAGTAGGCTACAGTCAACAGTCAGGACATCTGGGGGTGCAGGAGCACCTGTCGGAAGAAGCATGGATTACGCTTAAGTCACTGATCCTCAAATGGACCTTTTTCATGTACCAGGGTCACCCATACAAGATTTCTTGTTGTTCAAAACCATTTACAAAATTAAATGGTTAATTAAATGTCAAGATTAATTGAAAATAGACTATAGTGTTACACTGGTCTTTTTGCTCTATTAACTAATTTTGCTGGGGCCCCCCTGGAACCCCCCCGAAGGACCCCTGGGTGTCCCCGGACCTGGTGTAAGTGGTTAAGTAACACAAAGCATGCATGTGCTAGCTGCCCTGCAGAGCGTGTTCCCTCAGGTGGAACTGGGGACCTTCATGTCTCTCCTGAAGAGGGACAAGGAGCAGCAGCTCACGGAGCTGACCATGATCGTTACAGGCATCCGCCTCTTCAACAAGTTCAGCAAGAAGGGAGGAGAGGGCATTGACAACTGTGAGTCTGATGCAGTGTTGATTTAGTCGTCTAAAACGTACAGATTGTTTTCGCCGACTACCTTTTTTCACTGACGAAAACGAAATAAAAACTAAGCTTGACTATGACTAAATACAGCCTATTGACAATTTCATCAACAAATTATAACTAGACAAAAATGTTGGAGGGACAGTGGAGAAGAGATCCAGTAGAACTATAAGAAGGTGATTGGTTGCGCTCGGATGTTGTGCTTTGAAAATCGCAGATCTACAAGCTCACAATGTGACTAGATCTGCTATTTTCAGCATGCAACCATCAATCAACCGTGTGTAAAATCTGCCATATATTTTTTTCATGATATTTAGTCGGCTAAAACTAGACTCAAACTAAAACATTCACATTGAATTTTATTCAAAACACTGACAAACTAAAATATCTGTCAAAAATCAACACTGGTCTGACGCATACATCAAAACGTTTCAAAAAGATAAAACATTTAAAAAAATAGCGACAACAAACCAAGTGAGCTTGTAGATTGGGTATTTATGACGCGCATCACCGTTGTATGGCCAAGTATAAATTAGGGCTTTAGTGGTTGATTTATAGAGATTTCTTATAGAGTTTTTCCAACTTTGTCAGAAACAAATTTAATGCATTTAATATTTCTTTCCCTATTAGTCGGTGTACATTGTGTAGCTTTCTAAGGAGAACATTACATTAACACTTGCATTCATTTCATGGAAAATATATTACACAGAAATGCTGAAATATAAAAGCTCCAGTCTGTAAAAGAGGTACAATTCTGTTTCAACCAAGGACCTACCGTAGGCCTATAATACAGAATGTTCTTAAAAATATGATCTGTCAAATGCTTTGCAAAAGCATTTTGAAATGACTTTCCTCACTTTGATTTCTGTTCCTTTGGTACAGTGCCTAAAATTCTACATGAGGCGCTACCAGCCGTCAGGAACGTAATAGAACATGAGTTGGTTCTGTCACAGAGTTTGGCATGGAAATACACAGCAGTATTGGAGAGTCTGATGGGTTCTGATGAGAACCAGCGACTCCTGGTCCAACTCAAACAGGCCCTGTACAATGTCAGACAGCACCAAGCTTTCCTTAAAGTCCTATTGGTGAGTCGAATGTCGAATTGTTTTATTGTTTTTTTTATCCAGCAATACAATCAGTATTGTAGTGATTATAAACAAATCTTGTGAATTAATAGATCATTTTAAACCCTGGAAATTAAAATAATATGAAAAACCAGTGCCTATGTTGCATTCCTGATAAGCAATTGTTATATACATTTTGGAAATATAGTGCCTGAACGGCAAAATACACTCTTTTTCAGAAAACATCCACTACATAAGGTTTTGTGATGTCAAGAATGGAAGCTTTACAACCAAACTCTGTATAAAGAAACAACATAAAGAGTGCTTGTATCATACATGTAATTTCACAGTTAACACTAACAGTAGAGAATCATCTAGTGCATCTTCTCATTTTGAAGGAGAATCAACATATGGTATAATATTGGCCTATATACTGTATGTACAAACTACCAGCTCAGTGGCCTTGTGGCTCAAGTGTCTGCCCATGAAATTGGGAGGTCGGGCTCAATTCCCCGGCTGCTGGGTCATACCAAAGACTATAGAAATGGGACTCAATGCTTCTGTGTCTTCTTCAGGGTGTGGCTATACAGTATTTTATTTAGATATTAGAAAAGCTTTTTTATTTTTTTATACAGTAAGGTATGCTTTTCGTGACATCGTTGGTCCTGGGAGGGAGTGGTGGTTGTGTGGGTTTTTTTTTTTTGTTATTATGTTTTTTTTTCTTTATTCATTCATGATGCCAGTTTGAATTCATATTTTTTGTTATTAATTAACAATAACAAAAAAAGAAAAGCAATCACTGAAATACAAATTGTACTGCTTACTTAGTACAGTTTCAAGGATAACACTAACCCTAACACTTAAATAAATAATCATAGCCTATACCATGACTTCGGTTCATAAGTAGTTTCAGCTTTGGAAGATGGATAAGGTACTTAATTAAATGGGTAAATGTGTCTTAAGTGGTCCAGAGTTGTAAAAAGTATTAATTGTCTTTCTTTGTGTTCATTGACAGGCAGATGTGTGTTTATGCACCGAGCAGGTTGAACACCTACAGACTGACCTGGTGTCACGGATACAGCAGATTAAAGACACAGTGCATACAAAGACGGCCGTACCTACCACACAGGTTTTTGTAAGTACAGTATAATAACCAAGTCACCAGAGCGGCTGGGAAACGTTGATTCAACCCTACTGACCAAAGCTGGAACTGCAGCGTGCAGCTGGGGCTTAACACAGAGTACTCGTTCATGAATCGATTCAGGCACGCTTAGGCGAGTTTGCACTTCCGCATTTTTCCTACAATTCGAAATTCCTACAGTAGCTGTTTTCATGGAAGCACCTCCAAATAGGTGAAATCTGAAAATGTTTTGCCAGGGACCACATAAACGATCAGTGACCGTTTACATTTTTTCAAAGGGTATTCCAAATCTTTCACGAATTATGAAATATGGTTAGAATGGTTGATTTTGATGCCATATTAACACATTTTGCTGGGAGACCACCTGGAACCATCTCAATTATGCCAGGGGGGTCCCCGGACCCCACTTTGAGAACCGCTGATGTATATAGGCCTATGTATTGTGGCATGTACGCTAACAAGTGTTAAGAGAAGAGCATGCAGCTTACATACAGAGACAGATGTGCATACCGTTGCTGTCGGGTAGAAACCTTGTATCTCCAACCTTTTATAATTAATGTCCTACTTCACCATACAAATGTCACACAAAAGTAGTGAATCTACTCACATGTTGCGAGCTTGTAGATGGATATTTTCACAATTTTAAAATGTTTTTTTTTTCTTTCTTATAGGCAAAAATAGTATCGACAAGAGCTTGTGACTAAATGATAACTACATTGTATCCATTGGTTATTTTTTCCCCACCATTTCCTCAACAGTAACAGTTTCACCTGACAGTAACGATCTCTTGTGTTAGCCACACTTCAGGGCTGTGGCCACGCTGTGGAGGACTCTTCAGGACGAGATGGTTGTGCTGAGCATCCTGGACGGCATGGTGACACACCTGCAGCCATTCCTTTCCTCCCAGGCTCAGCTCTTCTCTGCGGGCCACTTAGACGGCCTGTTGGAGGACTCCGACGTCAAGACAGATGAGGACAGAATGGCAGAGTCTTCAGGTACAGGTACTGTACATCTGCCACTGTTACTGGGCATCTGTATTGTGGACCATGCCATCTCTCTAGGTCGTCCTCAAACCAGCCCTCCATCGTTGCTTCCATCAGTCATCCCGGTATCCCGGTTCTCTTTCTTGAGTTGTGAGTTTTTCTCGTGACCGGTGCCCGTGTGTTGGTTCCCACAGCACTAACTTGCTGGCTGGAAGCTCTTGGTATCTTTGGCAGTGTCCTGCTAGTCTCATTCTCCTGGCTGATCTTGATTTTTGAGGGCCTCCTATAGGTTTAATGGTTTTTTTGTATAGCCCATCTACAAAATCACAATGTGTCGACGCTTGTAAATAGGCTATTTTTGATATTCATTGTATGCCAAAGTATATTTATGTTCTAACCTTGACTTACGCTGAGTACTGATCTTTTTACCACTGAGCTAATAGAGCCTGCCTGCTTGTTATGGCCTTGTGACATCACACCTCCATATATGATCACGCCTCGTGACATCACGCCTCCATATATGGTCATGCCTTGTGACATTACACCTCCATATATGGTCACTCCTCGTGACACGTCACCATATAGAAAGGATTAGGCTCTGTGGGTTGACTCCTGTCCAGGCCCCTCCTACGTCTCACCAGGTCCATTCCTTCTCTCACCAGATCCAGGACCTGTGTGTTACACCAGCACCAGGCACTTCATTCATCAAACCCTGTACACTCAAGACACGCCAGTACAAAATTCATTCCATATGTTGATCTGACCCACCATACCAAAGCGCCAGCACTCGCCCAGCAGTCTGCAGTGGAATTTAGGCATTTAGCAGACTCACATTAAGCAAGAACAAAACATGGCTATACTATATACATCAAGATTCCTCATTCCTCCCCTTTCTTAGTTCACTTCCTCCCTGGTGCAACATTACGTGTTTAAGACTCTTCTGTCAGCATGCCAAGAGGTGCATCTGATGTAACTGTTATACTGTACTTTAACAGCACATGTATAGTGCATTCTGACACACACACACACAATCTCATACTGCTGAAAACAAAAATTGTTCTGAATGAACGCGGCATTCTTCTTCATGACCTCCAGGTGACTGTATTAATCCTTCAGAGATGAAGACACAAGAGTGGCTTCTTCCCGAAACGACTGCAAACCTTGACAAACTGCCACTGCAGTATAAAGGCTACTGTGGCTATGCACTGGTCAAGAAAGGCGGGCTTCTACTGCCAGGTATGTGATTCTACTTTGCAGCAGGGATTTCAGTGTTTTTCACACTATGGGCCCCTTTAGGTGAGAGAGAGATGAAGTAAGGACCCACACTACATACAGTACTGTATATAATATGTTTCAGATTAAAGGGTTAGTTCAGATTTTTGGATTTAAAGCTGTAGGAAATGCTTGCCATTAATGTAGTGGTTGCAAAGGTATTAATTGATTGCCTGAGTCCCGTGGTGGGAGTTCTAGTCTGGTTATGTTGAATATTAAGTAATTCCGGTCATTTGGTGGGGCCACTGGGGGCCACTTATTAAAAATAAATGAATCCACAAAACTAGCATCATTTGTATTGTTGACCTATTTCTACCATAGTGGAGCTTTCGTTCAACTTTGACCCCTCTGTCACATGGAGAAAAAACAATTGTGCTGCTGCTGGCACAGTGATACTGGTCACTGCATAGAAATCAGTTAATACACATTTAATTATAATGGATGTCAAAATGAAGTTTTTACATCTTTCATTTCCTGCACAGGTAATCCGAGCATTGGAGTGCTGAAACACAGGGATAAATTCTACGTTTTCAGCTCCAAACAGGCTGCATTGAACTTTGCCTCCAGGGCAGATGAGATGATTGAGTCCGTGGGGGAGAGGGCCAAGCGCTCCCCTGAGCTCATTCAGCTGCTTCAGCTCCACCAGCAGTTTTCCACTGTCACGCCATATACTGAGGTGTGTGTGTGTGTGTGAGAGAGAAATGATGTTTCTTTACAACCTTGAAAAGTGAACTTTCATTGTGATACTGCTGAATAGAAAGTATACAACGTTAGTTCCATTGAGCCGGAACACAATCAATAGATTGATCATACTGTAACATGCTATGAAAATAGCTGCCCTTTTAAGTGGTCAGATGGGTGAGATGTTCATGTGTCAGATGCAGACGCTTTTGAGATTTTCATGTGGGCCCTGTTCCAGAAACGGTTGATATTTATTTATTTTTTAGATCAAGACATCATGCCACATGCCCACATAAGCCAGGTTGAAAGGAGTTAGGCAACACTTAACTTGATTGAACCAGTCTCATTACTCTCAAGGCTCATGGTGAATGTGTCTCTCTCTCCAACACCACAGCTTATACTGTAGCTTAAACACAAGCTTAAACTTTAACTTTTGTTGGTTTAATAGTGAAAAAGCTGAGCTTGTAATTCGGCTATTTTTGCAAATCTTTGACCATTTTACCCAGATTAAAGTGGTTAAGACTTCCTGTGCTTTCTATACCAACTCCAGCCTCATTGCTCTCAAGGCTCACAGTGAAGTAACTCCAACTTCTTTTGTAACTTCACAGATGCAGTCAGGGGAGAGTTTACTGGTCAAGCCCATTATCAAGTGTGACAGCTGTACACAGACTGACACCCACCTGCTGCTGGAGACAAACATTGTCAAATCATATGAGTGGAACGAGTGGGAACTACGACGAAAAGCAATCAAACTGGTCAGTAAAGCCTGATTCCTAATGAGCCTGATTAATTCCGCCTGGTGTCGAAAATGGCAGATCGACAAGTTCACGCAGCGTGAGACAGAGCATCAATTAGGCTTGTGTGCATTTTCAGAGCTGTTTATTTGAATGATTAATCAATCGATCATGTTCCACCTTGGATCAATAGAACTAACATATAGTATAATTTATTAGTGTCACTTAGGCCTACTCACTTTTTAATATTCCGGTTAATTTATCATTAAAATCTTAGTGTTTTGTCCAAACGCCAGACTGGCATTTGGGGGCCTGCTTGCTCACACCCTCACACTCAGACCGTAGACTTCACACCGTTTTTGTGATCACAGGCTGAAGAAGAGCCGGTAGACTCAAAACATCCTGTGACCGTCCAATGATGGTATAAGCAAACACATTTTAAAGCCTTGGAGCATGACCCAGTGTGCAGACTGTATTCTTTTTGTGATCACAGGCTAACCTTCGGACTACAGTGACACACTCCATGCAGACGGGTCTGAGCCACATGAGACGAGACAACACCACGCAGACATTCCCACCCAAGGATGCAGCCTGTCAAACCAAGAGAGACGCATCCACACATGTTCCTAAGCCCCTGGTGTACCTGGCGGGCCTTCGAGGAAATAAGACTGGGAAAATGATTAAGACAAACCTGACCACATCTATTGACGAATAACCATCTTTGAGGGGCAGCGGAGTGTGGTTGTTTGTCTCTTGGCAATCAAATCTTGTATTGTTTCTTCAGAGGTATTTCTTCAAATTTTAAATCATACATAAAACGATACAAATTGCATGACAATTATTGCATTACATTATTTTTCATTTTAAGCAGGGCAGTAGCTCATCATGAATAATATATTGTGTGTGAAATCAAAACTTCTTTTGAGTTTCTATTTAATTAATGTTATGTAATGACATGATAATACTCTGCTGCAGGAACTGCTTTCAAGTGGTTAATAGCAATATGAAAAGAACATGACATTGACGTGAATACATTTGATAGTCATGTTGCATGTTCCTTTGAAAGGCCAGCTGGTGGGTGACCTACAGTGTTGCCATATTTTCTGAGAGAAACAAGTGAAGTAAATTCGCCCAAGATAAGTAACTAGGGCAAGTCAGTCAAACTTAATCGTCTAAATATTGTTTTAGAGCAGTGGTTCCTAATCATATTCATGGCAAGGACCCCCATCTGAAAATATTTTTGTGTCTGTGCCAGATTTGCGCTGTAAAATATTTTGTGCGCTCTTATGGGATACTCAAATAGCTGATGTAGGTTACTGTGGTGAACTAGAAAGCAAGACCAAATTAGCAACTACACTTTAGATACAAGTCCAAAAAACTGCATAAACTACCAATAGGCTATTCACAAGCGACTTAACAGGCAAACGACACCAAAGTCGCTTATAATAAGCTGACTTGGCAACACTGATGATGTAACATAATCTCTCCAGATCAACCTGCCTGCCTGGCAGTGGCAATGCTTAATTATAGCACCAATAGGAAAATAAGGTTGAACACTTGCACACCGTTGTAATATCCTTTTCTCAATATCTGTTTGCTTTTGCTTTATGGCACAGAATACATAGCCTATTTTGTATTGCTTATAAGTGTTTGCTTTGCGCCTTTGCACATAGAATCTCTCTCGCCCCCCCCCCCCCCCCCCCCCTCTTCCTTATCTCCCTCCTCTTCCCGGGGGCACTTTTCCTGGAAGCACCAAGAAGAGGATCATATCATATCAGTTTGCATATTATTGTGTTGGTGCCTGCATGGTCCTGGTCACCACCACTCAGGCACTCCCCATACTGGAATATTATGGCGTCAGTTGAACTGAAAGCCTTTTAACTGGCTTTGAAATTGGATTATGATCAACGAATAACATTATCACCAAAAAAACAAACAATGGCAGTGCCAGTGATGCAAACATATGCAGTGCTGCTGGACTTGAAAGGCAAAGTTTGCAGCTGTATTGACGACGCCAAAGCGAAGCTCCACAGCCTCAGCAGGGACATCTGGCTGTGTCCGGAGCTGGCCTACCAAGAACGGAAGGCTCACGACAGGTTGGTCGCTTTGTTCTCCCAAGAAGAGGGATGGCAAGTTGACAGCCACTTTAAACTCGAAACTGCGTTCCGTGCCACCTGGGGACCGGTGGCCGGCGGCGGCTGCGCGCAAGGCGACGTGATCAATGTTGGTTTCTTGTGTGAATACGATGCGTTGCCCGGCCTTGGACACGCATGTGGTCACAACCTGATAGCGGAGGTGGGAGCCGCATCGGCGCTGGGATTGAAAGCTCTAGTGGAGAGTACACCTGACTTCCCTTCTCGACTCCAGGTATAACGCACACATTAAAGTTCAATGTACATTTTAACTCCGAGAGAGTGTATTACCAATTGGACGGTATGGACCTTAGACCCGGCCGGGTTATTTAGTATACGGACTTTGACTTGAACGTTACTTCTTTAAGGGTGTAGTGCGACATCTTGTGACTGAATGTTGCATAGCGCCTTTAAATGAACAATGTGTCACTTGAGTGAGTGGCTCTCAAACATTTTTTTTCTAACATTTTTATGTTTTCACATAAAGATGAATCAAATGTATACAGATAAACTAGAAAGGTATAAATTAAAAGCACAATACATTTTATATCAAGGACAAGGAGTAAGGACCCCAAGGAAGATATTGGTATAAAATGGGGTTAAGTGTTAAGTCATTTTGCTGGGGACCCCTCAAGGATCCCTGGGGGTCTCCGGGATCGAAATTTGAGAGAACCATTTCTCTAATGTATGTCTCCCTGCTCACGATTGTCTCCCAACAGTTGACTGTGTTGGGCACCCCGGCCGAGGAGGATGGCGGAGGTAAAATTGACATGGTGAGGGAAGATGCTTTTGAGGGTCTGGATGTCGTATTCATGGCCCATCCCTCGCAGGAGGATGCCACTTACCTGCCGTGTATGGCTGAACACGAGTACGTTTGAATTTGAAGCCTCACATCCTGGTGTTGTTTTCTTGTGCATGATGCAGTGTTTAGTCTGTGTGTACTACTACTACTTATTGTATGTGCTACAGCTATTTCTGGCAAGGTTATTATAAGTAGTAAGTACATTTTATTTATAAATCACAAAACAAAGTTACAAAGTGCTGTACAGTGAAACAACAATTTAAACAATCAAGTTAAAACAAGGCACAAAGGAGCAAATAACACAACGAAGAATAAAAGCAGAAACATTAAACTAAATAAGTGAGTTTTTAACAAGACTTTAAAACCTTCAACAGACTCAGCATTTTTAATCGATAAGGGTAGGGTGTTCCACAGTGTGGGAGCCACCACTGGCATGTACTGTATGTACGTACAACATTGCGTACACCATTCCCAGAATAAGAAGTGTGTTAAAGGATGTATTTAAAATACATCCTTACAATATTAAATCGTTGTTTAAGAGAGACAAATAAAAAAGAAACAATCAAATAAAAATGGATTAAATGTTCTATTTTGACACGTTGAAAGCTTGTAGAGCTGCTATTTTCGCCAAATGTTTGTCCCAGTTGTTTCGTCTATACCTCCTCTACATAACGATGTGGCAAGTATATGGGGATGAAATGGTTAATGTAGATAAAAACAACTGATTTTATTAAATGTGTACTTGAAGAGCACGTTGAGCAATGTTTACCCACTGTGGTGTATATACAGAGTCTGTATGCGGTTACAATATCACCTCTCACTGACACATTCTTTCAAGGAACTCCCAGAATAGACCCTGGCAGAGCACAGTGTGTGTAACCCTAGTCTCTGTTTTCATGTCCAGTGTTGTTATAAGGTACCACGGCAAGGCCTCGCATGCCGCTGCCTACCCCTGGGAGGGGGTCAACGCGCTGGACGCCGCAGTGCTCTGCTACAACAACCTGTCTGTTCTCAGACAGCAGATCAAACCAAATTGGAGGATCCACGGTGAGGTGTGTGTGTGTGTGATGTGTTTTTCATTTTATTATATAGCTTGAAGATCTTTTGAAAATGTTGTTTTTAGCAATTGTCAGGGGATATTAATAAAATCGGGGAATACATTTCTTACCAAGACTTTTCTTCACCAATGTGTTTGTAAGGGTGTCTACTAACCTATCCCACATTGGTTTCTATTCAACAACCCTAGGGGAATTTTTGACAGCTGCTGAAAGTTTGGGTGTGTTCTAAATTTCATTATGCTTTACGTAGCATGTGACGTGTGTCAAACTAGGGGGTTTTCATGATTCTGAATCCATTCCAAGCATTAGTTTTGCACGAAAAACACTCCACAAATATGTATTGGCGACAACGGCAATAAACCACAGGATAAACACAAATGGGGTTCCCTGGTGCACAATATTTTCAGATGGAGGGTCCCGATGCCAAATACACATGAAAAGGTTTGAGAACAACTGCACTATGAGATGACACATTGTAGCTTGTTTTTATTTTTATGCATCGAAAGTAACGTTTGTCCTCTTTGCGGTCTTGTTCAGGGATTATAAAGCATGGCGGAGTGAAGCCCAACATCATCCCTGCGTACACTGAGCTGGAGTATTATCTTCGAACCCCCTCACGCCATGAACTCCCCATCATCAAAGCCAAAGCGGAGATGTGCTTTAGATCTGCTGCCATGGCAACTGGATGTGAAGTAAGAAAAGTAGTCAAATACAGTAGAACGTGTGCTTAGTAGAGCCAGTGCTGTGTCTGACAAGGAGACTGCTTGTCTTAAAGTGACAGCTTGTCTTCCCTGCACACATTTTGGGAAAAGGAAACATTGTATTAGCCTGGTTTCCAGCCTGATTCGCTGCATTCCGTGATTTATTTTGTCACTTCGCTACTCAGTCTGGCCAGCCTTTTGTTTGACTCATATTTCATAATGTTCACCTGTTAAGTAGCCAATTGTTGTTGCTGATACGTCATCAGCCAGCGCCACTCTGTCCATGCTTTTCTCATATTGAAAAAAATGGTACCTGTTCGAGACTCGAGAGTAAAACCTACGGTAAAGAATAAACCCTAATTTGATGAAGTAGTCCACTATCTCAGATTCAGTAGTACAAAAATACTGACTGCTGTGTGGGGTGAGTGAGTAATACATTGGATGGATGGATTGATTGAGTGAGTGATTGATTGATTGCAGAATGGGTACAGTTCAAGGAAAGTACAGGTCAATACAAAATCTGCTAAGAGGATAAAACCAGAAAAAGCATTAAGACTTGTTTACATGTACGTTGCAGGGCAACAGCAGTAGGCAGATTGATAAGACGTCAACCTGGTGTTTTTGTCTCAACCAACCAATCAGAAGCCTCGGGTGACAGGTCGATTTCTCAGTTTTACATGTCCCGCCATCCTTGGAGATAGGACACTTCCAGACTGAGTAGCAAAGTGACAAAACAAATGAATGCAGCGAATCAGGCTGGAAACCTGGCTACAATCGTATATTCTTACAATAAAGCAATATTGAATTGTTTCAAATATTACATGGGGGTTCATCCAGTCAGTTCTTTATATAAGGACCCCCTAAATTGACATGTATTTCATCTGAAAATATTTTGTGCGAGGGACCCCCTGAAGAGAAGATTTGTGTTAATTTTTTTTTGCAGATTTTGTACATAAAAGCTCAGTGCGGCACAAAGTGACAAAGCTACAATAATTGCTATAGCATGTGTGTTCATTAACGGGGATCTTCCCCGCTTTACTAAACTAAACAGACAAATATCTGTTGTCTGCTCATTATTATATTTCGCCCCCTTCCAATTTCACTTGTTCAATCTGTATCTTGTATGAGTTCTCTCCTGGTTAGAATTGGTATCCCAAACTAAAAACATATTTTCTGTTTACAAAAGACCAGGAGAGACGGGGAGATCTCTGTTACTGAACAAACAAATTTTAACGACATCACTTACACCCCCTTTAAATCATATATTACAATAATGTGTCATTCCCTGTGGCCTTCAGGTTGAAGGTACATTCTAGCCATAGAAGCCACTTGTGTATGAATTATAAGACACAATACTAAATTGGAACGTCAACTATAAATAATGTCTTCGCCAGGTTGACATCGAGTTTTCACGAAATATGTTTGACAACATCTTGCGGATTGCAACACTGGAGGAGCTGTATGAGAAAAATGGCAGGACTTTGGGCATGGACTTCACCACAGATGAAGACGTGCTCACAAATGGTTCTGGTGAGAGGACATTCTCAGTTGCTGTAAAGTTTAAACACATGCCCTCTTGTGGACTTGAATATTTAACATGCAATATATATATATTTTTTTTTTTAATCAATATATTACTACACCAAATCTCTGCCAAAAGTTGTGAGCTTGTAGATTTGCTATTTTTGCTGAATGTTTGCCTGTTTTTGGCTGTTTTCAATGTTCTGTACATGCAGTCCTGGGTTTCCAGAAGCTGGAAGTTCTGGTTAATTTTAGTTGACTAACTTGGCAGCAAATTTGAATGGGAAATCCACCCAAATGTAAATTTGTCAAATCTGCTGCCAGGCCAATCAAATGGCACTTTGAAATGGAATAGGAAACCGATATGCCAAGTTGCCAACCTTCTGAAACCTTGGGCTACAGGTTATGCACATAACCGATTATGACATGCCCAGAATAGGGACACTAGGGTGGGGGGGGGGGGGGGGGGGGGGGAGAATATCATATTACCACTCTAACAAATCTGCTGTTTTAATATGACCCACTATGAATATAACCGTGTTTGTAAATCAAATTATAATACCTCTGATTTCCACAGGCTCAACAGACTTTGGCAACGTGACTTTCGTAGCTCCTGGAATTCACCCCTACTTCTACATTGGGTCTAATGCTCTGAACCACACTGAAGAATACACTGTAGCTGCTGGTATGTAACACATGCAACCTCCTTTATAAATAGTTGCAGTAGTAATATACTGTATGCAGTTACAGATGCACATTAGGGCAGCACAATGTATAGCCTAGTAGTTTATAACTTGGAGCAGCTTACAACGTTGTCACATGGAGAATTGTCTCTCTCCCATGACCCCCTCTGTCACTGTACAGTAGTGATTCTAAAAAGTGGGGTTCAGGGACCCTCAGGGGTCCTTGAAGGTGGTTCCAGGGGGACCCCAACAAAATCATTGATAATTAGAAACCAAACAGACCTTTACCTATCTGTAACCGAACCAGTTCCATTAGTGAGGACCCGTATAATCGGATAATAATGAGAAAATGGCAAAAATATTCGGATAATGCATTGCTGTACAGTTATCACATGAATCTTGTGTGTGCCTCACTGCAGGTGATGACAAAGCTCAGTTTTACACCCTGCGGGCGGCCAAGGCTCTGGCCATGACGGCTCTGGATGTGCTGCTGTGTCCAGAGCTCCTGCAGAAGGTTAAGGAGGAGTTTATGGAGGGCAAACTGAAGGAGGACAAGATCCTTAAGGGAGCACAGGCAGAAGACACTTCCAAATCTACTGAGGCTGGAGCACGTTGATTGTTGGAATGGTCATCTCAGAACTCTCTCTCTCACACACACACACACACACACACACACACACACACACACACACACACACACACACACACACACACACACACACACACACACACACACACACACACACACACACACACACACACTGTGAACACCTTTGAACTGGTGGGTGATTGAGTCCCAACTCCTTACTCAAACACTGTAAGCTACAGTGAAGAAAGCCACCTGCCATTTCCCCCTCTCCTGTTCCTGTTTGGAATGTATTTTTCACGTTAAAGACAATCTATTAAAATAAATATGTATTTCATTACTATGTGAAAGGTTTGTTTACTTTAATCCTGTCTCATTCCAAGAAGAAAGCTATGCAATTATGAATATCAATTCACAAAACATCCACTAGTCGGCACCAATACACTACACTACAAACTGCTACGCAAGTGAACAAGAATGTCACATGACCCTGTTTACATTTTTGTGGTACACGTATAATAGTTATACCGGGTATAACATGCAGACGATTTACCTTCTACAAAATCAATATTACAATATGATGAATGCAGATTAAATCCGTATTGGCCAAGCCTGCGACTATTCATTTAATCATTCTAAGGCATTGAATGAATCAAACTAGTATGGCCCAGCACCAGCAGAAGCAGTCAGTGCAAGATCTGAAAAGAAAGGCTTGCAGCTTTATCGATGAAGCCAAAGAGAAGCTCCACGGCCTCAGTGAGGACATCTGGAGCTGTCCGGAGTTGGCCTATGAAGAAAAGAAGGCCCACGACAGGTTGGTGAGGTTCTTCACGGAGGAGACGACGGGCTGGAAGGTCGACAGTCACTACAAACTGGACACGGCTTTCCGTGCAACGTGGGGGCCCGTGGCCGCCGCCTGCTGTACGGAGGATGGCGATGATGTGAATGTGATTAATGTTGGATTTCTGTGCGAGTACGATGCGTTGCCTGACATCGGTCACGCATGCGGTCATAACCTGATTGCTGAGGTTGGGGCCGCCGCGGCTGTGGGCTTAAAGGCTTTGTTGGAGGAGAACACGCACGACTTCCCTGCACGCGTCCAGGTAAAATCAATACTGTGTGATGTGTGTGTGTGTGTGTGTGTGTGTGTGTGTGTGTGTGTGTGTGATGTGCTTGAAACTTTAATACAATTTAAGTCCATTCAACTTCATCTCCACTTGAACATGTTGGACATGCTTAAACATGCAAATGCTCATGTCTTCTAATGTGTGAGGGTGCAGTGTTTTGTGTTTATTCAATTAGGTACTGTATATTTGAAAAAATAAATACATTTTAAATAATGTTATTTAAATAAAATAATGCAGTTACATTCATGCACATTTCTCCACAGGTGACCGTGTTGGGCACTCCGGCTGAGGAGGATGGAGGTGGGAAAATAGACCTGATCAGGGAAGGTGCATTTGAGGCCATGGATGTAGTATTCATGGCCCATCCATTACAGGATGATGCCCCCTACCTGCCTGATGTAGCCGAACATGAGTATGTTTATCGTGTCTTGCACAAATTCAACCTCTCCTCCCTGGTTAAGGACCAGTAGCCGGAGTAATATGTGACTTTGACATGTGACTTGTTGTGTCTTCCTGTCCAGTGTTGTTATAAGGTACCACGGCAAGGCCTCGCATGCCTCTGCCTACCCCTGGGAGGGGGTCAACGCGCTGGACGCCGCAGTGCTCTGCTACAACAACCTTTCTGTTCTCAGACAGCAGATCAAACCAAACTGGAGAATTCATGGTGAGCAAGGGATCACAATTACAATACGCATTTAGCAGATCTAATAGTTCTAGAGCGAAGTACAATAATAACTAACCCTAATCGCTGACTGACTATGTAACGCACCTTGTCGAGATTTTAGTCGTGTTGTAATTTACAACACGGTAGTATACAATATTGTTATTGTCTGAAAATTCCATGCAAATATCGAACCATTTTGTCATTTTCAACGTGGCGTTCCTAGTATTTTGGTCATGACATATAATAGGCAAACATTTTCTACAAGTTTACAAATCCAAAGCAGGGACGCCAGGTTGAAAGTGGTTAGTGCACGAAGAGTAAAGGTGGTTGCACACTGGACCAGTTTTTCGGAAAACCGATGGAGAAACGGCGCTAGAAATCCGAAGAACGCGTTGGTTGCACACCTTGTTTGCTGTCTTGTTCAGGGATTATAAAGCATGGCGGAGTGAAGCCCAACATCATCCCTGCGTACACTGAGCTGGAGTATTATCTACGAACCCCCTCACGCCATGAACTCCCCATCATCAAAGCCAAAGCGGAGATGTGCTTTAGATCTGCTGCCATGGCAACTGGATGTGAAGTAAGAAAAGTCATGCAGGCATTTCAAGGTGAAACCAAGGTGTTTTGCGAGACACGAGCGATGTTTGAAGCCCCAACGATAACTAGGTGTCAGATGGGTGGACCGCACGCATTTTCAGAGCATGTTTATTTTATGGGCACCTGGCAAATTGGATTCATACAACACAATATATATCATTGACAGGCCAATCAGTGGTCACAAACGTCACACAATGCAGCTTTAATTGACAGAAGCTTTAATTGATTTACAGTAGCTGCAATTCTGTCATTTATTAGGTTGAAGTTGAGTTTGCTCGGAATGCCTTTGACAACATCTTGCGAAATACTGCCCTTGAAGATCTGTATGAGAAGAACGGCATGGCTTTGGGGATGGAGTTTACTGCAGATGAAGAAGTCCTCACCAATGCTTCAGGTGAGAGTACATTATATATATATATATATATATATATATATATATATATACACACACCCTGGCCAGCCAACTTGTAAAATAAACTTGAAACAGAGATGAAATGAGAAGACATTAGGAAAATTACACTATCATGTCAAACACCAACCGGTTACTTTATCAGTATGTTATGTTTAATTCGCCGTTTTGTAATGACTTGAATGAAAAACCGGCTTTGCCTCGGACAAAGTGACGGGGCCGACGCGTTATGATGACGTAACCGGAAATCGACCCGTGCACTGGGCTAGCAAGTAACCTGACTCCGCCAGATTGCGGCAGTATTGAGTTCACAAGTTCCCTCCTCCTGCCTGGATCTGGTCTCTCTCTCAAGCAGAAACGATAAAACGGAAGCAGCAGGACAAAAATGATAAAAATAAATATAATATAATATTAATAATAATTTCGAGTTGTAGTCCTGTTATGTTGTGTTTACATTTGCACTGTGGCAGCGCTTCAATACGTCATCTGTATCGCGTTGATCCCGCCTCTATGTCTCCGGTCAGAAATGGTCCGGAGTACATCGTATCTGCCCGAGAGGGACCAGATGGCTCAATATCTTCTGTTGACCGCTTATACGTCTATGTTCTATAATTTCAGTCAATAAATCATCACCTTAACAGCAAGAAGGTTTTTGGTTTTGTTTGGAAATGCGTCATACAGTTCCTGCCGACAGCTCAGCAGCTCTTCTAAGTTGTTTGATAAATAGGAAGAAGTAGTCGCTACAACACAGCTTAATGCTGGTTTTAGATGACTGATTTTGATGGTCAAATGTACCCTGGTGTTCTTTCATCCACAGGTTCCACCGACTTTGGCAATGTGTCTTTTGTGGTTCCTGGAATCCACCCTTACTTCTACATTGGCTCTAAAGCTCTGAACCATACTGAGGGATACACTGTAGCTTGTGGTATGTAGGCCTACTGTATAATAATGTAGGCCCATATATAGGCCCATATATATATAATAATGCATCGCAGGCACGCTTTAGTAGGCCTGTAGCCTTGTCCTGTTTGGATGACAATATAACCTTTGCAACAGATATTGGCTGGGTTTCCCAAATAAAATCTGGGTCGCACGTACATGCCCTCTAGGCCGCACACAGAAGCCTGTGTGCGGCCTAATTGGCACTCGGGCAATCTGGCTTCAGTATTTATTTATTTAAGATGTAATGTCTCTATTATTAAGGATATTGTAGCAGTCAATTTGTATTGGGGGTGGGGAGGGGGGCGGGGGTCGGGAGACAAGGCCATTGGCCAAAGCTTTTCCGGGGGTCCCCAGCCAAAAACGTTGAGAACCCCTGGACTAGAACACAGCCATATGTGGCCTTTTTAGCCCACACCTGTTGACCTGTGGCATTAGTAACACCATTTGCAGATATGTGTGAGTGAGTGGTGACTTTCTTCATCTCATTTAAACATAAAAATGTCGTAATTAAATCAATATTATCTCAGCATCATCTAGAGAATTTCAGACATCTTGCAATATTTTTTATATTCTTTTAGGATTCTTTGATTACCCGTGACAGCCCATTTAGGAAAATTCAGCTAATATAACATTCGCCGTCTTCATTTTGCTGCTGTTTCGTGTTTTTATGCGTTTCCTTAAGCAATTGATTAATGTACTCGTCCTCATATTTCGATGAGGGCTTCAGTCTCCTCATTCGACCACGTCTATCCACGTTTGCGCTGCGTAAAATATGCCCTCCATCTCCAACTGTGTTTCCTCATCATTCATCTGCCACAGTTGCTTCATTTCCTTTATCTGATGCGGGTTGCATTCACATACAGTGAATTGAAGTCAGGTGCACTTTGAAGCGAAGTGAAACCCTGTTGTTGTTGGCAAAGTAGAATGCGGTTCTTTCACACCTTCACACCTGCCAAATGAAGCACACTTTCCGACAATACGCAGTAGTATTTGTTTTAATCGCAAAAAAGCATTCTGGTGTGAATGCGACATACAGTAAGTGATTTACTGTAGGCTGCTGTAACTGTGACTGGTGTCACTGTCAACTCAAACAACGTCGGATGTATTCAGGATAATGGTTAATTAAACCATTCTGGTAACATATACATATTTGGACTGCATCAGGCACTATGTCAACAATGCAGTCATGGTGACAAATGGTGACTGTCTTCATCTAATTTAAATATAAAAACTTTTAAATTAAACAAACATGTTTAGGCCTACTTAAAAAATTGCCATATATTGTGTGTGTGTGTGTGTGTTTTTACACACACATTTTATACAAGGGTACAAGGACCCCTGGGTGTGTCCCCAGACCCCAGTTTTGAAACCACTGCAATAAATAACTGTTCTTGTCTTAGTTGCGTATGTCAACTTTAACATCAAAGCAATATTACCTGGAAAATACTTTCCTGTGTGTTCGTTTTCCTGCAGGTGACGATAAAGCTCAGTTTTACACCCTGCGTGCGGCCAAGGCTCTGGCCATGACAGCTCTGGATGTACTGCTGTGTCCAGAGCTCCTGCAGAAGGTTAAGGAGGAGTTTATGGAGGGCAAACTGAAGGAGGACAAGATCCTTAAGGGAGGACAGGCAGAAGACAGTTAAACTCGCTTAAAAGGATTTAGACATTGCCGATCTACAAGCTCAGTGTGTCATGGTGCCATACATCGTCTATTTTTGCTATTTGGTATATTTAAAGGGGAGAGTATTTTTATTTGCATTTATTTTTGATCGAAGAACAATTATTGAAGCTATCTCAACAATATTTGGAGTTGCATCATAGCAAGTTAACTATACAAACCTCTACCAAAGTTAAATTTAGCTTTAAGTGTATTGCATGGCCTTTTACCTATAAGGGAAATCTCTTTATGACAATCTACTTCACTTTATGTTTTTCTTAGATTCTGTACACAGAATTATTTCATGAAGAAAAATAAACAGTTGATTTAAACACATTCTGATGTAATTTCTATTTTAGAAAATGAGGATAACCAGTAAAATATCTTTATTCAATAAACACATGTTTATGTAGTCATTTTCAGTTAATAATGCCACAATAATGATAGATCAGAACAAATAAAAATAACTGAGTATAAATAATTTTATTATCTAGCAATACAAGTACTAGTTCAAGCATACCCCGGAAGAGATTGGGGGGAGGGGGGGGGGGGGAGTTCAAACTCAAATAATGTACTTTACATCCATTCTATATAAATCAAAATAAAATATACTCTTATTGAACACAATAAAATCAGTGTAGGGGAGAGCGGTTAGACTTATACATGCTTTGACTGAAATATGTAGCACAGTCCATTAATTAATTTTATTTAATTGTGTATTTCTTGCATTATATGAATGATCGCAAAACGTCAAAAGTCTAAACTCCCTGTCTTATGTCTGTAAATCCAAAGAGTTGGTTTTTGATACCTGCATTATTTTGTGTAGCACTCCTCTGCTAATATATTGGGTTTACACTATACTATAATTAGTGTAATGATGTACTTCAATATATAAAAGGTTTTGGTATAACTATCTTCAAACTGTTGTCAATGACATAGCAGGTACTGTACTACACACTGCTGTCCAGATAGCTTGTGACAAATTTATTCTCAGAAAATAATCAGTCAATACTTGATCACTAATTATATAAGCAGGTGTTTTTCATTAACATAAATACCAGTAACAATGACCACAAATCCACCCATGACCTTCACATACCAGATCCAGGTTGATGTTACAAAAAGGTTTAAGAGAATTGGCCACAATGTTAGTATTCAATCATTAACCTTATGTATTTCCAGCCATAATCAGTTATAGCCCCATCGGTGACCTCGTAGCCATGTTTTTGATCTTCTGATGATCAGTAATATGCTTATGGGGACGATCACAGATCTTAAATTCTGCACAGGCTGTAAAAAAACTGATTTAAAGTGTTTTACAGCAGAATATAATTTGACCACTCTGTATTTACTACAATCATCTGTAGGAACAAGTCAGTACCATCACATTTGTGTCACTAGAACCCAGAATTGTGGTTGATAACATCACAATACAGTATGTGGCCGACTCTTGATCTACAGCGATGGGGGAGTGATGGGGATAAATCAGGTACAGCTGTATACTTAGAGGAATTTAAACGCAATTTCATCACATTATGTCTCACGAAACCTTTGTGTTCAGATCATACTGCTCTCTTGCTCGTTTTTCACTTTTCATAAAAGTACCTTTACTTTTAGCCTTTTAGCCTTCTTCGCTACTGTGCATTAACCATTTAATTAAAGGGCTACAGTAAAAGGTGCATGCGTTTGGTCTAGTCCGACAGGTATTAGTCCGACCGACCCTAAACCTAACCGCACAGGAAGCTAAGGATTAGTTTTAACCTGCCACGCATATCGAGAGTCACAGGTTAGTTTTAACCTGCCACAGGTTGGTTTTAACCTGTCACGCATGTCGGGAGCCACAGGTTAGTTTTGCCACGGCTTAGTTGACATGCGGCCACGCATGTCACAGTCTGTGTTGTCGGACTGTTGTATGTCTAACCAACGTATACACCCCTACAGTAAGAGGTTAAGAGTAAATGAACCAGTAAATCATGTTGAAGAGTGTATAGGCTCCTGGAAAGATGACCCGTGAATACTTGTCTATAACATGCGTCTCAATCCACATGTTGCTGTATGCGCTGGAGCCAACATGGCCGGTGACCTGGTCCGTCTCCATGGCCAATTGCGCTAGCATCCTCTCATGTTTAATCCCGTTTTCCTCTGGCATGCCGTAGTTGCCTGTGGTGTTGACATCCATCTCACTGTAGCTGGTGGACATTACCCCAGGGTGTGACATACCACATGTGCAAGGTAGCTACGGAGAGAGACAAAAGGCACTTTCTTTTACTAGCTCTCCTCAGGTAATTTATTGTTATGGCCGGTGCAGTGGGGATACATCCCTACTACTATCCCTACTACTGACCAGACTGAATTAACACATTTCCTTTTGGGAAATATAGAGTAAATGTAAAAGAATGGTACTCTTGTGCACTCATATATGAGATGTAACGCTAAAGGTCTTGAATGTTGAACATTCATATCAGCAATAAGTTTGGCAGATTAGCTGGTGACTCTTTGTATCATTTCAGAATACAAACTAATGCAGGTTATTTCTTGCACATGAGGCATTCAGAGGAGGACTGTACATAGATTATCATGCAGGCAACCGTTGTTGGCCGAGCTTATCCAATCTATCTGATGCTGCCTGCCTGAGCTCGGATAACACGAGAGCATTGACAAAATTCGGTTGATAATATGTTAATCACATACCCATAACCTTATTTATGCACATAAAGACAATGATAAAAGGCTATTGTTACTGCTACTGAATTAGTTACATTTTTGCTAGACTGTCACAAACGATACAGAGACACCTCCCTGACAATAACCCAGAGACAGCTTGTTTATTTTTGGACCACAAACGCTTATATGAAACGATTTTTAGAGGACCATAGAGAAATTAGAGAAATTACTTCGGTGAACCGGGCAGAACCAGGGGATGAGTGAGTGACGTCAGGACTTTGGCACTCTATTATAGACAATTATACTGAGTAGACTTGAGAATTACATCTTGTCTACCGATATCAAATTGACTTCAAATGTAAGCTTGGCACTGATATGTGTATTTTACTTTTTCTTTCCCCCATATACAGTCGGTGCTAGGTGGCGTCATATCCCAGGTCTATAGGCCTATATACGTACCCCAACGTATACTCCGTCTATATAATGGTTGAGGCCTAAGGAAGCTTTTAACATTGGTTTTAACATTATAGCAATGCTCCCAATGCTCCAACTATGGGATTGCCAGGGTGGATTTCGACCTGGATGAAGACTAGGCACGGAACTACAGCAGAAAGTGTCTACAGAGTCTATAGACCTAGGGGCCTATATGACTGAATGAATAGTTTATTTCAATCTTTAGAGAGGGAGACATTACACAAAAACAGTTTACTTTTAGGTGATCGAAAACGCATAGGCAGAAGCTTAAAGCTTATTAGTGCCTATCCTTATCTCAACGTATTCCAAAATACTGTTGAAGATACAATCAACATATAAACAAAACAAACAAATGCCATTTAACGAAGGAGAATAGAAAATTAAACAAACAAAAAACAAAACAGAGAGAAAAACAAAACAAGGAGGGAAAAAAAGACAAAGCTACCATGTTATACCTTAGTCCAACACTACATGGCATAAACATGGCTCAGCTCCCCGCTCATTCCAGGTTATATCTATGCAATAATTCCTGTTTGAGCCTCTTTTTAAATTGTTTTAGGTTGTTGCTTTGCTTTATTGGCTCAGACAAGCTGTTCCACAGCTTAACTCCATGAACAGAAACACACCTTTAAGGTTGTTCCAACACTTATTTGTTTGAAGTTTAGTTCCCCTCTTTAGTTCCCCTCTAAATACATAGAAACTCTGTGTTTTCCCCGGAACCACTCCTATAGACGGCTATGTGTGTCCCTGGCTGGCTGGCTGTGTCCGTCCGAGCCTGAAAATTGTCACTGTAGTGCAGCCTAACACACACACATTAACTGTATATATGATGATTTCGGGTGTGACAGTACAGTATAGTAGAGGGACCCCCACACGGTAACTCTGTCATTTCTCAACCATTTCGGTTGATCACGGTAAAATATCCCTATCCCTTCTACTTCACATTGTTTGCTTAATTTCCTTTATTTGATGCGATTGCATTCCCACCTACACCGAATCGAAATCAAGTGCATTTGGAAGCGAAGCGAAACCCCCGTTTTTTGGCGGCGTAGAATGCGGTTCTTTGATGCGCATTAGGATTCGAATGAGGCTTCACACCTGCCAAACGAAGCGCACTTTCCGACAATGTGCAGCCAGCAGGATTCGTTTTAATCGCAGTAAAGCTTTCTGGTGTGAAGGCGACATAAGTAAGTATTAAGGAAGTACTGTACATCAAAGCATCAACATCAAATGAGTTGACTGAATGACACTGACCGATTCTTGAAGTTTCCTTTCCTTGCGTTCTTGTAGTGTCGACAGGTAGTTAACTGCAGCATACTCTATCACGGACAGGAAGACGAAGACGAAACTGACCCAGAGGTAAACGTCCACGGCTTTGATGTAGGACACCCTGGGCATGGAGGCGTTGACTCCAGTGATGATGGTGGACATGGTGAGCACTGTGGTGATGCCTAAAGCAAATGCAAAACATTGTGATACCCCTGGTGTGAGCTGTGGAAGCTATGGTGTAAATATGTTTGAAGCAAAACAACAAAAGACGGATCACTTAGACTCTATTATACTCTGTTAACCGGAGCACCCTCAGGGCTCTATCTTTGGCCCCTTTCTTTGTTTCCCTTTACACCAAATCTCTTCACCGAAAATAGCCGATCTGCAAGCTCAAAACCTGGCACATTTTTCACAACCTTACTACTGTTATAGAAGGTATAGTATGCTAGAAGGTATAGTTGCACCCTGTAGTTACCCTGCCTGCAGCAATGCACCCTAGAGTTACCCTGCCTGCAGCAATGCACCCTAGAGTTACCCTGCCTGCAGCAATGCACCCTAGAGTTACCCTGCCTGCAGCAATGCACCCTAGAGTTACCATGCCTGCAGCAATGCACCCTAGAGTTACCCTGCCTGCAGCAATGCACCCTAGAGTTACCCTGCCTGCAGCAATGCACCCTAGAGTTACCCTGCCTGCAGCAATGCACCCTAGAGTTACCCTGCCTGCAGCAATGCACCCTAGAGTTACCCTGCCTGCAGCAATGCACCCTAGAGTTACCCTGCCTGCAGCAATGCACCCTAGAGTTACCCTGCCTGCAGCAATGCACCCTAGAGTTACAAACAAAATAATAGAGTAACAAAATAATTAGAGAACGGACGTGCGAAATTTTACAATTTACATTTCGGGATTAATTAAAAACAATTCCAGCATTTTTCTAAAGTAGCCTATCAAAAAGACTAATATCTTCCATAAATAAAATTCAAAAAATGTTTAAAGAGCAGTGAAAATAGCAGATATACAAGCTCACAAGCTATTTTCACTAGTTTGGGTCCTGGGCAAACGTCTTATCTTTCTATTTGGGTCTTGAGCTAAAACGTTAGTAGCCTGGGCACCATTTCATTTCGGTATATGATCCGAGAGGGAGCGGATGATATGGTTACGTCATGTTGTAGTATTGTTTTGTAGTCGCCAGACAGGACACCTTGGCGGCGGCAACTTCCTTTTCCCTCTTAATAAAAGCTCTCGTAGCCTGTAGCTTTTATTGAGAGGGAAAAGGAAGTTGCCGCCGCCTGGTGTCCTGTCTGGCGACTACAAAACAATACTACAACATGACGTAACCATATCATCCGCTCAAGCCCGGATCATACAGACTTTTGAAACACAGACCAGGCTTTCCTCCGAGGTGGTGGAAAGCCTGGTGAGGCGAGGTTAAAACGTTAGGGAACCACTGTACTACATAACATTGGTCTTAAAGGTCTCACCCAGAGGAACTCTGGCTGGCACAGCCCTGCGGTCGATCCAGAAGGACACCCAGGACAGCATGACCATCAGAGTAGCAGGAAAATAGGTCTGGAGCAGGAAGAAGAAGATGTGTCGACGCAGCGTGAAGTTGATGTACAGACGGTTGTACCAGCCTGAGGAAGATTGTAGGACAAAGAGATGATACCATGCTACCATGCTATCATTCTTCTGCCTCGATTCCGTGGCCAAACTATTATAATAATGACCTTGTGCTGGCCCACCTGCTATAACACTCCCCCTATGTTTCTCTATACTGAAATTGTTTATTTCATGTTAGATTCTAAAAGTACAACCAGCAATGTGCTGGCCAATTTGGCCTTTAAAGCAATATGTTAAAACTGTTTTAAACAGTATAATACACAAGCACAGTGCCGCCCCACATTTCTTCCAAAAAGCCTGAACGTGTTAGACTATATAATGACATGCCCAAAATAAGGACAGCCAGTTGAAAGTGGTTATAATTAATTAGACATTCTGCGAGGCATTTGAAGCAGTTTGCTGGGTACCTGTGCTGCTGTAGAAGGCCAGCCTGGTGGTGGTGTGGAACTCCTGGATGAGGAACTGGGAGAGGGAGATCTTCTCATCTGTGGCCAGTGACTTGTTCCCTTTCTTCCAGTACAACATCAAGTCGTCATCTGTGTAAGCATCTGATGGGCGGATGAGGATCACAGTGAACAAACTAGGTGCTGCATGGGCAAAACCCCTTCATGGCAAAACATGGGGTATTTATGGTGACAATCAATGTGATGATGAAGGGCATTAATTTATGGAGTGATATGAGATCTCTGCCAGACAGCAACAAATTAGCCACTTACAGCTCTCTATCTCCAAGGAGCACGTCTGCGTGTCCAAAGGAAAGCGACTGAGGTCCATGCTACACATAGCTGTGACTGTGACCCTGCAAGAAAACACACAACAAACTACTTATTTATTCCAGATCTTTAGTCTTAATTCATTATCCCGGATATTGTATTGTACTCCCTGAGGGAGTTGTAGGAGAGGGTGAGCAACCTATCTCTGTGTAATGAATGTATTGTATAATGTCTTATGTTGTACTTGAGTTTATGGGACCCCCTCGAAAATGAAATGTCGCATCTCAAGGGGCTCTCCTTTCAATAAAGACCTTTGCGCTCAAGTAAAAATGCGAAAAATGCGAATAGGTCTTTTACTCGTAATGGAGTATTTCTATATTGAGGCATTGCAACCTTTCTTAGCTAAAGAAAAAACAACTTCCACCACTGCCCAGGGTGGAGGTGATCAACAAAAAGAAATAAAGATAATCCAGCTCACTGGAGGAGAGAGAGCAGTCTGTGGAGGCACACTGTCATCCTCACTCGCCAATCTGCCTTTAGGTTGGAAAATCTGATCTCCAACCTAGTACAAACGGAGATTAATCCATGACATGCGACGAGCCAGCTTGAATCCAGTATTATTCTGAGCTATAATTATGTGATGTCATGCTAGTATGATGCTACACATTACACACATAGTGTACATCCACGAGATGAGAAGAAAATCTGATAATCGAATCCAAGACCTTGATTTTGAAGAACTGTGTTTTGTC
Source organism: Protomyctophum parallelum (assembly GCF_964188405.1). NCBI lineage: Eukaryota > Metazoa > Chordata > Actinopteri > Myctophiformes > Myctophidae > Protomyctophum > Protomyctophum parallelum. The sequence continues at coordinate 9,448,671 of NC_139717.1, forward strand.
AAATTGTTTTACCTGAGGCTGTAGAGGACTTTGCCGTCAGGGTAGACGCGCAGCATGACGTTATCTGTGGTGGTGTCGTGGATGAAGGATTTCTTGGAATGAACAAAGAACATGTCAGGCACCCAGATCTTCTTCACTAGGCGGCCATCGAAGGTCATGCTGTGGTTGGTGTTGCTTCGGAAGGACAGACGCTCATCCTTCCAGTAGTGTCTCAAGTATAGCGTCATGGTGAAGTCCTGCCAAACAGATGGGGGTTCATTTAAAGCAAAATCATAGGTTTGTGTTGTGTAGTTGCCTTGCCATGCCATGAAGTAACTCCAGATATTGGCGAGGTACCTTCTATAGTTCTCAATGTCTGTCTTTTAGCACCATCTGTCTGTCTTGTATTTATATTACCATTTGAATTAGGAAGAACATCCATACTGAATCCACAGATCCAGAACAAAAAAGGATAATTTTTAGTAAGAAGAATGTTTTGTAATGTTACATATTGGCAGAATCTGCTTTCAATTTGCAGTTATTTGTGTTTAAGCAGTGATTTTTGACAGCTGTTCCACCATGCACAATGTAGGTCCATGAGGAGAATATGATTTTCTTTAACTAAGAGAGGACTCTTCTAAGTCCATTTGGTTACATTTGTACACTCGAGTTACAAATAAGTAAACATGACGATGTTGCTGTGCATTGTGTGTGCAGTCACTGATGACATTGGTTCAGATGTGGAACATGTATTGTATTTTGTCAGCTGATATCAAAACACCAGAATAATATGCATCTGTGCCTTTTCCCTTTCCCTTTATTGATTAAAATACACATTTCTATGATGTAATGTAATTCCCATTCACAACCAGAAATTAAATGCATACGCAAAGCAAAGCATACCATCTCGACCTCTGAAATTGTGTCCAGACTTTCCACCTGAACGTCGACCCCAACCGGAACAGCAGGGCCTGCAGACATACAGAGCAATGTAGCATGGTGGCAGCAATGGTGGAAAAAGCACTCACATTTCTTACTTAAGTTAAAGTATCAATGACGCAATTTAGAAATATATTCAAATGTATAACATTACAAACTTTTGAATATACTGTAGCAGCTCTATAAGCACAATGTGACCTTGTAGTTCGTCTATTTTCAAATGGCCAAAATGTATACACTGAAGTGGTTAATGTATGTTTCGTAATAATCAAAATCTACAAAGTAACTAGTAAGTAAAATGTTTATCATTGTAGTGGAGTATAAGTATGGGAAATTGGAAATACTCCAGTAAAGTAAAATTACCTCAAAATTGTCCTAACCTCTTTTTGTGTAATTATGTAATGTAATTATTTACCATTATATACCAAGTAGGCCTACAGTGCAACTCGGGTCCAATTTATAGAGGGTCTAACTGCGGTTAAAACTTTATACCTCCAAAACCTGGTCTCATTGTGAAGTCATGGTCATCAATCCTCAGGATCTGTTCTGACTTTGTGATGGAGGAGGATTTTGTGACATCACGACTTCTCTTGTGTAAGGCACTGCAGAGAGAATGGAAGGCAATAATTGGCCTCCAAAATGATATGTAATTATTGAGGATATTATTGGCCCACGGACTAATAAACGGAGAAAAGTCGTAATAGTTAATATAATACAATAATACTTAATTGTCAGCTCAAACTGAAATGTATCTTGCGAGTTGCGACCCAGCACCCCTGTATGCAGTGCAACACATACACACATTTGACACACAGCACAGCCTGGACATCGAGAAAGGCCGGCAAACCTATAACTGCCCACTGAGGATAGGCGGTGTTCTCACTGCAGTCAGACTCAGGGAGAGGTTGAGACAGAGCTTCACTTCTTGACCTCATGTAAATGTAGAGATACAAGGGTGGAAAAAAGATCAAAGTACAATTAAGCTTGCTGTGCATCTGTGTCCAATCCAGTGCGCCATCTGCTTAAAAAACTTGATTGAGTGTCCAACCCGACATCAGGGTCTACATTTCTCAATGGATGTGTAAAGAGACCACCCCCAAGCTCCAATTGAGTTATATTGTATCAATCACTTTCACCTTGGCATCCCTTTTGGGAATTCCATCATAGGAAAACATTAAAGAAAATGGCATTCAATGACCACGCTGAGTCATCCCAAACACTGTAAAAGGGTACCCAATTCCTCCTTGCTTGGCAGTCAGCATCAGTATTGGATTGGGGGTCTATGTCCCTGTGACATACTAGCATTATGATTCATGTCTAGGCGCACCTGTACATAATGTGACATACTAGCCTCATGTGGAGTGTACTCGTACGTCATGTTACATACTAGCATCAAGTGTATTGGTTATACTTATGCATCACAACATAGGATCCTGACCTATGGGTTCCCAAGACTGCTTACATCAATACAATCTTAAGGATTTACATGGTACCATACAGATTGGTCAAAATATACTGTTTTAGTAAAAGTCCCAGATTGTAGCTTTAATAAACCTTTTAGATTATGGATTATTGTCTATTGCACATACTGTTAAGAGTGGGGCAAAAATCTTGTATCTCCATATGTGGGGGGGAAATTGAATGACAGTTAAAGATCTTAATTAAGTCTCTCTGATGGTTTTAGAGCAATGAAAAGTATTAGTAAGAGCTTGTGAGTTCTGCATGGGATCCATTAGAGCAGAGGTTCCTTTTTTTCCCTACAAAGTAACGGTCTGGGACATACAAGGCTTCCACCCGAAAGTATTGTGGTTTGTTGTCATCTCTAACAGGGCCTATACACCACCACCAATTAGTGACCTTCTGAACTTTCTCCCCTACTACTGTATATCCTGTCTCCTGAGGTTAAGAGTGGATTATGATGGCTTTGCGCTGATACATGGAAGCAGACAATCCAACTAATAGGAAGCTTTAAACAATAGCATGATTAAAATGCCATGTGTCTCTGTATGTTCTGCTGGTTCAATTCAATTACAGGCACTATAGCTCTAGAATAGATCATTCACTTCCATAGCAAAAATAAAAAATACTACCTGCCAATTTTGCAACGTCCCACTGTCAGGGGTATTTCTCTTCTCAATCTGAAAAAAGGAGAAAAAGGTTTTGTTTATTGTTGTTATTGTTTCCATTCTTAACAGAACCACTCCTGAAGGGAGTCTATTGCACATACTTGTCTTTAAAAACAAGAAAAAAGGTAGAATAGCTATTTTTGCTATTTTAGAAACATTTTGAAATTAGAAGTTCTGCGTTCCAATAACTCATTGTAGTATTACCTCCTGAGCAGAACACTAATTAGCTTCTTAAAACCTTATCTGAAACCGAGCAGTAGCTGGAATTTTGGAGATATATCCAGCTATCCAAAACAAATTAATATCTTCCCGAATATAATCTGCTTTGTGATGGCAGATTGCTGGGAAAAAAGTACCTTTTCACTAAGCCTTAAACCCAAATCAAATTACAAATACACAGCCACATAGCTATACTGTACTGTAGGCCTAAGCCTCATTGGTTTTGGCAAAATGCATTATGGAAAACAGTTACGTTTTATGGGCCTGCTGTATTTAGTTGCTGGCAATTTATTTAGCTATAGCATATTTACCGTAACTCACCAGCTCAGAGACAAGGAGACTTTGGAATGATTAAGCATCTTATGGGGGATGCTGTTGATATAGGTCAGTGTGTAGATAAGTGCTCTGGGCACCATCTGGTCTTCTTGGAGACATTTAAAGTGTCTATGACATGGCGGTCTCAGTGAAAGCAGTCTGAAACAGGGCAGGGTGTATGAATTTATATCGAATGTCTTAGTTACAATGATTTTAAAGGACCACTTCACCACTTTTCAACCTATCTTCATATAATTGGTCCTCACTAATGTTCACAACAAAATACCACGATTTGTTCCTACTCTGTCTGTGTCTCATAGGAGTGCTGAGGGCAGTTCAGAAATCCGTCCACCAGTGGCATCATGTTTTTTTTTTTTTAAACAACATTTAAAATATATATTATATTCTAGTGAGAACAATGGCTTAATTTATTTTCGAAATTTCTTTCAGGAATAGAAAGCCTCCTACAGATGTTGTCCAAACATCACGCAAATCGTTTCGATGCACCTTATCTCTATATGCCTATACTCATGACGTCAAGGTGGACCTGTCCGATCTGTCAAATGTCATCCTGATTGGCTAGAGGCCAGAGGCACATTCTAGTTTTGTATCTGTACACTACTGGGAACATTAAACATTTTTTTTCCTTCAGGCTACAATACATTACAAGTGCATGAAAGAAATACACTTACTGGTAATTTAATATTTAAATGCCATCTGCCTTCGCAGCCTTCCAAAGGGATAAGCTTCGCCCACAAAGTCACAATATAGCAACACTTTTGAGAGCCTATTAACTGGTTATTACCCATTACATAATCTGAGTAAATTATTTTTACTAACCTGGCACATCCTATGTGTTGTCAGCACAACTAGCCTACTGCAGTCTGTAGTTATTTATTACAGTGCCAGCAGGCTTTCAGCTTTCGTTGATGACCACTGTAAGCCCTGCATTCTTCGTTGTATAGGACAATATTTTCACAACACATGGTATAGCGTTTTAAAGATGGAGTGCCGTGATTTTTTTCCACCCTAAAACATGATCATCGAGGTTCAAGGTTCAAGGTTCTTTATTATTTGTCTCCCGAGGAAGAAATTTGTCTTAGACAAAGGGCCCGCATCAAGCGTAGCCCATGTCGCCGCAGTGCAGGTCTTATTGTTATATAAGGAGGTATAATTATTTCAAAAAAGTGTGTGTTGTTTTTATGTGGGCATGCCCACCAGTTCATTAGGTATGCCTGGTTTGCCTGGTGGGTGGTGATGGGTGGTGATCCACCTGAACCCACAGCTGTAGCTGTATGATAAAGGGGGAGGGGTTAGGGGAGGGGATGATAATGTGATGGCACTATATTACTGTTTTTTTCATTGGCACGTTTGACTATCAAGGTTTCAGGACACATCTGTGAATCGGGATGTAATCACTTATTAGACCAGAGTCCATACCTATACTAAACTTGTAAAAATGTATAATGCATTTATTTGTTTAACTTTCACCTGTAGCACTAGCAACACAACAATGACCTTTACTAATAGTTTAGGAATACTTTTGCTGTTTCTGTTTGTCTTGTGATGACAAGAACAGTGTAACATTCAACATTAACAAAGAGCAAAACTGAGTCGATTTAGATGTTAAAATGTTAGGATTTGGGGAAAACAGTCACAATACCAATGCAATTTTATAAAACATTGCACCCTACAATTATATTTATATAGGGTCATTTTGTATCTGCCACTGCTTTGATGTTATAAATTATTAACATGGTCATGGTGCATCATTTTAGACATTTGGCTCACCTACCCAGTTGTTAATGCCCAGAATAAGAATACATGATAGAACGTATGGGCTAGCTGCATTTATTTACTGGTGATGCGTCATTGGCTATATACACGGTTTACCTTTAAGATTAACATAGGCTGATGAAAATAACAAAAGGAATTGAATGATTAATTGTTGGAGCTATTGCATGGCTTAATTATGCAATTGCAAATATGTTGAAGCAGGTTATACACAGCTAATTGTTTTGCAGTAAAATTTGATTATGGTGTATCAATAAATTCAATCGAGTTGTGTAGGGCAGGCAGGCAGCAGGCTGTTCTGTATTACCACAAACTGAAGCATGTCATGGTCATGCAATTGCCCCCTAAAGAGTTTACCACGACATTTCAATTTAGAATGCGCATGTGTCCATTTTACGCACAGTTATACGCATGGGTATACGATTGCAAAAGATCGACTCGCACATTATCACATGTCTGCAAAAGACTCGCATATAGGCTAAAGGCCTACTTAATTCTATGGCAATCGAATCAAAGACAGTAGCCTATAGTGAATAATGTGCCAACCTGATTTGGCTGTATGGTTGAACAGTGCGCCCTCTCGGACTGTATCTCCCAGAGACTCCGGTAGTCCACGAACTCCACACAAGCAACGTAAGCAACAAAACATCCGTGTGCATTCTGTTCAAAAATAAGTATGGTCCACCACCAAGATTAAAAAAAAAATGAAGGTCTACGTCTACCTCAAAAACCTTTTGTGAATTATGGGCATATTCCCGACACGTTTCGTTCCAGACATTGTAGCATAGGCATAGCCTGCCATACATTTAGACCTCATCATTATAATCTCAGTATCTCACAGTAGCGAAAGCAATTTCGCCTAAACCTATAAAATCCCTCATGTCAGATGGCTCGGATTTTCTGGCGGTAGGTAAACCTAGGGCGCGTTCGGAAATACCACACCGGAGCACACTCGCCTATTAGTTTGCATTGCACAGTGGGCTCAGTGCGCAATTTCCGAACACGCCCCTAGTATGAACACAGTTGACGTTACAGAGGATTCATTCACACGGGTTAGAGGTGACTCACGTGCTCGTGAACAATGAGATATTTTCATGCCAATTTAGGGGTTATCACCTACAGCATTGTATAATTTAGAATGGCATTGCAGATGGCCTAGCAGGCGCAGTGGAGCATATAGGCCAATTTAAAGAGGCAACCTTTGTTATGTCCACCTTTATATAATTCGTTTCGTCATGAATGATGACACGCTGTTTTTTGTAATGACTAGTAAAAAGACACAATAGGTCCACAATACATAATAGTAGACAATATGCATTAACTGATATTGGGATTTATGTAACAGTCCTTTACATAACCCTGTGTGAGCGTGCCCTTGCTTGGATGTTTGTTATGTATGATGTAGTTATGTTTGTTATGTATAGAAAGAAAATGACCATTTTTATGGTACCTTCAAAATGTAATGTCCCCTTTAGTATATTGGGTAAGCTAATGATGCACCCAACTGTCCTGGACTTGTGCAGAATGTATTTTCATGACGTCGCTTTGTTTTTGAGGTGTTTGGGTCTCTTATGTATTGATGCAGACCCCCGGAAATTCATGCCTTCATGATTTTTTTTTTCTTTTTTTTTTCAAATTATTGCCCTACTTCATCATACAAAATGTGTGAAAATAGAGAATCTACAAGCTCAAAACGCATCGCAACATTTGAGCTTGTAGATCGGCTTTTTTTTTGTTTTTATTAATTGATCATAAAAGGTTTTTCAAATTCAAATTTTGAATGCAAGACTTGAGTATTGATTTGCTACACTGTGTGGTATTGCTGAAAGTAAAAGAAAACATCTGTAAGTTTCTCTGTATATTTATTCATCTTTTTCACTGTATGGTTTCACCATACTGTATGTATGTGTGTGGGTGATTCATTCATGCCTTGTTTAGCCTAGTGTATAATCTGTATTATAACAGAGTAGATCATCAAAAAGAGCTGATCTACAAGCTAATTATGTGTCGTATCATCAAATGGCGCATTTATATTAGGGGTGGGACGATATTCGATACGATATTGTTACCTAGGGTGCCGATTTGATCTATATTGCGTTTCGAAGTTACTTTGCTCTTATTATAGGCCTATACTTTGCGATTCCATTTTTATATTGTGGCATTAAAAATTGCACTATATCCATGAATCACTATTTTCTTTTTTTGCCCACCGCTAATTTATATGGCACCTTTTTTACCCAAAAGCTTTACATTCACACACTGGAATCGACGCAATTAAGGCACCAAAACCTGCTCAAGAGAGCAAATGAATCCATTCTGGGCGGGAAGCCGGGAACCCCTGTTGGTGTTTTAAGGATTATGTTATAGTATAGCTATTGAAAAATAGCAGATCTACAAGCTTGTAGGTCTGCTATTTTTGAAAAATCGTGAAAATGTGCCTCAAATCTTTGAATATTATTCTATCAGAACTAACATTTTTAACTCAAATCTTTGTTTCTGGGGATTGGGGGGGGGGGGGGGTCCCTGGAACAACATATTTCCAGATGTGGGTCGGTGGTCAATTTCATATATTTTTGGGGGTCCTTGGCATGAGAATGTGTGAGAACGAAAACATGGGGTTTTGATTTATTTGTAGAATCGTTCCCAGGTCAAAATGGGTTAAATGAGGGTTAAGTGTCTGGCTCAATTAAGGATCACCTCGACAGTGGGGGAGTCCCACAGGGATGGAACTGTGAACCTTACCGTTTCCCAGGCGACCACTCTACCTCCTGGAGCCTCTGCCATGCATGCTTGTCCCTCACTATCAACTGAACACATTCCCTGTGAAGTTCACTTTGAAACCTTTCCTTTGCTGTCAAAATGGCTGACCTGACATCAATAATAATAACAACGAAAAAAGAAGAAAAAGATAAAGAAGTTGATTCACACTGAAGACAATGATGTATTTTTTTTTCCCTTCTCAGGTTGCAGCATTTATATTTGGTGCTTTAATTATTGCTTAAAATAGTCCATGGGCTCAGACCAGGATTTTCACTAGTGAGGGACATTCAAGGTGGCAAATGTTTTATTTATTTAAATAGATAATATTTCAACATGATAGCAGTTCCCAAATGGTAGCTTAGTTGCTGTTATCAGCCTTCAAAGACACCAACTATGGATTCACAGAATGAAAAATCGCCTAACAGGTTTTTTGAACAAAACATGCCATATATGGAGCGTGTCTTGAGTGTGTAGGCCGGGTTTCATTAGGTCAGATCAACATAATGGAATGTCAGAACGGGTCATCTCCATATATGGAGATCTAAGGGTGGCAGTGGGGGCAGTGTCTTTATAGTCTTTGGTGAGGTCTGGCCATATATGGAGCGTATCTTGAGTGTACAGGGTTTGATGAGGTCAGATCAACATATGGAATGTCAGAACAGGTCAGCTCCATATGTGGAGATCTAATGGTGGTAGTATATGCCTTGTTGTGGTAGAGCCATTATACTGTATGTGTCTATTTCCAGGCTCCATCAAGCCAGTTACAGTTATTAAAATCGAGTGACAGACATAATCATAACACCAGAATTGCAAGCCTCTGTCATTTATCACTCCCTGCTCCAAAAACGAACCTCCTTAAACAAACAGTTATGTATCGATCAATATCATTTTGGAACATGTTACCACCTCACATTAATATAACACAACATAAATTATCTTTCAAATATGCTTTAAAGGAACACTCTTGCTACAGCTGACCACATGACCATAATATAATGTTATTCTCATTATGTTGCAATTCATTTTATAGAATAAATTGTTATGTATTTTCATGAATTTACCTTTGTTGAATGTATTTGTAATTGCCGTATGTATTTTTTTGTATGTATTTTATATGGACCCCAGGAAGACTAGCTGATATATCCTAATATAGATCCTAATGGGGATCCATTCAATAAACAATAAACTATCTTCTATCTATGGTGTTGGGTCCAAGCTTATCTGTATTCCAGTGATCATGCAGTGCATCCATCCGTTGTAACTTGTGTCTGCTTCAAGACTGTTATCAGTGTTTGCCATTCATAAGGTAGAGCTGCAATCAAATCACAGTAGGCCTACAAGTACAGTAGGCCTACAGTGAAAAGTATTTTTGGTGAGATGCGAAAATACTTTTCGCTGTGCTGTATTGTACTGTACTGTACTGTACTGTACATTGACAATACATTGAATCTCATCTCAAATGCAAAGCACGAAGACCTCTCTCTGTCAAAGGCTTCTCAAATGCCAGGATTGAGTTATATGCTGACCAGATAGGGATATTGGGGTGTGGTGGAGGTAGGACTGCTGTTTCCTCAGATCTTTCAGAGGGTCATTTCAATAGTGACTGCTAAGCCCTCACGGACATCTTTCTAGGAACCCCTAGAGGGTGACATCTGTCTGTTGACATTTTTGTCTAATAAAATAGGCTATTAATTTAATCAAACTGCATTAACTATAACAGAGATACTACTAACCAAGCTATCCATGTCAACATGCTCTATAGGAGTCTCAATAACAGGTATAAGTAACGTTTAATGTTTAGTAATGTTTAATGTAGCAGAAGAGGCCATTCATTGAACAGAGTTTTGCACAATGTTAACATCCCAGATCGATTGAAATATGAATCTACTGTGCTGTGATATATTAAGAGTACAATAACATTCCATTGTGAATAAAAACGTAACCACAGTGTAATGCTAAAGGTTTCATCACAGGGCTGTCTCTCTGCTTCATGTAATAAATATAATTAAAAGTGTTGTTGGTGACAGTTATATGGGTCACGTGGTACGTGTTGCGTGCTACTATAACCTACGTCACTCATAGTAAAGTCAGCTGTTCGCGAGGCGGCATTTCATGAATGGAAGGAGAGAGGGGTTAGTTACTACTATGCTGTGATTCACTGTGGTAATGTTCTCTAACTTTAATACAATATAACAAAAGCAGCACCCTGGCCTGGAGCAGTGATTCTCATGCAGACAACGACTAAAGCAGCGAGTCTGACAGCTAAAACGTTTCCCTGCTTTAGCCTCTCGGCGTCATACGATATATAATAATAATAATAAACTTTATTTGTATAGCACTTTTCATACATAAATGCAGCTCAAAGTGCTTCACAGGGCAGGACACAAAAATAAAATACAATAAAACACAAGTAGTTAAAATGATAGAACAATGGCAGAGAACAAAATTGAATATAAGATCATAAAATAAATAAAAACAAATAAAAAAATAAAACGCCATAGACGCCATACAAGTGTATTGTGAATCAATGGATTGAGTGCTATCCTTACTTTCATGCAAAGCACCAACTTCAGTGTTTACGGACTAACGACCTATAATAACAATAGGCCTATAGCCTACAATAGCACAGTGAGTCACAGACTGGGGGGTCCGGGGAACCCATGCAGTACCTACCTGTCAGTTGCTGGGGTCCGGGGACCCCCAGTAGGCCTATATCTACCTGTCAGTTGCTGGGGTCCGGGGACCCCCAGTGTAGGCCTACCTACCTGTCAGTTGCTGGGGTCCGGGGACCCCCGTTAGGCTACTGGCTGGGGGTCCCAGAGATAGAAATGCCACTATAAATGGGGGTCCGCAGTCTAATGCATGTCAAACTAGCCCTAACCATAACCTCACAAAAACAAGTGGTCCGTGTTGTAGGAAAATTACCAACGGGGTTTGAACTGGCAAAGTTAAGACGTTAGGACTGTAAGTCTGATGACTACTCCACTAGACTACCGTGGACACTGCCAAGTAGGAGATCGAACTCTGTGTTGTGTATTTAAGCGTGACGTCAGCCACTTCCGGGGTTCTACTCCAGGAAGTTCCACGTCATCTATTTTCTCGCGGGCGTGGCCTCACCCCGGAAGGAAGTGACGGCCGGCACCCTTAAATACGGAAGAGACGCGTGGAGCCGAGTTCGGTCAGTGTTTGTTTGGAAGTTGCCACGTCACCATGCGGTCCCTCTTCGGAGCAGGTATGTTATTTAATACTTAACGCTGTTGTTGTTTTTGTGTTCAAACGTCGAGTCGTCGACCACTTATGAAGTTACTTGTTATGATGTTTATATAGGATGTTTCTACAAAACTATACAACAGTGTTTCAGTAGCCGAATGGTTAACGTCGACGGTCATCAAAATCGGTGCCCGAGTTCACTTCCCGGTCGACGACCGAGAGTGTTTTTCCTTTTTACCAAACAAACACAATTGTTTTTGCATCTAGTCGAGGTCCATTATTCATTGAGTGTTTGTGCCACGGACCACCATGTTACATTTATAGACTCACAATGGTGGTTACCTCGACTAGATGCAAAAACAATTTTGCTTTGTAAGAAGAAAACACACTCTCAGTCCTGGACGGGGAGGAGATCCCCGGCCTCAATGTTTACTAACCGTCGACAGTACCCACTCGACTACTGAAACACGGCTTAAAAGAGTAGTATTTACATATATAAACAGTACATCAAGGCTCAAATGCTGAATAGATAATCGACTAGCGGTGAAAAGAGTTAACGTGAGTGCCCGGGGTGGCACTCACGTTAACAAAGCTCAGTCACTAACCACTATGGCTATGCTACAATCAGCATTATATAATCGAAGGATCAAAAGTAGCAATCTTCTACATTCTCTAATTGTGTAGTTTTTTGGAAATTAAGCAGATGCTTAACAACAATTGAACTATTGAGAGTGTAAAGATCTACTATTGGGGTCCATTTGGTTACCTAAATTAAATTGCTCTGTATTGTGACAGTAATCATTGCTATAGAGTGTGTGTTCAGTAACAGTGTTAAATAGCTCTATAGTGTGACCGTAATCATTGCTATATTGTGTGTTCAGTAACAGTGTTAAATAGATATTAATTTGTGACAGTAATTGTACTGGTATTTCATTCCACGTATATATAATGCATGGTTTAAGTTCAGTCATGTTTTTATTTTATGGTAAACAGCACCCTCTAGTGGTGGTTTTGTCAGTTATATAAGCGCAGATCAGCGTGTGTTTTTCAATAGTAGCCAAGCAGAGCTAGAGTAAACATCTGCTCCATTCATCGTGTGAATCTCTGTGAAACATATGCTTTTTTACTATTCTGTCCTCGTTTGCAGAGGTGCCAACTAGACAGATAGCTAACACATTTGACATTGAATGAAGAATGAATTGACGCTTGAAACTCCTCTTCTGTTTAAAGTCTTTTTGTGTTTATGTTACAGTTTTACAACTTTTACAAAGAAAATGGAAATACAGTTTTACCAACAAAAACTAAAAGACTTTAAACAGAAGAGGAGTTTCAAGTGTCAATTCATTCTTCATTCAATGTCAAATGTGTTAGCTATCTGTCTAGTTGGCACCTCTGCAAACGAGGACAGAATAGTAATCATTGCTATAGTAGTGTGTGTTCAGTAACAGTGTTAAATAGTTCTATATTGTGACAGTAATCTGCCGGTCTCTCCAGCTTTTTGTTAAACATAAAAAGCATTTTCTGAAACTGCAATTTTATCCAATCAGGAACGCAGTCAGGATACAGATTAAAGTGGAATTGTAATGTAACAGACAAAATTAGAACTGGAACATTAAGCTCATAAATAGCTACTTTCTCCTGATTGGCTGAAAATGTGTCACCTACCTGATTTCTTTTCACCTTATTAAACTAATTGCCCAAGTCATTTTTTCAAGGTTTTCAGGAAACACAAAAAACTGTGCCAAATGTAGAATATATTATATTTCTTAATTATTTAAATTCCCAAAAATATGAAACAATATGACTATTGACATACAAATAAAGGTGTATGTCAATCATGTAACATGTAAGGATAAAATGACTTAGGCCAATATCTGAACATGCCATTTTAACTTAGGCAATTATAAACATTATTTAGGCCAAATTACTTCTGCAGTAAGTGACTTAGACAAAATGTTTTATTCCAATTATTTTTAATAGACCATGGTTTAGGGTCAGCCACAGAGTGTTTAAAATAATATCAGAGCACAAAGACATTTGACACTGAAGGGGAGTGAATGTGAGTGAATGGGAGTGAATTTGGACTGAATGGGAGGTACTGATACTGTGGGACTGACAGTCCCATAGTAACAGTACCTCCCATTCACTCCAACTCACATTCAGTCCCATTCACTCCCATTCAGAGTGAAAGGGAGTGAGTGGGAGTGGGAGTGAGTGGGAGTGACAGTCCCATAGTAACATTACCTCCCATTCAGTCCCATTCACTCCCTTTCACTCTGAATGGGAGTGACAGTCACATAGTAACAGTACCTCTCATTCACTCCGATTCAGTCCCATTCACTCCCCCATTCACTCCCATTCACTTTTATTCACTCCCATTCAGTCACATAGTAACAGTACACCCCATTCACTCCCATTCACTCCCATTCACTCCCATCGTATCAGTCCCATAGTAACAATACCTCCCATTCACTCCCATGCACTCCCATAATATTAGTCCCATAGTAACAGTACCTCCCATTCACTCCCATAGTATCAGTAACTCCCATTCACTCCCATAGTATCAGTCCTATAGTAACAGTACCTCCCTTTCACTCCCATTCAGTCCCATTCACTCCCATAGTATCAGTCCCATAGTAACAGTACCTCCCATTCACTCCCATTCAGTCCCATGCACTCCCATAGTATCAGTCCCTTAGTAACAGTACCTCCCATTCACTCCCATTCAGTCCCATGCACTCCTATAGTATCAGTCCCATAGTAACAGTACCTCCCTTTCAGTCCCATTCAGTCCCATTCTATCAGTCCCATAGTAACAGTACCTCCCATTCAGTCCCATTCACTCCCATTTTGAAAGGTGTGTTAAAATGGCCTAAGTCACATTTTATTATGACTTAGGCCATTAGTTTAATAAGGTGACGATATGATATATATGATATGGTACTTTATTGTCAGTTCACACTGAAATTTATCTTGCAACACAGCAGCCAAGTATGCAGAACACACATACACGCATTTGACATAACACAAACAACAAGACAATTTACATACATAAAGACAAGAGCAATATCCACCGCTTAGATTATCCTGTGGCTAATACAACTCCTGATTAAACCCTTTTCTATTTATTAAAGAGCTGGAGAGACGGGAATATTCCTGTTACTGAACACACACTATAGCAATTATTACTGTCACAATAACTTTGTAATGCTACTGATGTTATGTTAGACTATATTTACATCAATATGTCTGGGTCCCCACCTACTCGCTCAGGGTTGACGTGTCACACCCTCAGTGATGGGAGGGGCACCAGAATGTGGTGTTTTGATTGGTTAATGGGGGCACTCCCTTAGTATAAAAGTGTATGTTTTGTGTACACATGACCTGATGAAGATCAAATAGATCGAAACGTCGTTAGTATTTCAATAAAGAACGTCTTTCTTATACCTGTGGTGTGCGGGCTCCATCCAATACCTACACCAGTTGTGATGCAACATAGTTTGCTGTGACCGTTGTGAATAATGGGTGGTGTGGTCTTTGCCAAGACGGTGGATTGTGGCCCATGCCTTCCTGCTGTTATTTGTCATGTTGGTGTTCTCTATATCTTTTCGTCCTGGGCATGACGTTAAACTGTTCCGTTTAAGAGGACCGGCGACCCTCGAATGTAAACAGCCACGGAAGGAAACTATGTGTGTGTGAGGTGTTCTCTATGGGTTGGGTTTCAGGTGGTTGTATTGTAGTAGCTTGACATTTCTTGGAGGGCACTTTCAAGGACAGACTCAATCTTCTGGAAGTCTGCTTGTTGGGTCGTAATGCAGAGGTCGTCGGCGTAGATGAAACGCTGGCATTGGGTAGTGGCTGGTCGTTTGTGTAGATATTGAAAAGGAGGGGGGCGAGCACGCTACCTTGTGGGAGGCCGTTCTTTTGGGCTTTCCATTTACTCCTCTGGTCATTTAACTGGACATAGAAACGCCTGTAGTTGAAGAGGCTTTTCCTGACCATTGTGCGGTGTTGGACAGTGTCGTAGGCAGCAGAGAGATCTCTGAATGCTGCTCCAGTTATTTGTTTTCCCTCAAACCCATTCTCAATGTGTTGGGTGAGGTTGAGCTATGTCCAGCACAGGAGCGGCCGGGACGGAAACCAGCTTGGTCTTTAGTCAGCTTGGTGTTTATGAGTGGCAACGAGGCGTTGGAGTAGCAGCCTCTCATAGAGCTTGTAGGACAGGTGATGCAGAGGAGGGACATGGGTCGGTTTGGGGATGATGGGTCTTTGCCAGGTTTAGGGATTGCAACCACTTTGGCCTTTTTCCAGACAGAAGGGATGGTTATCTGTGCTATGCATGTGTTCAACATCCCCACAAACTAGGTCTTTCCGTTAGGTCCCAGGTGCTGTATCATTTCTGCCAGTAGGTCATCAATCCCTGCTGCTTTTCCGGGTTTCAACTTTCCCATTGCAGTTTCAAGTTCTTCTAGGTCGAAGGGTTTGGTTTGAGGGCTGGCTGATTGTGGTTGGTCTGATACCACTGTGCGATGGTATTCTCATGTGGGTCGGTGGCGGTCTTGGTCACAACTGGTGGCCAACAGTCATAACCAACACCGCCACCGACCCACATAGAATACCATCGCACAGTGGTATCAGACCAACCACAATCAGCCAGCCCTCAAACCAAACCCTTCGACCTAGAAGAACTCGAAACTGCAATGGGAAAGTTGAAACCCGGAAAAGCAGCAGGGATTGATGACATACTGGCAGAAATGATACAGCACCTGGGACCTAACGCAAATACCTGGCTTGTGGGGATGCTGAACACATGCATAGCACATAAAACCATCCCTTCTGTCTGGAATAAGGCCAAAGTGGTTGCAATCCCTAAACCTGGCAAAGATCCATTATCCCTGAAGAGCTACCGACCCATTTCCCTCCTCTGCATCACCTACAAGCTATATGAGAGGCACTAACATTTCTGAACAGACTATATTTACAACAATATGTCTGGGTCCCCACCTACTCACTCAGGGTTGACGTGTCACACCTGCAGTGATGGGAGGGGCACCAAAATGTGGTGTTTTGATTGGTTAATGGGGGCACTCCCTTAGTATAAAATGTATGTTTTGTGTACACATGACCTGATGAAGATCAGAACGTCTTTCTTATACCTGTTGTGTGCAGGCTCCATCCAATACCTACACCAGTTGTGATGCAACAGAGTTTGCTGTGACCGTTGTGAATTATGGGTGGTGTGGTCTTTGCCAAGACGGTGGATTGTGGCCAGTGCCTTCCTGCTGTTATTTGTCATGTTGGTGTTCTCTATATCTTTTCGTCCTGGGCATGACGTTAAACTGTTCCGTTTAAGAGGACCGGCGACCCTCGAATGTAAACAGCCACGAAAGGAAACTATGTGTGTGAGGTGTTCTCTATGGTTTGGGTTTCAGGTGGTTGTATTGTAGTAGCTTGACATTTCTTGGAGGGCACTTTCAAGGACAGACTCAATCTTCTGGAAGTCTGCTTGTTGGGTCGTAATGCAGAGGTTGTCGGCGTAGATGAAACGCTTGCATTGGGTAGTGGCTGGTCGTTTGTGTAGATATTGAAAAGGAGGGGGGCGAGCACGCTACCTTGTGGGAGGCCGTTCTATTGGTCTTTCCATTTACTCCTCTGGTCATTTAACTGGACATAGAAACGCCTGTAGTTGAGGAGGCTTTTCCTGACCATTGTGCGGTGTTGGACAGTGTCGTAGGCAGCAGAGAGATCTCTGAATGCTGCTCCAGTTATTTGTTTTCCCTCAAACCCATCCTCAATGTGTTGGGTGAGGTTGAGCTATGTCCAGCACAGGAGCGGCCGGGACGAAAAACAGCTTGGTCTTTAGTCAGCTTGGTGTTTATGAGTGGCAACGAGGCGTTGGAGTAGCAGCCTCATAGAGCTTGTAGGACAGGTGATGCAGAGGAGGGACATGGGTCGGTTTGGGGATAATGGGTCTTTGCCAGGTTTAGGGATTGCAACCACTTTGGCCTTTTTCCAGACAGAAGGGATGGTTTTCTGTGCTATGCATGTGTTCAACATCCCCACAAGCCAGGTCTTTCCGTTAGGTCCCAGGTGCTGTATCATTTCTGCCAGTAGGTCATCAATCCCTGCTGCTTTTCCGGGTTTCAACTTTCCCATTGCAGTTTCAAGTTCTTCTAGGTCGAAGGGTTTGGTTTGAGGGCTGGCTGATTGTGGTTGGTCTGATACCACTGTGCGATGGTATTCTCCTGTGGGTCGGTGGCGGTCTTGGTCACAACTGGTGGCCAACAGTCATAACCAACACCGCCACCGACCCACATAGAATACCATCGCACAGTGGTATCAGACCAACCACAATCAGCCAGCCCTCAAACCAAACCCTTCGACCTAGAAGAACTCGAAACTGCAATGGGAAAGTTGAAACCCGGAAAAGCAGCAGGGATTGATGACATACTGGCAGAAATGATACAGCACCTGGGACCTAACGCAGAGACCTGGCTTGTGGGGATGCTGAACACATGCATAGCACATAAAACCATCCCTTCTGTCTGGAAAAAGGCCAAAGTGGTTGCAATCCCTAAACCTGGCAAAGACCCATTATCCCTGAAGAGCTACCGACCCATTTCCCTCCTGCATCACCTACAAGCTATATGAGAGGCACTAACATTTCTGAACAGACTATATTTACAACAATATGTCTGGGTCCCCACCTACTCACTCAGGCTTGACGTGTCACACCTGCAGTGATGGGAGGGGCACCAAAATGTGGTGTTTTGATTGGTTAATGGGGGCACTCCCTTAGTATAAAATGTATGTTTTGTGTACACATGACCTGATGAAGATCAGAACGTCTTTCTTATACCTGTTGTGTGCAGGCTCCATCCAATACCTACACCAGTTGTGATGCAACAGAGTTTGCTGTGACCGTTGTGAATTATGGGTGGTGTGGTCTTTGCCAAGACGGTGGATTGTGGCCCATGCCTTCCTGCTGTTATTTGTCATGTTGGTGTTCTCTATATCTTTTCGTCCTGGGCATGACGTTAAACTGTTCCGTTCGAGAGGACCGGCGACCCTCGAATGTAAACAGCCACGAAAGGAAACTATGTCTGTGTGAGGTGTTCTCTATCATTTCATTCCAGACTTTCCTTCGTTCATCCCGAACTTCACTGTCTATCTCCTGTGTTCTCCATTCATCTTGAGCGATGCACAGTTGTCTGATGTGCGGGGTGAGGTGCCGGCTAGCGCATAAAGGCACGGGACAGGTGTTGTGTTGACGCATCCCGTGATGATGCGACAGGTGTCATTTAGGGCTGTGTCGACCAATTTGGTGTGACGTGATCGGCTCCAGCTTGAGCAGGCATACTCTGCTGTAGAGAAAGACAGGGCCATGGCAGTTGCACGGATTGTTTGTGGGTCTGCGCCCCACTTGGAGTTCACTAGTTTTCACAGGATGTTATTGTGGGTGTTGACCGTGGCTTTTGTGTTCTCCAGGTGTTTTTTGAAGAAGAGTGTTCTGTCCAGTTTAACTCCAAGATACATGGGGTGGGTATGGTTGGAGAGTTTGTGACCATCCCAAGTGATGCTCAGTTCTTTTTTCGCGTCTCGGTTCCTCAGGTGGAAGCTGCATAGTTGGGTTTGTGTGTGTCTTTCTTTTTCTGTCTTTCTTTCTTAGGACGGAGATCAAGGTAGACGCCAATGGAAGGCTCAACACAAACCGATGCCCCTAGAGATCCATCCCAAAGCTTCCCTCAGGTAGCCCAGCAAGCCAGCTAGCCAGCAAGCCTGCCCAGTCAGCCAACGCAGCCAGTCAGCTCCGCCAGTCAGCCAGTGTAGAAAGTCAGGCTGCCAAGCCAGAGCATATCAGCCTTGCAGTCAGCCATTGCAGCCATACCAGCCTTGCTCAGTCAGCTCAGCCAGGCCTCTCTCGAGGCCTGGCTCTCTGTCTGCCTGGCCCGGTCTGCCCTGCCCTGCCTTGCAGCAACAGAACCAGCCTTTCTGGCAAGCCAGCCAGCTCAGAATGCGAGCTGAGCAAGCCAGTGCAGCAACAAGCCCAGACTAGGTTACTGCAGCCTTACTGTGCAGCCACAGCCACTCAGCCAGATCAGCAGGAGCAAGCCAGGCTCCAACCCTTGCAGCGCAGCCTTAGGCCGGATAGTCCCCCTGCCTGCACTTTGTTGCCTTCCTGGCCTGTCTGCCTGCCTAGGCGCCTCGGTCTTCCTGTCTGTCTGCCTTGGCCTGCCGGTCTGAAACTGGTTAAGACTAACTGCGTGCTTGCCAGCTGCGCTGGCTTGCTGAGCTTGTATTCTGAGCTGGCTGGTTTGCCAGCAAGGCTGGTTCTGTTGCTGCAAGGCAGGGCGGGGCAGACCGGGCCAGGCAGACAGAGAGCCAGGCTTCGAGAGAGGCCTGGCTGAGCTGACTGAGCAAGGCTGGTATGGCTACAATGGTTGACTGCAAGGGCTGATGTGCACTGGCTTGGCAGCCTGACTTTCTACACTGGCTGACTGGCGGAGCTGGCTGGCTGCGTTGGCTGACTGGGCGGGCTTGCTGTCTAGCTGGCTTGCTGGGATCCCTGAGGGAAGCTTTGGGATGAATCTCTAGGGGCATCGGCTTGTGTTGAGCCTTCCAACGGCGTCTACCTTGATCTTCGTCCTAAGAAAGAAAGACCGAAAAGAAAGACACACACAAACTCAACTACGCAGCTTCCACATGAGGAAGGCAGGCAGGAAGGCACGCACAAGCTGTCTGCGTGCTTGCTTCGCCCTCCAGTTGCTGCTCCAGTTATTTGTTTTCCCTCAAACCCATCCTCAATGTGTTGGGTGAGGTTGAGCTCTGTCCAGCACAGGAGCGGCCGGGAATGAAACCAGCTTGGTCTTTAGTCAGCTTGGTGTCTGAGTGGCATGAGGCGTTGGAGTAGCAGCCTCTCTTGTAGGTGATGCAGAGGAGGGAAATGGGTCGGTAGCTCTTTGGGGATGATGGGTCTTTGCCAGGTTTGGGGATTGCAACCACTGTGGCCTTTCTCCAGACAGAAGGGATGGTTTTCTGTGCCATGCATGTATTCAGCATCCCCACGAGCCAGGTCTTTGCGTTAGGTTCAAGGTGCTGTATAATTTCTGCCAGTATGTCATCAATCCCTGCTGCTTTTCCGGGTTTCAACTTTCCCATTGCAGTTTCGAGTTCTTCTAGGTCGAAGGGTTTGGTTTGAGGGCTGGCTGATTGTGGTTGGTCTGATACCACTGTGCGATGGTATTCTCCTGTGGGTTGGCGGCGGTGTTGGTTACGACTGTTGGCCACCAGTTGTGATGCAACAGAGGTCGCTGTGAGCGTTGTGAATTATGGGTGGCTCCCAGAGGTCCTTGATCCCCATGGGGTCCAACAGTGGTCATTAAAGCGTGCACGCACACATGCACCTACACACGCACAGGCGCACATGCGTATGCACACCTCGACCTGTAAATGAACAACACAAAAACTAAGGCACTGGTGTCAGACTTCTGGTTTACCGGAACGGGGTTCAACTCCCTGCAGTGCCCTGCTCAATGTGTTGTATTTACATGGTTCATTGGTCCATTACTTAGGCCATTAGTTTAATAAGGTGACGATATGATATATATGATATGGTACTTTATTGTCAGTTCACATTGAAATTTATCTTGCAACACAGCAGCCAAGTATGCAGAACACACATACACGCATTTGACATAACACAAACAACAAGACAATTTACATACATAAAGACAAGAGCAATATCCACCGCTTAGATTATCCTGTGGCTAATACAACTCCTGATTAAACCCTTTTCTATTTATTAAAGAGCTGGAGAGACAGGAATATTCCTGTTACTGAACACACACTATAGCAATTATTACTGTCACAATAACTTTGTAATGCTACTGATGTTATGTTAGACTATATTTACATCAATATGTCTGGGTCCCCACCTACTCGCTCAGGGTTGACGTGTCACACCTGCAGTGATGGGAGGGGCACCAGAATGTGGTGTTTTGATTGGTTAATGGGGGCACTCCCTTAGTATAAAAGTGTATGTTTTGTGTACACATGACCTGATGAAGATCAAATAGATCGAAACGTCGTTAGTATTTCAATAAAGAACGTCTTTCTTATACCTGTGGTGTGCGGGCTCCATCCAATACCTACACCAGTTGTGATGGAACAGAGTTTGCTGTGACCGTTGTGAATAATGGGTGGTGTGGTCTTTGCCAAGACGGTGGATTGTGGCCCATGCCTTCCTGCTGTTATTTGTCATGTTGGTGTTCTCTATATCTTTTCGTCCTGGGCATGACGTTAAACTGTTCCGTTTAAGAGGACCGGCGACCCTCGAATGTAAACAGCCACGAAAGGAAACTATGTGTGTGTGAGGTGTTCTCTATGGGTTGGGTTTCAGGTGGTTGTATTGTAGTAGCTTGACATTTCTTGGAGGGCACTTTCAAGGACAGACTCAATCTTCTGGAAGTCTGCTTGTTGGGTCGTAATGCAGAGGTCGTCGGCGTAGATGAAACGCTGGCATTGGGTAGTGGCTGGTCGTTTGTGTAGATATTGAAAAGGAGGGGGGCGAGCACGCTACCTTGTGGGAGGCCGTTCTTTTGGGCTTTCCATTTACTCCTCTGGTCATTTAACTGGACATAGAAACGCCTGTAATTGAGGAGGCTTTTCCTGACCATTGTGCGGTGTTGGACAGTGTCGTAGGCAGCAGAGAGATCTCTGAATGCTGCTCCAGTTATTTGTTTTCCCTCAAACCCATTCTCAATGTGTTGGGTGAGGTTGAGCTATGTCCAGCACAGGAGCGGCCGGGACGGAAACCAGCTTGGTCTTTAGTCAGCTTGGTATTTATGAGTGGCAACGAGGCGTTGGAGTAGCAGCCTCTCATAGAGCTTGTAGGACAGGTGATGCAGAGGAGGGACATGGGTCGGTTTGGGGATAATGGGTCTTTGCCAGGTTTAGGGATTGCAACCACTTTGGCCTTTTTCCAGACAGAAGGGATGGTTTTCTGTGCTATGCATGTGTTCAACATCCCCACAAGCCAGGTCTTTCCGTTAGGTCCCAGGTGCTGTATCATTTCTGCCAGTAGGTCATCAATCCCTGCTGCTTTTCCGGGTTTCAACTTTCCCATTGCAGTTTCAAGTTCTTCTAGGTCGAAGGGTTTGGTTTGAGGGCTGGCTGATTGTGGTTGGTCTGATACCACTGTGCGATGGTATTCTCCTGTGGGTCGGTGGCGGTCTTGGTCACAACTGGTGGCCAACAGTCATAACCAACACCGCCACCGACCCACATAGAATACCATCGCACAGTGGTATCAGACCAACCACAATCAGCCAGCCCTCAAACCAAACCCTTCGACCTAGAAGAACTCGAAACTGCAATGGGAAAGTTGAAACCCGGAAAAGCAGCAGGGATTGATGACATACTGGCAGAAATGATACAGCACCTGGGACCTAACGCAGAGACCTGGCTTGTGGGGATGCTGAACACATGCATAGCACATTAAACCATCCCTTCTGTCTGGAAAAAGGCCAAAGTGGTTGCAATCCCTAAACCTGGCAAAGACCCATTATCCCTGAAGAGCTACCGACCCATTTCCCTCCTCTGCATCACCTACAAGCTATATGAGAGGCACTAACATTTCTGAACAGACTATATTTACAACAATATGTCTGGGTCCCCACCTACTCACTCAGGCTTGACGTGTCACACCTGCAGTGATGGGAGGGGCACCAAAATGTGGTGTTTTGATTGGTTAATGGGGGCACTCCCTTAGTATAAAATGTATGTTTTGTGTACACATGACCTGATGAAGATCAGAACGTCTTTCTTATACCTGTTGTGTGCAGGCTCCATCCAATACCTACACCAGTTGTGATGCAACAGAGTTTGCTGTGACCGAATTATGGGTGGTGTGGTCTTTGCCAAGACGGTGGATTGTGGCCCATGCCTTCCTGCTGTTATTTGTCATGTTGGTGTTCTCTATATATTTTCGTCCTGGGCATGACGTTAAACTGTTCCGTTCGAGAGGACCGGCGACCCTCGAATGTAAACAGCCACGAAAGGAAACTGTCTGTGTGAGGTGTTCTCTATCATTTCAGTCCAGACTTTCCTTCGTTCATCCCGAACTTCACTGTCTATCTCCTGTGTTCTCCATTCATCTTGAGCGATGCACAGTCGTCTGATGTGCGGGGTGAGGTGCCGGCAAGCGCATAAAGGCACGGGACAGGTGTTGTCTTGACGCATCCCGTGATGATGCGACAGGTGTCATTTAGGGCCGTGTCGACCAATTTGGTGTGACGTGATCGGCTCCAGCTTGAGCAGGCATACTCTGCTGTAGAGAAAGACAGGGCCATGGCAGTTGCACGGATTGTTTGTGGGTCTGCGCCCCACTTGGAGTTCACTAGTTTTCACAGGATGTTATTGTGGGTGTTGACCGTGGCTTTTGTGTTCTCCAGGTGTTTTTTGAAGAGTGTTCTGTCCAGTGTAACTCCATGATACATGGGGTGGGTATGGTTGGAGAGTTTGTGACCATCCCAAGTGACGCTCAGTTCTTTTTTCGCGTCTCGGTTCCTCAGGTGGAAGCTGCATAGTTGGGTTTGTGTGTCTTTCTTTTTCTGTCTTTCTTTCTTAGGACGGAGGAGATCAAGGTAGACGCCAATGGAAGGCTCAACACAAACCGATGCCCCTAGAGATCCATCCCAAAGCTTCCCTCAGGGAGCCCAGCAAGCCAGCTAGCCAGCGAGCCTGCCCAGTCAGCCAATGCAGCCAGTCAGCTCCGCCAGTCAGCCAGTGTAGAAAGTCAGGCTGCCAAGCCAGAGCATATCAGCCTTGCTGTCAGCCATTGCAGCCATACCAGCCTTGCTCAGTCAGCTCAGCCAGGCCTCTCTCGAGGCCTGGCTCTCTGTCTGCCTGGCCCGGTCTGCCCTGCCTTGCCTTGCAGCAACAGAACCAGCCTTTCTGGCAAGCCAGCCAGCTCAGAATGCGAGCTGAGCAAGCCAGTGCAGCAACAAGCCCAGACTAGGTTACTGCAGCCTTACTGTGCAGCCACAGCCACTCAGCCAGATCAGCAGGAGCAAGCCAGGCTCCAACCCTTGCAGCGCAGCCTTAGGCCGGATAGTCCCCCTGCCTGCACTTTGTTGCCTTCCTGGCCTGTCTGCCTGCCTAGGCGCCTCGGTCTTCCTGTCTGTCTGCCTTGGCCTGCCGGTCTGAAACTGGTTAAGACTAACTGCGTGCTTGCCAGCTGCGCTGGCTTGCTGAGCTCGTATTCTGAGCTGGCTGGCTTGCCAGCAAGGCTGGTTCTGTTGCTGCAAGGCAGGGCGGGGCAGACCGGGCCAGGCAGACAGAGAGCCAGGCTTTGAGAGAGGCCTGGCTGAGCTGAGTGAGCAAGACTGGTATGGCTACAATGGTTGACTGCAAGGGCTGATGTGCGCTGGCTTGGCAGCCTGACTTTCTACACTGGCTGACTGGCGGAGCTGGCTGGCTGCGTTGGCTGACTGAGCGGGCTTGCTGTCTAGCTGGCTTCCTGGGCTCCCTGAGGGAAGCTTTGGGATGAATCTCTAGGGGCATCGGCTTGTGTTGAGCCTTCCAACGGCGTCTACCTTGATCTTCGTCCTAAGAAAGAAAGAAAGACAGAAAAAGAAAGACACACACAAACTCAACTACGCAGCTTCCACATGAGGAAGGCAGGCAGGAAGGCAGGCAGGCACAAGCTGCCTGCGTGCTTGCTTCGCCCTCCAGTTGCTGCTCCAGTTATTTGTTTTCCCTCAAACCCATCCTCAATGTGTTGGGTGAGGTTGAGCTCTGTCCAGCACAGGAGCGGCCGGGACGGAAACCAGCTTGGTCTTTAGTCAGCTTGGTGTCTGAGTGGCATGAGGTGTTGGAGTAGCAGCCTCTCTTGTAGGTGATGCAGAGGAGGGAAAAATGGGTCGGTAGCTCTTTGGGGATGATGGGTCTTTGCCAGGTTTGGGGATTGCAACCACTTTGGCCTTTCTCCAGACAGAAGGGATGGTTTTCTGTGCCATGCATGTATTCAGCATCCCCACGAGCCAGGTCTTTGCGTTAGGTTCCAGGTGCTGTATAATTTCTGCCAGCATGTCATCAATCCCTGCTGCTTTTCCGGGTTTCAACTTTCCCATTGCAGTTTCGAGTTCTTCTAGGTCGAAGGGTTTGGTTTGAGGGCTGGCTGATTGTGGTTGGTCTGATACCACTGTGCGATGGTATTCTCCTGTGGGTTGGCGGCCGTGTTGGTTACGACTGTTGGCCACCAGTTGTGATGCAACAGAGTTCGCTGTGACCGTTGTGAATTATGGGTGGCTCCCAGAGGTCCTTGATCCCCATGGGGTCCAACAGTGGTCATTAAAGCGTGCACACACACACATGCACACATGCACCTACACAGTAAGCACAGGCGCACATGCGTATGCACACCTGGACCTGTAAATGAACAACAACACAAAAACTAAGGCACTGGTGTCGGACTTCTGGTTTACCGGAACGGGGTTCAACTCCCTGCAGTGCCCTGCTCAATGTGTTGTATTTACATGGTTCATTGGTCCATGGTCTCAGGTCATTGAGCGGCGCGCTATAGTGCGCGATTCTTCATCATTGTTGAGGATTTAAAAAAAATGTGAAAATCAAGGAAAAGCGAAAGGCTATAGTCCATTGTCACGATGAAAAACGAGGATAAAAAAAAGAATCAAAAATTAAAAAAACATGGGCTATAACTCATCGTATTTTTAAATTTTGTTTTTTTTTCAAATCCTCAAGAATGATGAAAAACGGCGTGCTATAGTATGCCGTACGATATGGGCTATAGCCCATGGTCCAAAATGATGAAAAACGAGGATAATTTCTTTTTCAAAAAATTCAAAAAACATGGGCTATAACCCATAGTTTTTTTCATTTTTTTCAAATCCTCAAAAATGATGAAAAACGGCGTGCTATAGTATGCCGTACGATATGGGCTATAGCCCATGGTCCAAAATAATGAAAAACGAGGATAAAAAAAAAATCAAATTAAAAAAACATGGGCTATTGTTCAGATTTATAGTTTGCTACAGCTTCTTTGTTAATTGATAACATTAACCGTGCTATCTAACCTCTCTGAAAGAGGAACAGCTTCACATTGGGTCCAAGTATTTACTCGAATCTCGGCCATTCGCAATCTAAAATAACATAACTCCTTGTATTATATATATTTTTATTATATTATTTCATACATACATTTAACACAACGAGCCTAGCTGTCTTAAATCGGGTTAGTTGTTAGCCCTTGTTCAGGCCTTTGATTAGTTAAAGATTAGTTTAGTAACCGTTTGATTAGGTAAAGAACCATTGGTCTATGTGAGGCTGCTTAGTTGCTGTGTTTATACACAGGGCTTTGTTCTTCGTGCAGGTACACGAGGCATGTGGATTCTCTTGGTTGGTTTACAGAATCTGACCCAAGGGGACACAGGCTAGTTGATTTAAACCCTCTGTTCTGCCTTGGAGCATCATCAGCCTTTCCTGTGATTGGCTGTTTGTGCCAGGCCCTCAGCCATTGGTTAGCTTACTGGCTGTTTGTCACCTCCAGGCAGTACTTACATGTGCCTTGTGGCTGTCATGTTCTAAGGGACAGTGGACTGGAGATGTGACCAAGGCACCCCCGCTGTGGCAGTTGCTTGCGAGAGAAGCTGGTATTTATGGCTGGTGTCTTGTTTCACACCTCTTTGTCTCAGTAAGGTTAGGGCCTGCTCTGGGATCAGAGGCCCAGTGACAATTTTGTACTGAGACGTATTGGCAGATTTACAGTGCACATTTTATTAATAGGAATCCAACGCTGAGCCCCTACTCAGCGCCACAGCTATAACCCATCGTTTTTTTCATTTTTTCATTTTTTGTCAAATCATCAAAAATGATGAAAAACGGCATGCTATAGTATGCCGTACCATATGGGCTATAGCCCATGGTCCAAAATGATGAAAAACAAGGATTTATTTTTTCAAAATTTCAAAAAACATGGGCTATAACCCATCGTTTTTTTCATTTTTTCATTTTTTGTCAAATCATCAAAAATGATGAAAAACGGCATGCTATAGTATGCCGTACCATATGGGTTATAGCCCATGGTCCAAAATGATGAAAAACAAGGATTTTTTTTTCAAAGTTTCAAAAAACATGGGCTATAACCCATCGTTTTTTTCATTTCTTCATTTTTTTCAAATCCTCAAAAATGATGAAAAACGGCGTGCTATAGTATGCGTTACGATATGGGCTATAGCCCACGGTCCATAATGATGAAAAACGAGGATTTTTATTTTTTTCAAAATTTCAAAAAACATGGGCTATAACCCATCGTTTTTTTCATTTTTTCATTTTTTTCAAATCCTCAAAAATGATGAAAAACGGCGTGCTATAGTATGCCGTACCATATGGGTTATAGCCCATGGTCCAAAATGATGAAAAACAAGGATTTCTTTTTTCAAAGTTTCAAAAAACATGGGCATCGATTTTTTCATTTTTTCATTTTTTTCAAATCCTCAAAAATTATGAAAAACGGCGTGCTATAGTATGCGTTACGATATGGGCTATAGCCCATGGTCCAAAATGATGAAAAACGAGGATTTTTATTTATATCAAAATTTCAAAAAACATGGGCTATAACCCATCGTTTTTTTCATTTTTTTCAAATCCTCAAAAATGATGAAAAACAGCGTGCTATAGTATGCCGTACGATATGGGCTATAGCCCATGGTCCAAAATAATGAAAAACGAGGATAAAAAAAAAGAATCAAAATTAAAAAAAAACATGGGCTATAACCCATCGTTTTTTTCATTTTTTCATTTTTTGTCAAATCATCAAAAATGATGAAAAACGGCATGCTATAGTATGCCGTACCATATGGGTTATAGCCCATTGTCCAAAATGATGAAAAACAAGGATTTCTTTCTTTTTTCAAAATTTCAAAAAACATGGGCTATAACCCATCGTTTTTTTCATTTTTTCATTTTTTTTCAAATCCTCAAAAATGATGAAAAACGGCATGCTATAGTATGCCGTACCATATGGGTTATAGCCCATGGTCCAAAATAATGAAAAACGAGGATAAAAAAAAAATCTAAATTTCAAAAAACATGGGCTATAACCCATCGTTTTTTTCATTTTTTCATTTTTTGTCAAATCATCAAAAATGATGAAAAATGGCGTGCTATAGTATGCCTTACGATATGGGCTATAGCCCATGGTCCAAAATGATGAAAAACGAGGATTTTTATTTTTTTCAAAATTTCAAAAAACATGGGCTATAACCCATCGTTTTTTTTCATTTTTTCATTTTTTTCAAATCCTCAAAAATGATGAAAAACGGCGTGCTATAGTATGCCTTACGATATGGGCTATAGCCCATGGTCCAAAATGATGAAAAACGAGGATTTTTATTTTTTTCAAAATTTCAAAAAACATGGGCTATAACCCATCGTTTTTTTTCATTTTTTCATTTTTTTTCAAATCCTCAAAAATGATGAAAAACGGCATGCTATAGTATGCCGTACCATATGGGTTATAGCCCATGGTCCAAAATAATGAAAAACGAGGATAAAAAAAAAATCTAAATTTCAAAAAACATGGGCTATAACCCATCGTTTTTTTCATTTTTTCATTTTTTGTCAAATCATCAAAAATGATGAAAAACGGCATGCTATAGTATGCCGTACCATATGGGCTATAGCCCATGGTCCAAAATGATGAAAAACAAGGATTTTTTTTTTTCAAAATTTCAAAAAACATGGGCTATAACCCATCATTTTTTTCATTTCTTCATTTTTTTCAAATCCTCAAAAATGATGAAAAACGGCGTGCTATAGTATGCCTTACGATATGGGCTATAGCCCATGGTCCAAAATGATGAAAAACGAGGATTTTTATTTTTTTCAAATTTTCAAAAAACATGGGCTATAACCCATCGTTTTTTTCATTTTTTCATTTTTTTTTAAATCCTCAAAAATGATGAAAAACGGCGTGCTATAGTATGCCGTACGATATGGGCTATAGCCCATGGTCCAAAATAATGAAAAACGAGGATGAAAAAAAAAATCAAAATTTAAAAAAACATGGGCCCATCGTAAGGCATACTATAGCACGCCATTTTTCATCATTTTTGAGGATTTGAAAAAAATTAAAAAATGAAAAAAAACGATGGGTTATAGCCCATGTTTTTTGAAATTTTGAAAAGAAAAAAAAATCCTTGTTTTTCATCATTTTGGACCATGGGCTATAACCCATATGGTACGGCATACTATAGCATGCCGTTTTTCATCATTTTTGATGATTTGACAAAAAATGAAAAAATGAAAAAAACGATGGGTTATAGCCCATGTTTTTTGAAATTTTGATTTTTTTTTTATCCTCGTTTTTCATTATTTTGGACCATGGGCTATAGCCCATATCGTACGGCATCGTACCCATCGTTTTTTTTTTTCATTTTTTCATTTTTTGTCAAATCATAAAAAATGATGAAAAACGGCATGCTATAGTATGCCGTACCATATGGGCTATAGCCCATGGTCCAAAATGATGAAAAACGAGGATTCTTTTTTTTTTTAATTAAAAAAAACATGGGCTATAACCCATCGTTTTTTTCATTTTTTCATTTTTTTCAAATCCTCAAAAAGGATGAAAAACGGCGTGCTATAGTATGCCGTACGATATGGGCTATAGCCCATGGTCCAAAATAATGAAAAACGAGGATAAAAAAAAAATCAAAATTTCAAAAAACATGGGCTATAACCCATCGTTTTTTTCATTTTTTCATTTTTTGTCAAATCATCAAAAATGATGAAAAACGGCATGCTATAGTATGCCGTACCATATGGGTTATAGCCCATGGTCCAAAATGATGAAAAACAAGGATTCTTTCTTTTTTTTCAAAATTTCAAAAAACATGGGCTATAACCCATCGTTTTTTTAATTTTTTAATTTTTTTCAAATCCTCAAAAATGATGAAAAATGGCGTGCTATAGTATGCCTTACGATATGGGCTATAGCCCATGGTCCAAAATGATGAAAAACGAGGATTTTTATTTTTTTCAAAATTTCAAAAAACATGGGCTATAACCCATCGTTTTTTTTTCATTTTTTCATTTTTTTCAAATCCTCAAAAATGATGAAAAACGGCGTGCTATAGTATGCCGTACGATATGGGCTATAGCCCATGGTCCAAAATGATGAAAAACGAGGATTTTTATTTTTTTCAAAATTTCAAAAA
The DNA here is from genome assembly GCF_964188405.1 of Protomyctophum parallelum. NCBI lineage: Eukaryota > Metazoa > Chordata > Actinopteri > Myctophiformes > Myctophidae > Protomyctophum > Protomyctophum parallelum. The sequence goes on from NC_139717.1 coordinate 9,479,251, forward strand.
ACATGGGCTATAACCCATCGTTTTTTTCATTTTTTCATTTTTTTCAAATCCTCAAAAATGATGAAAAACGGCGTGCTATAGTATGCCGTACGACAGGGGTCCTCAACTAGAAATGATGAAGGTCCACAAATATTTTTTTGAATAAGACCGAGGTCCGGTCCCATGCGCGGCGTCCATCGGAGAGCGGGGCTCTATGCCCGTTTAGTATGGTCAAGCCAAGCTTATACAAATCAGATGCCCTTCCAACCAACCAATAATGGGGTGCAGAGTGCAGGCCCGGAGTGGAACTCCAAATCCAAATCACACTGCGCGCGCGCGTAGCGCGCGCCAGAATTTTGGGGGCCCTTGGGGGACATTTTGGGGGCCTTTACAGCAATTTCACATGAGAAATGTACCATCTGATGTTATTTATATTATTAACTTAATTTTTTTTTTTTTTTTTTTTTTTTTTTGGGTGGTCCGCAAAGAGGTGGTCCGCGGTCCGGTCGCGGACCGCGGTCCGCCAGTTGAATACCCCTGCCGTACGATATGGGCTATAACCCATGGTCCAAAATAATGAAAAACGAGGATAAAAAAAAAATCAAAATTTCAAAAAACATGGGCTATAACCCATCGTTTTTTTCATTTTTTCATTTTTTGTCAAATCATCAAAAATGATGAAAAACGGCATGCTATAGTATGCCGTACCATATGGGCTATAGCCCATGGTCCAAAATGATGAAAAACAAGGATTTTTTTTCTCCAAAATTTCAAAAAACATGGGCTATAACCCATCGTTTGTTTCATTTTTTCATTTTTTTCAAATCCTCAAAAATGATGAAAAACGGCGAGCTATAGTATGCCTTACGATATGGCCTATAGCCCATGGTCCAAAATGATGAAAAACGAGGATTTTTATTTTTTTCAAAATTTCAAAAAACATGGGCTATAACCCATCGTTTTTTTCATTTTTTCATTTTTTTCAAATCCTCAAAAATGATGAAAAACGGCGTGCTATAGTATGCCGTACAATATGGGCTATAGCCCATGGTCCAAAATAATGAAAAACGAGGATAAAAAAAAAATCTAAATTTCAAAAAACATGGGCTATAACCCATCGTTTTTTTCATTTTTACATTTTTTGTCAAATCATCAAAAATTATGAAAAACGGCATGCTATAGTATGCCGTACCATATGGGTTATAGCCCATGGTCCAAAATGATGAAAAACAAGGATATTTTTTTTTCAAAGTTTCAAAAAACATGGGATATAACCCATCGTTTTTTTCATTTCTTAATTTTTTTCAAATCCTCAAAAATGATGAAAAACGGCGTGCTATAGTATGCCTTACGATATGGGCTATAGCCCATGGTCCAAAATGATGAAAAACGAGGATTTTTTTTTTTTTTTTTTTTAAACATGGGCTATAACCCATCGATTTTTTCATTTTTTCATTTTTTTCAAATCCTCAAAAATTATGAAAAACGGCATGCTATAGTATGCGTTACGATATGGGCTATAGCCCATGGTCCAAAATGATGAAAAACGAGGATTTTTATTTTTTTCAAAATTTCAAAAAACATGGGCTATAACCCATCGTTTTTTTCATTTTTTCATTTTTTTCAAATCCTCAAAGATTATGAAAAACGGCGTGCTATAGTATGCCGTACGATATGGGCTATAGCCCATGGTCCAAAATAATGAAAAACGAGGATAAAAAAAAAATCAAAATTTCAAAAAACATGGGCTATAACCCATCGTTTTTTTCATTTTTTCATTTTTTGTCAAATCATCAAAAATGATGAAAAAGGGCATGCTATAGTATGCCGTACCATATGGGCTATAGCCCATGGTCCAAAATGATGAAAAACAAGGATTCTTTTTTTTTCAAAATTTCAAAAAACATGGGCTATATATAACCCATCGTTTTTTTCATTTTTAAATTTTTTGTCAAATCATCAAAAATGATGAAAAACGGCATGCTATAGTATGCGTTACGATATGGGCTATAGCCCATGGTCCAAAATGATGAAAAACGAGGATTTTTTTTTTTTCAAAATTTCAAAAAACATGGGCTATAACCCATCGTTTTTTTCATTTTTTCATTTTTTTTCAAATCCTCAAAAATGATGAAAAACGGCATGCTATAGTATGCCGTACCATATGGGTTATAGCCCATGGTCCAAAATAATGAAAAACGAGGATAAAAAAAAAATCTAAATTTCAAAAAACATGGGCTATAACCCATCGTTTTTTTCATTTTTTCATTTTTTGTCAAATCATCAAAAATGATGAAAAATGGCGTGCTATAGTATGCCTTACGATATGGGCTATAGCCCATGGTCCAAAATGATGAAAAACGAGGATTTTTATTTTTTTCAAAATTTCAAAAAACATGGGCTATAACCCATCGTTTTTTTTCATTTTTTCATTTTTTTCAAATCCTCAAAAATGATGAAAAACGGCGTGCTATAGTATGCCTTACGATATGGGCTATAGCCCATGGTCCAAAATGATGAAAAACGAGGATTTTTATTTTTTTCAAAATTTCAAAAAACATGGGCTATAACCCATCGTTTTTTTTCATTTTTTCATTTTTTTTCAAATCCTCAAAAATGATGAAAAACGGCATGCTATAGTATGCCGTACCATATGGGTTATAGCCCATGGTCCAAAATAATGAAAAACGAGGATAAAAAAAAAATCTAAATTTCAAAAAACATGGGCTATAACCCATCGTTTTTTTCATTTTTTCATTTTTTGTCAAATCATCAAAAATGATGAAAAACGGCATGCTATAGTATGCCGTACCATATGGGCTATAGCCCATGGTCCAAAATGATGAAAAACAAGGATTTTTTTTTTTCAAAATTTCAAAAAACATGGGCTATAACCCATCATTATATTCATTTTTTCATTTTTTTCAAATCCTCAAAAATGATGAAAAACGGCATGCTATAGTATGCCGTACCATATGGGCTATAGCCCATGGTCCAAAATGATGAAAAACGAGGATTTTTTTTTTTTTTAATTAAAAAAAACATGGGCTATAACCCATCGTTTTTTTCATTTTTTCATTTTTTTCAAATCCTCAAAAAGGATGAAAAACGGCGTGCTATAGTATGCCGTACGATATGGGCTATAGCCCATGGTCCAAAATAATGAAAAACGAGGATAAAAAAAAAATCAAAATTTCAAAAAACATGGGCTATAACCCATCGTTTTTTTCATTTTTTCATTTTTTGTCAAATCATCAAAAATGATGAAAAACGGCATGCTATAGTATGCCGTACCATATGGGTTATAGCCCATGGTCCAAAATGATGAAAAACAAGGATTCTTTCTTTTTTTTCAAAATTTCAAAAAACATGGGCTATAACCCATCGTTTTTTTAATTTTTTAATTTTTTTCAAATCCTCAAAAATGATGAAAAATGGCGTGCTATAGTATGCCTTACGATATGGGCTATAGCCCATGGTCCAAAATGATGAAAAACGAGGATTTTTATTTTTTTCAAAATTTCAAAAAACATGGGCTATAACCCATCGTTTTTTTTTCATTTTTTCATTTTTTTCAAATCCTCAAAAATGATGAAAAACGGCGTGCTATAGTATGCCGTACGATATGGGCTATAGCCCATGGTCCAAAATGATGAAAAACGAGGATTTTTATTTTTTTCAAAATTTCAAAAAACATGGGCTATAACCCATCGTTTTTTTCATTTTTTCATTTTTTTCAAATCCTCAAAAATGATGAAAAACGGCGTGCTATAGTATGCCGTACGACAGGGGTCCTCAACTAGAAATGATGAAGGTCCACAAATATTTTTTTGAATAAGACCGAGGTCCGGTCCCATGCGCGGCGTCCATCGGAGAGCGGGGCTCTATGCCCGTTTAGTATGGTCAAGCCAAGCTTATACAAATCAGATGCCCTTCCAACCAACCAATAATGGGGTGCAGAGTGCAGGCCCGGAGTGGAACTCCAAATCCAAATCACACTGCGCGCGCGCGTAGCGCGCGCCAGAATTTTGGGGGCCCTTGGGGGACATTTTGGGGGCCTTTACAGCAATTTCACATGAGAAATGTACCATCTGATGTTATTTATATTATTAACTTAATTTTTTTTTTTTTTTTTTTTTTTTTTTGGGTGGTCCGCAAAGAGGTGGTCCGCGGTCCGGTCGCGGACCGCGGTCCGCCAGTTGAATACCCCTGCCGTACGATATGGGCTATAACCCATGGTCCAAAATAATGAAAAACGAGGATAAAAAAAAAATCAAAATTTCAAAAAACATGGGCTATAACCCATCGTTTTTTTCATTTTTTCATTTTTTGTCAAATCATCAAAAATGATGAAAAACGGCATGCTATAGTATGCCGTACCATATGGGCTATAGCCCATGGTCCAAAATGATGAAAAACAAGGATTTTTTTTCTCCAAAATTTCAAAAAACATGGGCTATAACCCATCGTTTGTTTCATTTTTTCATTTTTTTCAAATCCTCAAAAATGATGAAAAACGGCGAGCTATAGTATGCCTTACGATATGGCCTATAGCCCATGGTCCAAAATGATGAAAAACGAGGATTTTTATTTTTTTCAAAATTTCAAAAAACATGGGCTATAACCCATCGTTTTTTTCATTTTTTCATTTTTTTCAAATCCTCAAAAATGATGAAAAACGGCGTGCTATAGTATGCCGTACAATATGGGCTATAGCCCATGGTCCAAAATAATGAAAAACGAGGATAAAAAAAAAATCTAAATTTCAAAAAACATGGGCTATAACCCATCGTTTTTTTCATTTTTACATTTTTTGTCAAATCATCAAAAATGATGAAAAACGGCATGCTATAGTATGCCGTACCATATGGGTTATAGCCCATGGTCCAAAATGATGAAAAACAAGGATATTTTTTTTTCAAAGTTTCAAAAAACATGGGATATAACCCATCGTTTTTTTCATTTCTTAATTTTTTTCAAATCCTCAAAAATGATGAAAAACGGCGTGCTATAGTATGCCTTACGATATGGGCTATAGCCCATGGTCCAAAATGATGAAAAACGAGGATTTTTTTTTTTTTTTTTTTTTAAACATGGGCTATAACCCATCGATTTTTTCATTTTTTCATTTTTTTCAAATCCTCAAAAATTATGAAAAACGGCATGCTATAGTATGCGTTACGATATGGGCTATAGCCCATGGTCCAAAATGATGAAAAACGAGGATTTTTATTTTTTTCAAAATTTCAAAAAACATGGGCTATAACCCATCGTTTTTTTCATTTTTTTCAAATCCTCAAAGATTATGAAAAACGGCGTGCTATAGTATGCCGTACGATATGGGCTATAGCCCATGGTCCAAAATAATGAAAAACGAGGATAAAAAAAAAATCAAAATTTCAAAAAACATGGGCTATAACCCATCGTTTTTTTCATTTTTTCATTTTTTGTCAAATCATCAAAAATGATGAAAAAGGGCATGCTATAGTATGCCGTACCATATGGGCTATAGCCCATGGTCCAAAATGATGAAAAACAAGGATTCTTTTTTTTTCAAAATTTCAAAAAACATGGGCTATATATAACCCATCGTTTTTTTCATTTTTAAATTTTTTGTCAAATCATCAAAAATGATGAAAAACGGCATGCTATAGTATGCGTTACGATATGGGCTATAGCCCATGGTCCAAAATGATGAAAAACGAGGATTTTTTTTTTTTCAAAATTTCAAAAAACATGGGCTATAACCCATCGTTTTTTTCATTTTTTCATTTTTTTCAAATCCTCAAAAATGATGAAAAACGGCGTGCTATAGTATGCCGTACGATATGGGCTATAGCCCATGGTCCAAAATAATGAAAAACGAGGATAAAAAAAAAATCAAAATTTCAAAAAACATGGGCTATAACCCATCGTTTTTTTCATTTTTTCATTTTTTGTCAAATCATCAAAAATGATGAAAAACGGCATGCTATAGTATGCCGTACCATATGGGCTATAGCCCATGGTCCAAAATGATGAAAAACAAGGATTTTCTTTTTTTTCAAAATTTCAAAAAACATGGGCTATAACCCATCGTTTTTTTCATTTTTTCATTTTTTTCAAATCCTCAAAGATTATGAAAAACGGCGTGCTATAGTATGCCGTACGATATGGGCTATAGCCCATGGTCCAAAATAATGAAAAACGAGGATAAAAAAAAAATCAAAATTTCAAAAAACATGGGCTATAACCCATCGTTTTTTTCATTTTTTCATTTTTGTCAAATCATCAAAAATGATGAAAAAGGGCATGCTATAGTATGCCGTACCATATGGGCTATAGCCCATGGTCCAAAATGATGAAAAACAAGGATTCTTTTTTTTTCAAAATTTCAAAAAACATGGGCTATATATAACCCATCGTTTTTTTCATTTTTAAATTTTTTGTCAAATCATCAAAAATGATGAAAAACGGCATGCTATAGTATGCCGTACCATATGGGCTATAGCCCATGGTCCAAAATGATGAAAAACAAGGATTTTTTTTTTTTTCAAAATTTCAAAAAACATGGGCTATAACCCATCGTTTTTTTCATTTTTTCATTTTTTTCAAATCCTCAAAAATGATGAAAAACGGCGTGCTATAGTATGCCGTACGATATGGGCTATAGCCCATGGTCCAAAATAATGAAAAACGAGGATAAAAAAAAAAAAAAAATTCAAAAAACATGGGCTATAACCCATCGTTTTTTTCATTTTTTCATTTTTTGTCAAATCATCAAAAATGATGAAAAACGGCATGCTATAGTATGCCGTACCATATGGGCTATAGCCCATGGTCCAAAATGATGAAAAACAAGGATTTTCTTTTTTTTCAAAATTTCAAAAAACATGGGCTATAACCCATCGTTTTTTTCATTTTTTCATTTTTTTCAAATCCTCAAAAATGATGAAAAACGGCGTGCTATAGTATGCCGTACGATATGGGCTATAGCCCATGGTCCAAAATAATGAAAAACGAGGATAAAAAAAAAAATCAAAATTTCAAAAAACATGGGCTATAACCCATCGTTTTTTTCATTTTTTCATTTTTTTCAAATCCTCAAAAATGATGAAAAATGGCGTGCTATAGTATGCCTTACGATATGGGCTATAGCCCATGGTCCAAAATGATGAAAAACGAGGATTTTTATTTTTTTCAAAATTTCAAAAAACATGGGCTATAACCCATCGTTTTTTTCATTATTTCATTTTTTTCAAATCCTCAAAAATGATGAAAAATGGCGTGCTATAGTATGCCTTACGATATGGGCTATAGCCCATGGTCCAAAATGATGAAAAACGAGGATTTTTATTTTTTTCAAAATTTCAAAAAACATGGGCTATAACCCATCGTTTTTTTTCATTTTTTCATTTTTTTCAAATCCTCAAAAATTATGAAAAACGGCGTGCTATAGTATGCCGTACGATATGGGCTATAGCCCATGGTCCAAAATGATGAAAAACGAGGATTTTTATTTTTTTCAAAATTTCAAAAAACATGGGCTATACCCATCGTTTTTTTCATTTTTTCATTTTTTTCAAATCCTCAAAAATGATGAAAAACGGCGTGCTATAGTATGCCGTACGATATGGGCTATAGCCCATGGTCCAAAATAATGAAAAACGAGGATAAAAAAAAAAATCAAAATTTCAAAAAACATGGGCTATAACCCATCGTTTTTTTCATTTTTTCATTTTTTTTCAAATCATCAAAAATGATGAAAAACGGCATGCTATAGTATGCCGTACCATATGGGCTATAGCCCATGGTCCAAAATGATGAAAAACAAGGATTTTCTTTTTTTTCAAAATTTCAAAAAACATGGGCTATAACCCATCGTTTTTTTCATTTTTTCATTTTTTTCAAATCCTCAAAAATGATGAAAAACGGCGTGCTATAGTATGCCGTACGATATGGGCTATAGCCCATGGTCCAAAATAATGAAAAACGAGGATAAAAAAAAAATCAAAATTTCAAAAAACATGGGCTATAACCCATCGTTTTTTTTAATTTTTTAATTTTTCGTCAAATCATCAAAAATGATAAAAAACGGCATGCTATAGTATGCCGTACCATATGGGCTATAGCCCATGGTCCAAAATGATGAAAAACGAGGATTTTTATTTTTTTCAAAATTTCAAAAAACATGGGCTATAACCCATCGTTTTTTTTTCATTTTTTCATTTTTTTAAAATCCTCAAAAATGATGAAAAACGGCGTGCTATAGTATGCCGTACGATATGGGCTATAGCCCATGGTCCAAAATGATGAAAAACGAGGATTTTTATTTTTTTCAAAATTTCAAAAAACATGGGCTATAACCCATCGTTTTTTTCATTTTTTCATTTTTTTCAAATCCTCAAAAATGATGAAAAATGGCGTGCTATAGTATGCCTTACGATATGGGCTATAGCCCATGGTCCAAAATGATGAAAAACGAGGATTTTTATTTTTTTCAAAATTTCAAAAAACATGGGCTATAACCCATCGTTTTTTTTTCATTTTTTCATTTTTTTCAAATCCTCAAAAATTATGAAAAACGGCGTGCTATAGTATGCGTTACGATATGGGCTATAGCCCATGGTCCAAAATGATGAAAAACGAGGATTTTTATTTTTTTTCAAAATTTCAAAAAACATGGGCTATAACCCATCGTTTTTTTCATTTTTTCATTTTTTTCAAATCCTCAAAAATGATGAAAAACGGCGTGCTATAGTATGCCGTACGATATGGGCTATAGCCCATGGTCCAAAATAATGAAAAACGAGGATAAAAAAAAAATCAAAATTTCAAAAAACATGGGCTATAACCCATCGTTTTTTTCATTTTTTCATTTTTTGTCAAATCATCAAAAATGATGAAAAACGGCATGCTATAGTATGCCGTACCATATGGGCTATAGCCCATGGTCCAAAATGATGAAAAACAAGGATTCTTTTTTTTTTCAAAATTTCAAAAAACATGGGCTATAACCCATCGTTTTTTTCATTTTTTCATTTTTTTCAAATCCTCAAAAATGATGAAAAACGGCGTGCTATAGTATGCCGTACGATATGGGCTATAGCCCATGGTCCAAAATGATGAAAAACGAGGATTTTTATTTTTTTCAAAATTTCAAAAAACATGGGCTATAACCCATCGTTTTTTTTAATTTTTTAATTTTTCGTCAAATCATCAAAAATGATAAAAAACGGCGTGCTATAGTATGCCGTACGATATGGGCTATAGCCCATGGTCCAAAATAATGAAAAACGAGGATAAAAAAAAAATCAAAATTTCAAAAAACATGGGCTATAACCCATCGTTTTTTTCATTTTTTCATTTTTTGTCAAATCATCAAAAATGATGAAAAACGGCATGCTATAGTATGCCGTACCATATGGGCTATAGCCCATGGTCCAAAATGATAAAAAACAAGGATTTTTTTTTTTTTCAAAATTTCAAAAAACATGGGCTATAACCCATCGTTTTTTTCATTTTTTCATTTTTTTCAAATCCTCAAAAATGATGAAAAACGGCGTGCTATAGTATGCCGTACGATATGGGCTATAGCCCATGGTCCAAAATAATGAAAAACGAGGATAAAAAAAAAATCAAAATTTCAAAAAACATGGGCTATAACCCATCGTTTTTTTCATTTTTTCATTTTTTTTCAAATCATCAAAAATGATGAAAAACGGCATGCTATAGTATGCCGTACCATATGGGCTATAGCCCATGGTCCAAAATGATGAAAAACAAGGATTTTCTTTTTTTTCAAAATTTCAAAAAACATGGGCTATAACCCATCGTTTTTTTCATTTTTTCATTTTTTTCAAATCCTCAAAAATGATGAAAAATGGCGTGCTATAGTATGCCTTACGATATGGGCTATAGCCCATGGTCCAAAATGATGAAAAACGAGGATTTTTATTTTTTTCAAAATTTCAAAAAACATGGGCTATAACCCATCGTTTTTTTCATTTTTTCATTTTTTTCAAATCCTCAAAAATGATGAAAAACGGCGTGCTATAGTATGCCGTACGATATGGGCTATAGCCCATGGTCCAAAATAATGAAAAACGAGGATAAAATAAAAATAAAAATTTCAAAAAACATGGGCTATAACCCATCGTTTTTTTTAATTTTTTAATTTTTCGTCAAATCATCAAAAATGATAAAAAACGGCATGCTATAGTATGCCGTACCATATGGGCTATAGCCCATGGTCCAAAATGATGAAAAACGAGGATTTTTATTTTTTTCAAAATTTCAAAAAACATGGGCTATAACCCATCGTTTTTTTTCATTTTTTCATTTTTTTCAAATCCTCAAAAATGATGAAAAACGGCGTGCTATAGTATGCCGTACGATATGGGCTATAGCCCATGGTCCAAAATGATGAAAAACGAGGATTTTTATTTTTTTCAAAATTTCAAAAAACATGGGCTATAACCCATCGTTTTTTTCATTTTTTCATTTTTTTCAAATCCTCAAAAATGATGAAAAATGGCGTGCTATAGTATGCCTTACGATATGGGCTATAGCCCATGGTCCAAAATGATGAAAAACGAGGATTTTTATTTTTTTCAAAATTTCAAAAAACATGGGCTATAACCCATCGTTTTTTTTCATTTTTTCATTTTTTTCAAATCCTCAAAAATTATGAAAAACGGCGTGCTATAGTATGCGTTACGATATGGGCTATAGCCCATGGTCCAAAATGATGAAAAACGAGGATTTTTATTTTTTTCAAAATTTCAAAAAACATGGGCTATAACCCATCGTTTTTTTCATTTTTTCATTTTTTTCAAATCCTCAAAAATGATGAAAAACGGCGTGCTATAGTATGCCGTACGATATGGGCTATAGCCCATGGTCCAAAATAATGAAAAACGAGGATAAAAAAGAAATCAAAATTTCAAAAAACATGGGCTATAACCCATCGTTTTTTTCATTTTTTCATTTTTTGTCAAATCATCAAAAATGATGAAAAACGGCATGCTATAGTATGCCGTACCATATGGGCTATAGCCCATGGTCCAAAATGATGAAAAACAAGGATTCTTTTTTTTTTCAAAATTTCAAAAAACATGGGCTATAACCCATCGTTTTTTTCATTTTTTTCAAATCCTCAAAAATGATGAAAAACGGCGTGCTATAGTATGCCGTACGATATGGGCTATAGCCCATGGTCCAAAATGATGAAAAACGAGGATTTTTATTTTTTTCAAAATTTCAAAAAACATGGGCTATAACCCATCGTTTTTTTTCATTTTTTCTTTTTTTTCAAATCCTCAAAAATGATGAAAAACGGCGTGCTATAGTATGCCGTACGATATGGGCTATAGCCCATGGTCCAAAATAATGAAAAACGAGGATAAAAAAAAAAACAAAATTTCAAAAAACATGGGCTATAACCCATCGTTTTTTTCATTTTTTCATTTTTTGTCAAATCATCAAAAATGATGAAAAACGGCATGCTATAGTATGCCGTACCATATGGGCTATAGCCCATGGTCCAAAATGATGAAAAACAAGGATTCTTTTTTTTTTCAAAATTTCAAAAAACATGGGCTATAACCCATCGTTTTTTTCATTTTTTCATTTTTTTCAAATCCTCAAAAATGATGAAAAATGGCGTGCTATAGTATGCCTTACGATATGGGCTATAGCCCATGGTCCAAAATGATGAAAAACGAGGATTTTTATTTTTTTCAAAATTTCAAAAAACATGGGCTATAACCCATCGTTTTTTTTCATTTTTTCATTTTTTTCAAATCCTCAAAAATGATGAAAAACGGCGTGCTATAGTATGCCGTACGATATGGGCTATAGCCCATGGTCCAAAATGATGAAAAACGAGGATTTTTATTTTTTTCAAAATTTCAAAAAACATGGGCTATAACCCATCGTTTTTTTCATTTTTTCATTTTTTTCAAATCCTCAAAAATGATGAAAAACGGCGTGCTATAGTATGCCGTACGATATGGGCTATAGCCCATGGTCCAAAATAATGAAAAACGAGGATAAAAAAAAAATCAAAATTTCAAAAAACATGGGCTATAACCCATCGTTTTTTTCATTTTTTCATTTTTTTTCAAATCATCAAAAATGATGAAAAACGGCATGCTATAGTATGCCGTACCATATGGGCTATAGCCCATGGTCCAAAATGATGAAAAACAAGGATTTTCTTTTTTTTCAAAATTTCAAAAAACATGGGCTATAACCCATCGTTTTTTTCATTTTTTAATTTTTTTCAAATCCTCAAAAATGATGAAAAATGGCGTGCTATAGTATGCCTTACGATATGGGCTATAGCCCATGGTCCAAAATGATGAAAAACGAGGATTTTTATTTTTTTCAAAATTTCAAAAAACATGGGCTATAACCCATCGTTTTTTTTCATTTTTTCATTTTTTTCAAATCCTCAAAAATGATGAAAAATGGCGTGCTATAGTATGCCTTACGATATGGGCTATAGCCCATGGTCCAAAATGATGAAAAACGAGGATTTTTATTTTTTTCAAAATTTCAAAAAACATGGGCTATAACCCATCGTTTTTTTTCATTTTTTCATTTTTTTCAAATCCTCAAAAATGATGAAAAACGGCGTGCTATAGTATGCCGTACGATATGGGCTATAGCCCATGGTCCAAAATGATGAAAAACGAGGATTTTTATTTTTTTCAAAATTTCAAAAAACATGGGCTATAACCCATCGTTTTTTTCATTTTTTCATTTTTTTCAAATCCTCAAAAATGATGAAAAACGGCGTGCTATAGTATGCCGTACGATATGGGCTATAGCCCATGGTCCAAAATAATGAAAAACGAGGATAAAAAAAAAAAAAAAAATTCAAAAAACATGGGCTATAACCCATCGTTTTTTTCATTTTTTCATTTTTTGTCAAATCATCAAAAATGATGAAAAACGGCATGCTATAGTATGCCGTACCATATGGGCTATAGCCCATGGTCCAAAATGATGAAAAACAAGGATTCTTTTTTTTTTCAAAATTTCAAAAAACATGGGCTATAACCCATCGTTTTTTTCATTTTTTCATTTTTTTCAAATCCTCAAAAATGATGAAAAATGGCGTGCTATAGTATGCCTTACGATATGGGCTATAGCCCATGGTCCAAAATGATGAAAAACGAGGATTTTTATTTTTTTCAAAATTTCAAAAAACATGGGCTATAACCCATCGTTTTTTTTTCATTTTTTCATTTTTTTCAAATCCTCAAAAATGATGAAAAACGGCGTGCTATAGTATGCCGTACGATATGGGCTATAGCCCATGGTCCAAAATGATGAAAAACGAGGATTTTTATTTTTTTCAAAATTTCAAAAAACATGGGCTATAACCCATCGTTTTTTTCATTTTTTCATTTTTTTCAAATCCTCAAAAATGATGAAAAACGGCGTGCTATAGTATGCCGTACGATATGGGCTATAGCCCATGGTCCAAAATAATGAAAAACGAGGATAAAAAAAAAATCAAAATTTCAAAAAACATGGGCTATAACCCATCGTTTTTTTCATTTTTTCATTTTTTTTCAAATCATCAAAAATGATGAAAAACGGCATGCTATAGTATGCCGTACCATATGGGCTATAGCCCATGGTCCAAAATGATGAAAAACAAGGATTTTCTTTTTTTTCAAAATTTCAAAAAACATGGGCTATAACCCATCGTTTTTTTCATTTTTTCATTTTTTTCAAATCCTCAAAAATGATGAAAAATAGCGTGCTATAGTATGCCTTACGATATGGGCTATAGCCCATGGTCCAAAATGATGAAAAACGAGGATTTTTATTTTTTTCAAAATTTCAAAAAACATGGGCTATAACCCATCGTTTTTTTTCATTTTTTCATTTTTCAAATCCTCAAAAATGATGAAAAATGGCGTGCTATAGTATGCCTTACGATATGGGCTATAGCCCATGGTCCAAAATGATGAAAAACGAGGATTTTTATTTTTTTCAAAATTTCAAAAAACATGGGCTATAACCCATCGTTTTTTTTCATTTTTTCATTTTTTTCAAATCCTCAAAAATGATGAAAAACGGCGTGCTATAGTATGCCGTACGATATGGGCTATAGCCCATGGTCCAAAATGATGAAAAACGAGGATTTTTATTTTTTTCAAAATTTCAAAAAACATGGGCTATAACCCATCGTTTTTTTCATTTTTTCATTTTTTTCAAATCCTCAAAAATGATGAAAAACGGCGTGCTATAGTATGCCGTACGATATGGGCTATAGCCCATGGTCCAAAATAATGAAAAACGAGGATAAAAAAAAAATCAAAATTTCAAAAAACATGGGCTATAACCCATCGTTTTTTTCATTTTTTCATTTTTTGTCAAATCATCAAAAATGATGAAAAACGGCATGCTATAGTATGCCGTACCATATGGGCTATAGCCCATGGTCCAAAATGATGAAAAACAAGGATTTTTTTTTTTTTCAAAATTTCAAAAAACATGGGCTATAACCCATCGTTTTTTTCATTTTTTCATTTTTTTCAAATCCTCAAAAATGATGAAAAACGGCGTGCTATAGTATGCCGTACGATATGGGCTATAGCCCATGGTCCAAAATAATGAAAAACGAGGATAAAAAAAAAATCAAAATTTCAAAAAACATGGGCCATCGTTTTTTTCATTTTTTCATTTTTTTTCAAATCATCAAAAATGATGAAAAACGGCATGCTATAGTATGCCATACCATATGGGCTATAGCCCATGGTCCAAAATGATGAAAAACAAGGATTTTCTTTTTTTTCAAAATTTCTAAAAACATGGGCTATAACCCATCGTTTTTTTTCATTTTTTCATTTTTTTCAAATCCTCAAAAATGATGAAAAACGGCGTGCTATAGTATGCCGTACGATATGGGCTATAGCCCATGGTCCAAAATAATGAAAAACGAGGATAAAAAAAAAATCAAAATTTCAAAAAACATGGGCTATAACCCATCGTTTTTTTCATTTTTTCATTTTTTGTCAAATCATCAAAAATGATGAAAAACGGCGTGCTATAGTA
This sequence comes from Protomyctophum parallelum, assembly GCF_964188405.1. Classification (NCBI taxonomy): domain Eukaryota; kingdom Metazoa; phylum Chordata; class Actinopteri; order Myctophiformes; family Myctophidae; genus Protomyctophum; species Protomyctophum parallelum. The sequence continues at coordinate 9,494,287 of NC_139717.1, forward strand.
TGCCGTACGATATGGGCTATAGCCCATGGTCCAAAATGATGAAAAACGAGGATTTTTATTTTTTTCAAAATTTCAAAAAACATGGGCTATAACCCATCGTTTTTTTCATTTTTTCATTTTTTTCAAATCCTCAAAAATGATGAAAAACGGCGTGCTATAGTATGCCGTACGATATGGGCTATAGCCCATGGTCCAAAATAATGAAAAACGAGGATAAAAAAAAAATCTAAATTTCAAAAAACATGGGCTATAACCCATCGTTTTTTTCATTTTTTCATTTTTTGTCAAATCATCAAAAATGATGAAAAACGGCATGCTATAGTATGCCGTACCATATGGGCTATAGCCCATGGTCCAAAATGATGAAAAACAAGGATTTTTTTTTTTTTCAAAATTTCAAAAAACATGGGCTATAACCCATCGTTTTTTTCATTTTTTTATTTTTTGTCAAATCATCAAAAATGATGAAAAACGGCATGCTATAGTATGCCGTACCATATGGGCTATAGCCCATGGTCCAAAATGATGAAAAACAAGGATTCTTTTTTTTTCAAAATTTCAAAAAACATGGGCTATAACCCATCGTTTTTTTCATTTTTTCATTTTTTTTCAAATCATAAAAAATGATGAAAAACGGCATGCTATAGTATGCCGTACCATATGGGCTATAGCCCATGGTCCAAAATGATGAAAAACAAGGATTTTCTTTTTTTTCAAAATTTCAAAAAACATGGGCTATAACCCATCGTTTTTTTCATTTTTTCATTTTTTTTCAAATCATAAAAAATGATGAAAAACGGCATGCTATAGTATGCCGTACCATATGGGCTATAGCCCATGGTCCAAAATGATGAAAAACAAGGATTTTCTTTTTTTTCAAAATTTCAAAAAACATGGGCTATAACCCATCGTTTTTTTCATTTTTTCATTTTTCGTCAAATCATCAAAAATGATGAAAAACGGCATGCTATAGTATGCCGTACCATATGGGCTATATCCCATGGTCCAAAATGATGAAAAACAAGGATTCTTTTTTTTTCAAAATTTCAAAAAACATGGGCTATAACCCATCGTTTTTTTTCATTTTTTCATTTTTTTCAAATCCTCAAAAATGATGAAAAACGGCGTGCTATAGTATGCCGTACGATATGGGCTATAGCCCATGGTCCAAAATGATGAAAAACGAGGATTTTTATTTTTTTCAAAATTTCAAAAAACATGGGCTATAACCCATCGTTTTTTTCATTTTTTCATTTTTTTCAAATCCTCAAAAATGATGAAAAATGGCATGCTATAGTATGCCGTACGATATGGGCTATAGCCCATGGTCCAAAATTTCAAAAAACGATGGGCTATAACCCATGTTTTTTAAAATTTTGAATTTTTTTCAAATCCTCAAAAATGATGAAAAACGGCGTGCTATAGTATGCCGTACGATATGGGCTATAGCCCATGGTCCAAAATAATGAAAAACGAGGATAAAAAAAAAATCAAAATTTCAAAAAACATGGGCTATAACCCATCGTTTTTTTCATTTTTTCATTTTTTGTCAAATCATCAAAAATGATGAAAAACGGCGTGCTATAGTATGCCGTACGATATGGGCTATAGCCCATGGTCCAAAATGATGAAAAACGAGGATTTTTATTTTTTTCAAAATTTCAAAAAACATGGGCTATAACCCATCGTTTTTTTCATTTTTTCATTTTTTTCAAATCCTCAAAAATGATGAAAAACGGCGTGCTATAGTATGCCGTACGATATGGGCTATAGCCCATGGTCCAAAATAATGAAAAACGAGGATAAAAAAAAAATCTAAATTTCAAAAAACATGGGCTATAACCCATCGTTTTTTTCATTTTTTCATTTTTTGTCAAATCATCAAAAATGATGAAAAACGGCATGCTATAGTATGCCGTACCATATGGGCTATAGCCCATGGTCCAAAATGATGAAAAACAAGGATTTTTTTTTTTTTTTTAATTTCTAAAAACATGGGCTATAACCCATCGTTTTTTTCATTTTTTCATTTTTTTCAAATCCTCAAAAATGATGAAAAACGGCGTGCTATAGTATGCCGTACGATATGGGCTATAGCCCATGGTCCAAAATAATGAAAAACGAGGATTAAAAAAAAATCAAAATTTCAAAAAACATGGGCTATAACCCATCGTTTTTTTCATTTTTTCATTTTTTTTCAAATCATCAAAAATGATGAAAAACGGCATGCTATAGTATGCCGTACCATATGGGCTATAGCCCATGGTCCAAAATGATGAAAAACAAGGATTTTTTTTTTTTCAAAATTTCAAAAAACATGGGCTATAACCCATCGTTTTTTTAATTTTTTAATTTTTTTCAAATCCTCAAAAATGATGAAAAACGGCGTGCTATAGTATGCCGTACGATATGGGCTATAGCCCATGGTCCAAAATAATGAAAAACGAGGATAAAAAAAAAATCTAAATTTCAAAAAACATGGGCTATAACCCATCGTTTTTTTCATTTTTTCATTTTTTGTCAAATCATCAAAAATGATGAAAAACGGCATGCTATAGTATGCCGTACCATATGGGCTATAGCCCATGGTCCAAAATGATGAAAAACAAGGATTTTTTTTTTTTTTTTAATTTCTAAAAACATGGGCTATAACCCATCGTTTTTTTCATTTTTTCATTTTTTTCAAATCCTCAAAAATGATGAAAAACGGCGTGCTATAGTATGCCGTACGATATGGGCTATAGCCCATGGTCCAAAATAATGAAAAACGAGGATTAAAAAAAAATCAAAATTTCAAAAAACATGGGCTATAACCCATCGTTTTTTTCATTTTTTCATTTTTTTTCAAATCATCAAAAATGATGAAAAACGGCATGCTATAGTATGCCGTACCATATGGGCTATAGCCCATGGTCCAAAATGATGAAAAACAAGGATTTTTTTTTTTTCAAAATTTCAAAAAACATGGGCTATAACCCATCGTTTTTTTAATTTTTTAATTTTTTTCAAATCCTCAAAAATGATGAAAAACGGCGTGCTATAGTATGCCGTACCATATGGGCTATAGCCCATGGTCCAAAATGATGAAAAACAAGGATTCTTTTTTTTTCCAAAATTTCAAAATACATGGGCTATAACCCATTGTTTTTTTCATTTTTTCATTTTTTTCAAATCCTCAAAAATGATGAAAAATGGCGTGCTATAGTATGCCTTACGATATGGGCTATAGCCCATGGTCCAAAATGATGAAAAACGAGGATTTTTATTTTTTTCAAAATTTCAAAAAACATGGGCTATAACCCATCGTTTTTTTTCATTTTTTCATTTTTTTCAAATCCTCAAAAATGATGAAAAACGGCGTGCTATAGTATGCCGTACGATATGGGCTATAGCCCATGGTCCAAAATGATGAAAAACGAGGATTTTTATTTTTTTCAAAATTTCAAAAAACATGGGCTATAACCCATCGTTTTTTTCATTTTTTCATTTTTTTCAAATCCTCAAAAATGATGAAAAACGGCGTGCTATAGTATGCCGTACGATATGGGCTATAGCCCATGGTCCAAAATGATGAAAAACGAGGATTTTTATTTTTATCAAGATTTCAAAAAACATGGGCTATAACCCATCGTTTTTTTCATTTTTTTCAAATCCTCAAAAATGATGAAAAACGGCGTGCTATAGTATCCCGTACGATATGGGCTATAGCCCATGGTCCAAAATAATGAAAAACGAGGATAAAAAAAAAGAATCAAAATTAAAAAAACATGGGCTATAACCCATCGTTTTTTTTCATTTTTTCATTTTTTGTCAAATCATCAAAAATGATGAAAAACGGCATGCTATAGTATGCCGTACCATATGGGCTATAGCCCATGGTCCAAAATGATGAAAAACAAGGATTTTTGTTTTTTTCAAAATTTCAAAAAACATGGGCTATAACCCATCGTTTTTTTCATTTTTTCATTTTTTTCAAATCCTCAAAAATGATGAAAAACGGCGTGCTATAGTATGCCGTACGATATGGGCTATAGCCCATGGTCCAAAATAATGAAAAACGAGGATAAAAAAAAAAAATCAAAATTTCAAAAAACATGGGCTATAACCCATCGTTTTTTTCATTTTTTCATTTTTTGTCAAATCATCAAAAATGATAAAAAACGGCATGTTATAGTATGCCGTACCATATGGGCTATAGCCCATCGTCCAAAATGATGAAAAACAAGGATTCTTTTTTTTTTCAAAATTTCAAAAAACATGGGCTATAACCCATCGTTTTTTTCATTTTTTCATTTTTTTTCAAATCCTCAAAAATGATGAAAAATGGCGTGCTATAGTATGCCTTACGATATGGGCTATAGCCCATGGTCCAAAATGATGAAAAACGAGGATAAAAAAAAATCAAAATTTCAAAAAACATGGGCTATAACCCATCGTTTTTTTTCATTTTTTCATTTTTTGTCAAATCATCAAAAATGATAAAAAACGGCATGCTATAGTATGCCGTACCATATGGGCTATAGCCCATGGTCCAAAATGATGAAAAACAAGGATTCTTTTTTTTTCCAAAATTTCAAAAAACATGGGCTATAACCCATCGTTTTTTTCATTTTTTCATTTTTTTCAAATCCTCAAAAATGATGAAAAATGGCGTGCTATAGTATGCCTTACGATATGGGCTATAGCCCATGGTCCAAAATATAGCCCATCGTCCAAAATGATGAAAAACAAGGATTCTTTTTTTTTTCAAAATTTCAAAAAACATGGGCTATAACCCATCGTTTTTTTCATTTTTTCATTTTTTTTCAAATCATCAAAAATGATGAAAAACGGCATGCTATAGTATGCCGTACCATATGGGCTATAGCCCATGGTCCAAAATGATGAAAAACAAGGATTTTTTTTTTTTCAAAATTTCAAAAAACATGGGCTATAACCCATCGTTTTTTTATTTTTTTTATTTTTTTCAAATCCTCAAAAATGATGAAAAACGGCGTGCTATAGTATGCCGTACGATATGGGCTATAGCCCATGGTCCAAAATAATGAAAAACGAGGATAAAAAAAAAAATCAAAATTTCAAAAAACATGGGCTATAACCCATCGTTTTTTTTCATTTTTTCATTTTTTGTCAAATCATCAAAAATGATAAAAAACGGCATGCTATAGTATGCCGTACCATATGGGCTATAGCCCATGGTCCAAAATGATGAAAAACAAGGATTCTTTTTTTTTCCAAAATTTCAAAATACATGGGCTATAACCCATTGTTTTTTTCATTTTTTCATTTTTTTCAAATCCTCAAAAATGATGAAAAATGGCGTGCTATAGTATGCCTTACGATATGGGCTATAGCCCATGGTCCAAAATGATGAAAAACGAGGATTTTTATTTTTTTCAAAATTTCAAAAAACATGGGCTATAACCCATCGTTTTTTTTCATTTTTTCATTTTTTTCAAATCCTCAAAAATGATGAAAAACGGCGTGCTATAGTATGCCGTACGATATGGGCTATAGCCCATGGTCCAAAATGATGAAAAACGAGGATTTTTATTTTTTTCAAAATTTCAAAAAACATGGGCTATAACCCATCGTTTTTTTCATTTTTTCATTTTTTTCAAATCCTCAAAAATGATGAAAAACGGCGTGCTATAGTATGCCGTACGATATGGGCTATAGCCCATGGTCCAAAATGATGAAAAACGAGGATTTTTATTTTTATCAAGATTTCAAAAAACATGGGCTATAACCCATCGTTTTTTTCATTTTTTTCAAATCCTCAAAAATGATGAAAAACGGCGTGCTATAGTATCCCGTACGATATGGGCTATAGCCCATGGTCCAAAATAATGAAAAACGAGGATAAAAAAAAAGAATCAAAATTAAAAAAACATGGGCTATAACCCATCGTTTTTTTCATTTTTTCATTTTTTGTCAAATCATCAAAAATGATGAAAAACGGCATGCTATAGTATGCCGTACCATATGGGCTATAGCCCATGGTCCAAAATGATGAAAAACAAGGATTTTTGTTTTTTTCAAAATTTCAAAAAACATGGGCTATAACCCATCGTTTTTTTCATTTTTTCATTTTTTTCAAATCCTCAAAAATGATGAAAAACGGCGTGCTATAGTATGCCGTACGATATGGGCTATAGCCCATGGTCCAAAATAATGAAAAACGAGGATAAAAAAAAAAAATCAAAATTTCAAAAAACATGGGCTATAACCCATCGTTTTTTTCATTTTTTCATTTTTTGTCAAATCATCAAAAATGATAAAAAACGGCATGTTATAGTATGCCGTACCATATGGGCTATAGCCCATCGTCCAAAATGATGAAAAACAAGGATTCTTTTTTTTTTCAAAATTTCAAAAAACATGGGCTATAACCCATCGTTTTTTTCATTTTTTCATTTTTTTTCAAATCCTCAAAAATGATGAAAAATGGCGTGCTATAGTATGCCTTACGATATGGGCTATAGCCCATGGTCCAAAATGATGAAAAACGAGGATAAAAAAAAATCAAAATTTCAAAAAACATGGGCTATAACCCATCGTTTTTTTTCATTTTTTCATTTTTTGTCAAATCATCAAAAATGATAAAAAAACGGCATGCTATAGTATGCCGTACCATATGGGCTATAGCCCATGGTCCAAAATGATGAAAAACAAGGATTCTTTTTTTTTCCAAAATTTCAAAAAACATGGGCTATAACCCATCGTTTTTTTCATTTTTTCATTTTTTTCAAATCCTCAAAAATGATGAAAAATGGCGTGCTATAGTATGCCTTACGATATGGGCTATAGCGAGGAAAAACGAGGATTTTTATTTTTATCAAGATTAAAAAAAACATGGGCTATAACCCATCGTTTTTTTCATTTTTTTCAAATCCTCAAAAATGATGAAAAACGGCGTGCTATAGTATCCCGTACGATATGGGCTATAGCCCATGGTCCAAAATAATGAAAAACGAGGATAAAAAAAAAGAATCAAAATTAAAAAAACATGGGCTATAACCCATCGTTTTTTTTATTTTTTCATTTTTTGTCAAATCATCAAAAATGATGAAAAACGGCATGCTATAGTATGCCGTACCATATGGGTTATAGCCCATTGTCCAAAATGATGAAAAACAAGGATTTCTTTTTTTTTCAAAATTTCAAAAAACATGGGCTATAACCCATCGTTTTTTTTTTCATTTTTTCATTTTTTTTAAATCCTCAAAAATGATGAAAAACGGCGTGCTATAGTATGCCTTACGATATGGGCTATAGCCCATGGTCCAAAATGATGAAAAACGAGGATTTTTATTTTTTTCAAAATTTCAAAAAACATGATCCATCGTTTTTTTCATTTTTTCATTTTTTTTCAAATCCTCAAAAATGATGAAAAATGGCGTGCTATAGTATGCCTTACGATATGGGCTATAGCCCATGGTCCAAAATGATGAAAAACGAGGATAAAAAAAAATCAAAATTTCAAAAAACATGGGCTATAACCCATCGTTTTTTTTCATTTTTTCATTTTTTGTCAAATCATCAAAAATGATAAAAAACGGCATGCTATAGTATGCCGTACCATATGGGCTATAGCCCATGGTCCAAAATGATGAAAAACAAGGATTCTTTTTTTTTCCAAAATTTCAAAAAACATGGGCTATAACCCATCGTTTTTTTCATTTTTTCATTTTTTTCAAATCCTCAAAAATGATGAAAAATGGCGTGCTATAGTATGCCTTACGATATGGGCTATAGCCCATGGTCCAAAATGATGAAAAACGAGGATTTTTATTTTTTTCAAAATTTCAAAAAACATGGGCTATAACCCATCGTTTTTTTTCATTTTTTCATTTTTTTCAAATCCTCAAAAATGATGAAAAACGGCGTGCTATAGTATGCCGTACGATATGGGCTATAGCCCATGGTCCAAAATGATGAAAAACGAGGATTTTTATTTTTTTCAAAATTTCAAAAAACATGGGCTATAACCCATCGTTTTTTTCATTTTTTCATTTTTTTCAAATCCTCAAAAATGATGAAAAATGGCGTGCTATAGTATGCCTTACGATATGGGCTATAGCCCATGGTCCAAAATGATGAAAAACGAGGATTTTTATTTTTTTCAAAATTTCAAAAAACATGGGCTATAACCCATCGTTTTTTTCATTTTTTCATTTTTTTCAAATCCTCAAAAATGATGAAAAACGGCGTGCTATAGTATGCCGTACGATATGGGCTATAGCCCATGGTCCAAAATGATGAAAAACGAGGATTTTTATTTTTATCAAGATTTAAAAAAACATGGGCTATAACCCATCGTTTTTTTCATTTTTTTCAAATCCTCAAAAATGATGAAAAACGGCGTGCTATAGTATCCCGTACGATATGGGCTATAGCCCATGGTCCAAAATAATGAAAAACGAGGATAAAAAAAAAGAATCAAAATTAAAAAAACATGGGCTATAACCCATCGTTTTTTTCATTTTTTCATTTTTTGTCAAATCATCAAAAATGATGAAAAACGGCATGCTATAGTATGCCGTACCATATGGGTTATAGCCCATTGTCCAAAATGATGAAAAACAAGGATTTCTTTTTTTTTCAAAATTTCAAAAAACATGGGCTATAACCCATCGTTTTTTTTTTCATTTTTTCATTTTTTTTAAATCCTCAAAAATGATGAAAAACGGCGTGCTATAGTATGCCTTACGATATGGGCTATAGCCCATGGTCCAAAATGATGAAAAACGAGGATTTTTATTTTTTTCAAAATTTCAAAAAACATGGGCTATAACCCATCGTTTTTTTCATTTTTTCATTTTTTTCAAATCCTCAAAAATGATGAAAAATGGCGTGCTATAGTATGCCTTACGATATGGGCTATAGCCCATGGTCCAAAATGATGAAAAACGAGGATTTTTATTTTTTTCAAAATTTAAAAAAACATGGGCTATAACCCATCGTTTTTTTCATTTTTTCATTTTTTTCAAATCCTCAAAAATGATGAAAAACGGCGTGCTATAGTATGCCGTACGATATGGGCTATAGCCCATGGTCCAAAATGATGAAAAACGAGGATTTTTATTTTTATCAAGATTTCAAAAAACATGGGCTATAACCCATCGTTTTTTTCATTTTTTTCAAATCCTCAAAAATGATGAAAAACGGCGTGCTATAGTATCCCGTACGATATGGGCTATAGCCCATGGTCCAAAATAATGAAAAACGAGGATAAAAAAAAAGAATCAAAATTAAAAAAACATGGGCTATAACCCATCGTTTTTTTCATTTTTTCATTTTTTGTCAAATCATCAAAAATGATGAAAAACGGCATGCTATAGTATGCCGTACCATATGGGTTATAGCCCATTGTCCAAAATGATGAAAAACAAGGATTTCTTTTTTTTTCAAAATTTCAAAAAACATGGGCTATAACCCATCGTTTTTTTTTTCATTTTTTCATTTTTTTTAAATCCTCAAAAATGATGAAAAACGGCGTGCTATAGTATGCCTTACGATATGGGCTATAGCCCATGGTCCAAAATGATGAAAAACGAGGATTTGTATTTTTTTCAAAATTTCAAAAAACATGGGCTATAACCCATCGATTTTTTCATTTTTTTCAAATCCTCAAAAATGATGAAAAACTGCGTGCTATAGTATGCGTTACGATATGGGCTATAGCCCATGGTCCAAAATGATGAAAAACGAGGATTTTTATTTTTTTCAAAATTTCAAAAAACATGGGCTATAACCCATCGTTTTTTTAATTTTTTAATTTTTTTCAAATCCTCAAAAATGATGAAAAACGGCGTGCTATAGTATGCCGTACGATATGGGCTATAGCCCATGGTCCAAAATGATGAAAAACGAGGATTTTTATTTTTATCAAGATTTCAAAAAACATGGGCTATAACCCATCGTTTTTTTCATTTTTTTCAAATCCTCAAAAATGATGAAAAACGGCGTGCTATAGTATCCCGTACGATATGGGCTATAGCCCATGGTCCAAAATAATGAAAAACGAGGATAAAAAAAAAGAATCAAAATTAAAAAAACATGGGCTATAACCCATCGTTTTTTTCATTTTTTCATTTTTTGTCAAATCATCAAAAATTATGAAAAACGGCATGCTATAGTATGCCGTACCATATGGGCTATAGCCCATGGTCCAAAATGATGAAAAACAAGGATTTTTGTTTTTTTCAAAATTTCAAAAAACATGGGCTATAACCCATCGTTTTTTTCATTTTTTCATTTTTTTCAAATCCTCAAAAATGATGAAAAACGGCGTGCTATAGTATGCCGTACGATATGGGCTATAGCCCATGGTCCAAAATAATGAAAAACGAGGATAAAAAAAAAGAAATCAAAATTTCAAAAAACATGGGCTATAACCCATCGTTTTTTTTCATTTTTTCATTTTTTGTCAAATCATCAAAAATGATAAAAAACGGCATGTTATAGTATGCCGTACCATATGGGCTATAGCCCATCGTCCAAAATGATGAAAAACAAGGATTCTTTTTTTTTTCAAAATTTCAAAAAACATGGGCTATAACCCATCGTTTTTTTCATTTTTTCATTTTTTTTCAAATCCTCAAAAATGATGAAAAATGGCGTGCTATAGTATGCCTTACGATATGGGCTATAGCCCATGGTCCAAAATTATGAAAAACGAGGATAAAAAAAAATCAAAATTTCAAAAAACATGGGCTATAACCCATCGTTTTTTTTCATTTTTTCATTTTTTGTCAAATCATCAAAAATGATAAAAAAACGGCATGCTATAGTATGCCGTACCATATGGGCTATAGCCCATGGTCCAAAATGATGAAAAACAAGGATTCTTTTTTTTTCCAAATTTTCAAAAAACATGGGCTATAACCCATCGTTTTTTTTCATTTTTACATTTTTTTCAAATCCTCAAAAATGATGAAAAACGGCGTGCTATAGTATGCCGTACGATATGGGCTATAGCCCATGGTCCAAAATGATGAAAAACGAGGATTTTTATTTTTTTCAAAATTTCAAAAAACATGGGCTATAACCCATCGTTTTTTTCATTTTTTCATTTTTTTCAAATCCTCAAAAATGATGAAAAATGGCGTGCTATAGTATGCCTTACGATATGGGCTATAGCCCATGGTCCAAAATGATGAAAAACGAGGATTTTTATTTTTTTCAAAATTTCAAAAAACATGGGCTATAACCCATCGTTTTTTTCATTTTTTCATTTTTTTCAAATCCTCAAAAATGATGAAAAACGGCGTGCTATAGTATGCCGTACGATATGGGCTATAGCCCATGGTCCAAAATGATGAAAAACGAGGATTTTTATTTTTATCAAGATTTAAAAAAACATGGGCTATAACCCATCGTTTTTTTCATTTTTTTCAAATCCTCAAAAATGATGAAAAACGGCGTGCTATAGTATCCCGTACGATATGGGCTATAGCCCATGGTCCAAAATAATGAAAAACGAGGATAAAAAAAAAGAATCAAAATTAAAAAAACATGGGCTATAACCCATCGTTTTTTTCATTTTTTCATTTTTTGTCAAATCATCAAAAATGATGAAAAACGGCATGCTATAGTATGCCGTACCATATGGGTTATAGCCCATTGTCCAAAATGATGAAAAACAAGGATTTCTTTTTTTTTCAAAATTTCAAAAAACATGGGCTATAACCCATCGTTTTTTTTTTCATTTTTTCATTTTTTTTAAATCCTCAAAAATGATGAAAAACGGCGTGCTATAGTATGCCTTACGATATGGGCTATAGCCCATGGTCCAAAATGATGAAAAACGAGGATTTTTATTTTTTTCAAAATTTCAAAAAACATGGGCTATAACCCATCGTTTTTTTCATTTTTTCATTTTTTTCAAATCCTCAAAAATGATGAAAAATGGCGTGCTATAGTATGCCTTACGATATGGGCTATAGCCCATGGTCCAAAATGATGAAAAACGAGGATTTTTATTTTTTTCAAAATTTAAAAAAACATGGGCTATAACCCATCGTTTTTTTCATTTTTTCATTTTTTTCAAATCCTCAAAAATGATGAAAAACGGCGTGCTATAGTATGCCGTACGATATGGGCTATAGCCCATGGTCCAAAATGATGAAAAACGAGGATTTTTATTTTTATCAAGATTTCAAAAAACATGGGCTATAACCCATCGTTTTTTTCATTTTTTTCAAATCCTCAAAAATGATGAAAAACGGCGTGCTATAGTATCCCGTACGATATGGGCTATAGCCCATGGTCCAAAATAATGAAAAACGAGGATAAAAAAAAAGAATCAAAATTAAAAAAAACATGGGCTATAACCCATCGTTTTTTTCATTTTTTCATTTTTTGTCAAATCATCAAAAATGATGAAAAACGGCATGCTATAGTATGCCGTACCATATGGGTTATAGCCCATTGTCCAAAATGATGAAAAACAAGGATTTCTTTTTTTTTCAAAATTTCAAAAAACATGGGCTATAACCCATCGTTTTTTTTTTCATTTTTTCATTTTTTTTAAATCCTCAAAAATGATGAAAAACTGCGTGCTATAGTATGCCTTACGATATGGGCTATAGCCCATGGTCCAAAATGATGAAAAACGAGGATTTGTATTTTTTTCAAAATTTCAAAAAACATGGGCTATAACCCATCGATTTTTTCATTTTTTTCAAATCCTCAAAAATGATGAAAAACTGCGTGCTATAGTATGCGTTACGATATGGGCTATAGCCCATGGTCCAAAATGATGAAAAACGAGGATTTTTATTTTTTTCAAAATTTCAAAAAACATGGGCTATAACCCATCGTTTTTTTAATTTTTAAATTTTTTTCAAATCCTCAAAAATGATGAAAAACGGCGTGCTATAGTATGCCGTACGATATGGGCTATAGCCCATGGTCCAAAATAATGAAAAACGAGGATAAAAAAAAAAAAAAAAAATTCAAAAAACATGGGCTATAACCCATCGTTTTTTTTCATTTTTTGTCAAATCATCAAAAATGATGAAAAACGGCGTGCTATAGTATGCCTTACGATATGGGCTATAGCCCATGGTCCAAAATGATGAAAAACAAGGATTTTTATTTTTTTCAAAATTTCAAAAAACATGGGCTATAACCCATCGTTTTTTTAATTTTTTAATTTTTTCAAATCCTCAAAAATGATGAAAAACGGCATGCTATAGTATGCCGTATGATATGGGCTATAGCCCATGGTCCAAAATAATGAAAAACGAGGATAAAAAAAAAATCAAAATTTCAAAAAACATGGGCTATAACCCATCGTTTTTTTCATTTTTTCATTTTTTGTCAAATCATCAAAAATGATGAAAAACGGCATGCTATAGTATGCCGTACCATATGGGTTATAGCCCATTGTCCAAAATGATGAAAAACAAGGATTTCTTTTTTTTTCAAAATTTCAAAAAACATGGGCTATAACCCATCGTTTTTTTTTTCATTTTTTCATTTTTTTTAAATCCTCAAAAATGATGAAAAACGGCGTGCTATAGTATGCCTTACGATATGGGCTATAGCCCATGGTCCAAAATGATGAAAAACGAGGATTTGTATTTTTTTCAAAATTTCAAAAAACATGGGCTATAACCCATCGATTTTTTCATTTTTTTCAAATCCTCAAAAATGATGAAAAACTGCGTGCTATAGTATGCGTTACGATATGGGCTATAGCCCATGGTCCAAAATGATGAAAAACGAGGATTTTTATTTTTTTCAAAATTTCAAAAAACATGGGCTATAACCCATCGTTTTTTTAATTTTTTAATTTTTTTCAAATCCTCAAAAATGATGAAAAACGGCGTGCTATAGTATGCCGTACGATATGGGCTATAGCCCATGGTCCAAAATAATGAAAAACGAGGATAAAAAAAAAAATCAAAATTTCAAAAAACATGGGCTATAACCCATCGTTTTTTTTCATTTTTTGTCAAATCATCAAAAATGATGAAAAACGGCGTGCTATAGTATGCCTTACGATATGGGCTATAGCCCATGGTCCAAAATGATGAAAAACAAGGATTTTTATTTTTTTCAAAATTTCAAAAAACATGGGCTATAACCCATCGTTTTTTTAATTTTTTAATTTTTTTCAAATCCTCAAAAATGATGAAAAACGGCATGCTATAGTATGCCGTATGATATGGGCTATAGCCCATGGTCCAAAATAATGAAAAACGAGGATTAAAAAAAAATCAAAATTTCAAAAAACATGGGCTATAACCCATCGTTTTTTTCATTTTTTCATTTTTTGTCAAATCATCAAAAATGATGAAAAACGGCATGCTATAGTATGCCGTACCATATGGGCTATAGCCCATGGTCCAAAATGATGAAAAACAAGGATTTTTGTTTTTTTCAAAATTTCAAAAAACATGGGCTATAACCCATCGTTTTTTTCATTTTTTCATTTTTTTCAAATCCTCAAAAATGATGAAAAACGGCGTGCTATAGTATGCCGTACGATATGGGCTATAGCCCATGGTCCAAAATAATGAAAAACGAGGATAAAAAAAAAATCAAAATTTCAAAAAACATGGGCTATAACCCATCGTTTTTTTTCATTTTTTCATTTTTTGTCAAATCATCAAAAATGATAAAAAACGGCATGTTATAGTATGCCGTACCATATGGGCTATAGCCCATCGTCCAAAATGATGAAAAACAAGGATTCTTTTTTTTTTCAAAATTTCAAAAAACATGGGCTATAACCCATCGTTTTTTTCATTTTTTCATTTTTTTCAAATCCTCAAAAATGATGAAAAACGGCGTGCTATAGTATGCCTTACGATATGGGCTATAGCCCATGGTCCAAAATGATGAAAAACAAGGATTTTTATTTTTTTCAAATTTTCAAAAAACATGGGCTATAACCCATCATTTTTTTCATTTTTTCATTTTTTTCAAATCCTCAAAAATGATGAAAAACGGCATGCTATAGTATGCCGTATGATATGGGCTATAGCCCATGGTCCAAAATAATGAAAAACGAGGATAAAAAAAAAATCAAAATTTCAAAAAACATGGGCTATAACCCATCGTTTTTTTCATTTTTTCATTTTTTGTCAAATCATCAAAAATGATGAAAAACGGCATGCTATAGTATGCCGTACCATATGGGCTATAGCCCATGGTCCAAAATGATGAAAAACAAGGATTTTTGTTTTTTTCAAAATTTCAAAAAACATGGGCTATAACCCATCGTTTTTTTCATTTTTTCATTTTTTTCAAATCCTCAAAAATGATGAAAAACGGCGTGCTATAGTATGCCGTACGATATGGGCTATAGCCCATGGTCCAAAATAATGAAAAACGAGGATAAAAAAAAAAATCAAAATTTCAAAAAACATGGGCTATAACCCATCGTTGTTTTTCATTTTTTCATTTTTTGTCAAATCATCAAAAATGATAAAAAACGGCATGTTATAGTATGCCGTACCATATGGGCTATAGCCCATCGTCCAAAATGATGAAAAACAAGGATTCTTTTTTTTTTCAAAATTTCAAAAAACATGGGCTATAACCCATCGTTTTTTTCATTTTTTCATTTTTTTCAAATCCTCAAAAATGTAGAAAAATGGCGTGCTATAGTATGCCTTACGATATGGGCTATAGCCCATGGTCCAAAATGATGAAAAACGAGGATAAAAAAAAATCAAAATTTCAAAAAACATGGGCTATAACCCATCGTTTTTTTTCATTTTTTCATTTTTTGTCAAATCATCAAAAATGATAAAAAACGGCATGCTATAGTATGCCGTACCATATGGGCTATAGCCCATGGTCCAAAATGATGAAAAACAAGGATTATTTTTTTTTCCAAAATTTCAAAAAACATGGGCTATAACCCATCGTTTTTTTCATTTTTTCATTTTTTTCAAATCCTCAAAAATGATGAAAAATGGCGTGCTATAGTATGCCTTACGATATGGGCTATAGCCCATGGTCCAAAATGATGAAAAACGAGGATTTTTATTTTTTTCAAAATTTCAAAAAACATGGGCTATAACCCATCGTTTCTTTTCATTTTTTCATTTTTTTCAAATCCTCAAAAATGATGAAAAACGGCGTGCTATAGTATGCCGTACGATATGGGCTATAGCCCATGGTCCAAAATGATGAAAAACGAGGATTTTTATTTTTTTCAAAATTTCAAAAAACATGGGCTATAACCCATCGTTTTTTTCATTTTTTCATTTTTTTCAAATCCTCAAAAATGATGAAAAATGGCGTGCTATAGTATGCCTTACGATATGGGCTATAGCCCATGGTCCAAAATGATGAAAAACGAGGATTTTTATTTTTTTCAAAATTTCAAAAAACATGGGCTATAACCAATCGTTTTTTTCATTTTTTCATTTTTTTCAAATCCTCAAAAATGATGAAAAACGGCGTGCTATAGTATGCCGTACAATATGGGCTATAGCCCATGGTCCAAAATGATGAAAAACGAGGATTTTTATTTTTATCAAGATTTCAAAAAACATGGGCTATAACCCATCGTTTTTTTCATTTTTTTCAAATCCTCAAAAATGATGAAAAACGGCGTGCTATAGTATCCCGTACGATATGGGCTATAGCCCATGGTCCAAAATAATGAAAAACGAGGATAAAAAAAAATAATCAAAATTAAAAAAACATGGGCTATAACCCATCGTTTTTTTCATTTTTTCATTTTTTGTCAAATCATCAAAAATGATGAAAAACGGCATGCTATAGTATGCCGTACCATATGGGTTATAGCCCATTGTCCAAAATGATGAAAAACAAGGATTTCTTTTTTTTTCAAAATTTCAAAAAACATGGGCTATAACCCATCGTTTTTTTTTTCATTTTTTCATTTTTTTTAAATCCTCAAAAATGATGAAAAACGGCGTGCTATAGTATGCCTTACGATATGGGCTATAGCCCATGGTCCAAAATGATGAAAAACGAGGATTTGTATTTTTTTCAAAATTTCAAAAAACATGGGCTATAACCCATCGTTTTTTTAATTTTTTAATTTTTTTCAAATCCTCAAAAATGATGAAAAACTGCGTGCTATAGTATGCGTTACGATATGGGCTATAGCCCATGGTCCAAAATAATGAAAAACGAGGATAAAAAAAAAAATCAAAATTTCAAAAAACATGGGCTATAACCCATCGTTTTTTTTTCATTTTTTGTCAAATCATCAAAAATGATAAAAACGGCATGCTATATAGTATGCCGTACCATATGGGCTATAGCCCATGGTCCAAAATGATAAAAAACAAGGATTCTTTTTCTTTTTTTTTTCAAAAAACATGGGCTATAACCCATCGTTTTTTTCATTTCTTCATTTTTTTCAAATCCTCAAAAATGATGAAAAACGGCGTGCTATAGTATGCCTTACGATATGGGCTATAGCCCATGGTCCAAAATGATGAAAAACAAGGATTTTTATTTTTTTCAAAATTTCAAAAAACATGGGCTATAACCCATCGTTTTTTTCATTTTTTAATTTTTTTCAAATCCTCAAAAATGATGAAAAACGGCATGCTATAGTATGCCGTATGATATGGGCTATAGCCCATGGTCCAAAATAATGAAAAACGAGGATAAAAAAAAAATCAAAATTTCAAAAAACATGGGCTATAACCCATCGTTTTTTTCATTTTTTCATTTTTTGTCAAATCATCAAAAATGATGAAAAACGGCATGCTATAGTATGCCGTACCATATGGGCTATAGCCCATGGTCCAAAATGATGAAAAACAAGGATTTTTGTTTTTTTCAAAATTTCAAAAAACATGGGCTATAACCCATCGTTTTTTTCATTTTTTCATTTTTTTCAAATCCTCAAAAATGATGAAAAACGGCGTGCTATAGTATGCCGTACGATATGGGCTATAGCCCATGGTCCAAAATAATGAAAAACGAGGATAAAAAAAAAATCAAAATTTCAAAAAACATGGGCTATAACCCATCGTTTTTTTTCATTTTTTCATTTTTTGTCAAATCATCAAAAATGATAAAAAACGGCATGTTATAGTATGCCGTACCATATGGGCTATAGCCCATCGTCCAAAATGATGAAAAACAAGGATTCTTTTTTTTTTCAAAATTTCAAAAAACATGGGCTATAACCCATCGTTTTTTTCATTTTTTCATTTTTTTCAAATCCTCAAAAATGATGAAAAATGGCGTGCTATAGTATGCCTTACGATATGGGCTATAGCCCATGGTCCAAAATGATGAAAAACGAGGATTTTTATTTTTTTCAAAATTTCAAAAAACATGGGCTATAACCCATCGTTTTTTTCATTTTTTCATTTTTTTCAAATCCTCAAAAATGATGAAAAACGGCATGCTATAGTATGCCGTATGATATGGGCTATAGCAAGTGGAACTGCCTACGAGACACCATCTATGACCAAGCCATTGCAGCATATGGAAGGAGAACAAGAAGAAACGCAGACTGGTTTGAGGCAAATGCAGCAGTGATGGAGCCAGTCATAGAGGCTAAGCGTACTGCTTTCCTCAAGCACAAGGAAAACCCCTCCCAAAGGAACCTTGATGCCTTGAGAGAAGCTAAGAGCAAAGCCCAGCGATTGGCTCGATGCTGTGCTAACAACTACTGGCTTGAGCTCTCCTCAAATATACAGGTTGCCTCAGACACAGGAGATATTAGGGGCATGTATGAGGGGATAAAACAAGCTACCGGCCCGTCCATCAAGAAAACGGCGCCACTCAAATCTAAGTCTGGTGAAGTCATCACAGATCGCGATAAGCAGATGGAAAGATGGGCTGAACATTACATGGAGCTATACGCTACAGAGAACACAGTGTCAGAGGAGGCTCTGAATAGAGTTCCAAATCTGCCCGTCATGGAGGATCTTGACAAGGAACCCACGCAGGAGGAGCTCAGCAAAGCCATCGACAGACTTGCTTGCGGCAAGGCCCCAGGTGCAGATGGGATAACACCTGACATCATGAAACTTGGGAAACCTTCCTTGCTTCCTCATCTTCACGACCTCCTCTGCCTCTGTTGGAATGATGGTGCTGTCCCCCAAGACCTGCGTGACTCCAAGATCGTCACACTGTACAAAAACAAGGGAGACCGCAGTGACTGCAATAATTACCGTGGCATCTCTCTGCTCAACATCGTGGGGAAGATCTTTGCCCGTGTTGCCCTCACTAGACTCCACCTCCTTGCAGAGCGCGTCTACCCTGAGTCACAATGTGGCTTTCGGGCAGAAAGGTCCACAGTGGATATGATCTTCACCCTTCGACAGCTACAGGAGAAATGTCGGGAACAGAGGAGACCCCTGTATCTCGCTTTCGTCGACCTCACAAAGGCCTTCGACCTTGTCAGCAGAGATGGTCTCTTCAAGCTGCTTGAAAAGATCGGATGCCCCCCAAAACTCCTTGCCGTCATAAAATCATTTCATGACAACACGCAAGGTTCAGTCTGTTGGGAAGGTGAAACATCAAAGTCCTTTCCAATCCGCAGTGGCGTGAAACAGGGTTGCGTTCTTGCACCAACCCTCTTCGGAATCTTCTTCTCCCTAGTACTGTCAGCTGCTTTTGGCTCATGTCCTGAAGGTGTCTACCTACACACCAGAGCTGATGGCAAACTCTTCAACCTTGCGCGTCTGCGCTCTAAGACCAAGGTGACCAGTGTCCTCCTGAGGGAAATGCTTTTTGCTGATGATGCAGCACTAGCATCCCACACCGAGTCTGGACTCCAGGGGCTGATGGACAGGCTTTCATCTGCTTGTAAGGAGTTCTGTCTTACCATCAGTATAAAGAAGACCAATGTCATGGGACAGGATGTTGGAACTCCACTCTCCATTGACATCGAGGGTCAGACTCTGGAATGTGTTAACACCTTCACATACCTCGGATCTGCAATCTCCAGCGATCTTTCCCTTGACACAGAACTGGGCACCCGTCTTGCAAGAGCCGCCACAGTGATGGCCAGGCTGTCACAAAGAGTGTGGTCAAACAACCACCTAGCTACGCGCACAAAACTCCAGGTCTACCAAGCCTGCGTCGTCAGCACCCTGATGTATGGCAGTGAGGCCTGGACCACATACACCAGACATGAGAAACGACTCAACAGCTTCCACCTGCGTTGTCTACGTCGCATCCTGGGAATCTCTTGGCAGGACAAAATTCCCAACACAGAAGTCCTGGAACGTGCTCACTCCACCAGCATGTTCACCATGCTGAGCCAGCGCCGCCTCAGGTGGCTTGGCCATGTCCACAGGATGGACCCCAGCCGGCTCCCCAGGGCCGTCCTGTATGGAGAGCTGTCAACAGGCTCCAGACCTCTTGGTCGCCCACGCCTGCGCTTCAGGGACGTTTGCAAACGTGACATGAAGCAGGCAGGCATTGACCACAACAGCTGGGAGGAAGCTGCAAAGGACCGTGGCGTATGGAGGCGGACTGTCGCTGCAGGAACTCGCCGTGCCGAGGAGAGACACATCTCTTTGCTGCAGGCGAAGAGACAGAAGAGGAAACTGCGTGAAGCAGCCCCCACTCCTGTGCCAGTCCCCTCTCGTTTTGTCTGTACCAACTGCGCTAAAGACTGTCACTCCGGAGCGGGGCTGTCCAGCCACAGCCGTCGCTGCAAGAAATCATGACCACCCAGGCGCAATCCATCGTCATCACTGACGGACGGATGCCTATGATGGGCTATAACCCATGGTCCAAAATAATGAAAAACGAGGATACAAAAAAAATCAAAATTTCAAAAAACATGGGCTATAACCCATCGTTTTTTTCATTTTTTCATTTTTTGTCAAATCATCAAAAATGATGAAAAACGGCATGCTATAGTATGCCGTACCATATGGGCTATAGCCCATGGTCCAAAATGATGAAAAACAAGGATTTTTTTTTCTCTTCAAAATTTCAAAAAACATGGGCTATAACCCATCGTTTTTTTTAATTTTTTAATATTTTTCAAATCCTCAAAAATGATGAAAAACGGCGTGCTATAGTATGCCGTACGATATGGGCTATAGCCCATGGTCCAATATAATGAAAAACGAGGATAAAAAAAAAAATCAAAATTTCAAAAAACATGGGCTATAACCCATCGTTTTTTTTCATTTTTTCATTTTTTGTCAAATCATCAAAAATGATAAAAAACGGCATGCTATAGTATGCCGTACCATATGGGCTATAGCCCATCGTCCAAAATGATGAAAAACAAGGATTCTTTTTTTTTTCAAAATTTCAAAAAACATGGGATATAACCCATCGTTTTTTTCATTTTTTCATTTTTTTCAAATCCTCAAAAATGATGAAAAATGGCGTGCTATAGTATGCCTTACGATATGGGCTATAGCCCATGGTCCAAAATGATGAAAAACGAGGATTTTTATTTTTTTCAAAATTTCAAAAAACATGGGCTATAACCCATCGATTTTTTCATTTTTTTCAAATCCTCAAAAATGATGAAAAACGGCGTGCTATAGTATGCGT
Organism: Protomyctophum parallelum; assembly: GCF_964188405.1. Lineage (NCBI taxonomy): Eukaryota > Metazoa > Chordata > Actinopteri > Myctophiformes > Myctophidae > Protomyctophum > Protomyctophum parallelum. Next base: position 9,515,779 of record NC_139717.1, read on the forward strand.
TACGATATGGGCTATAGCCCATGGTCCAAAATGATGAAAAACGAGGATTTTTATTTTTTTCAAAATTTCAAAAAACATGGGCTATAACCCATCGTTTTTTTCATTTTTTCATTTTTTTCAAATCCTCAAAAATGATGAAAAACGGCGTGCTATAGTATGCCGTACGATATGGGCTATAGCCCATGGTCCAAAATAATGAAAAACGAGGATAAAAAAAAATCAAAATTTCAAAAAACAATGGGCTATAACCCATCGTTTTTTTTCTTTTTTCTTTTTCTTTTTATCCTCATTTTTCATCATTTTGGACCATGGGCTATAGCCCATATCGTACGGCATACTATAGCACGCCGTTTTTCATCATTTTTGAGGATTTGAAAAAAATTAATAAATGAAAAAAACGATAGGTTATAGCCAATTGTTTTTTTTTTTTTTTTTTTTTTTTTTTAATCCTCGTTTTTCATCATTTTGGACCATGGGCTATAGCCCATATCGTACGGCATACTATAGCACGCCGTTTTTCATCATTTTTGAGGATTTTAAAAAAAATGAAAAAATGAAAAAAAAACGATGGGTTATAGCTCATTGTTTTTTTTTTAATTTTGATTTTTTTTTTATCCTCGTTTTTCATCATTTTGGACCATGGGCTATAGCCCATATCGTACGGCATACTATAGCACGCCGTTTTTCATCATTTTTGAGGATTTGAAAAAAATTAATAAATGAAAAAAACGATGGGTTATAGCCCATTGTTTTTTTTATTTTTTTGTTTTGTTTTTTATCCTCGTTTTTCATCATTTTGGACCATGGGCTATAGCCCATATCGTACGGCATACTATAGCACGCCGTTTTTCATCATTTTTGAGGATTTGAAAAAAATGAAAAAATGAAAAGAACGATGGGTTATAGCCCATTGTTTTTTCTAAATTTAGATTTTTTTTTTATCCTCGTCTTTCATCATTTTGGACCATGGGCTATAGCCCATACCGTACGGCATACTATAGCACGCCGTTTTTCATCATTTTTGAGGTTTTGAAAAAAATGAAAAAAAAAAAACATGGGTTATAGCCCATCGTTTTTTGAAATTTTGAAAAAAAAGATTAACCTTGTTTTTCATCATTTTTGAACATGGGCTATAGCCCATACCGTACGGCATACTATAGCACGCCGTTTTTCATCATTTTTGAGGTTTTGAAAAAACAAAAACAAAAAAAAACATGGGTTATAGCCCATAGTTTTTTGAAATTTTGAAAAAAAAAATTAACCTCGTTTTTCATCATTTTTGAACATGGGCTATATAGCCCATACCATACGGCATACTATAGCACGCCGTTTTTCATCATTTTTTAGGTTTTGAAAAAAACTAAAACTAAAAAAACATGGGTTATAGCCCATAGTTTTTTGAAATTTTGAAAAAACTAATTAACCTTGTTTTTCATCATTTTTGAACATGGGCTATAGCCCATACCGTACGGCATACTATAGCACGCCGTTTTTCATCATTTTTGAGGATTTGGAAAAAATGAAAAAGAAAACATCGTTTTTTTCATTTTCTTTCTTTTTTCTGTTTTTCATCTTTTTTGACCATGGGCTATAGCCGAAATCGTACGGCATACTATAGCACGCCGTCTTTCATCATTTTTGAGATTTTTTTAAAAATGAAAAAAACGATGGGCTATAACTCATCGTCGGAGCATTTTTCTTTTTTTTATCCTCGTTTTTCATCATTTTTGACCATGGGCTATAGCCCATATCGTACGGCATACTGTAGCATGCCGTTTTTCATAATTTTGAGGATTTGAAAAAAAATAAAAAAACGATGGGCTTGAGCCCAACGTCTAATCTAAGAATAAACGTCTAAAAAACTTTCATTATTAGACGTTTTTTATCCCATTTCTAGACGGCCCTTTAGACGAATATTAGACGTCTATTAGACCAAAAAATGCTCAGTGGGATGGGCTATAGCCCATAACGTACGGCATACTATAGCACGCCGTTTTTCATCATTTGAGGATTTGAAAAAAAATGAAAAAATGAAAACAAACAATGGGCTATAGCCTCGTTTTTATCCTTCTTTTTCATAATATTTTACCATGGGCTGCCCATATCGTACGGCATACTATAGCACGCCGTTTTTAAGGATTTGTAAAAAAAAATTAAATAAATAAAACGATGGGCTATAACCCATCGTCTGAGCATTTTCTTTTTTTTTTATCCTAGTTTTTCATCATTTTTGACCATGGGCTATAGCCCATAGCGTACGGCATACTATAGCAAGCCGTTTTTCATCATTTGATCATGAACCATGAACACGAAAGTCGTTCATCTATGAAAAGGCATCACAATGAGCAGAATATCAAAATAAACCATGTAAATACAACAAATTGAGCAGGGCACTGCAGGGAGTTGAACCCCATTCTGGTAAACCAGGAAGTACCACAACCAGTGCCTCAGTTTGTTTTGTTGTAATTTACAGGTCCAACAGCAATCACATTCATTACATTTCTTTCAACAGTAAATACGCCATCATATCGCATACACCATTATGTGTAACTTCTATAAGATACTTCAGCTGTTGAAAAATTGCAGATCTACAAGCTCATAGTGCGGCACTGAGTGAAGCTCTCGACCAAGAAACAAGCGGTAGACTGATCGTTTCAGAGTTACAGAGCGTGAACTCAGATCTGTGACGGAAGAAGCCAGACATCGCACCTGATAATTTGAGGTTTAAGCCACAGGACAAAGACGGTTGGTTGTTTTGTCTATTTTATCTCATTCGTATTATTCCCATAATAAAAATAAAAAAGTTTTTATTTCATTACATTATTATTTTGTTTAATTCCAGGGGCCACAAGGGGGCTCTCCACGAGCCACTGGACTGGCCTGTCTCTCGCACGCACGCACGCCGTCTTTATGTGCATCGCTGCGTAAAATGCGATCTTTGGGGTTGGATTGGAGCTTAATTTGACAGTTATTAAAATAAACGATGGATAGTTTAGCATCCCAGAGATATGACAACAGTGAAAGAAGCTAGCAGAGGTTGTGATCCGTTGAAACTAAAGTGATAGCCAGATTCGCTTTATTTGGTCAAAATCGGCATAATGGTGAAGTTAGCACCACCATCAGGGCTGGGTATAATACTATAGGATTGCAGTGTTATAATTAGATAGTGTGTACAGTACGTCACAGATATTTCTATTGGCATTAAAATGAATTAAACTTGAATAGCGAAGGTAGAAGGCACAATCCACTGTTAATTAGGGTGGCAATAAGCCAGCCCTACCTCACACCAACCTGGATTGTAACTTTGTAATTGGCACAAAGTCTTGTGATCCGTTTTAGATACGAGTGTTTGACGACCACCTTGTTTCACTGAGGAAAACCAAATGGAAACTAAGCTATGATGACTAAGACCAATAATACTGACACTTGTCAAATAAAAACTAGAATGTTAGGAAGGGACTAGTGGACAAGAGATCCAGTACAAGTCATTTTACACTTTGTTGCATGATGGAAATAGCCGATCTACAAGCTCACAGCACGGCACGTTGCGAGCTTGTAGATCGGCTATTTTCCGCAAGTGTAAAATCAGCCATTGGGACGGCATCAAGGCCAGCCAAAATAAAATTGTCAACTAAATCACCTGTAGGTTTAGTCGACTAAAACTAGACTAACACTAGACATTCCAGGTGACTAAAACCAAATGAAAACTATTCAAGACTGACTAAAACTAGCTGCCAAAAACACTGCCTGATACCCAATAAGACTTAATCAGGGTAGTGACCAGACGATACTGTGAATCAAATGTCCTAATTTAAACCATCCAAAAAGTCCTAATTTAAACCAAGTACACAACCAAACGCTGTTGTATATTGTGTACATGTCATATAGGCTTGTATTATAGAGAAAGCTTTTATTATGTGAAGTTTAATTGTGTTTAAGTGCTTTGCATGCAGTATTATGAAACGTCTTGTCGTAGTTTATCACCTCATTCTATAATCCACTGAGTATTTACTCAAATTGCTCAGCTATACATCCAGTAAATATCCACTGCGCAAAGAGCATGGAATACATGTGTATATTACAGGAAACTCCTGTGATACTCTCCCCAATTGTACCATCACACCTGTATATTCCTACTGTATATGCTGCTAAACTTGGTTTAGGGGCAAATCTAGTGCCCATAATTTCCAGTAATTATTTTCCATTACTTTATTTTTTAGAAATGTTTGAGCATAGATCCCGGGAGGAGAGAGATACAAGTCAAAATGGCAGGTGGACTAAAGGTCAGAAGTCAGAACACGAAAGTGAGGCAAGAGACACATGTGTATCAGTTGTATTGCTCACGGTCAAATGGTTCATGAGCTATGCCCGTTTAAAGTTTGCATTTTCAGTTGAGCGTTATAGCGCCACCCATTGGCCAATGGTTGTGGGATTCGCGTCCTCACCGTTTGGCATTGACCTCTAGAGGTTGTCCCGATCAGATGGGGTGATCAGGAAATCAGGTCATTTTCAAATGATTGGAATAGGATCGGAGGCAACAAAAAGAAAAGAAAAAAAACAACCCGACAGCACGGTTTCGCCAGAACTGCCATTTTTGGTGGAAGAGAAAAATAAGGGACCAAGAGTCCCTTCGGGCTTGGTCCCTAAATAGACTTGTAACCCAACTGTAGAGAGTACAAACACAGTAAAGAACCTTATAAAGAAAAAGGAAACACAATGAGCTGAAAATGAACCATGTAAAAACAAATAGAGGGCACCGCAGGGAGTTGAACCCCATTCTGGTAAACCAGTAGTACCACACCAGTGCCTTAGTTTTTGTTTTATAATTTACAGGTCCAAAATCACATAATTTGAATCATGACTATAAATGCCATGATTATGTCTTTATACAATTGAAATACGGAAGAAGACTCAATACCTTAAGGAAAACTCCTCAGACATAAACTAAGAGAAACTTGTATTTTTTCGTGCTCATAAAGTTCTGCAAAATGCTAAAAGTGAAAAGTGCAGCAGAAAACGTTTGGGTTATAGGTCCATCGTCAATGCCTGGCCTACTGACAGGCATGAATTAAGTTTTAGCTGCAAATGACAGCATAAATAAATCACATCAACACACCACATAATGTGATGTTAACTGACGCGATGAAGCTTCACTCGCACATTATAAAAGACACACATCACATCAATCCACATCACATACCTAACCCTAACCCAACCCTAAGTTCATGTGATGTGGGGATGACGTGATGAAGCTTTACTCACAAATGTGAAATGATACGAGACATAAACACACATCACATACTGGGGCCTGTGTTCATATGTGATGTGGGCTTACGTGATGAAGATTTACACAAATATGATAATATAGCACCAACAATAGTCTTATGGCCCAGATGTTTGCTGCTGCATGTCTCACTTTAAGCATTTAGAGCTCTTTATGAACCAAAAATAAATATATAGATTTTCTTGGTCTCCGCCCAAGCAGTTGGCCTTCGGTTTTCGTGGCTCAAGGTTTTCTAGCCAGTTGTCCCACGTTTCCTACATTTGACGTCAAGTGTTTAATAGAATTGCCTAAATGTAACAATTTATGCCATGTGTGGACTGACAAACTATACGAAGTGCAAATAATGCAATGGCAGCAGCATTCTTTGCACCCTAGTATTTGTCAGCAATACAGAAACACTATGAACATGAGTACACACCATACAACACTATGACATTAGAACACAACAGCAATTAACAAAATCCGTATGGCGTGCAACGAGCTATCCGCAATTGCTGTGAAATAATCACATACCAGGCCTGTGTTCATATCTGATGTGAAATTACGCTTTACCGGCAAATGACATGAAACGATACAGCTCCAATCAAATGATTAGAAACTGTACGCGAGACACGACCACATACACTAGTGAAGAACTAGTGATAGATAGGCAAGAAAGAAATTACTTATAAAATAAAGCAAAATGCGATAAAAAACTCTGAGACCAAAAGAACAAATAATTGTATTAAAGCAAAGAATAGAATAGAAGAGGAAAGGTCGGGTAGAAACCTTGCACATCCAAAACAGTTATTTTTCTGGACCAAAAGAACCTGTGATCTGAGGATATTATTAATATAATAATCTGTGTTCCAATGCTATTTAGTCACAAGCTCTTGTTTATACTTCACCAGTTGGATATATTAAATATAAGTTATATTAAATAAACACAATGACCTTTGCATCATGAGCTTGTAGATCAGCTATTTGCTACTTTAGTGTGTGACACTGTAGCATGACCAAGTAAGGACATTAATTTACAAAAGGTTGAACTATGGAGATACAAGGTTTCTGCCCGATAGCCAAAGATAATAAACTACGCCACTTACCTTAAATATCAGCACTAAACAAAACACACACACTAACCAAGGAAGAAAATCTGCCATAATTTTCTTCCCGTTAGTGTGGACAGATCTACAGCATAGAAGGCTGTAAACAGTGTTAAGGGGCTACATGCTACCATAATGATACCAGACATAAATCACATACCGACACATCACATTTGTACACACAAAGTCCACTAGTGAAGAACTAGGGCAATAGATGGGCAAGGAGAGTTTTTTTCTGAGACAACCAAAACAAATAACTTTATTAAAAGCAAAGAGAAAGGAGACACTAGAAACTCAAATAACTCCACACAGAAAACAAACAGGACATACACACTAGAACAGAACATACATATGTGATGTGACGTGACAAAGATTTACCCGTAAATTATGTTAAACGATAACATGAGTCCACAAACATCATAGCCCATAGTGGCATGTGATGTGGACTGGCATTATACACACAAATTACGTGAAACGATACACGGTGCGAATGACGGTAGGGTAGCATGTAGCATGTAGCCCACTTACACAAGCAGCTTGCAAAAGGTTCTTTACTAACCTCCACTGCTAACAGCACCCAGCAGTGGCAACAGCAGCATAGTGTTTGTACCTTCAATACAGACGTCCTCGTCAGCTTCACATTCTGAAATGACAGGGGGAAAAGAAAACGGAAACATTTAGTTGTCGGCCTACCGGATGACCATATGCATGACAATGAATGGTCAACTTAACATGTTGTAATGGTGACACAGCCCTAGTTTCTACTACAGCCACATGTAATCCAGGTACGTACCGTGGGGGGCCTTCCGTCGCTCGGTTGAAGATAGCCGGTATGAATAGAGCCGCGTAGGTTGTATGGCACAATACGTCCCGAACACCGTACACCTCGTAATCTCAGGGAGCGTTCGTTGACACCGTTATACATTTCAGCTCAGCCGAGTAGACTCTATTACCAATACCAGCCATCTCCTGATGACCCCATCCAAGGTCACCGCATGACACCACGGTCACATGGTTAACCTGCAAGACACATACAGTACATGAAAACATTAATCTTTATCCAGATTTTATACATTGCAGAATTAATAATATTAAAGCAATATTTCACTTAAAAATAATAATTTTATCATCTACTCAGGCTTATGTGAACACTGTGACTTATGTGACTTTATTCAGTATTTTCATATACAAACCATTGTAACTTCAAACTCCATTTTAACCATGATAGACTCACCGAAAATACCAAACTTATTTTCTGACGACTGATGGTGCCCTTCAAATACGTGAGGGGGCTGTGCCTTTCATTTAGGCTACCGTTCTTATTTATTTCTGATGCTTTAGTCTGTTTCGAGCACAAAAATGTACAAAAGAAATGTACAAATGTAACTGGCCGCCAACCCGCATCTCAAAAATATTTAGTTCCAGTCGACCTCCAGAAGCAACGATATGAGAATGTACAAAATGTACAAAAAAATGTACAAATGTAACTGGCCGCCAACCCGCATCTCAAAAATATTTAGTCAAAATGTACAAAATTTACAAATGTACAAATAAAATGTACAAAAATGTACTTTTTTTTTTACAAATGTACAAAAATGTACAAAAATGTACAAAGAAAAGGAACAAATGTACAAATAAAATGTACAAAAATGTAAATTTTTTTTTACAAATGTAACTGGCCGCCAACCCGCATCTCAAAAATATTTAGTTCCAGTCGACCTCCAGAAGCAACGATATGAGAATGTACAAAATGTACAAAATGTACAAAAATGTACAAATTAACAAATGTACAAAAAAAATGTACAAAATGTACAAAAATTTACAAAATGTACAAAAATGTACAAAATGGGCTATATAGCCCATATCCTCGCGGTGTATAGCGGTGTATGAAAAAAGGGTGTTGCGGAGGATGAGAGGAATGATCCCCAATGCATTCTCTATGGCAATAGCACAAACTTTGGCATGCTACTAGTCCTACATACTTACACCTAACAACCCCATTCTAGCCTACTTAGGTTCATCTTACGGTGGACATGTTTGCCTGAAAAGGAATCTTTGAAATGTTTCGTAGTTTTAGAAATATAGTGCTTTCAAATTTGAGACATTTAACATGGGGCTCAATGTCAGCTCTATAGGCAGGTCAAAAGTCACTTTCACCTAGAAACTCCATTCACACTTTTTATTATTCAGCTTAATGTGGAGACACATGCTGTAACGTTTTACTTTAAAATGTTTTGTAGTTTCTGAGTTATTTAACTTAAACGCCCAATGCATTCTCTATGGCAATAGCACAAACTTTGGCATGCTACTAGTCCTACATACTTAAACCTACCAACCCCATTTTAGCCTACTTAGGTTCATCTTATATACAAATTATATATTATATACATCAATATATACAAAGCTCTGATGCTGGCATTCAAAGCAACCAAAGGTATGGCTCCCCCATATCTTGCAAGTATGATCGAACCCTACAAACCCTCCCACTCACTCAGATCAGCCAACGCAGGGAAGCTGGAAGTACCCTCACTAAAAACGCCGGGACAACGCTCCACACGTCCCAAACTCTTCTCCCTTCTGGCTCCAAAACTGTGGAATGCACTTCCCATTGCAGTCAGAACTGCAGCATCACTCCCAATCTTCCGCCGTAGTCTGAAAACCCACCTTTTCAGACTCCATCATGGCCCATAGGACTTACCCCAACCCCTTAGATAGCATTTCTATGGACATGTTTGCCTGAAAAGGAATCTTTGATAGAAATTAGATTTTATAGAAATATAGTGCTTTCAAATTTATAATGGGGGTCAATGGCATATTTTGGCACATCAAATAATCACACTACTAATGTTCACACATGCATGGTTTATTTACAAACCCAACACGTTTTTGAACCGTCAATGTATCCTGTGGCGTCTCATTTGACTAACCCACTGTGCCATTGGTACCAGTCAATTGATGCTGCTTTTTTTTTGTTTTGAAGTTGTTCTTCTAGAAATCGGTCTTGAAAGTAAAGACTTGGGTGGGGTTTGAACCTACAACCGCCAGATCATGTAGCCAATGAGCTAATTCACTGAGCTATGTGCTATCTGCAACAGTAGTCTTCCTTTGCCTTTGAGTAACAACATTGACATTCATGTTTCAGATCTGCAGCGAATCGGGCTGGAAACCAGGCTAACTAACTGCTGCTTTGCCTGGACATTATTTTGACAGTATCTTCCACATTCACTACCAAAAGACCACCCTCTTTTTCAGGTCATGTGAACGATTCTATTACTGTATGTGGCGTGAAGCCACTTGAACTGAGTTTTAATGTATGTAATGTGTTGTATGCTGTGTTCTCCCTAAATGTTTGTTCTCCATTACAGGCCATGGTGCATGGGACTCTCCTTGGGAACAGGTGACGGCTGCCCAGCGGTTGTGGTAATCAGGCAGCAGTGGCGTTTCTGGTGAGGGCTGGAGTATACCCGTGATTCCCAAACTTTTTCATGTCAAGTACCCCCAAAACAACATTTATTAAGCCACGGACCCCCATTTGAAAACATATGCCAGTGATCCCGATAAGGGGTCACTGATAACTTGATAAGGGGTATTTTTACGGCTCTGGCAGTGATTCCGAAACATTAATTTCATGGACCCCCAGTTTCACACTTTTATGCTACAGACCCCCGATTTAATGGCATTTCTGTCTCTGGTCCACCAATTTATATTGAAAAACCACTGTTAATTTAACTCTAAGAGTGTACAAATGTGTACAAAATGTGTACACTCTCCGAGTTACAGACCCATAAGGGTCCATTTGGTTCGTAACTATCTCTAATTGAGCAAGGTCCCCCTTGGAACTCCCTCAAGTACCCCTAGGGGTCCCCGGACCCCACTTTGGGAACCCATGGAGTATACCATGCAGAAAGAGCCCATGATAAAACATGCTGTTTCTGGATGTCCAGCAGAGCATAGAATGTGGTGTGGACGCTTTGTAGCCTACTTTGTCTAGGTTAGTTGGGGTGTAAAGTACATAACAGAAGTTAACTCAATATGCTTTACAAGTAGAGCAGCTTAGATTTAAATTTTGATGACCACATCTGAAATGTTTCAGCTACCGGTATTACTTCACCACATTGTGTTCTTTTTAGGCTTACTGAACTTCTCCCATACAACGGACCTGAAGAGTGTAACAAACGGAAAACTCTCTCGTATTGCCAAGTTGGTGTTGGTACTTCCACATTCAAATGCTGATGCTTAGAGTGTTAATTCTCTGTGGTGGAACTGAATAAGACCAAAACTCGAAACAGTTTGGCTTTGAGGGAGCTCAAGTCACCGATCATGCCTGTGAAGATGGCAATGTTACAAATGGGAGCCTCTCTGACACAAATGCCTACAACATGAGACATGTCACTTGGATTCTTTTTATTTTTGCTTCTATTGTTTCGCTGTGACAATCCTACCAGTATTTACAATAATGTGTAGTTATTTTAAGGTGGAGAGGAAGGTGGTCTGTTGTTTAGTTTAGTGTGCGTGTGTGTGTGTGCGTGTGTGTGTGTGTGTGTGTATTTTGAGGACTGACTTCGCTGTGAAAGAATTATATATTCAAAGATCTGCAAACATTTTCATGATTTTTCTAAAATAGCAAATCTACAAGCTCATAGTGTAGCACTCGGTGCCGTGCTATGAGCTTGTAGATGTGCTATTTTTCAATAGCTAGTTTGAATAGCTAAAGTATAAAATAATGGTTAATGTGGTTAAATACTAAAGTGACACAGATGCTTTTTGCACCTTTTCTTTTAAAAAGCTGCAATTCTAAAGCTGCTATATTTTCTTTGACATTTTATAAATGTATTTATTTGTAAAAAAAAAAAAACCTTGTTACAATTGTTTTCATTTCTACTTGTACTGGTCAATTATTAACACTATAAGCTATTAACACTATATAAGCATCAGGAGCCATACATCTGGCTTCATGCAGTTTTTCTTCTCTCTTACCATTATGTATGGCAACTAACTGGATGAAATTATGCTTGAAACTGTATCCAATCAAAGTGCCACAAACACATGTGCACGTGTGTGTGTGTGTGTGTGTGTGTGTGTGTGTGTGTGCGCGTGCATATGCATGTCTGTATGTCGAAAAAAACGAAGACAGTTTGTTTAAGGCGCAAGTTTGTACATTTGTTACATCACTGATAAAGCTTTCGACGGTTTTACAAACCCCCTCAAGGAAATGTTCACATAAAAGCATACAAATAAAAGTAGGTGCATTACAGCAGTGGTTCCCACACTTGCCCGGGACCCAAACTGGTGAAAATAGCAGATCTACAAGCACACAACACGCCGCTTTGCGCCGTGCTCACTTTTTTTTTTTAATTCTTGGATTTCTTTCACAAAATTATTTTATATATATATATATATATATATATATATATATATATATATATATATATATAATATTTTAATCGTTTGAAATATGCTTTTTCAAATGTAGTAAAATAAAATAAGGTTTTTACTCAAGTCGTGACCCATAAAAATTGGTCCATGACCCAAAAATGGGTCCCGACCCAGTGCATTACAGCAATTCACAACATGTATATGCTGTCATATCCCAGCTGTCATATAATGGCATACATTTCTATTATCATAGCATAAATACTAAATTAAATACCTCTAGTGAATGGAGAAGCCAGTAAATACATAAATAGTCATTTTTGTAATTTGTAAGTAATGATGCATTTCAGAATTTTCAGTAATTTGCCACTTTCTCCAGAGTCACTGTTTCTGTTCCAGAACGACGGTACAGTTTGTCAGCGTGATGATAAAAGCCTCCATAGGCTATACATTACATCAAGGAAGTCAAGTGGTTAGGAACGTGAGTCATGTTGTGCTCAATGCTCATACAATGATACAACAGAGGGAAGCTGAACAAGGCAGTCCAGTCCAGCACTGAGACTTGAGATATTCCTTGCTCATGAAATTGTCTGTTTGCGCCTGACATGGAGGGTCACCCACATGAGCCTGTTGTAGAAATTAGTGCGCAGTCTTCAGTATGCAAGATGGAGAAAAAAAAATCAGCGTCTTGTTCCATCACAGACTGTGTTAACCACTTTTGACTTGGCATCCTTGTTTTGGGCATGTCATTACAGGCCAAAAATGTTCAACATAGCTAGATCGGCTAGATCTACAAGCTTGCAGCGTGTCACATCGCGACACATTGTGAGCTTGTAGATCGGCTATAGTTTCGATTAAGATGGGGACACTCAGCAGTAGACTGACCAATAGATCAGGTTAAAGAAAATGTAAGAACCGGGGAAAATAACGCGAGAGTACGTGTCTATGGTGTGAGTGTTCTCTATCCGGAACCGGAATCCGAGAAGGCCTTTCTTTTTGGTGGCCTTATTGGACTCGGTGTCCAGGGCCAGGTGCACCACCATGTGCTCCGGCTGCTTCTCTGGCGGGTCCTCCTCGCTCACGTGTCCGGGAGACTGCGTGTACCCGGCCAGGCTGTTGGTGTCCACCTCACTGTACGTCCCGTCCAGCATCATGGTTCTGGCGTGGGACATGCCACAGGTACAGGGGAGTGCCTGTGACGCGGCCTGGGGGGAAGGGGGGGGGGTAGGGGGTGTATGAGTCACAGAGTAAACAGATTATGGTCATTGGTCATGTAAAGAAGTCGAGTATATATGCCCCAGATTTGAATCACACATTTCACCAAAAGCGATTTCACTTAGCGGTGCCACAAACGCTAGTAAAAATGCCACTGTTTCTTATAGAAATGCAACCAAATTGAATACAAATGATCGTGGGTGTCGTGTGACAATGAGCACGAACAGGTTTGACATCCCATACTGACAAAATGGCATATATCATAAACACAACATACAATTAACCCCATATTCGAATCCTAATGTTGTGGGCCTCGACTCTAGAGCAAACCTTCAAAAGCACTTTTACGCTTGGGGAACCACAAATGTTAAAAGTTGTAACCTATACTGTGAATGCTATTTCTACCCATAGCTTCCTTTTGTCCTGAAGCCTGGTATAAAAGTTGAAAATACTGAAGTAGCACTCATTAGCCTGTGGTCCATGAGCCCTCTGGTGGCCAAAGCTTTTTTTTATTTCTATCATCTTTTAATGGTTGGGGTAAGGATATTAGAAGTTATGAAATTGGGCAAATGGCACAGTAAATGGTTCACTCACTGTAGATAAAGTACAAAAATGAATAAAACGTCATCTATTCATACACACCACAAAAACAACTGCCATGCTTGTAGTTGTATCATCGGAGGCTGCTTGCTCAAATCAAGTCTGTGCTCTCTTTTAGTGAATCTGAGCGTGTTATCCATACCTTTATCTCCACACGTTTGGACTACTGTAATGCACTTTATATTGGCTTAAACCAAGCCTCCATTGCTCGGCTTCAGTTAGTCCAAAATGCTGCGGCACGTCTCCTATAACAGGAACTCGCAGGCGTGACCATATACACTTCACTGGCTGCCTGTTCGATTCAGAATTGATTTAAAGATTGTTTGTTTGTTTTTAAATCACTGAATGGTTTGGCACCTCAGCACTCTCAGAACTTATTGATGTTTATACTCCCCCAAGGTCACTGCGGTCTGCGGGCCAGTTGAATCTTAAGGTCACAAAGAAGACCCGCTTAAAGACCAGATAGGTGAAGCCCTTTCTATCGTAGCCCGCACATTATGGAATGCGCTCCCCTCCCACGTCAAACTGGCCCCTACCATCGAGACTTTTAAATCTCGCATTAAGACCCACTTATACTACCTTGGCTTGAGTTTTTATGTTTTGTTTCACTGTCTGCTGATGCTGCTTGATTCTTCAGCAATGTGTCACTGTTTTGGTTTTTTTTTACTGTGTGTTCTAGCTGTTTTTCTGTGATTTAGCTAGGAAATTAAAAAGGCTTAATATAGGCTACTACCCTTTCAACCTTTTGTGAGGATGAAAGCCCAGTGATCCCACAACAATAGTGGTGAAGAAGACTATAAGTGGAGCACACAACTCTTCTAGTTGCAGCTGTGACACCAGTAAATTAAGCTTCAGGCTCATCAAGGCAATATTCTGAAAGTGTTAATAGAAACAATGTGAAATATATTCTTTGATGAATAGCAAAACATCCAAATCAGTTAACCACTTTCAACCTGTGTCAAAAGAAAGAAAAGGGAAAGTACTGTTTTTTTCTTTTTAATATATTTTTTATCCCACGATTTTGTAACCCATTTTTCACCCCTGTGTCAATCATCTAATGTGATCCTGCATGGGCTCTACACACCCTCCACCAACCTAGTCCCCAGAAAGTACTGTTTTTGCAAACTGGTGAGTATTACCAGTAACACGACCTGACTTCGACCTAAAGGGCACCAGGGTGATGGCAGACTGCTCGGCGAGCGCTGGCGCTTTGGCATGGGGTGTACCGTGTCAGATCAACATATGGAATGAATTCTGTATTGGCCATATATGGAGCGTGTCTTGAGTGTACAGGGTTTTATGAGGTCAGATCAACATATGGAATGTCAGAACAGGTCAGCTCCATATATGGAGATCTAAGGGTGGCAGCGGGGGCAGTGTCTTGAGTGTACATGGTTTGATGAGGGTCCAGGTAGGGCCGGGCCTTAACTTTCGGGCCTGTTGATAACTCTAGTTTTCACCAGCTGCCGGGTACGGCTACACTAATAACTTTGGGGCGGGCCCGTCTAGAGTTTGAATGGACAGGTATCAGTCAAAAAGGGAGACATCGAAGAGGAAGGACGGGTGGGGTGGAATCAACATAGGTCAGCTCCATATATGGAGATCTAAGAGTTTGAGGTTAGATGTAGATGCAGATCTAGGTGATAATCCAGTCTTCTCCATGTATGGCTATCCAGGGTTTGATGAGGTCAGTGTCGTGATCGTCATATAATGGAGACGGCCATATATGGAGCGTGTCACGAGGCATGACTGACTGACGACCTTATGGTGGCGTGACGTGTCATGAGGCGTGATGGACTGACAACCATATATGGAGGCGTGACGGATCGACAGACGGACGGACTGACAGGTTTTCATATTAATCTGCGTCATACGGTCGCAATTAACGTAAGCCTACTTTGAATCATAAATTAGATTAATCTCATGAAAAAGAATCATTCCACCATACCTGACGTGGCAGAGCTTTCACTTTCTCTCTGAGCTTCCGTTCTTTTCCGTCCCTAACGGTGGTCAGATAGTTGACAGCGGCGTACTCCAGCACGGACAGGAAGACGAAAACAAAACTGACCCAGAGGTAAATGTCCACGGCTTTGATGTAGGACACCCTGGGCATGGAGGCGTTGACTCCAGTGATGATGGTGGACATGGTGAGCACTGTGGTGATGCCTGAACAACAAATTAAATGACATAGGACAAAACTGATATTATATCAAGTTTAACAGTGTCGCACCGCAGCGAGGAAATGGCCATCTACACGCTCACTTATCGCAATGTGATTTGTTGTGAGCTTGACACAATAGAAAAGGGCAATTACAGTTGTCTGTCTGTCTGTCTGTCTGTCCGTGCGTGCGTGCGTGCGTGCGTGCGTGCGTGCGTGCGTGCGTGCGTGCGTGCGTATACCTAGTGAGACTCTGGCTGGCACAGCCCTGCGGTCGATCCAGAAGGACACCCAGGACAGCATGACCATCAGAGTAGCAGGAAAATAGGTCTGGAGCAGGAAGAAGAAGATGTGTCGACGCAGCGTGAAGTTGATGTACAGGCGATTGTACCAGCCTGAGGAAGAGGAGAGGGGATGAAGGCTGTTCTTTTAGACGTTGATTCTTTTTATATTCATGATCACATTATTGGGGTAAAGGGGGACCTGGTGAATCCCACTGGGTGAAGTTTTCAGCTCCACCCGGCTGATGACTGCTGACGGTTCTGATGAGTGAGCAGCATTTCTCAATCTTTTTTTCTGAATCCAATAAAAATAATTTATGTTCTTGCTTATAAAACATCTCCAAATAACAGAACAAGAGGCGTTCTTATTAGTTGTTAAACTGTAAAAAACACAGACGAGAATTATGGAATGTGATATGTTGTTTATGAATCTGTGCCGGGCAGCTGTTTTTTCTCTGTTTCTGTTGGTAGTCGAGGCTGCCAGTTCCCATCAGATGTTATGTGTGCGGGAGATCCGACTGTTTCTGACCGTATGTACATATGTTTTAGGACCTAAGTCTAAGATGTACATTGTACATGATAGCCTTATTCCAGGAGAAGGTCTGTGGATTGAATTTCCACAGATCATTGAAGGTTGTTGAGTTGGCAGCCGCAAATATGTACAGCTCTCTATTGAAGGCAAAGGCTGCATCAAAGTCGTACAATTTGTCACACACCTTACTGCAGTGAAATTTGTTCTCCGTATTTGACCCATATCTTGGAGCGGTGAGCCGCAGCCGTGCCACACTCGGGAATAATTTAATTGGTTGATTTGACCCCCCAATCCAACCCATTGATGCTGAATGCCAGGCAGGGAGGCATTGGGGCCCATTTTACAGTCTTTGGTATGCATCGAACCCTGACCTCCCAGCTTCAGAGCATGTCGTTCATGTCGTTCTGGAAGAAGCTGTGCAGAAGGCGTGTTCAGGCAGAAGTTGGTCTCTATGTCAAATACTTTATTGTGGCGACTACTCCAGCTCCCAAACACAGACATCTTTGACCGATGATGTTGGTAGTCTGAAATGATGTAGTGTGGTGGAGTACCTCTGGTGTTAATTAATTGACCCGAGACCAGATTCTAGAAAATGTCTTCTAAATCATGAGTTTATCTGTATTTGGCCACGGACCCCCCATCTGAAAATATGTTGTTCCAGTTTCATGACATAAACCCTGAACTTCGAACATTCAGTGGATATTCTGCGGTCTGGGGTTTTCACTATGTTCTGAAGCCTTTTGAGCCACAATGAAAACAGGCAAAACCCTGAAAACAGTGACATCTGTTGGCAAATCACATTGATATGGGATTTAGTCAGCAGGAAAATCAGAGCTCTTGTTTGAGCCAGAAAACCGCAGACCACAGAAAATGTTAAAAGTTCAGTTTTTTTGGGTGCAATGTTCGCTGTGGCCTGGGCCATATAGCTCAATGGTCCAGGCACCTTGGCTGGTAATCCAGTCTGGCAGTGTGCCGCGGGTTCGACTGCCGATCCCGACGGCCTTTACTGCATGTCTTCCCCCCCCCCCCCCCCATTTCTCTCCACATTTCCCGTCAGCCTACTGTCTGTCCCTCCATAAAGAAATATAAAATAAAGGCGAAAGCCACAAAAAAAAAACCATTTATTAAAAAGAGATTTGCGCCACTGTTTCGGAACCACTGAGTTAAATGCGTCATTATGATGTGTGGCGTGTCCTGGCGTACCTGTGCTGCTGTAGAACGCCAGTCTGGAGGTGGTGTGGAACTTCTGGATGAGGAACTGAGAAAGGGAGATCTTGTCATCAGTGCTCAGGGACTCGTCACCACTCTTCCAGTACAGCATCAGGTCCTCGTCTGTGTACGCATCTGTGTAGCAGGACCGTATTATAATTAATATATTAGTGGGGCTTAGTAGCATATGGTATTCAAGAGTTTGGAGATGAGAAATAGGGCTATATCTTGCACCATCCCTTAGCCCTTATCCCTAAACTTATTTGTAATTTTTTACTATTTTGAAAAACATTTTAAAATAGTTCAAATCGCTGATCTACAAGTTCACAACGTGTCAATTTTTATCGGCTATAGTATAGGGATAAAGGGTAAGGCGTGCCCAAGATATATAGGGCATAGTCTTTTAGTTTCCCTAAAAGCCGGCGTCTTGTGTTTAAGAACTTACAGCTCTCCAGTTCCAGAGTGCATGTCTGTGAGTCCAGAGGAAAACGGCTGAAATCCATATTGCAGGCAGAGGTCACTGTGACCCTGGTTGAAAAAAACAAACAAAAAAAACAACACAACATACACATCATAAAAACTCAACTTTCTTGTGTTATCAACTAAAACTATTGGAAAACAGAATTTGACCTGTTCTAAGATTTGGGTAAAAGTCTGGTAGTCTGTCACTTGAGAGAAGAGCGATTCAGCATGGCTCTGCTCTATAATATAATATACATATACTGTAGTACAGTATATGCTGCTGTTTTTATCACTACCTGCATAGGAACTCTTCTGGCTCATTTCATTACTATTTTAACAGCTTTATGTATAATTATGATACATTGTATATTTCTCCATTACTGATACTAGAGCGGTGCCCGTTGGTCACTGGCCTACTTGGAACGATGCAAGTTGGAAATGCATGCCCCACTCAGTTATTATGGCTTTTGTGCTGGCTCTGGACAACCGGCTATCCGACGGACTCGACACTGCACTCCCCGTGGTGGTGTGGAGCACGTGTGTCCAATTTTAAGTCGGTGGGGCGAAAGATTCTCGAGTCAAGTGGATCTCACACACACACACACACACACACACACACACACACACACACACACACACACACACACACACACACACACACACACACACACACACACACACACAGTTGGAAATGCATGACCCACCCTGCAGTTATTATACCTGTGTCCCATTTATGCCCAAATATGAAGTCTATGCAAATGTCAGAATATCATTGTGATATAAGAACAGGCCAGCTCCATATATGGAGATATAGGGGTGATTAGGTGTGATCAATTGGCTAATTTGGGCCCTGTCCAGAGCCTGGGCGGAGTATTTTGTGGTGGTTCTGTGTATCTGATCTATATAGATATGGCATTGTGCCTTATTGTTATCTGACTTTGTTTTCCTTATTTCTTTATGTCTCTGTCATCTCTGATCTTCACCCTGTTCTCGTAACAGTAAAATGTTGGGAGCTTGTACGAGAAAGAATGGCACCCACTCTTTTGCAGTCTGTGGACTTGTGAAATAAAGTTATCACTGAATGTGATAGAATATGAATGTGTGCCACAATATCAATCTGAATCTGTACAACCACTTAAGCCCTATACTGTAGGTATATTGTGGCATACAGTGAACGCTGAAAATGTACACGCTCACCACATGTCGCGATGCCAAGCGTTGTGAGCTTGCAGATCTGCCATTTCTGCCAGTGGTTCTCAAAGTGGGGTCCGCAAGGATACCTTGAGGGGGTTCCAAATGGACCTTTACAGGTCTGTAACGCCGAGTGTGTGCACACTCTTAGAGTTATACAGTAGGAGTCCTTGAAATTAAAAAAGTTTGAGAAACACTGATATACACACTTTGTATTTTTTATTTTTTATTTAGGGGAAATTGTCACCTGTAATGACATGCCCAAAACAGGGACAAAAATGTAATAATGCCTCAACTCCTACATTCCAGGTGATTATCAGTAGGGATGTCCCGATCACGTTTGTTTTTGCTCCCGATCCGATTCCGATCATTTGATTTTGAGTATCTTCCAATACCAATTTTTCAATGTTTATAGAATACTTGTGCCATATCACAACAGTACAACATCCACCTCACCTCAGGCTGTAGAGCACGTGTCCGTCAGGGAAGACGCGCAGCATGATGTTGTCCGTGGTGGTGTCGTGGATGAAGGACCTCTTGGAGTGGACGAAGAAGACGTCGGGCACCCAGATCTTCTTGACCAAGCGGCCGTCGAACGTCATGCTCTTATTGGTGGTGCTGGGGAAGGCCAGCCGCTCGTCCTTCCAGTAGTGTCTCAGGTACAGCGTCATGGTGAAGTCCTACAGCCACAGGACGCACGGAAAATACACAAATGATCAGATGAAAGCAGTGCTGTAAAGTACTGTAAATAAGTACAATTCTGAGGTATTTTTTGAGTCGCACATTGTGAAACTGCTATTTTCACAAGTTTGAAAACTTTGGCATTCCTACAGCAGGGCTTAGTTATGGAACTGCCTCCCAACTGACAGTGACAAATGTAGTTTTCTGCTCATCCAACAGGCAAAGCATTGCAATTCTCTCTTGGCAGGGTTTATGATTATGTTGTACATGATCTTCATGCAGTACTACTTGTCAACCAGTAGGTGTCCCACCTGACAACAGGGTGTGTAGTGTGTACAGTGTGCATTTCTCAATGGAAGAGTAGGCCAGTCGATCTAAGATTTGACCCAAAATAAATTGCATTAGTAATCGTTCAAGGTTTTTATGATCCTTGTTCATCCAAATAACATGTTAAAAATATATTATATATTAAAATATATAGTATTTAAAAAAAATGGCCATAGCCTCTTGCCCAAATGTGATGAGGTCAGCACATTTGGGCACATAAGGGGAAGTGGCTATGGCCAAATTTAGCCCAAGGAGCGTTTTTCATGCAAAACTAATGCTTGGAATGGATTCAATCATGAATAACCCCGGACACATTACATGCTACTTAAAGCATAATTAAAATTTGATATTGTTTTGGCTTTATAGGTTTTTCAGTGGTGCAACCCCTCCCTTACGGAGCCATGTGTGTGGCTGGCTGGATGGGTGGCTGGCTGTGTCTGAGCACGAAAACAGCATGGTTGTTGTTCACCACCTGTGCGCAACCTAACACATGCACATATTAACTGTATGATGATTTCGGGTGTGCCAGTACAGAGTAGAGGGTACAGTAGAGGGACCCCAACATGGTAACTATGTCATTTATCAACCGTTTTGGACGCGGGGGCAGCACGCCGGAACCGGCCCGGCCCCCTGGCCCCCACACGGAGTTGCACCTGCACTTCACACGGGTGTGATTTTAATGGTACTCCAACTTTCAACCCCTGAATTTACCATGATCCACAATTTATGTAATACTCTATTTTAAGTGGTGCAACCACTTCATTAAGGAGCTATGTGTGTCTGTCCCTGGCTGGGTCCCTGGCAGGGTCCCTGGGTCCCAGGCTGGGTCTGTCCGAGCACGAAAATAGCGTTTGGTTTGTTTTCACAACCAAGTGCCACAGTTGCGCAGCCTAACACACACAACTGTATATATGATTATTTTGGGTGCTACAGTACAAAACAGTACAGTACAGTACAGTACAGTACAGTACAGTACAGTACAGTACAGTACAGTACAGTACAGTACAGTACAGTACAGTACAGTACAGTACAGTACTCTGTAATTTCCCGACCGTTTCGGACGCGGGGGGCTCACCGGAACTGGGCCGGCACCCTGGCCACGTTCCTGTGCATCTGGAACTTCCGGGACACCTACACGGAGTTGGACCACTCACTTCACACGGGTGTGAAGTGAGTGTTGCAACTCCGGCCTATAGGGAGATCAATGGAGATGAACTAGTGTATTATAACATATGGCTAAAACGATGTTTCGTTTATTAAAACAAGTTTAGTTTAATGCACACAAAAAAGCATGAAAAAGTTAAAGCTCTATATTCTGAATTCTGATAATCAATGCTAGATACTAGATAGTGTGTGTTCCATAAATCTCTCCGTCTCTCTAGCTCTTTAATGAATAGAAAATACATTGTCAGACGGATTGCCAATTTCATCCAATCAGGAGAGGTATACCCATTCGTCAGCTTCAGTTTTAGTGTTCCAGTTCCAATTTCTGTGTGTCATTAGTTCCACTTACTAGGACCGCCATGGTGCTGTTTGCAAATTAGCTACTTTCTTGCCTTGATCTCCTAAACCCCCTCTCTTCTTCCCTTTCTTTGTTTCTTGGTAAAATAACACGATGGGACAAAACAAAACTATGCACAAAAACTAATTTCACCCACTTTTGACTTTTGATTCTGAAACAAGCTGTATAAGCTTTTTTGCCATATCCTTTTGATTAGGGTGGGTCAGATGTATGTTAGATGTGACATGTGTTTTTATTTCATGATCATTAACAATGTCAATCAATCATCACTTCCACAAGTTGAGTTCCGTTGTTGGATAAAATTGGTATCCCGACCTGAACACGCATTTTCCTTGTTAATGAACAAACACCATACCTATTTAACACTTATTGAGTGATGCAACCACTCCTATAGACAGCTATGTGTGTCCCTGGGTCCCTGGCTGGGTCCCTGGCTGGCTGTGTCCGTCCGAGCACGAAAATAACGTTAAATAACAGTGTCACTGTTGCACAGCCTAACACACACATATACATATTAACTGTATTTGATGATTTGGGGTGTTACAGTACAGTGACAGTACAGTACAGTACAGTACAGTACAGTAGAGTAGAGGGACCCCCTGGGGACCCCCACACGGTAACTCTGTCATTTCTCAACCATTTCGGACGCGGGGCGGCTCGCTGGAACCGGGCTGGCCCCCTGGGCGCGTTCCTGGGAGTCTGAATGTTATTGTACTTTTTGTCCCAATATGTGAGGGCGTGTTTTTTCCTTTCTTTTCTTTTTAATTATCCTTTTCATTTCATTTTATTATAATTGTTTTTTTAAACACGCCCCCCTCATGCACGAGAAGGATAATATCAGTCAGCAGAACCAAGGTGTTTTCAATTAATTCAATATGATTAAAATGGAGTTCAAAGTTACAATGGGTTTATATAGGAAAGGGGGTATATCTGATCAAATGAATATCAAAATCTAAACACTAAATCAAGCAACGTAAAAACTGTCCCAAAGACCCACAAACCTCAGACATCAGCAACATTATGAAAATCACAAACATAATTGTCCGGTTGAAAATCACCTGGGTTTAGTGTTCTAGGCCTATAGGGTTAAGCAAAAACAAGAGTACTTTTTCCACCACTGTTTCTGCCTGCAAACCTACTGGCTTACTGCACTGGGATTACCCTGCTCTGACCCTGCATGTGCTTTCTGGATTATCAACATCACTGTTGTATCTCCATATTTCCCCTTTTAATATATTTCTGTAAAT
Organism: Protomyctophum parallelum; assembly: GCF_964188405.1. NCBI lineage: Eukaryota > Metazoa > Chordata > Actinopteri > Myctophiformes > Myctophidae > Protomyctophum > Protomyctophum parallelum. The sequence continues at coordinate 9,538,946 of NC_139717.1, forward strand.
TACTTCATTGAACAAGTGTCGCACGAAAGTACTGAAAATCTACAAGCTCACAAACACGTCGCAATGCGATTATTGTTTTAAATAGTAATAAAAAAAGAACGCTTTTGGACATAAGAGGTTTACCCGACCACTTGTATGGATTGTTTAGTATGATCATGGTGTCGACATACTCTAAGCATGGAACATATGTTAACTGAGCGTGGAACATATGCTGCCAAGCTCACAACTGCACGTCACGCCGCGTTGTGAGCTTGTAGATCTAGGCTTTTTTTTCATTTATACTTTTCTTGGGGGAGGGGGGGGGGGGGGGGGCGGGAGAAACATAATGTGGAATAATTTTGAATCATTTCAACAGTCAGGCTGTCTTATGCCAGGCTGTCCCTGGCATAAGATATTTTCATATGGGGGTCCGTGACCAAATTACTTCAATCCCCCCCCATCCTCCATCCATGCCATTCTCCTCACATCATTACATAAAGGGAGACATGGGGTGGAAGAAAGCCTGCTGGGAGTGAGGCATTCTACTCTGGCACCCACTGCAGAGACTTGGTGTTATGTAAGACATCATGTTTATGTCTCTGAATTAATGGCTCCGAGGAACAACTGGTTTGTAGGCTTGTGGTTGTCAAGTCCGTACATTTCTATTTTTAATTTTACTTTAGTGCCTTCAAACTGTAACAACCAGGGCAGTATTTACCACTGGGCTGGGGGGGGGGGGGGTTTCAATGATGAAATTGTAATAGTTATTGTACATTTAGTTTTATTAGGATGATATTGCCGCTCCCCCCACAGATGTTTTCGGCCAAAACAAGCCTGCTGCATGGCCACAAGGGCCCTATAAATTACTCTAGCCCAAGGGCCTCAATTCCTATAAATCCGGCAGACTGGCACTGTCTGTAGCTGACTGACTGACTGTCTCAAGTATACTGTCCATATGATTTTTAAGTGGTGCAACCACTTCCTTAAGTATAGCTCTGTGTGCCTAGCTGGCTGGCTGGCTGGCTGGCTGGCTGGGTGGGCTGCTGTGTCTGAGCACGGAAATTGCATTTGGTTGGTTGTCACTGTTGTGCAGCCTAACACACACATACATATTAACTGTATATATGATGATTTCAGGTGTAATCAGTATAACTCTGTCATTTCTCGACCATTTCTGGAAGTTCCGGGTACCCACCGGGGACCCCCACACGGAGTTGCACCACTTACTTCACACGGGTGTGATTTTTTTATTTCAAAGACCACAGAGTGTACTATGCATTAGGCCATAGACAGTTGGACACCCACAACCATACAACTCTGAGAATTAGCAATAAGAGCTGGGGACCTGAACCGGTCCAAGACCCCTGCTGATCTACAAGCTTATAATTAGCATGTAGATAAGCTGTTTTCACCATTTATGAAACAGGGCGTTAGTGGTTCATTGTCTCCACCAGGCCGAAGGCCTAGGGGGAGAGTATGTTTTGCACTCCGTCCGTCCGTGTGTCCGTCCGTCCGTCCGTGTGTCCGTCCGTGAGGAGCTAATCTCGGCCACCGTTAACCCGGTCGATGCCAAATTTTGCACACACACTCCCTGGATGCCAACGATGAACCTCTGCCCCAAACTTTCCAGAACGGCCTGTTATAGCGCCACCAGGATGCCGCTTTGTGCAAAACAAGTTTTTGCACAGTACACCTACAGATTTTGTCCAAACATCACGCAAATTGGTACACAGTCTCTCTAGAGCCATTCAACGAAACCGGTCTTTCAGATTTCTCAGACTCCATCCTGATTGGCTAAGATTGGCTTCCAAAGTTCACAGGAGTGCTCAGTTTCAAACAAAATGCTGCAAATCATGAACACATCGCGTGATTTCCGTGAAATTGTGCACCCACATTCCCACTAGGCCGAGGACGAAATGCCACATGAACAATTTCAACTCAGCCTCAAGGTGGCGCTATAACTGGCCCAAAAGTGTTTTTACCTCTAACTGCACGGATCTGTGGATAACTTTGTATGCCAACTCCCTAGAGGCCAAGGAAAAACCTTTGTCTGGAATCTTTCACATCTGCTCTTTATAGCGCCACCAGGAGGCCCACATATGTAAAACACATTTTCTATTATTACTCCTTCAGATTTTATCCACATTTCACGCAAATCGCTACACATAATCTCCATAGTCATGTGATCAAGACAGCTTTGTTTGATTTCTCATATTCCATCCTGATTGGCCACGATTGGCTCCTACAGTTTTCAGGAGTAGCAAATGGCCACAACTCCTCAACGCAGCGTCCGATTGCGATGAAACTGTGCACGCATATTCCCACTAGGCTGAGGAAGAATCCTGGTGGAGACCTGTGCCGATTGGCACTTTATCTAGTTCAAGGTCTGGTTCCGCCCCGACACCAAATTTATCTTCTGGGTCTCGAGCTGTAGAAGTTTTGGAAGCTCTGTCTGGTTATCCAGCTGGAAACAACAAATGAAGGGGCTGTTGCTAAAAATGGCATATTTATCTTTGTTTGTTTATGTCCTCCATTATCCTGAGGAGGACTAAGAGAAGCATGTTGTTGCGTGTCATTGACAGAATACGATCTGGGTAAAGCTCTAGTGTAAATGATCCCAGCTCGGCTGGCAGCTCCATTGACGATGATGGGATACAGATGGTGCCTTAATCAGTTTACTACTCATGAGCTGACCAATGAGGTGTCCACTCCCATGCTGTTAATGAAGAATGGTTCTGTAATGCTTCGTTGTTAGTGTGCGTGTGAGTGCGTGCGTGCGTGTGTGCGTGCGTGCGTGTGTGTGTGTTTTAATGCTGCTCAACAGTGTCGCTTTAGGTCGCCCAGCAGTATTGCAGCTGTTCATACTATGAAATTCAAACATACATAGTCAACACACATACTCCAATCATGTACATGGGAACACACAGGGCCAGTCATTGGAGTGGTGTGCACTGCTAAACAAAAATGGAATTCACAACAGTAAACCATACAATATACAGTACAATGCAAACCCTGAAAAACATCAGCACCCTGAGGTGTCCTAACCACTTCAGCCCTACAGTGTATTTGTTGTACGAAGAATAGTGAAAATAGCTACAATCTCACAACACATTCCAATACAACACGTTGTGAGCTTGTCTGAAAATTGTTGAAGAATGCTGGAAAAAGTTAGGCATTTTCCAAATGTTTTCACCTACTGTATAATGGCATGCCCAAATTAGTGAAGCAAGGTTGAAAGCAGCCAAATACCAAGTGGCCAATTATAGGTACAGTAAAAGCAAATGACCATAGACATTAGATAGTCAATTCAAAGTACGTTTAAAACGGTGAGTTTAAAACACTGATAAGAGCTGTCAATGTCTCGCCCATGCCAGTGGGAGCACACCTGCACCTGGTTCATCTCTAAGTAAGCTCTGTGTACGGACCTGGACCGAACCCTCTGAATACGGCTTGCTAAACCCCTATCGGAACCGATACTCCACGTACGGCCTCTCTGGAACCCTGACCCTTTCCGACGACGTCCCTGCCGGGTCCCTTTGCCCCCCCTTTGCCCCCATTGCTATTTCCCTTCCCTAGCTTGATAATAAAACCTGTCAAAGATTGTTTTGGGACTGCCTGCTTTTGGGTCCTATTTAAGTCTGGTGCCTGACAGTCAAAGTAAGAAGACAGGGCATGCTTAGCGTCATGGGAAATATGGAAACACAATGTTTTTAATTCATTCTAAGCCTTTCATCGGAAAGGAAAGGCTGCTATATGTAGCCTAACTCATTTCCTTACCCGTAAACCTCCCGCTGTGTGTCTTAGCCGTGGCGCTAACAGTGAGTTTAAAACATTTGACAGCAACACTGATAACAAGAGCTGTCCATCTCAAAGTAAGAAGACAGCACAGGGCATGCTTACACAGTTATGAAATGGATCTAAACAGGTAAAATATTCCAATTCTGAAGGAGCAGAAGAAAAATAGAGCTGAGCAAAGTGCCTACCATAACTGCCTAATAATTGAAATAAATGCTGAATGAAGCCAGTGAATATGTCCATCTTAGTCAGAACAATGTTACGTACTTACGTTCCATAATTATGTATGTAAATTATGTTCTATTTTGTTCTACTATTACATTATCAGTGCCAGCCCTGCGATGGCTGTGAGCCTGTGAGAAGAGCACACTTTGTGTGTGCACAGCTTTGTGCGCGGTTTGGTTGACTAAAGTCGCATTCACACTCTAATTCGGTATAGACTCGATGCGAATGGGCGCATAACGTTTGCATATTTAACACCATAAAAATATATATACTTTGAGTAATATAATAGTTAGGACTTTAGGACGTAAACTGCACAAACACTTTATGCAACCTGCAACATTGTGCAAATGTGCGATGGAACCTAATCGCCTCCATTCTCTTCCTATATATCCTGTACACTGCATTGTTCGGGTGTGTAACCTTCAGCATAAGCCTATGATGGTCTGGCCATATTGCAATAACTATCTCTTCATTAGAGCACGTGTGTCCACGGGACATCTTTACGCGTTGCTGCGTAATAATGCTTTCTCTTTCCGTCTCGTGTGCCAAATACCAACTTCTTCATCCCACAATGCTAGATTCACTCCCTATGTTTAATGCGATTGCATTCACAACTGCGGTGATCCGCACTATTCTGCGTTTTGAAGCGAAACCCCCGTTTTTTGGCGGAGCAGAATGCAGTTCTTTGATGCGCATTAGGATTCGATTGAGCCTTCACACCTGCCAAACGAAGCCACTTTCCGACAAGTGCAGCAGGATTCGTTTTAATCGCATTAAAGCTTTCTGGTGTGAATGCGAGATTAGTCATAGACCGTGACGTATGCAGAGTATACGGTCAGTGGCCAAAGATAAATCGCTGTCTGCCTTCGTTGAAAATGTACGTTTTGTGTGTGTGTGTCTCACTCAGATCGCACTGCGACATAGACACGCGGCGTTACCTCTCCACACTGCAGGCGCACAAGCTTCTAGTTACATACATTTCATGAATTCCATATGCACAGCCATAGATCACTCCCATGCCCTCCTGCGTCGTTGAGTCATCACAAGTGCTTTAAAAGTTGTAGCGCTACACATACTCACCCAATAACGAATGGGTGCAACTTGGGTCAGCTATATTGTTCTCTAGTTGCACATCCATTTGAAGGTCGCTGGCAGAAAACGTGTATTTAGTCAATTATCTCCACTCTGCCAGTTCCCATGGGTTTCACATGGACCACATTCTCTCCACTTCCTCCAGTGAGCACATGCATAACGGTATAGGGTCCTTGAAATGAAAACGGTTGAGTCTCCTGCATTGCTGTGTATTGTCGATGGAAAGTTAAATGCCACTTACCATGTCTACCTCCGATATGCTGTCCAAACTCTCCACCTGCACGTCCACACCGACAGGAACAGCCGGGCCTGCATGAGGGTTCACAAAACAAAGTCAGTGTTGCCAAGCAACCAGGTCTATGAAGACATGCCCAAAGACTGCATCCCACTTTCAACCTACAAATACATTGGCTTGCCGTGATCTTGCTATTGTCAAACTAATCTTGTACAATATTTGTATAAGGGAGGGGGGTCCGTGGACAAATACATATCAATCTGGGAGTCGATGACATTGAAAATATTTGAGAACCACTGGTTTTCCAGTAAATTATAATTACAACATTTAAGCAAATAAGCCCAAATAAACAAGTACACTTTAGAAACAATCCCTCCCAAAAATGCATGCCCAAAGTCGCTTATAATAACATGGCAACACTCATTCAAGTCTCAGTCATTCTCCACCTGTGGGCCTTGAGGATACCTCAAGTGGGCCCCGAAAATAATTAGCAAAAGAAAACATTAAGATTTTAAGACTTAAGATTTTAAGACTTTATGAAAATACGTTTTCTTTAAAACCTTGAAAAATGTTATTATACCAATAAATAGGAACTCATATAGTATGTAATCTATACTGTATAGCCACTACAGGTATTTATCCACGCCAGAGCACAATCAATCGTTAAAATAAACAAGGTCTGAAAATGGCCCCACGTGCCACACGTTGGTCAGCTCACCACCGGAGCGGCGGTCACCTCACCACCGAAAATCCAGACTATGAATAGGCCTTTAGTGTCCCTGGGTGGGTGGGTGGAAGGTGATTTATCAACAGATAGTTAAGAAGTTCAAACTGACAGAGCTACTATTGTATCAAATCTGTGAATATACTGTATATTAATCTTGTCAGGTTTATTCTGGTCTGTGACAATTTGATGACACGGCAGGCTAGAGTAGCTGCTCTTCACTAGACACCTGTCACACTGCAGGCAGAGAAAGTTTCAACATTCATTCTTCAGGAATTTTCGAAGTTTTCCAGTGTTAGCGCCCTGTTGATGTTCCTCATTGACACCAGTACAAAGCTAGCTGCGGGTGTTGTGCAACTTTGTCAAGTGAGGGGAACATTTCCAGCTAAAATATAAAATGGTGAGGCTAAAGATGGAAATTATTCGTTCTCATGGGAGTGTAAGTAAATGCATCGCCTGCTACTGTAAAGACTTAATTAACCATGTGGCCGGACATTAGTGTCCCTATTCTGGGCATGTCATAACAAGCGAACATTCTGCAAAATTAAGTAGTCAAACATTCGGCGGAAATAGGTATAAACTAGAACTGCACTCTGTCGAGTGCATACTTGCTTGTTGCACACTAGTAGGCCATAAATGGCCTACTAGTGCGCAAGCAGAGCGTGCAAGTACTTTCGATCGCTACAAACTGTCAAATCTCAGTAATGACTACTTGTGCCTGATACGGCAGTGGTGCCAGATTACATACATGTATACATAGGAGCATTACCTTTAATCCTCCCAACACTAAAACATATTGTCATTACGTCACCATCGAAAACCAATTACACTCTGGCATTGGGTCCTTTAATCCACATCTTTTTTACGTCATCATTGAGAGCTAGTTATACACATACTATTATGTAATTTGTAAGTTGATTAGCGGTATACTGTGGTTACTTTGCGCAGTACGCACCGTCCCAGCCGTCCCGCCAATTTTGATGCGTATGCACCGTCCCAGCAAATTGTGCCTGATACGGCAGTGGTGCCAGATTACATACATCTGTATAACTAGCTCTCAATGGCTACGTTTACATGAGCAGTTAAATCCCCTTTTCATTCCGAATAGAAGTTCAATCCTATTAAACGTTGTTATGTAAACACCTACAAAAACTTACATCCGAATGAAAACGCTCGATGCGATCTAAAAACCATTCCGATGTCACTGGCCGGATTACTCCGATGTTCATTGCGATTGAAAGAAAATTGGACTCATGTATACGCTGCTTCGGATGTAAGTTCATTCTGGTCTTTCTGAGCATGCTCATTTCCATTGCGCTCCAACTCCAAGGCGCTCATATCCAAGGCGCACCGAGGAGTTTGCACATAGAGTGCGTTATTTCTTGCATTTTGCAGCTCCGAAATCCCACCCAAAAAACGTGGAGCAGGCTGCAGCATGCAGTGATGATTGATGATCCCCCTGTGAGTGTTCAAAGATCCAACCGTCCCGAGTTGATCATGATCACTGATCATTTTCAAATTATATAGTGCATCGGGGACTCACAGAAAGACAGTGGAGAGGACACAATGCCGTCAGCCCGCGCACGCACACACACACACACACACACACACACACACACACACACACACACACACACACACACACACACACACACACACACACACACACACACACACACACACACACACACACACACACACACACACACACACACACACACACACACACACACACACACGCAGTCCCAAGAATACGCTATTATGTGGGGCACATTGTCAGCCTGTAGATCAGCTCTTACTTACACAATGTATGCCTATACGTGCATTGTGCAAAGACGAAGCACAAATAAATCCAATAGCCTTGTGAGGCGCGCAGCGAAAAGTTGATAAATGCGATGTTTTACTGCTTTGTGTGTGACTGTGTGTGTGTGTGTGTGTGTGTGTGTGTGTGTGTGTGTGTGTGACTGTGTGTGTGACTGTGTGTGTGTGTGTGTGTGTGTGTGTGTGTGCGTTCTCTCTCTCTCTCTCTCTCTCTCTCTCTCTCTCTCTCTCTCTCTCTGGTCCAGTGCTTACAGCAAGCGAGAGATGAAATGATGGGATTTCAAAGTATATGGTCTACTGGTGTTCTGAATGAACTGCCTATATTTTATGTGTCCAACAGATGGTGTAGTTTCACGTGAAATAACATGTGTCATGGCTTATATCACACCGACGGCAACGTCCATGTAAACATTCGTTCGGAATGACCATTTCCCATGTAAACTCGCGGCAAAAAACATTACATCGGATGTATTTTATTCGGAAGTATTTATTCGGAATGATCACCCTTCATGTAAACGTAGCCAATGATGACGTAATAAAGATGTGGATTAAAGGACCCAATGCCAGAGTGAAATTGGTTTTCGATGGTGACGTAATGACGATATGTTTTAGTGTTTTAGTGTGGAAGGATTAAAGGTAATGCTCCTATGTATACATGTATGTAATCTGGCACCACTGCCGTATCAGGCACAATTTGCTGGGACGGTGCATACACATCAAAATTGGCGGGACGGCTGAGACGGTGCATACGAGTCCCGGGCGAAACTGGTACTTGCACGCTCTGCTTACGCAAGTAATGACACCCACGGATTGTGAATTTGTAGATTCTAGATAGCCTATCTAGTATCTGCAAACTCACTGTCTATCCTAGCCTAACCCGTGAGACAGGCTGAGATATAGGCGAATATAAAACAGAGTATAGGGCTTAAGTGGTTAATCTGTGAAACCGCAGGGTTTGGTGTCTAAGCCAGTTAATGCACAGGCCGTATGCTCCCTGACCCTGTGACCACGAGGAGTCGAGGACCCGGGTTCGAATCGACTACCATCTACAGTATGTCTCGCATGCTTCTCCTTTCTCTCTCTCTGCCCTTGGTTACTAAGAATGCACCAAAAAAAGCTGGTTGGTGTCAGTGGCTGCCAGGCTTACATAACTAGTGGCAAAGCTGTTACCTGGCTGGAACAGGGAATATTAACTCATGTCCTGTGGCAGCTGTTCGCTGTGTGCCCCCACCTTCCCTTCACTTACAGTACTCAAGCCCACAGTTATGTCACCCATCACATGCCAGCTGACAACACAGCCCAGTGCCAGAGTATACTGGGACGGTACACTAGGGGGCAGCCAGTCTTCTGGGCAGGGAAACGCCTGGCCCTGGTACAGCCACACTTGTGGCAAGATCAGCGTGAGATTTGAAGGTGTTACTTGGCTAACAGGAGGCTGGAGACCAGGAGTGTGAGGATATCAAGTTGTGTTGTTCACAAAAAGCAGGAAGCATATCCAGAACGCTACACAAAGGTTTGACGAACATGTCCAAAAATGGGATGCAGACAAGAAAACGCATATCATACACACATGTCACATGTACATGGACAGCCATGGATCGAAACACTCTCTAAGGAGATAATACACAATTACAGTACAAGGGATGGAGAGTTTTAGTCCTGCGTCAATATCAGCAGCCAGGAATTAGCCAGGAGAACTGTGTCCATGCACTTGCCCAAACTTCCATAGTTGTCTAAGATTTTGCTAGGTTATATTCAAAATAAGATGGAAATGTATTCCAAGTAAGTGCATTCTAACTCTTAAAGCTCATGCAGGAAAATCCAAACGGTTCAAGTCCCACTCACGAGCAACACTCTGAGGGTACCATCAAATTAGAGATTCCATGTTTAATTGTTTCCTTGCCAAACCAATAACAGCTGTAGACAGAGATGCATATATCGTCACTGTCGGGTGGAAACCATTATGTCCAAAACCGTTCCTTTTTATTAGTCTTATTTTTTTAATATATTAAAATACTGCATTTTTACAACTTTTGTGTGACACTTATGTTTTTTTACAGAAGTTTGAAATATGGAATACAAGGTTTCTGTCCAACAGTAACGATATAGACATATAAACATGCCCATGCACAAAATTAAGCCATTTGAAACAGTTCACCGTGGTTTTATTTAATCACGGGTAGATTATGGCAACTCCCTTTTCTCTGTTGCAGCAAAAAGCTTCTCTCTACTCCTCCTATTAATCCAAAATGCAGCCTAAAGCAGTATTTCGTTTGCGAGGGATGGCCCCCAGGGGTCCTTGAGGGCGTTCCAGGGGATCCCCAGCAAAGTTGGTTAATATCATAATAGGCTATAAAATAAAAGTGGTCATAAAAGTGGTAAAAATAATTTTAACCAAACATTTGGAATAATCTTACAAAACTTCTTGTGTCCTTGGCACAACATCTTTTGAAATTGGGGTCTGCGGGCAAATACACATCAATATGGGGGTCCATTAAAATAAACTGTTGGTCTCTGAAGGTCATTACACACTGGCGAATTAGCGATGCGATATATTCGTGCGAATAATTCGCATTTAAAAAAAACCAATTGAAGTCCATGCAAGCTTCCACATCAGTGGCGAATGTGCGAATGTGCGAAAATGCGACCGTTTTCGCTTTTATTTGTTCGCTCTGGTGTCGTATTTTGCAGAGATTCGCAGGCGAACTGCAACATGCAATATTTCGCATTTTCAAATCGCTTATTCGCATCGCGTCGCTAATTCGCCAGTGTGTAATGACCTTAAGTCTAAACTTAGAATAAACCAACAGTTTATTTTAATGGACCTTTAGACTTTAGACTTTAAAGGATTGTAACAGGTGCCAGAAAACAAGAGTCCAACGACTCCAACACCTATCCTGTCATCTCTGCACTGGGCACTGGCTGCTTGTATTTAGTAGCTGTATACCCGTTTCACTGCAGTCTGTGATTTGTTACGTCATTCGCTGCTCAGTCAGGAAAGTCTCCTGTTTGACTCACATTTCATAACCAATTCTATTACGTAGCCACGTTGTTGCTGATACGTCATCAGCCATGCAGCGCCACTCTGTCCATGCTTTTCTCACTGTCGAAAAAAAGTGGGGGTGGTTAGTGGTTACCATCTTTAACTACGGTACAATTAAATGCCTTGATGTCATATTCGACCATAGGCCTAATATTGTCTATATTATTGCGTCTCACATTTTGTTTTAAAATTGGTCATATGGTTATGGTCAACTTGGTACTATAGTATAGGGAGTATTTCTCATGTTATTTCAACAGGCTTAAAAACACATCTTGCAGGAAAAGAGACAATGAGAGCTTTACAACAGAAAGCCAACTATTAGGGGACTAACTATTAGGGCATTTGCGCCTGCCAGTCACACTTTTGGGACAGGGTCTTAATTTGTGGGATGCCTGAAGTGTCTTGGAAATGAGAGACTGTCCCATGCAAAGGGGGAACTGGTCACCCTAGTGATAGGTATCTATCAGATACCATCAAGGCATGTCAACAAATAGCCAAACACTCAGGGACAAAAGCAGATCTACAAGCAAACACATGCCCAGGACCAACAGGACTTCCAGACTTGAAGTATAGGCTATTGGAGGATTATTAAAATATTTAGGGTATGAATACCTCTAATTAGTAGTACCAAGGTATAATTATGTGTATGGAATAAACATGTAATCTTAAAAGGAATAAAACAGGTAATCATAAGGGGGGAAAGGATATGTAATCATATAATGTGCGACTAAATAGTAACAGGCCTCACTAAAGCTAAAATCATGGAATTAGTAAATATTTATTAGAGAGTATAAAGTACACAGAGGCATCTTTCTCCACACGCGTGCACGCTTGTGCATGCACACACACACTCTCTCTCTCAGGTCCCCAAAGCAGGTCAGCTCGACTCGACTGTGCAAACAATGAGATGGCAGGATGGTTACGTACACACACATAAGGGTGGTACTCAGGGTACAGGGTTCACACACCACACACACACACACACACACACACACACACACACACACACACACACACACACACACACACACACACACACACACACACACACACACACACACACACACACACTAGTTGATCTAAGTAAGAGTACATACTGACTGGCTTATTTAATAAAATACACACACATACTGTAAAGATGATCTCATAATGACTGGCACATTTAATTGAACACATCACATCCAGGGAGCAGAGTCCGGAAGAAAGGACCAACGCGACACTTCAAAGAAGGGGGATGGCCAAGAGCGCCCCCTGAAGAAATGAACTATTCTGATTGGCTATATTCACAAACTTGGAAATACTAAATATCACTGTCGGCCCATGGAATCGTACTATAGTTTAGCCTCTCACCATTCGCTGTATTTGTATGTGTAGTAGAACTGTGTGTTAGGCTACATTGCATTTGCTTTCATGTTTTATGGAAGCCCATTTGTTTCATTATGTTCATTACTGTGTACCATGCATCTTAATTTACTGTTTCATTTACATTTTAGCTTTTGGTGAGTTCTGTTTTCACCCTGTAAAGCACCTTGCAAACCTTGTCTGGAAAGGTGCTATATACAAATAAAAGTGTGTTATTACTACCATTATCTATACCATCTACCCTGAGCCTTTGTGAGAAAGCAATGTGTCATCAATTGACACAATCTGTTAATCTTTCAAATGGAATTACCAGTAAACATGGCATACGAGAGAAAACAAATCCAGATAATCCATATGCATCCATCCATTTGACACACTATTCCATTTGTATACTGTAGGCTGTCGGGCAGAAACCTCATATCTCAATTTGTCAACTTTTGTTTTTTGTCACATAGATGTCACAAAAATAGCAAAAATATCCTATTTACAAGCTCACAACACCTCGCTATGCGACAGACACGTCATGAGCTTGTGGATCTGCTAATTTAGCTGTTTTGGACAACTTCATCTCTTTTCAACCTATCTTCATATAATTGGTCTTCTCCTCACTAATGTTCATGATAAAATACCACCATTTATTTCTACTTGGTCAGTGTCAGGAGGGCTGTGGGCAGTTCAGAAATCCGTCCACCAGTGAACATCATCGTTGTCAGATGTTTAAAATATATGAAAACTAGAAAAAGTGCCCTTCTGGGCACAGGTCTCCACCAGGTTATCCACAGATCCGTGCAGTTAGAGGTAAAAACACTTTTGGGCCAGTTATAGCGCCACCTTGAGGCTGAGTTGAAATTGTTCATGTGGCATTTCGTCCTCGGCCTAGTGGGAATGTGCGTGCACAATTTCAGGGAAATCACGCGATGTGTTCATGATTTGCAGCATTTTGTTTGAAACTGAGCACTCCTGTGAACTTTGGAAGCCAATCTTAACCAATCAGGATGGAGTCTGAGAAATCTGAAAGACCCGTTTCGTTGAATGGCTCTAGAGAGACTGTGTACTAATTTGCGTGATGTTTGGACAAAATCTGTAGGTGTACTGTGAAAAAACTTGTTTTGCACAAAGCGGCCTCCTGGTGGCGCTATAACAGGCCGTTCTGGAAAGTTTGGGGCAGAGGTTCATGGTTGGCATCCAGGGAGTGTGTGCGCAAAATTTGGCATCGACCGGGTTAACGGTGGCTGAGATTAGCTGGTCACGGACGGACGGACGGACGGACGGACGGACACACGGACACACGGACACACGGACGGACGGACGGAGTGCAAAACATACTCTCCCCATGCCTTCGGCTGGTGGAGACAAAAAGGCTTCCATTTTCACATTGCAACTTTTCAAAAGTTTTCAGTTTCTAGTAGCTTGGATTCCCCATCGATTATGTCACTGGTGGACAGGTTTCTGAACTGCCCACAGCCTGTATGAGACACATAGTGAGTGCAAATTGTGCTATTTTTAGGGATGTCCCGATCACAATTTTGCACTCTGATCATTCCGATCATTTGATTTTGAGACATACCGATACCGATCTTTCCCGATCCGATGTTTATATTTTATATAACACTTATGCCATATCACAATAGCAAATATCCTAATCAATGTCACTCTAGTCTAGTCTGTTTGCCTTTAAATTATTGAAAGGAACAATGTGACTATACTTTTATTAGAATTGTACCTATTCCATTGAAAGGGTTTAAATGGTTAATTTGAAGTGTTTCATTTAAAATGACTTTAATAATTTGTCAAAAAATATTGACTTGGAGTTTAAAAGACATTTAAATTAGACATTGAATGAATTGCATAAAATACATTTAATTGTTTAAAGACATTTGCTTGTTTAAAATACTGTATTGCTTAAAAACAAGAATTGTTGAAAGGAAAACATTGAGTGATAAAGTTGTTTCAAATCATCATAAATCATTAGTTTGGCATTGTTGTTAACCTTTAGTTTTTCTGTCTTCAAAGGTTTACAACCTACAGTACATGATTAATGAACCAACCAATCAACAAAATGGAGCCAACGGTTCAAAACAAACAAAGTTGGGAAAATAAAAAGTTTATTTGAGTTGGAAATCTTGAGTTGTCTCTCTTTGGAGTTGAACAGGACATGAACTTGACAGTTAGACTGAAGTCAAGTTAGAACTCTCAGAGAGTACTACAGACACCTATGCCATCATGCCGGGGGTTGCATTTCCTTTGTTCTCATCATAGCTAGGTGTCTTTCACGCCATTAGTCTTTGTTTGATGATCTCTTACCCCATGGGACCAGAAGGAAAACCACTAGCATAAACGCAACAGTTTTTTCTTCTTCTTTTTTTACAAAATCTCACTGTTTATACATCTTTCTTTGAGATTTACATTAAACAATAAAAAATCTGATCTTTTCGCCCCGATTCCGATCTTTTGAAAATCATGTGATCGGAGCTGATTTCCGATCACCCCATCCGATCGGGACAACCCTAGCTATTTCATCATGATCATTAGTGAGGACTAATTATATGATAGGTTGAAAAGTGGTCCTTTAAGAGAACGTGAGAGTTGTCAGAGTTGTATTCAATACATTGTACAGACAAACTGTTACAATTATTGTATTGAACCAGTGAAAAGTAGTAGTAGTAGTAACACGAGCTTGTGAGAAGTTGTGACTAAATTACTACATTGGATTCATTAGAATACACATTCTTTTTTCCTTCCGTTTTATTTTTTACAACGTTGCTTTTCACAAACGTTTTGGACAAACAAGGTTTCCACCTGACAGATAATAGCCTATGCAGTATGCTGCATAGGGGATTTATTCAGCAGTTGCTTTTTCATCGTGCAGAATCTCTGAGTCATGACTATGTATGTCCATTGTCCTCACATGACTTTGTGTGAACATAATGTCACATAAAAACAGAAAAGAACTAGAACTGCACTCTGTCGAGTGCATACTTGCTTGTTGCACACTAGTAGGCCATAAATGGCCTACTAGTGCGCAAGCAGAGTGCGCAAGTACTTTCGACCGCTACAAACTGTCAAATCTCAGTTTCTCTGTGAAGGAACGTTTGAAATGTTGATTAGGTTTAACTATTTGCTACCTACCTACTTTATGCATGTTACGTAATGACTACTTGTGCCTGATATGGCAGTGGTGCCAGATTACATACATGTATACATAAGAGCATTACCTTTAATTCTCCCAACACTAAAACATATCGTCATTACGTCACCATAGAAAACCAATTACACTCTGGCATTGGGTCCTTTAATCCACATCTTTATTACGTCATCATTGAGAGCTAGTTATACATATAATATGTATATGTATGTATATGTAATTTGTAAGTTGATTAGCGGTATATTTTATGTTTACGTCATCATTGAGAGCTAGTTATACATATACATGTAATTTGTAAGTTGATTAGCGGTATAATGTGGTTACTTTGCGCCAAAAACCGTCCCAGCCAACCCGCCACTTTTGATGCGTATGCAAATAAAACAGCAAGTTGTGCCTGATTTGCTGGGACCAGATTACATACATGACCATATTTCTTACGTCATCATTGAGAGCTAGTCATACACATACTATATATATGTAATTTGTAAGTTGATTAGCGGTATACTGTGGTTACTTTGCGCCAAAAACCGTCCCAGCCAACCCGCCACTTTTGATGCGTATGCAAATAAAACAGCAAGGTGTGCCTGATTTGCTGGGACCAGATTACATACATGACCATATTTCTTACATCATCATTGAGAGCTAGTCATACATATATATGTAATTTGTAAGTTGATTAGCGGTGTACTGTGGTTACTTTGCGCCAAAAACCGTCCCAGCCAACCAGTCACTTTTGATGCGTATGCAAATAAAACAGCAAATTGTGCCTGATTTGCTGGGACCAGATTACATACATGTATACACAGGAACATTACCTTTAATCCTCCCTACACTAAAACATATCGTCATTACGTCACAATCGAAGACCAATTACACTCTGGCATTGGGTCCTTTAATCCACATATTTCTTACGTCATCATTGAGAGCTAGTTATACATATACACACCATGTACTCTGGTCCCAGCAAATCAGGCACAATTTGCTATTTTATTTTACAAATTACATATATATAGTATATGTATGACTAGCTCTCAATGATGACGTAAGACATATGGTCATGTATGTAATCTGGTCCCAGCAATTCAGGCACAATTTGCTGTTTTATTTGCATACGCATCAAAAGTGGCGGGTTGGCTGGGACGGTGCATACGGACTGGGCGAAACTATTACTTGCGCGCTCTGCTTGCGCAAGTAACAACAAAGCGCACACATCCATTCCACTCCCTACAATCTAAGGTGCTGCATGGGCCGAGGTCAGAATCCATAGAGAAAAATAACAATGGATCATGATTCAATCTCAGTCTGAAAGTGCCGACGTGATGTCCAAATGTCAGACAGGTCTGATTTGAGGGGCCTATGTCCAGCTTTTAGTGTGAGTGAAAACAAATAAAAGTGTACATTCATTGTCAATGGCATTTTGAGTGTTTGTGTAAACACAAACATTGAAGAGGAAGGTGAGGACGCAAATTCTGATTGGCTGGAATGAGATGATGTATGATGATAAAGCCCGGGCAGAGGCTTTTGTGCTGGTTCTGGACAACCGGCTATCTTTGTCAGGCAGTGTCCCTTTATTCCTATACTGTATATATATATATATATATATATATATATATATATATATATATATACACACACACCGGGCACTGCACTCCCTGTGGGGGTGTGTAACGGGGGTGTGTAACGCGCATGTCGAATTTGAAGTCGGTGGTGCGGACGGTTATTGGGTTACGTGCATTACAGACGTGCACACACAGACAGACATATAGAGACGTGGTGCATTTACAGTATAGATAGATTATGACAAAAGACAATTGACATAATTCAGGGCTTTTTCCTGCGCGTGCTTGGACAGTATAGCGAATGTAAGCCACTAAAGTAATCTGTGCTGTGAACAAAACAATTCCCCAATTGAACACAAACACAGTCGTAAGTACACAGGTAGTGGATCCAGAAACTGGAAAGACGGACCCATAAGTGTCCATTTGGTTCCATTTCTTGTCCGTAATGTCTGTAAACATTGTGACAAGAGTTTCAGTCATTTACATAAGTTGAAGACACACGAGCGTATCCACACGGGAGAAAGACCTTACCACTGTAAACAATGTGACAAGAGTTTTAGTCGTCTAGATATTTTGAAACTACACCAGCGTATCCACACGGGAGAAAAACCTTACCACTGTAAACATTGTGACAAGAATTTCAATCAATTAGGTCACCTGACGTTACACATGCGTGTCCACACTGGAGAAAGACCTTCACTGTAAACAGTGTAACAAGAATTTCAAGAAGTTAGGTGACTTGAAGAAACACCAGCGTATCCACACGGGAGAGAAACCGTTTGACTGTAAACAATGTGACAATAGTTTCAGTCATCTAGGTACTTCGAAAATATACCGGCGTATCCACACTGGAGAAAAACCCTACCACTGTAAACATTGTGACAAGAGTTTGAGTCAATTAAGTAACCTGAAGCGTCACCAGCGTATCCACACGGAAGAAAAACCTTTTGACTGTAAACATTGTGACAAGAGTTTCAGTCACGTAAGAAGTCACACCCGTCACGTGTAGTTGAGGTGAGAACCCAAATGCAGGACAGGCTGGACAGCCAGGCATGATAGTGTTCAAAACCCATAAATTGTTTGAGGGGCGCTAGCACCTCATATGCCCAGCTCTCCGTGTTTGTGTAAACACAACATTGAAGACAAAAATCACACTCGTGATTCATCAAATCATATTTAGCGGAATTATCATCTCTTTATCATCATATACATACATCATCATGCATCATGATGAGGAGACAGAGGGAGTGGGACTCAAGTGTGATATATGGGCTTGTACCCTAAAAGAACACGTCAACCTCAATTGCATTGCAACTAAAATATTCAATAAACAAATATATTTTGAATGCCATATTTAGCCAGTACAAACCCAAATGTGCCGCAAACGACTAGCCTAGCCTGAGTGTTTTCAGTGAGACCACGTGATGTACAGAATCATAATGATATTTTTCGGGGCATGTCATTGTATTGATTGAATACTTTATTGGCAGAAATGTAATCAGTAAAGGGTACAGTCAAACAGAAATGTAATCAGTACAGGGTACAGTCAACACACGTCCAAAGGGATCACTGAAAAAAAGTCCTTGCGGTCTTGTTTGTAGCCTACCTTTAAACCCTGCATTCGTCTTGATGAAACGGACAACTGTACATTGATTCTATCTACACCAAATCTCTATATGCGATCTACAAGTTGTGAGTGGAAAAATATTTCATCTGCACCAGAGACCTGGGTTCAAAACTAGGGTTGAACAGGCCATGAAGGTTACATTGTGCACACTTTTTAACAATTTGCATGAATTACAGCAACAATATATCCAGTGTGGTGTGTGGCCATGGGTTTATACATCTTGTATGACATATCTCAAGGAAGACAGCAGATCTACAAGCTCACACTGCGTGACACACAACTAAAACACAGACTTATGGTAAGCTGCTCCCTGCTCCTAGATCTCACTGTTCTTCTAATCTAGAAGAGTCTCAAATGTGTTTACCTTTGTCTCTGCTGCTCCTCCATAACAACATAGTTCTTTAAATGCTGCATCCTATAAGGAAACATACGTCTGTGTCTGAAAACGTTTTCAAAATAATTTACGGTACACCTAAATCCTAATTAGACCTAATAAGGCGTAATTAGAAATAATGTGTTTGTTATTAGACAATTATCCCACATTATGGTCTAAGAAATTGCATAAAAACTAACAAAGCATATAACATGTTCTTTATTATGCTTTATTTCATTAAATTTCCATTAGAACTAATGTGTTCTTTATTAAGCCTAGTTAATTTTACTTCAAGTTACGTTAGGTCTAATTCCAAATAATATGCTGTAATTGGGGAC
The DNA here is from genome assembly GCF_964188405.1 of Protomyctophum parallelum. Taxonomy (NCBI): domain Eukaryota; kingdom Metazoa; phylum Chordata; class Actinopteri; order Myctophiformes; family Myctophidae; genus Protomyctophum; species Protomyctophum parallelum. Next base: position 9,558,264 of record NC_139717.1, read on the forward strand.
AAATTTGCGCAGAAGTGTACAGCAGCTATATTTCGGTCCAACTTCAGATTAAATTTAATCATACCTTTAGGCTTCATTACAATTAATATGCTCTTATTAGGGACACATTGGGGCGGAAGTATACCATGAATTGTACAGCAGCTACACTCCGGTCCTACTTCATATTATACATATTCGTACCTTCATTACAAATAATATTCTCTTAGTACATAACTTATCATTAGTACATAACTGTATCACTCATTTCGTACAATTGTGCTGCGACCTTCACCTCAATAGGTTGAACAATTGATCTGAACTCACACACAGGGGCATACGATATGATCATTACCACGTGCAGACACTTTCGCAAATTCAAGCTGTTTATTAGCTTTTTTTGAAAGTCTGTTGTCACAGTGCAGGTCACTACCTGTGTGTGTGTGTGTGTGTGTGTGTGTGTGTGTGTGTGTGTGTGTGTGTGTGTGTGTGTGTGTGTGTTGTGTCTGTGTGTTCACTGGGGGTCCCGACGGGTCCGTGTGTATGTGTGGGGGGGCTTTTGCTGGGAGTCCACCAGGGGAACTCTGAGTGTACAAATGGAGCCGCAAGTGTCCATTCGGTTCCATTTCTACACTCTCAGAGTTCAAACTTTTTAAATAAGGCAGATGCACACCTCAAAGTTCAGTGACACTAACCATGTTTGTTCTGATGAAGGTCTAATGACCAAAACGCCAATTTAATAAAGAGCAACCTGCTTGCAAGTGAAGACAGTGAGGAGTGCATTTTATACTTCATCAAAGTATGGGGGTCCCTGGCTGCAGCACCAAATCTATTCAAATGGGGTCCTTGGCATGAAAATGCTTGAGTACCACATGGTACCACAAATCTTTCTTTGTACTCTTACTCTACTGTTATCTTCTGTTTGGAAGAAAGCCTGTTTTTCTTTCAGGCTACAGGCTCTCATTTCCCTCCCCACCATTACCACCACTGTTTTGCCCTCAAGATAATAATAATAAAAAAATCCTTATGGGAAAATACATTTGTCTCCAAAGTTATCGTGGCACCACTCACTCACTTCATGCACAAACAACTTGGAGCACAGCTCAGCTCGTAAATCCCTTTGGGAAAGCCCTTGTGGGAATTACAGTACAATACCAAATATCCCAGATTAGGATGGTATTTGCAATGAAGCCGACTTACTCCTCAGTGCTGTCTGTATTGTTAAAGCAGTTCTTCTCAAACATGTTGTTCAAGGACACCCACATTAATTTGGTCAATGTATTTGGCCACAGAACCCCATCTGAAACTATTTAGTTTTATAGTACATCGTTTTAAAAATGTGGAAAACATAGCAGATCTGTCATGATTGGCTATAACTGAATATCCGAAGTATAACCAGTGATGGGCAAGCTACTTGGAAAATGTAGTAAGCTACACTACCAGTTACTCTCTATTAAATATAGCTCAACTACAACGAAGCTATCCCCAGATAATTGTAGCAAGCTACACTATAAGCTACATGGCAAAAGTAGCTAGCTACATGGACACTACTTTTAAAAAAAAATATTTTTTATCAACTTAATGATCAAGTTTCCACCGAACAAATAGCCTAATAGGCAGGCAAAAATGCTGAGTTTGATTGTTTATTAAAAAACAAACAGGAAACAAGCCCTCTGTCTGGCTTTTGGTGTCAACTTTTTCACATTTACTTGTATTAATGTACCTTGCGGTGTCAGGAGCCGGCTGATTCATGTGTTCAGTGTTGGGAAAGTTCTTTTTTTTATTAACTATAGTTCAGTTCACAGTTAATTTTTTCAGTTCATAATTCAACATTTTGAACTAAAGTTCATGGTTCCATAAATTTTACGATTTTAGTTATTTTTTGTTATTTTCTTTTAAATTATTATTATTGCCACAGCCTAGCCATTTGCACACCAGCTGAGAGACATAATTTAGACTAGAGAATGCTAGTCTCTCAAGACAGACTGTTGCCTCGATAGGCACTGTTTTACCGAATATTTGAGGATGGGATACTCAGATTGAGAGAATGCTGACAGGCACTTAAATGAGATGTTAATGTCCTGTAGTAGACTTAGAAATAAAAACTAGTGTTGACTAATCAATACAAGTGGCTCTTATTTTGATGGGGCAGTTTCTGCACAAGAAGTCCGTTTGACTTGTAAACAAGCTACGATGAATGAGCTGTCAAAGTACTATAGTCGCTAAACCACGTTAGCGATCAAATTTACAATATGAAAACTTTCACTTATAACAATAATGTAGGTTACACACGCTGGAATTAAACATGGAACCTGCAGGCAGCATTAGGTGAGTAATTCATTGTGTTGTGCTAGAGATAAAAGGACAGCTGCTGCGTGGGATCCTCTTGCTGCTTAACAACATAACTGTGTCAGACTATTCTTATCTAAACCAACCAATCATGGATTTTTTTCCAGGGATTTTTTCCCCCACAAAACTTTATTTAACAGTCAATTTGTAACGTATAGCTTTTGTTGAAAGCTACGTCACTACTTGGGTCTAAAAATAGCTACACTACAAAAAACGCTACTTGGTTCAAAAGGAGTGAAGCTACCATCAAGCTACTGATAAATGTAGTTAAGCTATGTAGCTTCGCTACTTGTAGCTAGCTACTGCCCAACACTGAGTATAACAAACTATACTTTTACTCATTTTGCCCACCCGGAACTCATCGAAGGACCCCTAGTCCCCATTTTGAAAACTACTGTTGTAAAGGACTAAAGCATGCAGCATCTAAAGATGTGTTTGGAGAATAGGATGGAGAAAAAAAAGCCCATTTCAGCTAATGATGCTGGACTGTTCCCCTAGTGACTGTAATATGTGCTATTCTAGTCAACACTGGACAGATTAAGACAGTCACAAGCATACTTCAGACACCACCGTCAAGGCAAGACATTGAGACAAACATAATATGTTGCTATCATCTTTGGTGGAACATCTTTGTGAAATATGAGGGGAATAGGCTGACAGGCTGTCTCTGCAATGTGACAAGAAATGCATGCATTTCACATCTCCGGATAGTTTTCGTGAACATGAGGTAAACAAGGAAGGCCTGACAGAAGCCTGCTTCTGGAAGCAGGCTTCTGTCAACCTTCTGGAAGCAGTGGCACCTCAAACAAAACAAATGAACTAAAACAAAGCATTAAACAAAAAGCAGCCCAAATAACATACTTAGTTATTTAGCCTATCCTAAAGCTAATTTGTAATGTGCCAAGCCACTGTTAGTTTACTGCTTGTTGGCCATGGTAAATGTGCTCTGGTTGCAGTGGTGGAAGTACATTTACTCAAGTACTGTACGAGATACTTTTACTTTCCTTAAGTGTTACCATTTATAATCCACTACATCCACTACATCTCAATGTCAAATATTGTGTCTCTTTACACCACTATAATTACTTGACAGCCTTACGGCAGGGCTCCACCGGACGAGTTGCGTCTCCGTCGCGTGCATAAAAAAACGAACCGGGGCAATTTTAATGCAGTCACGCAACGCAACACGGGCAGTGGAGCCACCCTTCATTGATTAAAAAGGGAACATTCCCTGACGGTGACGGAGACGCTGACGCGCCCGGTGGAGCACCGGTGTAAGTTACAAGTTTCTTTGCAAATTTAGATTAATAATACAAAACATGCATTAACCAATTAAGCGCCATTTTAGACTTTGGATGTTCAAAATGAATAGCCAATCCACAAGCTTGTCAATCTGTTTTTCAAAACAGTCAGACAACTTTGAGCACCATTACTTTGCTTCTGTAAGTATATTGATGCCAATACAGCAGCAACAAATACTAAACAAACGTGTGTTTTTCAGGATAAGGATTCACGGCCATTTAGGAGTCCTAGACCACAGATGTTTTTAACTATATTTTGTCAAAAAGTGCTAAATCGATTGGTTAAACCCCCTTAATAAAAGCTGAGCACTCATAAAATAAGAACACTAGAACAGGATAACAAATCATCCACAGATCCGTCAGTGTAACAAACAAACAAACAAAAAAAGTAAACATTTACCCACGGGAACATTGCCACAAAAAATGTCAATGTCAACTACCAGAAGGAAGAACTGCTTAGTGATGGACAGAGATGACGATAATACAAAGTAAAAACATCTTGTTATTTCCAACTGCATTCTTCACTGTAAAATTAACTAGAAAAGGGAAGAAAAACCACTGGGCGGGCATGACTGGGTGAACCTTTTTCTGCCTATTGGAAGACTGATCCAGAGTACAAGTCTATTCAATGGACAGGAGTTCAATTCAGTTTGGTTCAAACTGGCTCATAAATTCATAACCTGATTTTCACCTGGCAGAATCTTCAGATCTCGATATTACATAAATTATCTCACACCCCCACAGACATGAATTAGTGCAGGTCCATACCGTACATAGAGCTATTAGGACATGACCACCTGCTATTCTTTATTCGCCGTTTAGTTTAAAGGACTGTATATTGTTCAGATCTCACACACACACACACACACACACACACACACACACACACACACACACACACACACACACACACACACACACACACACACACACACACACACACACACACACACACACACACACACACACACACACACACACACACACACACACACACACACACACACACACACACACACACACACACACACACACACAATTAAATTGTCTATAAAGCAGCATGGAGGGGGTGGTAAGAGGCTCACAAGACAAAGTGCATGATGCAGAAGAGAACAAAGCTGATAAACCAGACCCAACAAAGTCAATCCTAGAGGGATCCGTGTCTCTCATCTGTTCCTTTCTATGCCTGATTTATATGTGGTTGCACGCCGGTGTCGTCAGACGCAAAAAAGCCAATCATTATACTGTATAGACGTGCTATTTTTAGCAACACAATACTGCCGTACAACCTGTACCTAGACTGTTAGTCCAAGTTCTTGCTTGCTCAGGGTGGGATCTCTGTTGGTTCTCTGCTCTACATGGAAAGTGTCTTGAGACAACTTGTTGTGATTTGACACTTTAATCAAATTGAATTGAATTAGTCCCTTGACGCCTGTAGCAAGAAGAACATTCACAGTGAGGCATCAATGTATTACAGCCCCTCCTCTCGTGGTGCGAACATTGAGTTCGCATTCAGGCAAAATATAGAACAACATATCCTTCACTTCAGCTAATAAGATCAAAATCATCAATTTCAATCCATTTCCAGAGCTACCAACCTGCACACATTTTGTGTACCAACCACGCAATTCTAGGTGTCTATACGCCTAGAATTGCGTGGTTGGTACACAAAATGTGTGCAGGTTGGTAGCTCTGCATTTCTAAATCATAGGCAGCGGGTGCCATGCCAGGGGTAGAGCAGGGATAGGCCTATAAAACAGAACAGAAGACAGGGCAGCCGTCATGCTGAATTTCTACTACTAGAAAGTGGCGTGTCTTTACTACAGCAGATGTTAGCGAGACACTGTCACAAAACCAATTAAGAAGTCTGCAACCTCAGTCACTGCAACTTTACTGTCCATGCATGATTAAAAATTACACATCAAAACCAATTGCTTCCATGCTGGCCCATACCTCTCTTGTTCTATCACACTAAAACTAAAATCATTTGTGCGCATTAAAATCCTCATAACTCAGAGACTGTAAAAATGTAACAAAATATATCCTTGAACAGGTCCCTGAATTAAATGAACACACCGGATTTTACCTAACACAGCAGTTGGGTACAGAAAACCACCCAGGGCTCATCAACATGCCGACTTGTGGTGGACATTTTCCTCAAACTAATCACCCTTCTAAGAGCCTTATGGTCCGCAAAGAATTAAGGAAAAACATGTCCTCTTTTCCATTGAATTTAAGAGTCTGTCTCGAAAGACTACTGTCTGTGCAGCTCCCATACAAGCTGGTGAAGCTGCTTGTCAGCAGGGTCTCGATCGTCCCTTGGTAGAAGGCCCTGTTGGTTTGTGGACTCAGGCTGAACAGCCTTCTAGCCGTGCTTCAAACTAGCATGATGGAACACTTAATCAAAACAAATAAATCACCTGCTCTGTTCTCCCGGAGCGCAGCAGACTGGGTTGCTAGTTTCTTGGGACATTTGTGGTCGTAGTGGCTACATCTGTCATTACATTTTTGTAGATTTTTTGCGATTATCTTAGTTTTAAGGGTAACTGTTACTCTTGTTACCCTGTATAATTGCAATATTACACTCGAGGAGTCGAGGGGGTGCTTTAACATCATTAATGCACTTCTGCACTGCATTTCGGAACTCCTGCAGTTCCCGCCGTATCGCAGGCGTGCATTAATGATGTTAAAGCCACCCTCTCTCGTGTATTGTGTAATTAAACCCTATATATATTGTTGTAGAACTAGCACGAATAAGTGATCTACAAGCTCATGTGTCTCATTATGACTTGTTACCTTGTACATCAGCTATTTTTGCTATTTATGAAACATTTAGATTTTTTTCTTTTTGACAAATGCTGCCTATAATGACATGCCCAAATAACACATATAAAAGCAATGGAAAAAAGACTAAAGGCCTATTTATAGTCTGGATTTTCGGTGGTGAGGTGACCACCGCTCTGGTGGTGAGCTGACCACCGTAGCTGAAATAACGTTGAGCGGTGGTGAGTAAAAACAGAGAGAAGGGCTGGAGCGGTGGCGGTGGTTTGCTCTTCACCGCGGCTCGTGACGTTCGGTGGTCACCCCACCACCAAAGATCCAGACTATGTATGAGCCTTTAGTGGTCATGTGCCCTAAAAGGTTACCCAACCCTGATGTATTAGTTTGTAGTTACCAAGTACTCTATGAGGGCACTATGAGGTGCAGAGCTGAAAAGATTATTCATAACGAGATTTTCGGGCCGCTAAGCAGCCTTCAAATCTAGTTTTAAAGTATAGTCTCCAAATATGGGCATGTTACGTCTGTGATGTCCACCCACCATCCACTGGCCACCTAAGATAAGCAATATTTTCACTCAGATTACCACATTATTATCATAATACAATATGTTTTGTGCATGACCTGGTGGAGATTAATACCACTTAACCCCTATTTCATACTTTGCCATACGACTAGGTTTCCCATTGAAAATACAGTTTCTTCGTTGACTGGAGTACAACCGGGGTTCTATACTATATGCCGCCTAGATAGTCTGTTTTAGCGATTTTCAAACGTATTGTAAAGCATTTTTAAATCTTTGCTTATAATGAATGACATGACCACTACAGACGCACCAAGTTGAAAGCGGTTAAGTCCACAAAAAATAGCAGATCTACAAGCTCACAACAGGTTGCATTGAGACATGTTATGATCGGCTATTTTCACCAAATGTTCTCCCAAATAGGGTAGGCCATTTTGTTCTCAACATCCAGAAATGGTCCGTTATACGGCCCAGGAGTTAAAATTGAGAATTGTACAGTGTAGAAAACGTACACTCACAGTTAACTGCAGCTACAGTTTCAGTTGAACCCCTGGTGAGCCATTGAATATAGGCAAACGTCAAATTTTTCTTTTGGGTCTTGAGCTAAAACGCTTTGCAACCGGTGGAGTAGTAGGCTGTATACCTGCAAAAGCTGGCCTCATGGTGAAGTCATGGTCATCCACACGGAGCAGGTGGTCCTGCTTCGCCCTGCGAACTTTAGTCCCATCCTGCGTCTTCTTGGAGAGGGGGCTGACCAGAGCATGGAGACACAGGGACATTTATGCATTGGCTTTCTTGAGAATAAAGCCATCTATATACGTACATTGTGTAAATTACAAAAGCAAAATGATTTAGGGTAGCCTATACTTTTATGATGAATAGATGCACAATGGCTACGAAGTGGATTGTTTGGTAAACACACAATGACTAGAACACTAGTATAAAGCTTTATAAAACAATAATATTGCCAATATGGGATATTGTTTCAATTCAGAGAAACTGCACATATTTCAGATTAGGTATAGCATATCATTTCATTTGGATTGGATGCATACAATACCCCACTTTAACCCAGGGCTGTCTTTCTTCAGTGACAGAAATAGACATCTTATAAACCCATTCAAAAATATGTCAAAACTATCACATTGCCTCCATATTCGAGTGAAGCTCCCGCGGGGAAATACATGTAAATGCCATTTTAATCTCCTACATCTTTGCTGCTGCTGTGGGATATATTCCACAAGCAGTCAAAGATCAGTATGGGCTACTCCATCAGCTGCCTGGAGTAGCCAACATGTCTGCGCTTTGGATAAGTATGCACATTACGCACGCACGGCACAACTCACTTTAACGTTAGCCTACTAGCATATAAATCTAACATTAGTCTTACAAGACATTAGTCCTTGTTGCGCTGCAACAAAAGGACCAAACGGCTGTTGGCTAGCCTATAATGAAGGTGACCTTATTCAATAGAGACAAAACAAAACACTTACTTGCCGGTCTTGTGGGAATCCACAGCTACAGACCACCGTCTTCTCCGACTTCTACTCTTTCGGCTGCACTCCCCGACGACAATCAAGCAAAAAAGGAAAAACAAAAGCCTGGTATAAGATGGCATTATCAGACGCGAACTTTAACAGTCCTCGAATGAGTATACAGCTAGAGCCCTTTCACACCGCGCCCGAAACGACTTTCGCACTGAACCATCTCGTTGTCAGAGGCGGAGGTGTGACATTACGCATCGCAGAGATGATCCGACTAAATGGCTTCATGCGCTGTGGACCGCTGCGCTGCACCGCACGCATGCAGCAGCATCAGGACCAGCAGCAGACAAGCCAGGGCACCCTCCTCACTTATCCTGACGTAATACCAGGATTTGTAGTAGCCTATAGGCTAGGCTACTCTCTGCCACACGCCACCTTCCAAAAGTGTTCCCCGGCCCTAGCTGGTTAAAACCCTCGTTTCGTAAATTCGTGAACTCCGTGCGTTATCAGGCAGCTGTTGGCCAGTACGCCTAGTACTCGTTTTGGTGTGCTCTGCATGAGCCGGCAGAGCCGCTGAAAGAAACCATTATCATTAAGCTTTAGGTCAGGCAGGAGTCCCATCAAAACCATTTCAGGTCTCCCACATGGAACTAAGTATAGCCTATCTCGGTGGATTATGGGTATTAGCATTAGCAAGTCAGAAATCATCATGTTTTCTAGAAATTGAGCTCAGCGCGAGTTGGCAAAATAAATGATGAAAACTTAAACGAACTTTCAAAGGGTGTGTGGTGCTGCAGCAATATGAAATGTTGCCTCTTTAGTGAATTCCTTAAATTCTATAGCTCATTCAAGCGCTCAACACAACCCATGTGAACTTGTAGATCTGCCATTTCAGCATTATAGGCATTTATTTATTGGACCGGCATTTCTCTGCTCTATATGAGGAGCCTAAACATCTTGGGATCTGGCATTATAATACAATTTCATAGATTTCATTGCATCTGCATGCTCTCTTCAAAGGGACCAAATGTGTAAAGATTCCAAGAAACTTTGAGACAACATCAACAAATAACAGACAATATAATTATAATATTTTATTAAAGTGATTTACGTTGTGTGTGTGCGTGTGTGTGAAGGCAGCAAGATATTATAAAGACCTTCATAAATGCCACGTTAATGTGTGTCTGTTATTTTTTCCACCCATGCCCTGAATAAAATACCTGGACAAGATATAACACATGGCTCAAGTACAATGACAAACATAATAGGTGTTATGGCTACCTCTGGGCCCGTGATCCTGAAACATTTACATTTCAAGAGGATCCAAAATAACTCTGAGAGTTCTCTTGAGAGCGTACAAAATGTTCCATTTGTACGCTCTCAAGAGTTACAGGCCCGGAAGGATTCATTTGGAATCCGCCTCGAGGAACCCCGAGTGTCCCTGGACCCCTCTTTGAGAACCATGCACTGGTCTGGGCTGTGTGAAGGCAGCCATGTTGTAAATTGGAGTCACGAGACCCATGCCGGCTACGACGTGAAACATTGCTTCCCATCTATTCTTGCATTGACATCAATGAGAATGATAAGTCCTAATGGGAAATACAAAATAAAATAGGGAGCAGTTATAGGCTATAGTCCCTGGGTTGGATTGCACTGGTAAAATAAAGATGGGGCAATTATAAACTCAAACTATATGAAAAGGGAATTATTGGTGTGTGGGGGGATTTCCATCTGTAAATCAAATTAGCCATTATTATTATTATATTTACATTTTAGGCATTTGAGTCAATATATTGATCAAGATGGACTACAAAATAATTTGTTAAATTGGGGATCAGTGTCTTGGTTTTAGGTCACTTTCATGACAGCGTGCATCATATCCGTGGCAAATGTCTGCCGTCGGGACTTTTCTGTCATGGGACCCCATCAGTCTTTAAGATTGCCAATGTCACCCATGCATTCGTAGCGAATGTCCTTGGTGTCACATTGGATCTGTCCATTCACGCCGCAAAAGCCTCATTAATTTCTACCAGTGCAAATGGGCCCTTACGCGGTCACACCATTAAGCGCTGCTGTGGTGATGAACACTTCAAAGCATTTTCTCATCTTTTTTTCTTTTTGTACTTCGGTAAGCAGATTTACGCAGCACAGAGTCACTCGGGCAAGATCTCATTCCCTTCAATAGGGACTTATGGGAAATCTCTACACTGTATGCCACAATGTAGTGAACCTATTGCGGCCCCAAACACAGAATCAATAAGGTAGATGGACGATACATATCTTGCACACATAGTCTACAGCAGTGATTCTCAAGTATCACCCCCCCCCCCCCCTCCACAAGGACTGCCATAATTCTGAGAATGTACAAATACCCTGTCAGAGTTATAGACCTGCAAGGGTCCATTTGGAACCACCCCCTCAAGGAACACTGAGGGTGCCTGTACCCCACTTTGAGAACCACTGGCCTACAATATATTTTGTGGAATAAAACTATTTTCCGCACCACCAAACACCTACCCCCCATATTCATTAAACTTCATTGTTGACGTTATAGTACAGTTTTAATTAATATTTAATAAGGAGAGCAAGCAGCAAACCCAAGTAAAGATGACCGTCTGAAAAACTAAAAGGACAGAGAGGTATAGTAAATGTTTGTTGAATAGACATGACTCATTAATTGAACAAATGCAGGACACTCTAGAGCAAATGCACAATGATTTTACTTCGACCCGGCGCCCCTATGTTGGGCATGATATTGTAGGTGGAAAATGTCAAACCTTTTTGAAAATTAAAATAAAAACGATCTGATATACAAGCTCACGACTTCACACACACACAAACATCGTGAGCTTGTAGATGGGCTGTTTTACATTTTCATATATAAAATAGGGCTTGAGTGGTTAAAAACACACCACCTCCTGGGCCTCCTTGGAGGGGTTCACGTAGAGTCAACCGGCACCTCCTCCTCGGGAATGAAAGTCTCCCCCCTACCCAGTGAAAACAGGTGCACATGGTTCGAGTGGTGAAAGAGAATATCTGCAACACCGAACATTACCTGGTTTAATACCGCTTTTTTTTTTTAAAGCCAGGCTTCAGTCTGGTTTCGGTGTCGAAAACCCCAAGGCTGTCCATGGTCCGGTCGGGGGTCGGGCTGGGGGACTAGGGAACTATAGCAAGAGGAGAAGCGGTTAACTGGAAAGCTATATATGCTTACAGACAAGCTACTGGCTTCGCGGGTACGCAGGGCCGGCGATCAAAGCGTCACAGGTCATAGTCAAACTTGTACTCGTGGGCCAGGTAGATCCGGCGGAAGATGAGCGCGGCCAGCACCAGGGTGAGGACCGCGATGAGGACCGCTGAGGCAGTGTGGCTGGCTTCCTGCGGGTGAGACATGGGACCACAAACGCTATTACCGTTTATTTTGTCAAATAGGTTTTTATTGAGAACAGATTATAAATTGTTGTAGATTAAACATTGTGATATAATTAAAAAAATATTTTATAGAAAACAGAAAATGAAAGAAACCCCTCAACCCTCCCACCCATACTGCTCAGTGACACCGCATACTATAGAATAAAATAGTAATAATAATTTGAAAAATGGAAAACATCTGAAAAGAAAATGGCGTACAGTCAACCATATCAGTGGTATCCTGTCTATTAATTGTTTCTACTCAAGTAATAGAGCACCGAAGTCCTGACGTAACTCGCTCATCCATTCCATTCCCCTGGTTCGCGGAAGTAATGTCTCTATGGTGAATAACATGGGCTGATCTTAATGTCGTCTACTATAAGCGTTGTGGTCCAAAAATAAACAAGCTGTCTCTGCGTTATTGTCAGGGAGGTGTCTCTGTATCGTTTGCAACAGTCAGTCACTCATATATGATACAATCTGCTTCTAGCGAAAATGTAACTAATTCAGTAGCAGTAACATTAGCGTTTTCTCTCAGTCAGTTGATTCTTCATATCCATATGAGTGAAGCGGCCGGGATGACATGTTTATTTTTCAAACACAGTTCTTATATGAAGCAATCTAAAAATCCTCCTATGGCGATTTCAATGCAACAAAAAAAAATACATGAACCTGGGGACTGACGCCCTCTACTGAAAGTGACGTCAGACTTCGGTGCTCTATGGACAAGGGGCAGCCAAACCTTGTCTCTCCCTGTTCCTCAGGAAATACCTTATTCTCTCAAGATGAAGCGTATACTAGTAATTTCATTTAGCCAATGCTTAAATGCAGGAGCCTCCTTTTCCAGTGCGTCAAAATTTGTTTTTTTGCTCTATCAGACCATATGAGAAGAGTTGTTTCTGTGCTAACGCTATTACCGTTTGTCAGGGAAACAAAACAAAACAAAGCACTCGCAATAATTATATTGTGGAGATTTAAATGTATTAATTTTAATTGTCTCTGTACACTCATGGACCTCTCTTTGCCAAAAATAGCAGACCCACATGTGTTGTGATCTTGTCGATCTGCTATAATTGAACTAATCCCCCCCCCCCCCCCAGAATATGGTAGCTGGTTATCAAAAGTGTAATTTCAAGTTTTTAACCCATTTTGGGCGGGAACCCCTTTTGGTGTTAGCATTATGTTATGCTTTAGCTATTGAAAAATAGCAGATCTACAAGCTTGTAGGTCTGCTATTTTTGAAAAATCGAAGAACGACTGACATAGCTTTTTCAGAAAACTGTCAGGATGTAGAAGACATTTTTAGAATCTGATCTCAGGTCAAAATGGGTTAAGCATATTTTGATTATCGCAATTATGTTGGCCATAATAGTGAGGTGAAATGTTCTCATGGTCCATACCTGCGGGTGAGGGACATGAGGGCCGGCGGGGAACGCAGAGAACGCAGGGGGCCTGGCCGCTCTCTGGTCCTGCTGCTGCTGCTGCTGAGCACGGCGCTGCCGCGGGCTCAGAGACTGACCACTGCTCCTGGAGGTCGCAGGGGGACACGGGACCTCCTCACTGGCAGCTGGTGATGATGACGAATCCTCTTCCGACCGCTGGAGGGAGAGAGAGTGGAAGTGTGAGTGTGTGTGAGGGATTCACAATGGAGACACTGGAATCAACACAAATGTAGTATTCAAAACAGGCACCGAAAAGGGTACGAAAACAAACAATTTTAATTCTAAGAAAATCAAACAAACTGAAGGAGGCCAAATCCAAATACTTGCACTTGCTGTGTTTGCACTTTTATTAATTTTACTTGCTGTGTTTGCAGTTGTACTGTACTTGTATTAATGTTACTTGCCGTGTGTTTGCACTGTAGTAGTACAGTTATTGTTGAGCGCCACTAGTCTGTCTGTCTGTCTGTCCGTTTGAGCATGGAATGTGATGTACTGTATGATGATAAGAGCTTCACACGAGTGGGATTTCTTTCACACAGAAAGCTATTGCAATGCCACATACTTCCTGGTAGTAGGGGTGTTTCATGCCACATACTTCCTGGTAGTAGGGGTGTTTGCCTTCCCCAAAATCACTATGAGAATGATTCCCCCCAGATGGTACCGATGACCCCACATTTTGAGTCCTGGCTCACGGATTACTGGGGTTCCCTGGACCCCACGTTGAGAACCACTGAAGGGAACCCTATAGGGGGATTCATAACAGTAACACTGGAATCAATATGAATACAGGATTTCCATGCAAAGCATGAAGGTGTATTGAGTCAGAGACCGCCTTGTGTTGGTTCTCTCATGCACATTCAGCGTGTGCATGTCGCGCACACACACACACACACACACACACACAACTTGAGCATACAGACATTTCTGTCAGCGGTTTATCTAAAGAGGCAGCTGTTATCCGAACACCACAGGCGGTGCGTTTTCGCTTTTGTGGTCGTTCAATGCCACACCGTTTCTTTCATGTTCGACACCTTTGCCACAGCATTTTATGAAGAACTTTTGACTTTCTCACTTTCAACATCCTCGTTTCAACAAAACTTGCCACAACTAAATAAAAAAATCACACCAGTGTGAACCGAGTGGTGCAACTCCCGTCTATTGGTTCTCTGTATCATTCCAATTTGTATCGTCCAATTTCTTCTCTGTATCGTTCCAATTTCTTCTCTGTATCTCTGGTGCCCCCTACTGGTATAAATATGTAACATACTCGTGCTCACTTATACATACATGCAGGTACACACACACACACACAGGTACACGGATGTCCAATTTCTTCTCTGTATCTCTGGTGCCCCCTACTGGTATAAATATGTAACATACTCGTGCTCACTTATACATACATACATACATACATACATACAGGTACACATACAGGTACAAACACACAGGTACACGGACGTTGCTGGATGTAGGAGTGGTTGCACCACTCAAAAGTTCTGAGTGCATCGCTCATATACAGAAAGCTAAAGCTGATGAAATCATCCCTGCAGATTTTGTTTAACATTCATATCGCTGTCATTTTATTTATTTAAACAAGAAATAACACTTTGGCCAATTACAGAATGACTACAGGGAAGTCTGTTGAGCTCATGGGAAGAAGACTACAAGAAGCAAAAAAACAGAGGAGAAGAGGAAGAAATTATATAAAGCAGTGATTCTCAAACCTTTGAGTTTGCTATGCAAATATCGCCCTTCCTATACACTTGCTCTGGAAGAACAGGGAGTGGGGCTGTGGGGCTGGGCCACCATGCTCACAGCCTCACACGATGCATGGTCTATTTGGCTTTACGTCCTTTTCAAGCAGTGGGGCACCGTATGAATGTGTTACCCAGCATCTTTTTACTTTTCCTGATTATTTTCATGTATTTTACTTTGTGCAGCACTTTGGAAACCTTGTGTTTTATGAAATGTTATATAAATAAATTGGATTGATTTGGTCAATTGTGGCCAGGTGAGATAACACTAACTTATATTACCATCTTACACTATTCAATTGATTATTGTTTTCGCTAGTACTAAATGGAATATCCCCCCCCCCCCCTTCCGTGTCTTGAAAAGGTCAAACAAAACAAAAACAGCCTGGTAGTGGCTAAATGCAGCAAGAAAGAAATCATTAATAAGTTCATCTATATCCAGACAAATGCAGAACGCGATGGCAAAACAGCCAATGTTCCATCAAATACAATTCAGTCAGCTAGACTGGAAAGCATAGACAATGCAGACCCTGAAGCATTGCTCGGTGGAACATTTGATTTGTAAGGCAATGTCAACAAAAATGTGCGCGTGTTTCCTTTGACTTTTAATGAATTCTTTGAAATGGGACCGTTCCCTCAGCAAAGTAATCTTGCCAGTGGCCCAGTGTCTTGATTAGTTTATTTCGCTTGATTGCTGTAGAGTGAATTTCATTTCCTTGGACGCATTGGATATTGTCGTTAAGAAATCTAAAACATTGGTCTGCCACAAGTTTATCGACAATTATAGTGAACACATCGCGCCAAACCTTTCTTTTTCCAGATATATTTGGTTAATCATCTGGCCCCAGCAGGTGCCACACACTCCGTTTGACTCCTTCCTTCCCACATGCACACACGGGGATAAGACAGTGGCATTTTGCAGTCCAGAAACAATAAAACCAATTGTAAATTAGCTCGCGGCCCACTGGGAGGGCCTCCAGGAGTCTGAGGCCCCTGGGCTGCAGCCCCGTGAGGCGTCGGGCCGTGTCTTAATCCGGGCCTGGAGACACATGCAGTATTTCAGCACCTTTATAATTGGACAGCTCCAGTACGGGTGGCAACAGGACCCGAGGACACTGAGGCAACAACTTGACAATATTTCAACCGACTCAAGCCACATTATGTTAACAAATGAATACATTAAATTAACAAGTCCTCTTTAGTTGTTAAAAACGAAACAAAAAAATCGTGATCGGCTAAAATCGCCTACTGAAAATGTACACATAATTTAATATTAACGGTAATATTGTACTGTCTGGCACATTTCCAAGATGCGCCGATGGCGGTGAAATCAGAGCCATTTAATATGTCTCGAAAGACTGCTTACTGCGAGTCCATGTGGTTCACTTGGTGAAGCAAAGCCTAAAGTCAGATGTCCCAGTCCACAAAATTATTGGACTGTTATGTTGTACAAACAGCATGCAAGAAGCTGAATTGTTCATCTCTGTAACTATGCACGACATACAGACCAGAGAGACGCCGTAGTCATTAGATCGTGATAGCATGGTTGCGAATGCAATGAGCACTAACTATGAGACCCTGCAGATCAGGTTCTGTATGTCTGTGTGTGTGTCTGTCCCGCTGTGACACCACCTGCCCGCCACCAGAGGGAGCAGCTGTAGCACACACACACACACACACACACACACACACACACACACACACACACACACACACACACACAAGCTGCGTTCGCTTCCCGCGTTTGCGCGTCTTACTTGTCATAGGTTAAACACATGATGCATGATAAGCGAACAGAACATTTATGTAATATTTTTTAAACTGTGATTGAGGGTGAGAGGGGACCAAAACATTGGTTTCGAAACGCTTCTAAAAAATGCCTAAGCTGCCCCTGCTGGGTTGCAGCTGGCACAGAAATCTATCCTCTTAGCTAACATCAACCCCTTGGCCATATTATCTAACCACTTTCAACCTGGAATGCTTATTTTGGGCATGTCATATAGGTGATGCTCAAATCTAAAAACAAAACAAAAAAGGTAAAATAGGCGATCTACGAGCTTGTAGGTCAGCAATTTTTGCAATACAAAGTTTATAAGGCTTAAGTCAATGAAAACGACCCTGTGAAAATGCTGGCATCTACTCTGCGGTTGTTGGAAACCCGGGCAGCGGGACCCGTAGTCTTCATCATCATTTTTCTTCTTCTTCGGTCGTATGTCCTTAGACCTTAGAAGTGTCCATGTCTCGGAACCATAGAGTAGAATCGGCTCAACGGTCGCCCTAAATATACTTACTATATACTTTTAATATCTTACTAAGCTGGGATGACCAGATCTTATGCATGTCATTGCAGGCTGACCAGGCCATACCCTTCCTAGTTTGAAAGTCCTTTTGGGAAGAAGATATATATGAACCCAAATACTTGTAGTAAACTTGTTGTAAACCCGTAGTCTTAGACCATTATGCTAGCGAGTTGGCTGCATGAGTTGGTTTGGAATTTGTATTTGAGGCTGAGAATGTGCTCCGCCCCACAGGTGCATAATACTTCTTACTAGGAGTAGGGAGGTAGGAGGGGGGCAATCAGAGGCAGCTGTGGCGTTACCATGGTTAGAGACGGACGTAGTCTAGAATTAAGCATGAGAGAAGGGAAACGTCGAAGGCCGACCGACCGTTCGATAGCAGTGGACTAGACGTCAAACCACAGGCTAATTTTAGAACCATAATAGCCATAGTAGCCATCTAGTCTGTCTGTGTCGGCAGACGGCTATGAACTTTTAAATAGTGAAAATAGCAAAGCTTGCAGCACCTTGTGATACTGTAGCCCATATTGTAGCTTGTAGCTAATTCTTCATAAATACTGTGTGTCAAACAGGAAGTAGTGCCCCTAAGAGACCCGTGCTCTTAGGGGCACTACTTCCTGTTTGACACACTGCATTTCATGATCAAGTGAAGCCCTTCCAACTATGCGCCAAATCAATGAGCCCGTTATCTTCTATGATAAAGTGACACCCCCACACATACGCAGACTCAGAGCATGTAAAAATGTCCCTAAAGCATCATTCTCCCTACCCACGTTGGTAACGGAGATAGCTCATTAAGTAGGAGTGGGTGGATTATATGGTGTGTGTGTGTTGGTGTGCTTTCAAGATTCCAGGCTTTATTTTGTCAAGAAAAAAGGGGGAGTAACTTTGATTTAGAGCAAGGAAGCAAATACCAGCTCAAAATGTAAAGATGAAAACAAACACTCCCTGGTGGCATGGAGCTGCTCAGCCGTTATTTGCATGCCCAGTAATTGCGAAAAGTACAACCATAGTTTCTTAAAAGCTGTCTTTTCAGACAGGGAGCATGTGATGCAGAAGTTGTCACCTGGATCAATGGCAGGACTGCTCCAGGTCTGCTCATGAGAGGCGCGACTCGCGCTGCGAGATAGTCGGTGCCGGCTGATACATCCATTTGGGACGTTTCCAAATTTGAAATAAAAAGACTGTTGCTTTATCGCGGCCTGTATTTGCGTTCTGTGTGTGTTTGAGCAGTTTAAGCATAATAAGACTCGAGAATTTGGCTCAGAGTTACAGACCTGCAACTCCTTAACCCAGGGATATTCAATTGGCGGCCCGCGGGCCACATGCGGCCCGCGGAGCGCCCCCTTGTGGCCCCTGGAAGAATTTTGAAAAAAAAAAAAGTTTTTTTGAGAATAATAAGAGGGATAATAAAAGTTACAGGTATGGTGTGTGCGATATTAATTGTTTGATTACCATAATGACGGTAATCATTAAAGGACCACTTTTCAACCTATCTTCATATAATAGGTCCTCACTAATAATCATGATAAAATGACACGTTTTTTTCTACTCGGTCTGTGTCACATAGGAGGGCTGTGGGCAGTTCAGAAACCCACCCAACAGTGACATCAATGGAGAATCCAAGCTAATAGAAACTGCAGGCTTTCTAGTCCTGAAAAGTTGCAATGCGAAAATGGAAGCCATCATTCTCACAATAATAAACCCTGTTAGGGTCCATTTGGTTCCATTTGTACACAGTTACAGTTACAGACCCATAAGGGTCCATTTGGTTCCAAACCATCATTTCCCTGGGGACCCCCTGGAACTGCCTCCAGGACCCTGGGGGTCCCCGGACCCCGAACCCCACTTTGGGAATCACTGCTCTATGTAATCTGATCTTTATAGTCTGATAAACTATTCTCACGTAAATAAATCTTGTTTAAAAAACAATCTGCCTAACGATGATGTCACTGGTGGTCGTGGACGGGTTTCTGAACTGCCCACAGCAGAGTGAGTGTGTGTCTGTTTGTGTGTGTGTGTGTGTGTGTGTGTGTGTCCGTCCAGTCGTTAATGTCAAAGCAATGCTGTTTATGCACTGTCAAATAGGTCTAGGCCTACATCTATTCTAAGGTGGCATATACCTGTATAGACATATTATCCTGCTCATTACTGTGCGGAAATATACATAAATCTTCGTGTTTGAGCACAAAAAGCATTTTGAGAACCCACAAATTTCCGCGCTTCGCGCGCACACTGTGCGGCCCCCCACACACAATAATTCTACAGTTGTGGCCCCCGGCCTAATCTAATTGAATACCCCTGCCTTAACCCATTAAAACCGGGAAAGCTCCCAGTTACCTGTTCTTCCTGGAGTGCCTCAGAGTCCTCCAGGGTCTCTGAGGTGGACGTGTCTTCCTGCGTGTGTGTGGAGGACTCCTCACTGCCGTCCGCTCCACTGGTCTCGCTGGCCTGTCTGGACGAGCTGGTCTCCGCCTGCATTAGCACACAGAACAACATGGCTGCTTGCCCCATGTCAACGTATATCATTATCTACAGCAATTCCCTCATACGCCCAAGGTACTCCCACAGATATGTGTCTTACATCCAATTAAAGCAATTCTCAGACAGTAACTGGATGGCGTAGGGATAGGACGTGGCTGGTCACAAGGCTCACCTCTAAAATCACACATGCCCCCCTGCGGGACTACGATCACATTTCTTCAGACCTGTGTGATCCGAGACTATTCCTTCCCAGCTTTCCAACGGTCGATAAGAACACAAAGTGGAGTGCAAATTAAGTTTATTAAAAAAATATTTCACACTCCAAGTCAGTGAACAAATGTTTAGCTTTAAAGTAAGTGACTCCTTCTGGGGATTGTTCAGATGTGAATCAGTGGGTGATATTCCTTATTTCCTTTGTTAAAATAAGTGTTAAATGCAGCACCTCCATATCTCACACACATTATATATATATATATATATATATATATATATATAAATAACACGTGGAATCACTCAACATTCTTTTGCAACCCATTCTTTCACCCAGTGTCAATTATCTAATGTAATCCTGGTTGCCATCCAGGGTAGAGCAACGGACTGACCTCATGCTTCCTTCTATGCATGAGGTGCCCAAGGTGCTTATTTTCACCTGACAGGGGGGAGTTTCCCCGGTTGGACGTAGTGCATGGAAGGAACACGTTATTCCAACAAGTTCCTTTCCCCTCCATCAGGTGCCCTGGCTAGCCAGTATAGAGACAAGGATTACTGCATTTTTTTGTGAGGGTACCTACCCTAGGGGACAGGGACGTCCCCGGCGGGAATCTAACCCAGGACCTTCTAGTTGTGAGGCAACAGACTGCACCACCGTGGCAAACTATTGGACTATTTTACAAAAACCTATCACTTACATCCGCTTCAACAAGAGCTGGTTTCGGATTCAGAGATATCAGTGTGTGTTTCTCTATTGTTCAGCACATACTCAACAGGCTTTTCCCAAGTCATTTGTGTATTTATTATTACTGTATAAAAGTAGTATTGTGTGTTGGAGGATGTTTGAACGGAGTGTGAACCTTGAAGTTGATCTGCCGCGCTAGCTCTGTGTCCTTGTGGTCCTCAAGGCTGGGGTCGCTGTTGGGGGAGGGAGCATGGAGCGCTGTGCGCATGGAGCAGCCACATGCCTCGCAGCAGAAGTCCTGGGACCTGGTGGTCAGAATAGTTGGTCATTACAAGGTAGCTAGTAAACAGTACTTACCACTTAAGTCCTACTTTATACTTTTCTTGGAAAACCAACCCAAAACAAAACTATTCACTTCCACATTCACTTCCTTATAAACGGCTTACAGGGCTTAAAGCCAAAAACAATCCCAAGACTGAAAATGTTTTATTTTTTTTGCAAATCTGCACTGATCTCATTAAATGACCCCTATGAGATTCTCAGGACTGAAATCAGTCCCCAGGACTGAGAACTTTAAGCCCTGGGCTTAGCTCTGAAAAGGTCGAGCTGATGACATCACCCGTGACCACATTTTGGACAGCCTGACAAAATAGAACCATTTGCTCCCACTTGTACACTCAGAGTTATGGGGGTCCAAAAGAAAAACTAAAGTTTGAGAACCAATGAACTAGGTTAAAACACTGCAGACTACAAAATGTCTCCACAGTCACACGTATCAAGGCTGAATATAAAATACAACACAATATGCCATCAAAAAACTTGTGTGGTGGTGGCAGCGAAAGTGAGTGGGGGGCGGTGGGGAGGGAGACTGAATGACAGCTCTCACAATCCCCAGGGGCAACAGAGAAAGTAGAAACGGAAATCAAAGTGAGGTGCTATCGTACTCAGCGTCACAGGAGATAAACAAGCAGGCAGGTGGGGACACATTCTGTCTAGCTCATCTCCATGTGCTAATGAAACTCCTACATTCAGTGAACCTCCACCCAGAGTGTACAAATGGAACCAAATGCACCCGTATGGGTCCATATGGTTCCATTTATACCAGGCATGTAACGAATCCGATCAACTCGACTCAACTCGCGATATGATACGTATCACGATATAAGGTTCACAATACGATTTTCACAATATTTTAAACACAAAATAAATTTCCAGACAAATGACCCCCCCATTTATATGCATATGCTATCAACACTACAGCTTTGTAATGCTTTCTGGGTTTGAAGTGGTGTGTTTACACATAGTGCACAGCTGCACATCCATGCATGTCATGGTGGTTTGCCAATCCATGACGGATAGCAGCACTAAGTCGAGGGAGTTTAGAGGAACAGTCAACGAGAGAGACAGTGAGAGGGCACAAGGGAGGGAGAAAAAAAAACCCTTCTGGTACTATTTAATGAACAGCTTTAATTAGAAGAAAGTGGTCAGTGATGTGTGTGTGCCAGGAGGGACTGATAGACAGACATGACAAGGACTTCAGCTGCTAAAGAGAGAAAGACCCCCCCCTACTACCCCCCCACGAGCGTGCACATAGTTCAGTGCCACTGCCCTCTTCTGCTAATAGGACAGCAACATAGTGTTACTCTCCCTCGCTTCTCAGAAGGGTGAAATTAAGAGCAAAATACTTGCTGGAACATGACCCAGCCAGGGAATGTGCGTTTTGGCGATAATTAATTTGTCAAATTGAGAACGCAGAGGGCCTTCTCAATTTCCCCACATAATTGGACACGGTGGAGGGCACGTCTACTGTGAGTCAGGGGTTGAATGCATTACATCAGTGGTTCCCAAACACTGGGTCGGGGCCCATTTTTATGGGTCACGACTCACGAGTAAATATTTTATTACGTCAAAATCTTAAAGGGGGGCGGGGGGAATCATGAATTTACCGTCTGGCCGTCAGGATTAATTAAAGAATGATTACTTTATGCCAGGATATGGGCCCGTTCAACCCTTATTTTGAAGATCCAAAACACCCCGACCAGAACCACCGGATGTGTGAGAGTCCAGTGTTATGCCTTACAATAGATAGCCATCCGAAGCTAATGCAAGTAGCCTTTCGCCTAGATCGGATCAAAACATTTATACAACTGAATTAACGTAATTTATGTAAATTGGCACTTGCCGAGATTAATCAATTAACGTCGGTTACGTTTTTCGGCGGGGATTGTTAATGGAAGAGAGCAAAAATTGCAAAATAGTATGTAATTCCAGATTAATGTAATGGTCACCGATTAAGATCTACACTGATGCCAGTCATGTGGGTGCGGGGGCCGTACTCATGCAGGACGACAATCTAGATAATAGATAAGCCTGTTAGCTTTTATTCCAAGAAATTCAACTCTTACCAGCTAAACTACTCAGTCATTGAAAAAGAGGGATTGGCTTTGATTTTAGCTTTGCAACATTTTGACGTTTATGTAGGTGGTAGTACCCCTGTTGTCATTTATACAGACCATAACCCTTTGACTTTTCTAAACTTTCTGCAGTGTCCAAACCAGAGGTTGATTCGATGGGCACTGTTCCTGCAGTCCTATACCTTGGACATTCGTCATATTAAAGGGACGGAGAACGTGGTGGCTGACGCGCTGTCACAGGCTCCTCATGACTGAGGTCCTAGTCCTACTCATCTTCAGTGGTCCTCCTCTTGGCTCTGTCTTTCGCCCCTAAAAATGCTTCATTGAATTCAATTGCTGGAGTGGAAGCCTGTGACAGGGTGTTGGTGGCCTTTGGAGACCTTTGAAGTAGAGGTTCAGTATGGTAGATAGGATGTTTATGTAAATAGTGGTCCGGTGATCCCCTTGGGACCCCGTCTTTATGGGGGGGGGGGGTGACGGATCCCTGTATATAGTATGGTATATACTACCTATTATATTAGGTGGTCTGGTGTAGCTTTATATATATATATTATATTTATTATTCACTTTGTTTAGTTTATGGTTTCTGTAGTTCATTTGCTTTGCTGTCCTAATTTCTGTTCTCCTTATCTTGCAGTGGATTGGGGAGCAGAGCTGTGATGTCATGACAATCAGTCAAGCGGCGGCACCTGGGCCCGGTGCCGACACCCTGTATAAAAGCCTGTCTCCGCATTCCCTTTTTCAGTTCTGCTGTTTTCAGTTCTCCTTTGCTCCTCTCCCACCATGCACCTTTTCCATCATTTGGGTTAATACACAACACGCACACACATACATCTCACTCATGCATACACGCACTACACTACTGATTTCCACACCGCATCTGTTTGCTCTTGATTTGATTTTGTTTGATTTAATTCCTTATTTTGATTACTTATCAAATTTCATTTGAGTACTGTGTCTCCCCTGTATTTTTGTTGTGTATCTGGCACCCCTAGGCCAGGTATGTAACACCACGTTGACAGGTTTATACACTGGAATAAAAGTAATACATTCATAATTAATACAGATTTCTCCCACACTTATTCCCTTCATAACAATTCCCTGTGTCTCAATGTACACACAAGCCACCCTCCACAAACATGAGAATACAGTTAAATGCCATTTCATTGCCTGGATCTTACTTTTTGGCAAGGGCTCTCCTCTCTTCGGGGGTGTAATCGAGGGATCCTATGGCACCTTCTCCTTTGGTTGGCATGAAGCCAATTATAGCTATCAAGGCTGTTCGAACTGAAAGAGACAAGAAGAGGGGTAAACTAAATGTGGGGAAGGGCCATGTCAAGGAATCAAGTAGTAGACTATCACTCATACAGGTACAAGCAGCGAAATGTTCACAAAGACTGTGCAAATGCAAATACATACATACTACTAATAATAATAATAATTATTATTATTATAATAATAATAACCAGTAAGACACCCTCAGGGCGAGAAGCGACCTCGCCCTTTGCACGCCACCTGGGTGACGGCAGACTGCTGGGCGAGTGCTGGCGCTTTGGCATGGAGTCAGATCAACATATGGAATTAATTCTGTACTGGCCATATGAGTGTACAGGGTTTGACGAGGTCAGATCAACATATGTAATGTAAGAACAGGTCAGCTCCATATATGGTGATCTAAGGGTTTGAGGTCAGATGTTAGAGTTGCTGGCTGGCTCCATATATGCAGATTCTACTGATGATCCAGTCTTCTCCATGTATTGCTATCCAGGGTTTGATGAGGTCAGTGTCTTGATCTTCATATATGGACAGGGAACCTGCCCATGCTTCACATATGGAGCTGGCCTGTTCTGACATCACAACACTCCATATTTGGGCATGCCTGACACAGAACTCCATATATAAAAATAAAGGGACACAGAGAGACAGATACAGAAATCTCCATAAATATGCAAAGAATTGACAGATGGGTGGAACGGGTACTCTGACACGGGCACAACGGGTATTGCATAGCCGGGTGGGGCATGGATCTCCAACTTCGGTGCTCTACAGCTGGGCACCGGTCTAGTAATAATAATAATGGAGTAAGATAAGATTTAAAAAATAAAATAGTAAATACATATATCAATTTCACTTGCATATGTTCATTTGTACAATTTTGAGCAGTTTTTGTTTGCTTTATTTTTTCCTACATTTTTGTCTATGTTCTCATTCAGGGCTCAGACAGCCTCAGGAAGGGGGGGGGGGCGCTCTTTCTGAGCCAGGAGCCCCAGGCTAAGATGAGACAGAGACACCTCAAGCGATTTCTAGTCTGCATCGGCACAAACAGCCAAATGAGAAAGCCAGTGCATCCTGTCAGGTTTGCCAGTGGTGTTACGCAAGAGGGAGTAATGCTCCGTTTTCTGTGCGTAAGCCCGGATTTGCACGAGAGGGTCTGCTGTGAGGACAACACCCCCACCCACCCACACACCCACACACACACCCACTTCTCCAGCTCACAGATTCACTCAGCTGACGGAGTGGAGCACGCTGCACAATATGTTTGGGGTCAGCAGGCTGTTCTGTGTATTGGTCTAGCCAATACAGACTAAATTGATCATCTGGATGGACATTTAATAGTATTCCCTTTAAATGGAATGGTGTGATTTTTAGAGGTTATTTTTATTGCATCATCTGTGATCATTAATCAAATAGTGTCTAATAACGGCGGCCATGCCACATTCTATAATCCCCGGGGGCTGCTTTCTACTGTTAGATTTTGTCGTTTCTCCTCCCGTAATGGAATCAAGGAGAGAAATGAGGACTGGACCAACACGAAAACCAACACAAAGCATATCACTGACGCGATTATTTTCTCTCATAGATAGTTCCATTATTTCTTAGCATTTTCTTGTACTGCAGGGTTTGTTTTATGATCCTGGTATCTCATTTATCAAAAAGTGGAAGCTCCTTGCTTGATAGAAGTGAAACTTTAATTTAGACAGCATTTGCCCCCATGACATGCCCGAAACAAGGACGCCAGGTTGAAAGTGGTTAATGGAAATTTTACTTTTTGCCAGCTTCTTGCTTTTCCTTTATGATTCTACAATGCAGGATGAGTGAAAACGTGTATTTGTATTTGTATTTGACTGACAACTCAATATGGCTTTTATTGTCTTGTTGACATACAGTACATAAGTGCAGTTGAGACAATGTAGCTACAGGGATGGAAATTAGCTCTGAGAATAATGAAAATGTCTTTATTGAGGTTGATAATTAGTTGTATTGCCTGTCTGGGCTTTATCTCACTAGTATGAAGTCCTTTTTATAGTTTAGTTTCATTCAAGTTAATAAAATATTTATGGATTTGTAGTTTATAGGCCTACATGGAATAGCTTTTTTCAATATTAAATAAAACATAATTTTTAATACAAATGTTGTATCTTGATTTCAAAACTTGGGTCGGTTATTGTGACATATGGCGATAGTGGTACATACACATGTATATGTCTGTAGGAACTGATAGGGAATTTAATTATTTTAACCCATTCTGAACGGGCACCCATTTTGGTGTCAGCATCATGTTATGCTTTAGCTATTGAAAAATTTGTGCTTGTAGGTCTGCTATTTGAGCTTGTAGGTCTGCTATTTTTGAAAAAAATCGAAGAACGACTGACATTTTTAGAATCTGATCTCAGGTCAGAATGGGTTCATCAGACCAGTGTGTGTCCGGCGGAAACCTCGTATGAATCTGATCTCAGGTCAGAATGGGTTAATATGTTGTTGTTCAGTCCTGCTTGGTCCCGAGGTTCGGTACCCACCCCTATATAGGTTCAAGGTTCTTTATTATTTGTCTCCCGAGGAAGAAATTTGTCTTAGACAAAGGGCAAGCGTAGCCCTTATGCCCATGTCGCCGCAGAGCAGCACCAATACATCTTTCTTGCAACGAGGCAAGAGAAAGTGGTAGTATAGGGGTTGTCATGTTGTACTATACTGGGATCGGTTGGTTAAACTAGTGGACATTGGTTCTATAGGTGTTGTCTTGTTATACTGTACTGGGATCAGTTTGTTGAATTGAGTGGGTTGAATTTATTTATTTATTTTTTAATCGTTATGGTTCCAAATAAATAGGCAAATTCAATCAAAACATGTTCCATTTCTCGAAGTATGAATTCAACTAAATATGAAAAAAACTAACAATGGTGATTGAAACTGGACTAAGACTGAGACTACGGTAAATAAAAAAATACCTGGCAAAAACAACAATCATGAAAAAGTGTCCACTACTTTGCTACTACTAAAGGTAGTAGCAAATGTAGTCCAGGCGCTTTTCAAGCACCTGGCAAAAAATAATAAGTCTTTGTTTAGTAACATTTCTTAGGAAATACTTACTGCTCCAGGAGGGCTGCCATGTCTCCGGATGGTGGCCAGAGATGCTGAGACAAATCTTCTTACCAACTTCAAATCTTCCGTTTGGCTAAAAGAAAATAAATGGCATGGGGATGGGAGTGAGTGGGTATGCCAGAGTAGGTTTGGTTGGTAACATAACGAGCGGCCGTGTGTGTGTGTGGGGGGGCAGTACAAATATTCTACGAGTAGTGCAACCAAATGGTCAGCGAAAATGCATGTGTCACTCCATTTCTCTCTTGTCGCATTATCTTTTGATCGTATGTCGACTTAGACCTTTCATGAATAAAATGAAAGGTCATTCCAGAGCTTAGGTGCTCGGAAGGCGAAGGCCCGATCACGCTTTGTGACATAGTTCGCAGTACGAGCCCCTTGCCTGCAGACCTCAGGCTGCGAGGAGGGTCGTGAGATGGCAAGAGCTCCGCGATATAGGCATGTACGTGTTGTGTATATAAAGGTGTGTGTGTCTGTGTGTGTGTGTGTGTGTGGGCTACATCTTACTGTGAGGAGAAGGATGCTGGGAGGTTTCATAGGGTACTCCGGGGGCAGGACAATCCTCCCGTGATAAACCCCACCATCGAAGTCGGAGTCGGGGGGCCCGCGGACTGAGAAGTGCCATTCAAAGAGGTTGTCCTGTAGGTGGTAGATAGAGAGAGAGAGAGAGAGAGAGAGGTCACGTTGACCCACTGGCAGGCGACATGCATGCATGCATGTCACAAAGGAGAAAGTGAAGCCGGTGATTTCACACGTGTCGCTCCGAGGGAGATAAGGCTGGATGATGTATGCGTTCTGTCATTTTCACTGCTAGATAATCAGTGAAAATGTTAATGTTCTTAATGGCCCTAAATTGCCGGATTATTATTATTATAAATTGGAGGAATATTAAAATGCCACTGCTTGCTATAGTACATGTGGCGTGTTGAACTATAGGCATTGATCTGGGTTGTGTCAACTTGTGTGTGTGTGCGTGTGCGTGTGCGTGTGTGTGGATAGGAATGATGCTGTACCAACCTCCAGTGGCTGGGCATGGTAATGTTCTGTTGGGTCCCTCAGTTCAGCTGCCTCCTTCATTAGCCTCTTCACCGCTAGCACCAGGAGAGAGAGAGACACACACACACACACAGTCATATAATGCCAGGCATAAGCCGAGAGATCACAGGCCTCGTCTGTCGATTTGCTTTTAGATTTTTCACAAAACTGCGAAAAACAGCAGATCTACAAGATCTTAAATTCCACAAACTCACACTGCCACCCAGATTTGAGTTGCCACAGTAAAAGCCTGAAGACTACAACACATCTTCAAATACAGAATTAATAGTAACCCACTAGACTTCTTGCAAATTAAGAAATGCAGATGTTTAACAATAACTTAACTCTTGAGAGCTTAAAATGAAACCAAAAAGGACGGGTACGGGTCCATTTGGTTTTTTTTTTACACTTTCAAGAGTTAAAGATCTTTCCTAGAAGATAATCTTACACAACCTGTGCCAGATTTATTTCCTATCTGTATGCATGCTTTGATGTAAGTTCAAACCACTCCACTGATCATATTCGAAGGCAGTGGCAGATTGACTTGGAATGTCAGATAGAAGAGAATACTTGGACAACAATTATAAATACACTTACTATTTTGAGTTGCAATAATGATAGAGAAAGACAATTAAAAAATTTACACAGACTCCATTATACACCTCTACTGAGAAGCAAGCTTGGTCTCAGCTCTCCTAACTGTAATAAATGTGACACAGAAGTTGGTACATATGCACATTATTATTTGGGAATGTACAAAGAGGACCACCTGGAACCTCCTCAAGGACCACTGGTGGACCCGGACCACTGGTTGAGTATGTACCGAACCATCTACTCCAGTGGATTTCAAGTTGATGGTTCGGTACATAGCCCAGAATGGACCACATACACAGTGAGTTACAGCACAATCCGAAAATTCGATATTTTCGATACAGTTTGCCTGATGACAAGAAAAATCCAAGCAGTGCTTCAAAAATACACATTTGCTCATGTTTGCACACATAACTATTAATTCTACAGATGTCTGTCACTTCCGTAGCACTGTGCAAGACTGCTGCTCGCTTATGGATCCATCTACAAACACGACCAGCTTTTTTTTGGCCACGTCAAATAAATCGCATATGTGTCTGACTGTGTGTACCACATTTGTGATGATTTGATTGGCTGAGCACAGAATGTGATGATGTACGATGATAAGAGCACCCCTCATTTCACACAAGTGTGATATTTATGTATTACTTGTGATCAATGTTTATACAGTATAGTGTGTGTGTGTGTGTGTGTGTGTGTGTGTGTGTGTGTGTGTGTGTGTGTGTGTGTGTGTGTGTGTGTGTGTGTGTGTGTGTGTGTGTGTGTGTGTGTGTGTCGCGCCGACAAGACGTCACACACCAGGTTCCAGGCTTCCAGGTTTGCCAACGGGTATAACTCCCTCCCCCAGCCTGAGTAGAGTATCAATAATATGATCTATTAAATCACATTACCCACACTCTGTACATAATTTGGTGTTATATAAATATCTTCCAACAGGTAATGACTAGTGTTATATAACTCAAGCCACAGCATTACAAAAGCCTAATGGAATTCCTTACTGGTCAAAAGAGAGGCTATTACATACACAGTAAAATCCTCAATGTTAATTTATCCATTGGCAACTCTAAAAGTGTACAAAGAATATAACAAAATAGACCCATACGACACGTGTCCATTTGGTTTTATGGTCCATTTTATCTGTATGGTGTATATATACGTACAGTTAAGTGATGTCTTTTTGTTAAATTAAGCGTTAAATAGCTCCATATTTTGATAGTACTACTCATTGATATAGAATGTTTGTTCAGTAACAGGAGTCTCCCCATCTCTCCTGCTCTTTAGTAAGCAGAAAATGCAGTTACATGAGATAATATACCTATCAGGATAGAGAATTCAGATACAGAGAGAGCGGAAGACCCCCGTTACTGAACAAACTGCAAATGAGTACTATCACAATATAGGCCTAGTGCCTAAGCCTTTTAACAACAAAAACATTTTTAAACCAAAAAATATTATTGGGGTCCGCCAAATATGGTACATACATATTAATTAACATGAGGTCCCCCTGACATGACAATGTTTCAGAACCACTGGTTTAATTGAGACAGGATTAGGCCATGGTGCTTATGGGGGCAGGGGAGGAGACGCAGACTCAGAAGAATCCACAGTAGAGGTTGTAAATGCCTGATTAATACTTGGTTGCGTGGCGTGACTCGTGTCACGCCAACCAAGTATAAAACTACCTCAGTCACAACTCTCAGGCTCAAGGCGAGAGATGTGACGAGAGGCAGTAAACACGTTTTGGGTTACGTTAAGGTCAATTACTACTCCATGGAGGCAGGCTTTTATTTATTTTTTTGAGGGTGGGGGAGCCGGCGTGTAGATGCAAA
Source organism: Protomyctophum parallelum (assembly GCF_964188405.1). Lineage (NCBI taxonomy): Eukaryota > Metazoa > Chordata > Actinopteri > Myctophiformes > Myctophidae > Protomyctophum > Protomyctophum parallelum. The sequence continues at coordinate 9,589,204 of NC_139717.1, forward strand.
AGGCCCATGGCCATGGGATTAGGCGCCAGAAGAAACATCTGCTACCTTTAACCCCCCATGACCCTGTGCCGGACGGCAACATGTTCAAAGCCCTTTGCATTAATCTGAATACTTAAATATCCTCTCTTCTGTGTGTGGGACGGGGATGGGAGGGTTACACAGTGACAGCAGGTGGCGATTATTATGACGTTAACTTGGTATGGTGAGAGCAGAGTAAAGCACGGTTACTCTAAATACAAAATAACTTTGTCAGTCTGTGGGTGGGTCACTGAACGAGGAAGGATGATGCTGATGAGGATGATTTACAATTTAGGCATTTAGCAGACGCTCTTAATCCAGAGCGATTTACAATAAGCAAGAACAACACATGGTATTATGATGAATGATGATGATGACGATGATGGCGAGTGTGGGATGGAATGCTGATGGGTGGACTGGAGGCGTTATATCAGTGACTTCAGGAACATGACGATGGGGTGATGATGATGATGATGAAAATTGTGTTTTTTTTGTCATCATTTGTTATGATTCGGCCTGGGCTGCCATCTGCTGACTGCTGTGGCAAGAAAGGACACAAGGCAAGCAACAGAGGGATAGTCCTTGATGTAGGACAGGCCAAAGACAAAGCAGTTGATTTCTAGAATTGGCTTCTAGCTACAGAGTAGCACAGCTCGGGTAATCTCTCAAGTAGCTACACTACTGAATCTGTCGGCAGGGGCATTCAGAACGTGTGTACTGTTAAATACAGAACGTGTGTACTGTACATTCAGAACGTGTGCATATTAGTGGAAGGAAGAGCCCCACCAGAAGAGGGCTGAGGGAGGCCGACAACCTGTTATCCACATTCTATTGGGCGGTGCCCCAGAGACAAATTCAAGGAAACAAAGCAGAGGGTGCTGTTATTTAATATTTTTTTGCTAATGGGTTCCCAGATTGCAGCTCAGGTAACTAAGTTCAGTAAGTTGTATGGTAAGATAAGTACTTTGAGCTGACGATAGGTATTGCGCTCAACCTCAGCATTCTCCCAACTTCCCAAGTGACGAGCACATTGAAACATACTGTAGACACCCTCGTTCTCTCACAGCAAGCATATACACACTAAATCCAAGGATTTAGGTTCTGAACACTTATTTGTAACACTATTTAAACGTGTCACAGTGTTAAGATTATAAACAGAACGGTAACACCATTTAAACCCTAAACACGTTTATTTATGTGTTTAGGTATACAATCAAAAGTCAGTCATATTTGTGTTTAGAATTGGAACAATAAACAGTTTGAGGTGTTCTCATGTTCTAGTGTATTTTATGTTCATGAACAAACATGTCATTTCCTTATTACACACTGGTCGTTTGGTTTTAAACGTGTCACATGTTCCAGGGTTTTACAGTGTAGCAGATCAGGTCAGACACATTGTGATCTTGTAGAAATGCCACGGGCAGCAAGACTTGGCCTACAGCTGATTCCTATCAACACTGACTCAAACCATCATCCTGACCTCCAATATGAGGTCACACAGGCTGGCTTGTGTTAACAAAGTGCTTTCCGCATTAAGGCCAAAGGGCTTGAGCCTGTTGGAGTGCAAGGTCAATTACAATTAGGCTCTCCCTCTGTGCAGCCACAGGGCACCAATCAGCACAGAGATGGAATTTGAAACAAAGATTGGGCTGCATTGCGACACATCATGAGCTTGTAGATCTGCTATTCTCACTATTTGTATTTTTTTTAAATATATATATATATATATATTAGGGCCGGGACTAATTGCGATTAATTTAGATGAATTAACTACAGAAAAATGTATCGCGATTAACTACAGATAAATTAATCGCACCTTTTTTTTCATCGCGGAACGTTTCTCACTGGGCGCTTTTCTATAGTACTGAAAACTGGAAATAATAAAAAGTCACCCCATTTTGTGTTGCCTAGAACTGGAGGTCTGACAAAAAACAGTAACAATATGAAGTACAGCTTTGTGATGTCACTGAGATGTACTTGTTACTGTTATTATTATTTCCACAACAGGTATATTAATGACAGTAAAATGTTGAAAATGAGTGGTATCCTGTAGTCACTATTCATTGATTCACTGGGATACCAAAAAACATTAGAAAAAAAGGTTTCTCGCTGTTCTCGGGTTGAATATTGATATGCGATTAAAATGCGATTAATCTAGATTAATTAATCGCAAAGCCTCTGATTAATTAGATTTTTTTTTAATCGAGTCCCAGCTCTAATATATATATATATATATATATTTTTTTTTCTTTTTTTAAGAAATGTAGAAATGTAGGTAATTTGTCCAACACAGGTACACCAGGGCATACTTTTGTTTTTTTTTACTTAAAATGTTAAACTGTGATATTATCACAAATAAATATCACACATCAGAAGTCTACATTTCCCAGAAGGAAATGCCGTGCACACACACGGGTGATATTTTTGTGATTATTTGCCTCTTTTGGCCTATTCGCAGCCACCTACTAAAAATCATACTGTGGGGGCTGGTCATGATTGTGAATATAGGGGAAATCCAACCCTGGCAATAACAACAATTGCAAAGAAATATTTAAGAATAGCAACAATATTAAAGCAAAATAGCAACGGATGTGCATTAGTCATAGCACACAGATGTAGCTTGAAGGTCCTGTGTGAATGGTTTCCATTCCTAAATGGTATCGATAATGTGGAAATGTACACTCGGTGGTAGTAGTAGTGTGTAAATAATCAAAATACGATATTTCGATTTATTTTATTTTTTAAACATGGTTGTGCTGCCATGGTGTTGAGGTACAAAAGCCTTGAGACAAACTAGGGGAGGACTCACTTCATGTAGGAGAACGGAAACGAGTGGAGAAGTAGAATAATTAGTCGCAAATTGGTGGTCAAATGAGAGTATGTGCTCAGTTGACTTTCCCAGATCAAAAGGGGAAATGGTAAAAAAAAAAGAAAGGCAACAGTGAATCCTATGATGACAAAACCGTTACAGAGCCAAGGCGTCTGAAGGCAAATCCCTATTCAAACTTTGTTTTTGCCTTCTTCTTAAATGCAGCCAATTTGGATGAATATAAACCTGCCAGGCCATCTTCTCTGAGGAGAGCAGATGGGGTTTGTGGTAAAATCTATCAGAAATTCAGAATAATTCATCTTCACAGAATACCAGTTGGCCCAGTTAATTGCAGTGCAGCATAATTATTAGTACGTGAAAATATTCATTACCGGTTGTTTTAGTTAGTTATTAAGTAAATTCGGCTCCCGCCTCAAATGATGAGCCGTACTTCCAATCCAAAAAGTGCCAGAGTACATGTTTACAGTAACACCGTTTTGAAAATGTAGGGTCATTGAAAGTGAGCACAAACTGTTTTATTCACACACACACACACACACACACACACACACACACACACACACACACACACACACACACACACACACACACACACACACACACACACACACACACACACACACACACGATTAGTTCTAAAACTTCATCAACAACTAAAAAGTAAAAATTATTCGAAAATCGAAATGTATTACTCGAAATTCCAGACTCAAACATACAGTACATGACTCGGTCTCAAATGTAACATGATGTGTTGTGAACGTGTTTGTAATAATGTACGTCTTGTAAACACTTGACTTGACCACACACAGCTATGGCATCAGAGCCAATGCATGGGCTTGTGGCCTGGTGCTGCTGGAGGTGACAGCCGGGCTGATGTGTGGCGTAAGCCATCCTGACAGCCTCTGTGGGTTAGCCCTCCCCGTCTCCCTCCAAACTGGGCCAATGACTTCGCAGCAGGCCTGCCTTCACACTAGCCCACAGAGGCCAGGGCTTTATACCTCCCCCAAGCTACAGCACAGGAAGCCTCATATGTCCTAAACTGTTCACTTGTTAGGATTCAAATTTAGAAAAATAGCAACACATAGCAGATCTAAAAGCTTGTAGATCTGCTATGTTTGGATAGGTTTGGATATAGTGCGACGCTGTAGTAGCATGGTCAATTGGGGCATTCATTTATGAGAAATCATAAAAAGTTAAAATGTGGAGATAAGAGTGAGTCAGCCCTAGCCTGGTTAATAAACCAGACTAATATCGCACGGACCGCGGGATATTAGTCTGGGGAGGCTCAGCTTGGATTTCATTTCCAGGGGGGCGGGTTGAAACATTTTCTCTTTGACGCAATTGGGGTGGGTTCAAACATTTTCTCTTTGACGCAATTGGTCAGAGCTATTGTCAGTCAAAGGTCTCAAGCATTGAAAGTCACTGTACCAAAGCCCGCCCATATTGCATACCGTGTCCCGATTGGCCGCCCCATTTCTCTGGTGTAGGAAATGGGCGTACAATTGAGCCTCTCCAGACCGTAATCCGCCGGCAGGCAAATTCTTTTTTGCCAACGGCTGATTCGGTCTGGTTTATTAACCAGGCTAAGTCAGCCCTACAGCGATGACAAGCAAATTACTGTGGAAGTAAATGAGGCATTTACTAGCTAGCTAACCATTTGGAACTGTGAACAGACAAACTCTGTTGAGCGTGAAGTAGAAAATAGGCTTTGGCTTCTGTCATCATCATCCTACCACAAGAATATCTATCCACTATACAAGTGGTGGTCCGGGGACCCCCAGGGGGGGATGGAGTTCCAGGGGGTCCCCAGCTAAATGATAGTTTAGAACCAAATGGACCCTTATGGGTCTGTAACTCTGAGTGTTTACAAATGGAACCTGTTAGGGTCCATTTGGTTTGTACACTCTCAGAGTAAAATTAACATTGATTTCACAATATAAAATTGGGGGGGGGGGGGGGGGGTCTCAGAGATAGAAATGCCATTAAATGGGGGTCCGTACTCCATAGACTAATTTGTGTCAATTTGGGGGTCCTTGATATGAAAAGGTTTGGGAACCACTGCAATATACCTCTGACTCATATAGCCATATATACTGTACATACATTATTGTACGATGAATAGCAAACATAATCGATCTAAAAGCTCACAAAGCATTGTGATGCAGCAAAAGTTGAGCATTGTGAACTTCTTGCCTATAATTACATTTACATTCCCAAAATAAGGTTAATGTGGTTAAAAAAAAATCTGTCTTTCTTCTGAACACTGAGGCTGTAAAGTCAGTTTGACTGCAAAAAGTCTTATATTTTGCATAAAGACTGTTACATAATCAAAATAAATCTTCAGCAAGACACAGAGAGAGATAGAGAGAGAACACCCCTGGATCCTGCAGGAGTCTCCTGCATTTCGACCATGTACATTCTCTTGGATTTCTCCTGTATTTGGTATCAAAGTGTGTGCGTGCGTGCGTGCGTGCGTGCGTGCGTGGCGTGAGTGAGAATGGAGGTGATGTTAAGACTCAGTGAGATGGGGGGACCAACAAAGGAGGAGAGATAAAGAAGAACAGAGACACAGCAGGGGAGAAAACACTCATAGCATGAAAAGGTCTTATTTATTTAGTTTCCAAACTCCCTGCATCCCAGCTAGCCGCAATTTGACACAATTCATAACCTTCAGTTTCAAGTGAGTGTTGAAAGAATATCAGAGTTAGACAGACATACCAGGCTGAGGAAAATCCTTTGGGGATGTCTACTTTCCCCCTCATTCATTCCAGACACTAGAGGGATTTGGAAGGGAAGGGAAGGGGGAGCTCTGGCTTTGAACAGCACCAGCGGTGGCTCAGACTCACGCCTGCCAGACCAGACTATTAAACCCTTCAGGTCATGGGCCCGGATACCTTGGGCCGGGGCTGCAGCTATCAACAGGGGAAGGGAGATGGCAAAGGTTGTGGGCAATCCATCAGTCCACCACTTCTATTTGGCAGGTGACAGACTGATTTCTCTCAAGTTCTGATTCCAGTGGCAAGAAGAGCATGGATGTGAATGCGAATATTCGGTGGATGTTTTTAGAAGCACCTTATAGTGCAGACACGCACCAGTCTGGATACTTTTAGAAGCACCTTATAGTGCAGACACGCACCAGTCTGGATCAGTTGACGGATATCAAGTTGACATTTTCCACTGTAGAGCAGGTGATCTGGCGGCGCAGTGCACGATGAATACAGCAAGGCCGTATAGTCGTATACTAATAGAGAAACTGGCCGGATACTAGTGTACTGTAACTCAGATCACACTATCAAACTAGTACTGACCAAATATGAATCAAAATGATCATGTTACTGCATTGCGGCACTGGATCAGGGGTAGAGTGCCGTGGCCGGTAGAACGGCCGGATGGGGTCCGCAAGGTTCCCAGTTCGATCCTGGGGCTCCCCCAGAGTTAGTGACGAAGTGTCCTTGAGCAAGACACTGAACCCCTAATTGCTCCTGAGGTGAAAGTTGGTGCCTTGCATGGTGTGTGGTCTATGTAAAGCGCTTTGGATATAAATGCACCATTTACCGTTTATTTGCCTTTAAGACTCAAATGTCTTCAGAAACACTGTTGCTTAGCTTGGCTGTAAAATGTGATTGTTTGTGACGTGGTTGCCATGTTGAATACTTCCCAGAGCAAATGCCTCCTCCTAGCTGTACTAGTACAAAACTGCCTACAGCACCTCCCAGTGGCCAGAGCGTTTAGTGGATGTCAACTTCAGAGTGTCACAGATCCAGTGTGTCACTATTACAGTGCCAAATGGAGCAGGAGGGAAATTAACTAAGCTCTCTAGGCTACCTCTGGCACTGTCGATACCATACCCTACCTGTTGATCCATATACGGTAAAACATCTCCCAGGGAATCTACTAACTACATCAGCCACGGGACAATCATCCTAGTTAATAGGCAGGAAAAGAGCACTTTGATGCAATCAGACTAGTACATAGGCCTAGATGAAGTAGATAGGTGTTTCTGATTGTTTAGGCCCTAAACAATCAGAAACACCTATCTACTTCATCTAGAAAATCACAAAACAATACATTCACTTCCTATAGCATGATGTATGGTATTTTCTTATGTGATTCGATGTTGTTTTATTTCTTTGTAGCTCACAGACCAAAAAGAAGTTTTGTTAAAAGCTCTGTGTAAACAAATAGTCTATGTTTAAATTAACTCGGCTTTGCGCTCAGATTTCTTATTTGCATCAGGCTTTCCATTTCTCAGCATGATGTCCCTACAACGTTGCCATCACTGTGCATGGTTGGATACAGTTTAGGCATTCAGCAGACACTTTTACAATTTGGAATTGCAAATGTATTGTGACAAGACGCTCCATGCCTGTCCCTCCTGTAGAGTGACTGAGTTTCACATCCCGAGCCCGTTTTTGGCTCTTACTTATCCGTTCTTCCAAGTAATAGCAAACAATCACAAACATACCTATCTCCAAGGCCCTGTAACATATGGCAATGAGATTATAATGCTTTACCCAAAACATTATTTTGCATAACCCAACAATTGTAGTATGGGGTTAGTCTGAGTGCTTTTAAACCACTTAAGCCCTATACAGTATATACTTCATTGTACAATAAATAGTGAAAATAGCAAATCTGTGAACTTGTAGATTGGCTATTTACAATTTAAAATAACATTGAAAATGTTTGAAAGCATTTTAAAGTTTTAGCCTATGACAAATGCCCAAAATAGGAACACCAAGGCTAATGTGGTTAACCTCTGCTGCTGCTGCTTTCAGCCCATGCAGCTGGAAATAATAGGGTAAAAAGAGAGCTAATCCCACTCTAGACTAATCCCACTAATAGATATACAGTATATATGGAAAAAAGTTAACTGAAGTATAAGTATCCTGAGTACAGAAGAGGGATAACAGAGGCTGACTGCCTGGTTAGTACCTCTGAGTACGAGAGTAAACATACAGTGTATGCCAAATGGCATTTAGATTTTTGTATGACTAATCTGGAAGAAAAAACAGTATGATCATCTGATGAACAACATTAAAGGTAGGGCTAATGATATTTTTGGTTTTAAAACAAAAAAAGTGTTAATGTTAAATCACTAAATTATTCTGATAGTAATCATTGTGGGGACGGCGGTGGCTCAGGGCTATAGTGGCCGGATGGTAACCGTAAGGTTGCCAGTCAAACCCGGGCTCCCCCAGAGTTAGTGTTGAAGTGTCCATGAGCAAGACACTGAACCCCATATTGCTTGATGTGCTGGTTGGTGCCTTGCATGGTTTCCGCCGCCATCTGTGTATGAATGTGTGCGTGAATGGGTGAATGTAATGCACAATCCATGGCCCATAGCACTTACCCTACCCCCTTAGATAGCATTTGACACAGACTTATAGCATGTTATGTAGACAGCACTATAATTGCATTGTATATAGTCATAGCACGCCATAGTACATATGTATAGCATAGTAGTAAATATGTATAGTTTATATGTATAGTGTATGTATAGTTTCATTATATAGATATTCCACTGTTACTTTCTTAGCTTACCATGTTTCATGATAAATGCTTTTATGTGATGTATTGCCATGCTTTTTGTTCTTGCTTAATGTAAATCGCTCTGGATTAAGAGCGTCTGCCAAATGCCTAAATTGTAAATTGTAAATTGTATCCATGTAACAAGGGTCTCCCTGTATCTTCGTCTCTTAAATAAACAGAAAATACATTTTCAGGTACGTGACAACATTTCAGCCAATCAGGGGAAAGTAGCCATTTATCAGCTTAATTTTTATAGTGTTCCAGTTCCAATTTTGTCTGCTCATTTATTTGTGTCATCTCACTTACAATTCCACTTGTTTAATCTGTATCCTGAGTCTGACTGAGTTCTCTATCCTGATTGGATAAAATGTATGTCCTGATTTTTTTCTTTTTAATACAAAGCTGAGAGCCATGGACACTCATGTTACTGAACAAACTCCACTATAGCAATGAGTACTATCACAATAGAGCCTTTTAACACTTATTTTAACCAAAGAAAATCACTTACCCTACCTTTATTAATAACTTTGTAACTGTTCTTGCACACATTCCGTGTTCACAGTCATTGTGATCAGAGCACATTACAACTAAAATCACCTAATCATCATTACTAGATCAGTGATCAATTATTTCCAAATGGAGCTATTGAAGTTTAGAAATGCATGTTTGTTTTGTAAGCGCCATTGACAATGAAGGGAAAGTTTACGTCATCTTGTCCTTAACACAAACATTAAATGCCATTAACAATAAAGAGAATTTAATGTTTGTTTTCTAATAATAATCAAAATCTACAAGTAAGTAACTTGTAACTAAAGTTCCAAATTAAAATAGAGGGATGCGCATGCATAAAGTGAATGGCAAATCGAGTGGCAAATTGAGTGGAAAAGTGAGTTTAACATTGTTTAACGTCGTTTAATGCAATCAAATAGGACTTTTCTGTATGGGCTGAAAGGCCAGAAAGTAGTTTTTTGCCATTCAGTAGGTGTTCCTGCATAACTTCCAGGTATGATGATAATGTCACGCTCTCTATTGTAGTGGAGTAAAAGCATAATATTTGCCTCTGAGATGTAGTGGAGTAGAAGTAAAAGTATTGAAACTTGGAAATACTCCAGTAAAGTAAAGACAAGACAGGTAGGTAACGCTTGTTCTGAACTTCTGACACAGCAGCACTGAGCACACGTCTTAGTTCAACAGAGCTGTGCAGGAACATACATATTAGTACTGGTTTGACCACTTTGACACTAGTAGAATTCTCAATTGAAAACTGAAGATACCCGTTCCAAGTGAGTGAGTCTAAACTGATTTTGAGTGCCAGTCTGGCAGATGGAGTAGTTTTGCACCTGCTTGCATATACACACATGTGTGAGTATGTGTAAGCTGTTAAGTGGAAAGCAAACATTAAGTTTTCCACTGCTTCAAATGGTCTCTCTTATCTTGTTTTGGCTTTTGCAGTTTCAGTTCCATCCGAGTCCTGACCTTGACAGTCAGCCAGCCTATCTATCTCACGCCCCAAATGTTTATTCCCCAGACTCCCACAGGTTGCTATGCCAAGTGGCAACATAAGAAAGACATTTTGGCAAGTGGCCTAATTAATAATGAATAACAATTAATACAACTCTAACAGATTACTTATGTGGTCATATTAAGATTTAAAAAACTATGAATACTCAAAAATGAATCTCTATCTTGCAGACAATACACAAATGGCAAATAGCCTAGCCCTACTAAGGCCTCTTTTAGACGGCGACCATCTCCATATAACACGTCAAAGTCCCGTTGCGTTCTCATTTTTTCTTACCCTTTACACGAGAACGCACACGTTATGATATGATGTGCTATTATGCTATACTGTCGCTAGGTGGCGATAACGGGCTGCCAAATAGACAGGTCACCCACGTACAAGAAGAAGAAACCTTCACGCAAGCCTGCGCAACACGGCTCTGGGCGTGCCACGGGATGGTATATATTTTAAAATACATTAGGCTACATAAACGCTGCTGCCGCGGCTGCCGTCTATCACAAGGCTTTTTATTGTCTCCACCAGGCCGAAGGCATGTGGGGAGAGTATGTTTTGCACTCCGTCCGTCCGTTTGTGTGTCCGTCCGTGTGTCCGTGAACAGCTAATCTCGGCCACCGTTAACCCGGTCGATGGCAAATTTTGCACACACACTCCCTGGATGCCAACGATGAATCTCTGCCCCAAATTTTCCAGAACGGCCTGTTATAGCGCCACCAGGAGGCCGCTTTGTGCAAAACAAGTTTTTGCACAGTACACCTACAGATTTTGTCCAAACATCACGCAAATTGGTACACACACTCCCTGGATGCCAACGATGAACCTCTGCCCCAATCTTTCCAGAACGGCCTGTTATAGCGCCACCAGGAGGCCGCTTTGTGCAAAACAAGTTTTTGCACAGTACACCTACAGATTTTGTCCAAACATCACGCAAATTGGTACACAGTCTCTCTAGAGCCATTCAACCAAACCGGTCTTTCAGATTTCTCAGACTCCATCCTGATTGGTTAAGATTGGCTTCCAAAGTTCACAGGAGTGCTCAGTTTCAAACAAAATGCTGCAAATCATGAACACATCGCGTGATTTCCGTGAAATTGTGCACCCACATTCCCACTAGGCCCAGGACAAAATGCCACATGAACAATTTCAACTCAGCCTCAAGGTGGCGCTATAACTGGCCCAAAAGTGTTTTTACCTCTAACTGCACGGATCTGTGGATAACCTGGTGGAGACCTGTGCCCAGAAGGGCACTTTTTCTAGTTTACATCATGGTTTTACATTCAACATCGCTGATGAGCAGCACTTTGTAGGCGAGGAGGGAGGCTTGTTCAGGAACTCCATTATATCATAATGATATGGCTCTGCATCAATGTAATAAACATATGCGCTGTGAGCCAACATGAGCCATGATGTCATAAGTTTTGCGGATTCACCGTTTTGCCTGTTTATATGGAGACCATAGGAAACGGTGTTCTGAATGATTTCCACTCTGGGAGGTGGTTTCACTTCGTTGCGTTTTCACCTCCTGAGAACACGGTTCTCATCTAAATGACAGCAGCAAACGATACTTTATTTTGACGTTTTATATGAACACCATCCTCGTGTAAATAGCACCTAAGTCAGCAACAGCTGAACAGCATCTATTGAACTGAGACTGAGAAGGTTTGAAATGTATCACATTGGATACTAGTTCCTAATATATGTAAACGACATGACATCAGCTTGTGACTGCAACTTGTTCCTGTTCGCAGATAACTCAGCACTGCTGGTCTCGGACAGGAACAAACTGCAGGTTGAAAAGGCCCTCAGCTCTGAACTCGGTAGAATCTGCACCTGGCTCGCTGATAACAAACTATCTTTACACCTGGGAAAAACTGAATGTATTCTCTTTGGATCAAATAGTAATCTCAGCAAGGCAGATGGCTTCTTGGTTAGAGTGGGTGACAATTTCATCACACGAAAAGATGAAATTACCTACCTAGGTTCTATCCTGGAGGCTAATCTTTCCGGTGATAAAATGGCCACCAACGTAATCAAAAAAGTCAACCAAAGAACAAGATTCCTTTACAAGATCTCCTCACTGGTCAACAAAAACACCCTGAAGACCCTAACAGGACCCCTCGTACAAGGTTTCTTTGACTATGCATGCACCTCTTCGTACCACAGCACCTCAAAGGCTCTTAAAACAAGGCTCCAGACTTCCCAAAACAAACTGGTCAGGCTCCTACTTGGCCTCACCCCCCTCACGCCTGCCCACTTTGACAGGCTGGAATGGCTCAGGGTCAATGACAGAGTACAGCATCTTGCAATGGGTCTGGTGCACAAGATTCGATACCACCACCAAGATACCCATATACCTGTCTAAATACTTCCTTAATGTTAACGAAGTCCACACCCACAACACCAGAGGGAGTGCAACAAACGATGTGCAACCCAGATTCAGCACAAACAAGGGACTACATTTTTTTCCCTCCTATGCCACCAAAATGTGGAACGCCCTACCAACAGTCATTAAGACATGCGAATCCCTTGACTCCTTCAAAACCACTCTCAAAGGACACCAATGGCTGGCTGCAAATCGAAACTGCAGCCCCTTAAAATCTGAATCCCCTCCCACCACCACTTTCCCCCTCACTGTTTCTTTTCCATGTTTTACTTCCTTTATGATGAATTCCTGTTCTGTTCTTTGGATATTTTATTATTATTATTATTATTATTTTATTTGGATGTTTTGATGAATTGAACAAGGTGGACCCTCTTGTAAACAAGTGTAATGCTTTATTGGGTCGTCCACTCACAGTTAACAGTATTTGTATTGAGTAGTGCTTGAAATGTACTGTAATTCTGCAAACTGTTAATAAATATTTCAATCAATCAAGTAGTACCAGACTGGCAGAACACTGCTTGTGTATTCCCTTAAAAACACAAAGAAAACTACTGAATATACTTAGCTCTGGTCCATAGCCTTCTACTAAGCAGTAGAAGGCTATGGACCAGAGCTATGAATATACTGTACAATTTAGAGTCTGCACATATATCCACATGCACATACATCCCTTCAACGTATGTATGAACCAGTTAATTCAATAAGTGTAGTTATGGTTTACTCGGACAACGCGGAAATGGTTTTAGTCACATTATCAAAATTGAAGAAATAGAACAGCCGGTTATTATGACTTACCAGGACTCTTGAGGTTGTATTTATTCTCCATATAGAGGCGGTTTGGCGTCTCCTTAGTGTTTATATTAAAATACTGTTGCGTTTTATCAACAAGCTATCAATAACACTGCTGCTAGCCTAGTTAGCCACCTGCTAGCTAGATTTGAACAGCCCAGATGACGTGTCGCACACTTAGAGTATGTTCTGTTAGCGCGTGGGCTGACAATCTACACGGGCGGTCTATATGTTGATTCTGATAGGGCTGAAATAAATTAATAACCAGGGAACTTGTTTCACAAGTTCAGTCAGCTTGCTAGCGCTCTGTTTACTGTTAAATGTCTGTGGTGACGTCATGTGTTAAACGTAAACAGGAAGTCCACAGAGTTGAGCTTCTTCACGTGAGTTCCAGGCATTCTATGGTTCCAGGCCAGGGCATGTTAAACACATCTCAAGCGTGTTGCTGCCATCTACAGGTAGATGTGTGTGTGTGTGTGTGTGTGTGTGTGTGTGTGTGTGTGTGTGTGTGTGTGTGTGTGTGTGTGTGTGTGTGTGTGTGTGTGTGTGTGTGTGTGTGTGTGTGTGTGTGTGTGTGTGTGTGTGTGTGTGTGTGTGTGTGTGTGTGTGTGTGTGTGTGTGTGTGTGTGTGTGTGTGTGTGCCACAGGTAGGCCACTCTGTATGTATCTACCTTTGCTTTTGCCTTTCTTCATGTAAATTAAATTATTATATGTTATAGCAAATGTTGTTGAATTGTACAGGAGGGGCTAGCCCACATCTATGGAAAACAGCATGTCATGATTGTCATCATCACATTATCTAATGGTACCAAAGAAAATAGCAGATCAAGCTGCATGGTGGTGGCATCCTCTGCTATCTCCACAGCATGTGTGCTCCCTGCTGAACACAGTGTAAAAGCAAAATCCTAATTAGTTCAGACTACTAAACTATATACATTGTTGACCCGGGTCCCCCGGCGCTAATTGCCACCGTCCTTTGTTTCCCCTCCCCGGCTTGTTCATCTTCTATTTTCAGAATATGACACCATCGTTGGTACATTGGCCCCCTCGATGCCTGGGCCCTCAGCACACATCAACAGATTGTGCATTAAACGTTGTCACAATACAGCACGTCAAATACCCTGCACAGTGGCAATTAATGATGTCAAGAAGATGCACATGCTGAAAACAGAATAGCATATAGGCAACTATTGATAGGAGGAGTTTTGTGGCGCCACAGAATGAAGTGCCAATGCCATGTCATTATTATACTCCTGCAGTTAAAGTGATTTGTTTGAGTTGGGTTGTCATTAATCATTTGACACTTAAAATGATGGGGGGCATTGGCAGTGTAATGGGTATTGAAGCATCCTTTTCTTTATGCCTCGGAGCGTGTCTGTTGGCCCAACTATAGATTAACTAGATTAAGTGCACTGTGTACTGAACAGTATCACACTCCTACAGGGTTGCAGGAGACGTGTGGGTGTGTGTGTGTGTGTGTGTGTGTGTGTGTGTGTGTGTGTGTGTGTGTGTGTGTGTGTGTGTGTGTGTTTGTGTGTGTGTGTGTGGAGGGGGGGTACATACTAGATCCTACATATCCTTATACGTAGATAGCTCAAGTCGTCTGAGCTTTGTATTTGTGCACTAGGGCGGCATTGATTGATTGATTGATTGATAAAAAATAAAAATAAATTGATTGATATATATATAGTCCCCAAATGCCATTGTCCGTTTAAATATTATTATTGTTGTTTTAAATGGGTTCCTTTGATTCAACAAATATATTCACACATATAACAGGGTAAATCTGTCTACCAATGAATCATAGTGAACTACTCACACTACCACTTTAAATACATTTACACAACCACAACCAGGAAGAACCTCCCATATCAGGTGATTTCTAAAGAAGTGAAACTGTACTTTGCTCAGTTCTGTGTCTCATACTCTGCACTCTGCAGTGAAAAAATGGCGGAGCAATTGGACCAGGAACATTTCTGCTGTTCTATCTGTCTGGATCAGCTGAAGGATCCAGTGACTGTTCCCTGTGGACACAACTATTGTGCAGGCTGTATTAAAGGCTGCTGGGATAAGGAGGATCTGAAGGGCGTCTACAGCTGTCCACAGTGCAGAGAGACGTTTAGCCCAAGGCCTGTTCTGAAGAAAAACAACATGCTGGTTGAACTAATGGAGAGACTGAAGAATACAGGACTACAAGCTGTTCCTCCTGATCACTGCCATGCTGGACCTACAGATGTGGTCTGTGATGTTTGCACTGGGAGAAAACTGAAAGCTGTTAAGACTTGTCTTCAGTGTCTGGCCTCTTACTGCGACACTCACCTCCAGCCTCACTATCAGTCTCCTGCCTTTAACAAACATAAACTGGTCAAAGCCTCCAGCAAGCTTCAGGATATCATCTGCTCTCGTCACGGCGAGGTGAGGAACATTTTCTGTTGTACTGATCAGCAGTGTATCTGTTATCTGTGTTCCATGGAAGAACACAAAGGTCACAATATGATCTCAGCTGCAGCAGCACGTACTGAGAGACAGAAGGAGCTCAGTGCAAGTCAGCAGAACATCCAGCACAGAATCCCAGAGAGATTGAACGACGTGAAGGTGCTTTACCAGGAGGTGGAGTCTATCAATCACTCTGCTGATAGAGCAGTGCAGAACAGTGACACCATCTTTACTGAGCTCATCACTTCCATTGAGAGAAAACGATCTGAGGTGAGGGGGCAGATCAGAGACCAGCAGAAATGTGAAGTGACTAAGGCTGAAGGACTGAGGAAGCATGTGGAGCAGGAGATTACTGAATTGAGGAGGAGACATGCTGAGCTGGAGCAGCTCTCTCACACAGAGGATGACGTCCATTTTCTACACAGTTACACCTCCCTGCCAAGGATCGGTGAATCAACACACTCAGTCAGGAGCAATGTGCGTCCTCTGCGTTACTTTGAAGATGTGACTGTGGCTGTGTCAAAGGTGAAAGATACACTAGAACACATTCTTAAAGAAGAAGAGACAATCATCTCAAAGACACTGAACAGAGTAGATGTTTTACTTTCAACACCAACAGAGCCAAAGACCAGAGCTGAGTTCTTACAATATTCATGTCCAATCACTCTAGATCCAAACACAGCAGAAAAACACCTGTCTCTGTCTAAAGGGAACCGAAAAGTAACATTAATGAACAGACTGCTATCATATAATCATACCCTTGTCACCCAGAGAGATTCATTGAATGGCTTCAGGTTCTGAGTAGAGATGGTCTGACTGAACGCCGTTACTGGGAGGTAAAGTGGAGTGGACACTATGTTAATATAGCTGTCTCATATAAAGATATCAGCCGAACAGGAACCCGTGATGAATGTGCTTTTGGATTAAATGACAAATCTTGGTCTTTCGAGTGTACCAAAGGAGGTTGTGTTTTCAGACACAGAGGCATTGAAACTAATTTCCTAGGTCCTGTGTCATCCAAAGTAGGAGTGTATTTGGATCACAGTGCAGGCACTCTGTCCTTCTACAGCATCTCTGACACCATGACTCTCCTCCACAAAGTTCAGACCACATTCAACCAGCCCCTCTATCCTGGAATTTGGCTACGATCACTTACTGAAGGTTCTGCTGAGTTGTGTGATCTGTAATAGGATAAATCCCTAAATTACTTACACATGATCACAGGGGTTACATGACATTAAATTGTGGGAGGGGCCTATATTAGTGATAGCAGCAACCACACTTTGCAAAAAAGAAATATTATTAGTTTTGAAAATGTTCCTAGTATACTAGAGCTCAATGATTAAAACATTACTGAATAGTGTTTTCATTCTGTTTTGTTGATGGAGAATATGTGTTTTTGTCATTTTTAAATCCTGTCTGGATGCTGTAACATACATAGTTCTTTATAGTTCTTTCTTTTTCATGATGTCATGCATTAAAAAATATGGGGCTTCATGCCATCTTATAATTATCCTTACTGAGCATTAAATAAAGCATTAAATAAAGAATAAAATTGTCATTTTGATTCATTATGTTGTGGAAGTAATAACGTCCACTTAAGTGTTTTTAATCAACAAAAGTCTACCATGATGTTTTGTTCTATGAACAAGCTGCTTCATGAGAACAAAATGTTAGTGTATTTCATACTGTGTCTGTATGTTATTCAATAATCTCACCACACTGTGGCATATACTGTATAATCATCAACCCGTACGTTCTGTGCCTGTACAATAACAAATGTATTGAACTTAACTTTATTGGAAATTCTATATAATATAATATAATATAGAATTCTTGTATAAGAATTTACGTGAAATCTTTCACAGACTTTCCTACTAGCCTGAGGAGTATATCCCAACCTTTTAACATTGGCCTGTTATATCGCCACCAACAGGTGGATTTTTGCAATACACATTTTTGGAACAAAATGCCTCAAATCATCCAATTGCCATCCAAGGCGTAAGAAGAAATGGCACCCTTTTCACATTGGCCTATTATAGCGGCACCAGGAGGCCACAACCTGACCTGCCCTGGTGGAGACCTGTGCCCCGAGGGGCACTTTATCTAGTTCAATTTATTTTCTCCCTCAATGGCCACTACAGGGCTCCATACCCCTACGCATCACATCTTGTTCCAGCCCGTCACTGAATGTAAACTATTATTACTTATACTAAAGGTCCGTTGGTCCTCACATCTAGAGTTTTCACCTACGTTGCACCGCAGATCTGACCAATATGCCCATACATGGAGATCATTATCAATGTACTGTATCTGTCAGTCCATGTCCCTTTTATGCCCATATGGAGATCCCTGATTTAATCAGTTTATATGCCCATATATGGGCATGCCCCCTATGGAGCCGACTGATGACACACATTGAGGTTAGACAACACAATCCATATTTGGCCATATCTGCATTGGGAACTCCTTAAATGGTTATGGCTACTAGTCATGAGCATGATGTTGTGGTCCGCAGGGCCGATCCCTTAACCCATTCTGACCTGAGATCAGATTCATACGAGGTTTCCACTGGACACACACTGGTCTGATTAACCCATTCTGACCTGAGATCAGATTCTAAAAAATGTCAGTCGTTCTTCGATTTTTCAAAAAATAGCAGACCTACAAGCTCGTATCGCGCCACTCGGTGGCGCGATATGAGCTTGTAGATCTGCTATTTTTCAATAGCTAAAGCATAACATGATGCTGACACCAAAATGGGTGCCCTTTTGGTGTGTTCACACGGGCAGACGCAGCGACGCAAAGACACGTCGTGAGTTGAGCTACATGCATCATTGCGTCTTTGCAAAGCAATGTCGCCGGCTTCCATTGACAATGAATGGTAGACTGCATCTTTTACTTATTTGCCCATGTGAACCGGCAAGCCAAATAATGTCATGATGACCTCACATTATTATACGTCATCATGACATAATTTGGCGTGCTGGGGCTTGTAGCCTACATCAGAGCAAATTAGTCTATGGGGTAAATAATCCTACTTTGAAAAAGAACATACTGACAGGATAGAAATGATTTGCGCACAATGTCACACATTTTGTATAGCTTAAAATAGGTACTGTACAGAATATCCATGTATAAATTAAACTGTCTATTAATTAGTTCGATCAGAAACGTATACCGACATGTAGACATTACTGGAGGTTCTGTCCTGCAGAGAGCCCTATGTTCCAGTGCAGTCAGGTTCCAGGAGGAGACAGCCCCAGCTGCCCCGTCCATCACAGATTCTGGACAATCATCCAAAGAGTTCAGTCACTACCCGCCGATGCCTGGTGAGGTCAGCCCTCTGAGGTGGTCAGGGCAGAAGTTTGAGGAGCTGCCGATTGTTCACATTAAAGCAACATACAACAATACACACATCCAGGTCACAGACAGTGCAGGTGTGTCAATGGTGAGGACGTCGTGTGGGACAGAGGGCTTCAAGAACGTTAAGAAGTCCACCCCCATCGCTGCTCAGACTGCTGGCATATCTGCTGCCTCAAAAGCCACAGGGAAGGGAATTGCCTATGTCCGTGTGGTGGTGAAAGGCCTTGGACCTGGACGGTTGGCTGCCATCAAAGGTTTGACCATGGGAGGTCTGGAGGTGGTGTCCATCACAGACGACACCCCAGTACCCCACAACGGATGTCGCCCACGGAAAGCCAGAAGGATTTGACCAGTCACATACCATCTCAGACCAAACCATGGAAGAAAATCAGACCCGTTAACTGAGTGAGGCTGCACTGTACTCATGCTGTACTACTGTGTGTGTGTGTGTGTGTGTGTGTGTGTGTGTGTGTGTGTGTGTGTGTGTGTGTGTGTGTGTGTGTGTGTGTGTGTGTGTGTGTGTGTGTGTGTGTGTGTTAAGGCTGTACCCTAGCCCTGTTTTTAGGACTTGAACCTTCGGCAGGAATTTTCGAGCGAACCTTCGAACCATTCGTTTCTAATTAATTCGAAAAATAACCTTCGAGCTCCGAGCCTCGGCACTGGGAGCACGTAACTTTGGGAAAGTGTCATAGTAGCTTGTTTTCAACTGAAACGGACTTCCTGTGCATAACATCCTCTTCAAAATAAGAGCCACATGTAATGATGAGTCAACACTAGTTGTATTTCTAAGTCTACTTACAGGACATTAACATCACATTTGAGTTCCTTTTGAATGCCTGTCAGAACTGTCTCAGCTGTTGGTGTGCAAATGCGCCTTGCATTCCTTTGATCTACACGCAGAAAACATTTTGACGACGTATGCGCACTGGCGCATCGGTTGTGTGCCCCCCTGATTATTAATAATAACATCTAAACATGTAACATGTAAACACAACATGAACATAGTACTCTTATTATGCATATCGCATTCTCGCCGAGAAATAATATTTTCGAGTAAAAAAAAAAGAAAAAAAAAGAAAACCTGAATGGTTCAAGCACATTAATTAAGATTCGAGTGCCAACCCTAACGAGTGAAGGTTCGAACCCTGAATGTTTGGGGACAGCCTTAGAGTGTGTGTGTGTGTGTGTGTGTGTGTGTGTGTGTGTGTGTGTGTGTGACGCTGTGCCATCCGCACTGCCATTCCGAGGCACTGCCATTCGCCCAATACTAACCCTGTCTCTAACCCTATAACTAACCTTAACCGCACGCCGTGGCCACGAAGTCGGAATGGCAGTGTGTCAGAATGCCACTCTGTTCCCCAGCTGTCCCTGCTCGGACACAGGGACAAGCATACATAGGGACGGACACACATAGCTACGCAATGGAGTGGCTGCACTACTCAAAAGAAAATATATACACCATATATACCATATACTGTATATACCAACCTCAGTTGCACAAAATAATAATAATAATAATAATGATGATAATAATAATTATTATAATATAATTTTGCTAGGAGACTTCAGTGCCTTCAGCGCCAACATATTTCTTCTCTAGAACTTATGCTAGTTGAAATAAGGGGATATTCTGGGCCAGATCTAACTAGTTATGATTTTAGTGTAGTGTAGTGTAGTGTAGTGTAGTGTAGTGTACCGGTAGTTTAGTTTAGTTTAGTTTAGATTAATCAAATATTATGCAAATTGTCTCGTTAACTATGCACAATACAAAAATATACCACCCAAGTTTGGTACATTCTTTAATCAGATTGATACAGCTTTTGCTCGGTACATATTGAATCAGTGAACTGCACTACCTCTTTAAACACACTGCCTTTGACACGCTCACAACCAGGAATAGCCTAACCTCCCCTTGTTATGTGATCTCTGAAGATATAAATATGAACTTAGCTCAGTTCTGTTATGTTTGTCAGACAGTCTGCAGTAAAATGGCGCAGCAAGGAGTTCAACATGTGATTTCCACAGAACTGTACTTTGCTCAGTTCTGTGTCTCATACTCTGCACTCTGCAGTAAAAAAATGGCGCAGCAATTGGACCAGGAACAGTTCTGCTGTTCTATCTGTCTGGATCAGCTGAAGGATCCAGTGACTGTTCCCTGTGGACACAACTATTGTGCAGGCTGTATTAAAGGCTGCTGGGATAAGGAGGATCTGAAGGGCGTCTACAGCTGTCCACAGTGCAGAGAGACGTTTAGCCCAAGGCCTGTTCTGAAGAAAAACAACATGCTGGTTGAACTAATGGAGAGACTGAAGAATACAGGACTACAAGCTGTTCCTCCTGATCACTGCCATGCTGGACCTACAGATGTGGTCTGTGATGTTTGCACTGGGAGAAAACTGAAAGCTGTTAAGACTTGTCTTCAGTGTCTGGCCTCTTACTGTGACACTCACCTCCAGCCTCACTATCAGTCTCCTGCCTTTAAGAAACATAAACTGGTCAAAGCCTCCAGCAAGCTTCAGGATATCATCTGCTCTCGTCACGGCGAGGTGAGGAACATTTTCTGTTGTACTGATCAGCAGTGTATCTGTTATCTATGTTCCATGGAAGAACACAAAGGTCACGATATGATCTCAGCTGCAGCAGAACGTACTGAGAGACAGAAGGAGCTCAGTGCAAGTCAGCAGAACATCCAGCACAGAATCCCAGAGAGATTGAAAGACGTGAAGGTGCTTTACCAGGAGGTGGAGTCTATCAATCACTCTGCTGATAGAGCAGTGCAGAACAGTGACACAATCTTTACTGAGCTCATCACTTCCATTGAGAGAAAACAATCTGAGGTGAGGGAGCAGATCAGAGACCAGCAGAAATGTGAAGTGACTAAGGCTGAAGGACTGAGGAAGCATGTGGAGCAGGAGATTACTGAATTGAGGAGGAGACATGCTGAGCTGGAGCAGCTCTCTCACACAGAGGATGACGTCCATTTTCTACACAGTTACACCTCCCTGCCAAGGATCGGTGAATCAACACACTCAGTCAGGAGCAATGTGCGTCCTCTGCGTTACTTTGAAGATGTGACTGTGGCTGTGTCAAAGGTTAAAGATACACTAGAACACATTCTTAAAGAAGAAGAGACAATCATCTCAAAGACACTGAACAGAGTAGATACATAGTTCTTTATAGTTCTTTCTTTTTCATGATGTCATGCATTTGCATGTATTAAAAGAATATGGGGCTTCATGCCATCTTATAATTATCCTTACTGAGCAGAGAATTGATTTTAAAATGTTATTACTTGTCTATAAATCTGTTTGTGGCTTTGGGCCCAGCTACATCTCAGACATGCTGAAGCCATATGAGCCCTCCAGAACCCTTAGGTCATCTGAGGCTGGCCTACTGATAGTTCACCCGATAGCTGGAACAAAACATGGTGAAGCAGCATTCCACCATTATGCACCACAAACCTGGAATAACATTCCAGGTTACATTAGAAAATCCCCAACCATAGCCGTTTTTAAATCAAATTTAAAAACGTATTTATTTAACATTGCATTTCCCAATTAACTGTGTTTCTATTAAAGGTGGGAGTATCTGTTGTAATGTAATTGTATCTATTATAATCTGTATTCCTTTTAAAGTGCACTGTTGCACTCTGTATTTGTTTTTATTCTGTAAAGCACTTTGAATTGCCTTGAGTATGAAAGGTGCTATATAAATAAAATTGCCTTGCCTTGCCTTGCCTTGCCTTGCCTTGCCTAAATAAAGCATAAAATTGTCATTTTGATTCATTATGTTGTGGAAGTAATAACGTCCACTTAAGTGTTTTTAATCAACAAAAGTCTACCATGATGTTTTGTTCTATGAACAAGCTGCTTCATAAGAACAAAATGTTAGTGTATTTCATACTGTGTCTGTAAGTTATTCAATAATCTCACCACACTGTGGCATATACTGTATAATCATCAACCCGTACGTTCTCTGTGCCTGTACAATAACAAATGTATTGAACTTATAACTTTATTGGAAATTCTATATAATATAATATAATATAGAATTCTTGTATAAGAATTTACGTGAAATCTTTCACAGACTTTCCTACTAGCCTGAGGAGTATATCCCAACCTTTTAACATTGGCCTGTTATAGCGCCACCAACAGGTGAATTTTTGCAATACACATTTTTGGAACAAAATGCCTCAAATCATCCAATTGCCATCCAAGGCGTAAGAAGAAATGGCACCCTTTTCACATTGGCCTATTATAGCGGCACCAGGAGGCCACAACCTGACCTGCCCTGGTGGAGACCTGTGCCCCGAGGGGCACTTTATCTAGTTCAATTTATTTTCTCCCTCAATGGCCACTACAGGGCTCCATACCCCTACCCATCACATCTTGTTCCAACCCGTCACTGAATGTAAACTATATTACTTATACTAAAGGTTCGTTTGTCCTCACATCTAGAGTTTTCACCTACGTTGCACCGCAGATCTGACCAATATGCCCATACATGGAGATCATTATCAATGTACTGTATCTGTCAGTCCATGTCCCTTTTATGCCCATATGGAGATCCCTGATTTAATCAGTTTATATGCCCATATATGGGCATGCCCCCTATGGAGCCGACTGATGACACACATTGAGGTTAGACAACACAATCCATATTTGGCCATATCTGCATTGGGAACTCCTTAAATGGTTATGGCTACTAGTCATGAGCATGATGTTGTGGTCCGCAGGGCCGATCCCTTAAGCCATTCTGACCTGAGATCAGATTCATACGAGGTTTCCACTGGACACACACTGGTCTGATTAACCCATTCTGACCTGAGATCAGATTCTAAAAAATGTCAGTCGTTCTTCGATTTTTCAAAAGATAGCAGACCTACAAGCTCGTATCGCGCCACTCGGTGGCGCGATATGAGCTTGTAGATCTGCTATTTTTCAATAGCTAAAGCATAACATGATGCTGACACCAAAATGGGTGCCCTTTTGGTGTGTTCACACGGGCAGACGCAGCGACGCAAAGACACGTCGTGAGTTGAGCTACATGCATCATTGCGTCTTTGCAAAGCAATGTCGCCGGCTTCCATTGACAATGAATGGTAGACTGCATCTTTTACTTATTTGCCCATGTGAACCGGCAAGCCAAATAATGTCATGATGACCTCACATTATTATACGTCATCATGACATCATTTGGCGTGCTGGGGCTTGTAGCCTACATCAGAGCAAATTAGTCTATGGGGTTAATACTCCTACTTTGAAAAAGAACATACTGACAGGATAGAAATGATTTGCGCACAATGTCACACATTTTGTATAGCTTAAAATAGGTACTGTACAGAATATCCATGTATAAATTAAACTGTCTATTAATTAGTTCGATCAGAAACGTATACCGACATGTAGACATTACTGGAGGTTCTGTCCTGCAGAGAGCCCTATGTTCCAGTGCAG
Organism: Protomyctophum parallelum; assembly: GCF_964188405.1. Classification (NCBI taxonomy): domain Eukaryota; kingdom Metazoa; phylum Chordata; class Actinopteri; order Myctophiformes; family Myctophidae; genus Protomyctophum; species Protomyctophum parallelum. The sequence continues at coordinate 9,613,533 of NC_139717.1, forward strand.
TCAGGTTCCAGGAGGAGACAGCCCCAGCTGCCCCGTCCATCACACATTCTGGACAATCATCCAAAGAGTTCAGTCACTACCCGCCGATGCCTGGTGAGGTCAGCCCTCTGAGGTGGTCAGGGCAGAAGTTTGAGGAGCTGCCGATTGTTCACATTAAAGCAACATACAACAATACACACATCCAGGTCACAGACAGTGCAGGTGTGTCAATGGTGAGGACGTCGTGTGGGACAGAGGGCTTCAAGAACGTTAAGAAGTCCACCCCCATCGCTGCTCAGACTGCTGGCATATCTGCTGCCTCAAAAGCCACAGGGAAGGGAATTGCCTATGTCCGTGTGGTGGTGAAAGGCCTTGGACCTGGACGGTTGGCTGCCATCAAAGGTTTGACCATGGGAGGTCTGGAGGTGGTGTCCATCACAGACGACACCCCAGTACCCCACAACGGATGTCGCCCACGGAAAGCCAGAAGGATTTGACCAGTCACATACCATCTCAGACCAAACCATGGAAGAAAATCAGACCCGTCTTAACTGAGTGAGGCTGCACTGTACTCATGCTGTACTACTGTACTGTGTGTGTGTGTGTGTGTGTGTGTGTGTGTGTGTGTGTGTGTGTGTGTGTGTGTGTGTGTGTGTGTGTGTGACGCTGTGCCATCCGCACTGCCATTCCGAGGCACTGCCATTCGCCCAATACTAACCCTGTCTCTAACCCTATAACTAACCTTAACCGCACGCCGTAGCCACGAAGTCGGAATGGCAGTGTGTCAGAATGCCACTCTGTTCCCCAGCTGTCCCTGCTCAGACACAGGGACAAGCATACATAGGGACGGACACACATAGCTACGCAATGGAGTGGCTGCACTACTCAAAAGAAAATATATACACCATATATACCATATACTGTATATACCAACCTCAGTTGCACAAAATAATAATAATAATAATAATAATAATGATGATAATAATAATAATAATAATATAATTTAGCTAGAAGACTTCAGTGCCTTCAGCGCCAACATATTTCTTCTCTAGAACTTATGTTAGTTGAAATAAGGGGATATTCTGGGCCAGATCTAACTAGTTATGATTTTAGTGTAGTGTAGTGTAGTGTAGTGTAGTGTAGTGTAGTGTACCGGTAGTTTAGTTTAGTTTAGTTTAGTTTAGTTTAGTTTAGTTTAGATTAATCAAATATTATGCAAATTGTCTCGTTAACTATGCACAATACAAAAATATACCACCCAAGTTTGGTACATTCTTTAATCAGATTGATACAGCTTTTGCCCGGTACATATTGAATCAGTGAACTGCACTACCTCTTTAAACACACTGCCTTTGACACGCTCACAACCAGGAATAGCCTAACCTCCCCTTGTTATGTGATCTCTGAAGATATAAATATGAACTTAGCTCAGTTCTGTTATGTTTGTCAGACAGTCTGCAGTAAAATGGCGCAGCAAGGAGTTCAACATGTGATTTCCACAGAACTGTACTTTGCTCAGTTCTGTGTCTCATACTCTGCACTCTGCAGTAAAAAAATGGCGCAGCAATTGGACCAGGAACAGTTCTGCTGTTCTATCTGTCTGGATCAGCTGAAGGATCCAGTGACTGTTCCCTGTGGACACAACTATTGTACAGGCTGTATTAAAGGCTGCTGGGATAAGGAGGATCTGAAGGGCGTCTACAGCTGTCCACAGTGCAGAGAGACGTTTAGCCCAAGGCCTGTTCTGAAGAAAAACAACATGCTGGTTGAACTAATGGAGAGACTGAAGAATACAGGACTACAAGCTGTTCCTCCTGATCACTGCCATGCTGGACCTACAGATGTGGTCTGTGATGTTTGCACTGGGAGAAAACTGAAAGCTGTTAAGACTTGTCTTCAGTGTCTGGCCTCTTACTGCGACACTCACCTCCAGCCTCACTATCAGTCTCCTGCCTTTAAGAAACATAAACTGGTCAAAGCCTCCAGCAAGCTTCAGGATATCATCTGCTCTCGTCACGACGAGGTGAGGAACATTTTCTGTTGTACTGATCAGCAGTGTATCTGTTATCTGTGTTCCATGGAAGAACACAAAGGTCACGATATGATCTCAGCTGCAGCAGAACGTACTGAGAGACAGAAGGAGCTCAGTGCAAGTCAGCAGAACATCCAGCACAGAATCCCAGAGAGATTGAACGACGTGAAGGTGCTTTACCAGGAGGTGGAGTCTATCAATCACTCTGCTGATAGAGCAGTGCAGAACAGTGACACCATCTTTACTGAGCTCATCACTTCCATTGAGAGAAAACGATCTGAGGTGAGGGAGCAGATCAGAGACCAGCAGAAATGTGAAGTGACTAAGGCTGAAGGACTGAGGAAGCATGTGGAGCAGGAGATTACTGAATTGAGGAGGAGACATGCTGAGCTGGAGCAGCTCTCTCACACAGAGGATGACGTCCATTTTCTACACAGTTACATCTCCCTGCCAAGGATCGGTGAATCAACACACTCAGTCAGGAGCAATGTGCGTCCTCTGCGTTACTTTGAAGATGTGACTGTGGCTGTGTCAAAGGTTAAAGATACACTAGAACACATTCTTAAAGAAGAAGAGACAATCATCTCAAAGACACTGAACAGAGTAGATGTTTTACTTTCAACACCAACAGAGCCACAGACCAGAGCTGAGTTCTTACAATATTCATGTCCAATCATTCTAGATCCAAACACAGCAGAAAAACACCTGTCTCTGTCTAAAGGGAACCGAAAAGTAACGAATGTAATGAACAGACAGCTATCATACCCTTGTCACCCAGAGAGATTCATTGAATGGCTTCAGGTTCTGAGTAGAGATGGTCTGACTGAACGCCGTTACTGGGAGGTAAAGTGGAGTGGACACTATGTTAATATAGCTGTCTCATATAAAGATATCAGCCGAACAGGAACCCGTGATGAATGTGCTTTTGGATTAAATGACAAATCTTGGTCTTTCGAGTGTATCAATGGAGGTTGTGTTTTCAGACACAGACGCATTGAAACTAATGTCCTAGGTCATGTGTCATCCAGAGTAGGAGTGTATTTGGATCACAGTGCAGGCACTCTGTCCTTCTACAGCATCTCTGACACCATGACTCTCCTCCACAAAGTTCAGACCACATTCAACCAGCCCCTCTATCCTGGAATTTGGCTACGATCACTTGGTGAAGGTTCTGCTGAGTTGTGTGATCTGTAATAGGATAAATCCCTGAATTACTTACACATGATCACAGGGGTTACGTGACATTAAATTGTGGGAGGGGGAGGGGCCTATATTAGTGATAGCAGCAACCACACACAAAATATATTATTAGTTTTGAAAATGTTCCTAGTATACTAGAGCTCAATGATTATAACATTACTGAATAGTGTTTTCATTCTGTTTTGTTGATGGAGAATATGTGTTTTTGTCATTTTTAAATCCTGTCTGGATGCTGTAACATACATAGTTCTTTATAGTTCTTTCTTTTTCATGATGTCATGCATTTGCATGTATGAAAACAATATGGGGCTTCATGCCATCTTATAATTGTCCTTACTGAGCATTAAATAAAGCATTAAATAAAGCATAAAATTGTCATTTTGATTCATTATGTTGTGGAAGTAATAACGTTCACTTAAAGGGACACTTCACCCTTTTTGCTAAAATATAGCACCCATTCTTGAGATAAGGGACAAAACTTTTTTCAAACTGGATTCTTTTTTTTTTTAAGATACATTCAAATCAAATGGATGTATTTGTAGACACAGGTCTCAACTACCAATATTGAGAAGGAACAGGTTTTTCGCATAACATTTCTTTCTAAAATGGGACATTTATGCACTTAATACCCGATTCATGTCAACTCCGTCAGACACACTAAAATACCTTTTAATTGAATTTGATAATTTCAACAATAATATAAAGTCCTCAGTTCTCTTATAATGGCTTTCAGTAATCAAGTTAAGTAATACAATTATTTTAATATTGTTTTTTTCCAATATCACACTATTATGAAATATCCAATTTCTCAAATCCGTCATTTCAACCTCTATTTTCAATATTATAACATGAAAACCATGTAAAAAAAAAAAAAATCATCATTACGTATCATTTCAGTTGGTGTTTCAATACATATGCACAAAATATTTAACATCACATTTTCTATTTCTTTGGAAATTAACAAAAACATCACGGGACGAACATCTGACGGAGTTGACGAACATCTGACGGAGTTGACAAGTTTAACTGATTTAGGTTCTAGATCACCTAGGATCTTGATTCTGGTGACTAATCCCACATTTTCAAGGATGAGGAATACAGTGGTACTATTTATATTGGCCCTGTGACCATGGCAGCCATTTTCAAAATGGCAGCCACCTGCTGTTATCTTACAATAACTCAAGTTCTACACCACCTAGGATCTTGATTCTGATGACTAATCCTACATTTTCAATGAGGAGGAATACAGTTTTATCTATTTAGATTTATCCCGTGACAATGGCAGCCATTTAAAAAAATTGTGGACCTGCTATTATTTTACCAATTTAGTCAGGGAATAGGCCTATTATCAGAATAATGTCAAATCTGTGAATACATTTCTTACCAAGAATTTTTTCACCAATGTGTTTGTAAAGGTGTCTACTAACATATCCCACATTGGTTTCTATTGAACCACCCTAGAGGCATTTCTGACAGCTGCTGAAAGTTGGGTACCATACCAAGTGGCTATGGCAAAACTAGGGAGTCTATGGCCAAACTAGGGGTCAAACCCCTTGGGCTAAATTCGGCCATATATCCACTTGCCCAAATGTGCTGACCTCATTTTGTGATGATGGCTATGGCCGTTTTCAGCCCAAGGAGTGTTCTTCGTGCATAGCTAATGCTTGGAATGCATTCAGAATCATGAAAACTCCCTAGTTTGACATGTCACATGCTACTTAAAGCATAATGAACATTTTGCCTTATATAGGTTGTTGATGGTACCCCAACTTTCAGCAGCTGTCAAAAGGTCCCCTAGGGTGGTTGAATATAAAGCAATGTGGGATATGTTAGTAGACACCCTTCCAAACACATTGGTGAAGAAAATTCTTGATAAGGAATTTATTACCAGATTGTATTAATATCCCCTGACTAAATAACTCATCTTCTAGACCACCTAGACCCGACTTCACAAACAGAGACCCGATTGACACCTAAACAACAAGTTTGGACAGCCCCACCAATTAGTGTTACGGAAAATAGCAAGTGTCTACCCTAGGCCCAGAGGGAGACACAGAACTTAGATGCGGCTCACATGTTGCACGACTCCTCAACAAGCTGCCACCAGGGATGAGAGCTGAATTCTGCTGCACAATGCTCTGCGGCCCAGGAGCAACCAACACCCTGTTGGAGTTCTCTGAGTGGTTGAAGCATGAGTCCTAGCCATATAGCCTGTGCAAAGGCAAACACCTTGAAGACCTGCTTGAGGTGAACAGTGAGCAGTGAACAGTGAGCGAAAGACTGAAGACAGAAGATCTGCCTTCAGGACTATCAGGCAGGATGTGCAGACACTGAAGGCATCAGTGTCGTTCTGTGTCCCCAGCATGTCAACCAAAGCAATGTTACCAAATCAAAGGAGCCTTCACCTCAAGTCACCTGGGGCTGGGTGAGCAATCGTATCCTGTATCTAGCCTCACAACTAAATACAGACACTTGGCCAGACTGCCGTTTGAAAGGGTCAAACCCTTCATCCTGATTGGGGAAGACCACCCCACCTAATCACACCAACCAAACAAGTGAGGTTGGGGCCTCCAGGTGGGCCAGTAGCCATCTGCACAAGACTGGGCTGGACCCTGCAGGAAAGCAATCTCCAGCCAAGACAATGTAAGTTGACTATAACAGAGCCCCAGAACACAGAGCTCATGAGAAGGATGGAGAAACACTGGCAGGAGGCCACCAAGATACAACGCCACACTGCAGTGGCCAGTGAAGTCAAACTGTGCGTCTGTACCTGAAAGAGACAAGTCAAAGGCCAGAAAGCCCACCTCCTTTTAATGTCCTGTCAGTAGCAACTCAACCAGCACCTGAAATAAGCCCTGACCCCTCCCAGAGAAAGTTCATCCTTGAAAATGTAATGATTAGTCGCCAGAATCAAGATCCTTGGTGGTCTAAAACTTGAGTTATTGGTAAAATAACAGCAGGTTGGTGGTCACTTTGAAAAACAATGGCTGCCATGGTCACAGGACAAATCTAAATAGTACCACTGTATTCCTCATCTTTTAAAATGTATTATTAGTCGGCAGAATCAAGATCCTATGTGGTCTAAAACTTGAGTTATTGTAAAATAACAGCAGGTGGCGGCCATTTTGAAAAACAATGGCTGCCATGGTCACAGGACAAATCTAAATAGTACCAATGTATCCCTCATCCTTGAAAATGTAGTCTTAGTCACCAGAATCAAGATCCTAGGTGGTGTAGAACTTGAGTTATTGTAAAATAACATCAGGTGGCGGCAATTTTGGAAAATGGCTGCCATGGTCACCACGAGACAAATCTGTGATGGCCCTATAGCCAAAAATGTTCCTTAAGGCATGCTCTAACTGTGTGCCAAATTAGAATACGTCCCATTATTCAAAAACTATAATTGTATTGTTTTAGGAACACTTTTGTCAACTCCGTCAGATACATGTCAACTCCGTCAGACACAAAACCTGACGGAGTTGACGTCTGACGGAGTTGACAAAATGTCATTTGTTTTCATCTTAACCCTCTGTAGTACAATGTAGCCATTTTGTTTTTGCTTCATTTGTTAGCTAAACCTAACCCTAAACTTTTATAATAAACATTATTTTGGAATTCTTAACAAAGATCATAATAATGTCCTGACGGAGTTGACATGTAAAAGCTGTGACCACCCTGATATCAACATTGTTTGTTTAAAATATCAAACAATTGAATGCTTGTCAGACCAGGTGCTCCACTGTTGCAACAAATACAAACGGGACTTGGAAAAGGAGTCTTCAGGCTAAATCTGTCGACAATATTTTCTGATTAATTTAAGACTTTTAAAAAACCTGACGGAGTTGACGGGAGACGTGGGACACACATTTGATATGAGATATCTAATGGAAAATATAAATTAAAATTATTGTGTATATTGTTTGCTATGTTGTTGACGATCTACTTTAATTTAGTATGTATATTTATGTGATTGTGACAGTATTAGACACTTTTTTAGCAGTTTGAAATTATGACCACTTGCTGGGGACAGGCTAAATACAGGCGTTTTTGGGTACAGTGCCTGCTTTTAACTAATTCAGATGGCATATGAAAACAATTATAATGAAATTAATGGCATAATAATACACAACTGTATTACATTTAACTTTGCAAGTGCTTTTATTTTTAATAAATTAATTTATTTTTAACAATAATAAGGCTCTTATGTGTGGGACATGTTTTTTCCACTTTTGTCCCTCATCTCAAGAATGAGTGATATATGTTAATGATGTTTAGAAGCTTTAGAACACTTTCCTGGGGGTCTTAATGTGTGTAATATGTGGTTTTAGCTATTTTAGATTGTAGCAGTGAGCACAGTGTCTCTGATGCATAGACTGTAAAAAATATGGACAAAGCGTTCCCCGGGTCTAACATGAACGTAAAATGAAGCCTGAAATTCTTTGCACTCTAATGCACTGTAAGTCACCATCTTTCTTGATCCGTTCTGGTCCAGCTGGCCATTGGCTGGCCCAGACAACGAGGCGGGACTTCCCCCCTTCTTCTCCGTTGGTTTTTATTTTGACTCGAGTGGGTGGGGGATCCCGATCATAGACTGTAACGGTAGCCACGCCCCTCAGAACATACGCAACTTTATGGTCATTTATTTTATAAATGGGACCATCATTTTCCAAAAAGAATATTATGACATTAGAAATGAGACTTTAAACTAGTGACTGGAAGCAGAAAGTATTCATGAACATGTTTATTAAGGTAATACAGTCTAGGTGAAGTTGGGCCCAAATACATGGGCCTCTATGGAGCTATGGGGCTTTTTGGGTCCAGTCCAGCGCCACAACAGGCCATTATATGAACTTTCAGGAAGTCCCGATTTCAAAAGAGGCTTCACGAAATATCTGGCTGACTGCCCCCCTGCTCTGATGTCATGGACACTGGTCTCACTATACCTTCCTGGACTACAATTCCCATAATTCTTTGGTGCTCTGCTCCTCCTTGTGGATAGGGGGAGATCTGTCTTACTGAGACAACATGTAGTCCAGGAAGGAAGTGAGCCCAGTGTCCATGACATCAGAGACACCGGGCTCACTGCCACAATCTAAAATATCTAAAACCACATATTACACACATAAAGACCCCCATGAAAGTGTTCTAAAGCTTCTTAACGTCATTAACATATATGTTTTTGCAAAAAGGGTGAAGTGTCCCTTTAAGTGTTTTGAATCAACAAAAGTCTACCATGATGTTTTGTTCTATGAACAAGCTGCTTCTTAAGAACAAAATGTTAGTGTATTTCATACTGTGTCTGTATGTTATTCAATAATCTCACCACACTGTGGCATATACTGTATAATCATCAACCCATACGTGCAAATTACATTGATCTCAAGGCACTGAATGGAGTTGAATAGACTCCCTACTTATTTTGAATAAATAATTGATCAAGTAACAATTTAATCTGGTCATTCCATGAGATGTGTGCAATCCCTGTTTATGTTTATTCATAATGTCAAATGTTTTATTTTTTCCTTTTTTCTTCTATTTGTAATCTGTGAAGCACATTGGGTATGAAAGCCTGGGCATCGAGGCTACACATTAGGTTGCACTTTCTGTATGAAATGTGCTATACAAATAAAGTTTTGATTGATTGAATGAATGTTCTTTCAGGTGAATAAAGTAGCCCATTTTATTGCATCAGTAAAACACTTTAAACTTCACAGAAAACATGTTTTCTCGCCTCAGGAATAAAAGGCCTTGTAGGCTATTTTACCCATCTACGGAGCCCCGGAGTGGCCATTGAGAGAGAGAGAAAAAAATATTATTATTATTAACTTGAGCGATCAAGTTAGCAACCCCGGCATTTTGAGTACCCTAAAGTTTTAATCTAATTATCTTAGAAATGTCGATTATGTCCCCCGACTCCCCAGCATTTAGAAACTGCCGGATGCTAACTTGCATATGCTAAAATAATAAAAAACGGCCATAGCCAGCACATTTGGGCTGTGCACTGGCCGTTTTTATCCCAACAAATGTTTTTTGTGCAAAAATAATGCTTGGAATGCATTCAAAATCATGAAAACCTACTAGTTTGACACGTACTTAAAGCATGGTGAAATGTTGATGAATGGCATGGTCACAACATAGCCTATGCTAATTATGAAAATTGCTCAACATAATGCAAGTTAGCATCCAGCAGTTACTAAATGCTGGGGACCCATACTCAACATTTCTAGCATAACATTTTAGAGTACTCAAAATGCCGGGTTCACAATGGGGCTCTATGGCCTGGAAAGTAGACTACCGGTACTAACTTGAGCGTTCAAGTAAATAATTGTCTCCACCAGGCCGAAGGCATGGGGAGAGAGTATGTTTTGCACTCCGTCCGTCCGTGTGTGCGTGTGTGTGTGTGTGTGTGTGTGTGTGTGTGTGTGTGTGTGTGTGTGTGTGTGTGTGTGTGTGTGCGCGTGTGCGTGTGCGTGTGTGTGTGAGTGAGTCTTGTGTGTCCGTCCGTCCATCCGTCTGTGTACAGCTAATCTCCGGCACCGTTAACCTGGTCGATGCCAACATTTTCACACACACTCCATGGATGTCAAGAACCTCTGTCCCAAATTTTCCAGAACGGCCTGTTATAGCGCCACCAGGAGGCCAACTTTTTAAAAACACATTGTGTGTGTGTTTGATGTTTGTGTGTGTTTGATGTGTGTGTGTGTGTGTGTGTGTGTGTGTGTGTGTGTGTGTGTGTGTGTGTGTGTGTGTGTGTGTGTGTGTGTGTGTGTGTGTGTGTGAGAGACTGTGTGTGTGTGTGTGTGTGTGTGTGTGTGTGTGTGTGTGTGTGTGTGTGTGTGTGTGTGTGTGTGTGTGTGTGTGTGTATGTGTGTGTGAGACACAGTGCAACAGTGCCATCCGCACTGCCATTCCGAGGCACTGCCATTTCGACTCGCCCAATACTAACCCTGTCTCTAACCCTAAACTAACCTTAACCGCACGCCGTAGCAACGTAGTCGGAATGGCAGTGTGTCAGAATGCCACTCTGTTCCCCAGCTGTCCCTGCTCGGACACAGGGACACGCATACATAGGGACGGACACACAAAGCTACACAATAGAGTGGCTGCACTACTCAAAAAAAAATATATACACCATAGATACCATATATATAGATACCAACCTCGATTGCACAAAATAATATAATAATAATAATAATAATAATAATAATAATAATAATAATAATAATAATAATAATAATAATAATAATAATGATAATAATGATAATCAGTGCCTTCAGCGCCTTCAGCGCCAACATATTTCTTCTCTAGAACTTATGTTAGTTGAAATAAGGGGATATTCTGGGTCAGATCTAACTAGTTATGATTTCAGTGTAGTGTAGTGTAGTGTAGTGTAGTGTAGTGTAGTGTAGTGTAGTGTAGTGTAGTGTAGTTTAGTTTAGTTTAGTTTAGTTTAGATTAATCAAATATGCAAATTGTCTCGTTAACTATGCACAAAAATATACCACCCAAGTTTGGTACATTCTTTAATCAGATTGATACAGCTTTTGCCCGGTACATATTGAATCAGTGAACTGCACTACCTCTTTAAACACACTGCCTTTGACACGCTCACAACCAGGAATAGCCTAACCTCCCCTTGTTATGTGATCTCTGAAGATATAAATATGAACTTAGCTCAGTTCTGTTATGTTTGTCAGACAGTCTGCAGTAAAATGGCACAGCAAGGAGTTCAACTGGACCAGGAACAGTTCTGCTGTTCTATCTGTCTGGATCAGCTGAAGGATCCAGTAACTGTCCCCTGTGGACACAACTACTGTATGCGTTGTCTTAAAGGCTGCTGGGATCAGGATGATTTGAAGGGAGTGTACAGCTGTCCACAGTGCAGAGCGACATTTAACCCAAGGCCTGTTCTGAAGAAAAACATCATGTTGGCTGAAGTGATGGAGACACTGAAGAAGACAGGACTACAAGTTCCTCAAGTTCACTGCTATGTTGGACATGGAGATGTGGTCTGTGATGTCTGCACTGGGAGAAAACTGAAAGCTGTTAAGACTTGTTTTCAGTGTCTGGCCTCTTACTGTGACACTCACCTCCAGCCTCACTACCAGTCTCCTGCCTTTAAGAAACATAAACTGGTCAAAGCCTCCAGCAAGCTTCAGGATATCATCTGCTCTCGTCATGATGAGGTGAGGAAGATTTTCTGTCGTACTGATCAGCAGTGTATCTGTTATCTGTGTTCCATGGAAGAACACAAAGGTCACGATATAATCTCAGCTGTAGCAGAACGGACCGTGAGACAGAAGGAACTCAGTAAAAGACAGCAGAACATCCAGCTGAGAATCCAAGACAGAGAGAAAGACATGAAGGTGCTTTATCAGGAGGTGGAATATATCAATCACTCTGCCAATAAAGCAGTAGAGAACAGTGACACCATCTTTACTGAGCTCATCACTTCCATTGAGGCAAGACGTTCTGAGGTGAGGGAGCTGATCAGGGGCCAGCAGAAACGTGCAGTGCGTCGGGCTGAAGAGCAAAGGAAGTCTGTGGAGCAAGAGATTACTGAACTGAGGAGGAGACATGTTGACCTGGAGCAGCTCGCACACACAGAGGATCACATCCATTTTCTACACTGTTACACCTCCCTGCCAAGGATCAGTGAATCTACAGTCCCAGTCAGCAGAATTGTCCATCCTATGAGCTACATTGTATATGTGACTGTGGCTGTGTCAAAGTTGAGAAATAAACTAGAAGACATACTTAAAGAGGAAGGGCCAAAGGTCTCAAAGACATGTCAGACATTCCCAGAGCCCAGAGATGACTTCTTTCAAAATGCACTTCCATTCACACTGGATCCAAACACAGGCACAGCACATCAACGCTCGTCTCTGCTAGAGGGTTATGAAGATGTTGTTGTTTTTCATGATGATGATGATGATGGTGATGATGATGATGGTGGTGATGATAATAATGCTACTGCTGCTGCTGCTGCTGCTGCTGCTGCTGCTGCTGCTGCTGCTGATGGGGATGGTGATGGTGGTGATGGTAATGATGATGGTTGTGGTGATTATGGTGATTATTATGATTATGATTATTATGATGATGACGAAAATGATGATTAATCCCCTGTCCCCACTTCCCACTAGTTCTTGAAACTGATATACACGTAAGATCTGGTGACGCGAGGTTAAAAGGGAACAGACAAGTAACACTAATGAACAGACAGCAATCATACCCTCATCACCCAGAGAGATTCATCTCTACTCAGGTTCTGATGGTCTGACTGGACGCTGTTACTGGGAAGTAATGTGGAGTGGAGACTACCGGTATGTTAATACAGTGATGAATGTGGATTTGGATTCAATGTAATTTCTTGATTTTTGAGTGTTTTAAAGAAGAAGGTTGTGTTTTCAGACACAGAGGCATTGGCCCTCAAATCTACTGTACTGATTGTACTGTCATCTAGAGTAGGAGTGTACCTGGATCACGTTGCAGATACTCTGTCCTTCTATAGTATCTCTGACAGACTGACTGTAGTAGGCCTACCCTACCCTACTGTACCAATATTTTAATGTTTTACAAATGTTAACTCTAAGTTCTTCATGATTATTGTAAATATATACATGTTCAAAGTAATTGAATAGTTAATAGAAAAACAAGGTAATATATGCATGCAGAAGGACATTATAATGCTCAACATATTTGTATTTCTTTGTTTGTTGTTGGTGCTGCTACATAATTGTAGCCTACTTGTAGCCTTTTTCAAGCATCACTTTGTTAATAGGCGACTATTTGTTATACATAGGGGGGTTTTAAAAATGACGTGCCCCCTTTTGAAAAAGGTATGCCCCCCTGCTGATTTGTGCCTGGAGACGGCACTGAATACTATAACTGTAATACACGTTCTATAATCAAATCTGGCATTACGACGCCATCAAGGTCCACCAAAATATACATTTCTTGTGGCTGAAATAAACTGTAGATTTAGTCGACTAAAATCTCATGATATTTAGTCGACAAAAACAGACTAAAACTAAATAGAATTTTATTCAAAAGACTGACTAAAACTAAAATCTAAATTTAAAGAAGAGAAGTCCCATTGAGACAAGCTTGAAACAACAGGCATTGAGTGGCATTGTATAATTTTAACATGTAATAGCCATTATAAGCGCAATAAAGGCTTTTTAAATGTATCCTTGCTCAGAGTATGTAAAGCACTTCTTTATAGAATTCAGTTCAGTCATTAGACAATTCTTGAATATTGTCAAATTGGACATTGGGGAACCAATAAATAATGTTTTCATTCTCTTTTGTTAGTGGAGATTGGAGAAGATATCATGCATTTCTCATCCAAATAATAATTTAATTAATCTGAAATAATTGGGGTTTTGGGCTTTATGCCATGTTGTAAATGTCCTGATCTTTATGAATCATCATTTTGTCAAATTGAGTCATCATGATTGTCAAATAACATTCATTGAAGTTTGTATGACTCAAATGTTGGTTTAATACTGAAATAGTGTTATTCAGTCATGTCACCACACTGTGGCACTGTGGATCATCACCAACCTCTTTTAGGTTGATTATAGCAGGATTACCAGTTGATAGTTTGTAAATTATGCTCTTGACTCATATCTCTTGAATTGTGAATCAGATATAGCCTCTTATTTAATTATGCATATAAAAATCAAGTTATTGAACTTCATTTTAGAAGAAAAGCATACCAATTAATTATCATATAACAGTGGGCAACAAACCACATTATTATCTCAACATATCTCAAATAATTCATAAAGTTATGGAATTATCTTTTCTAATAAAGTTGAAAGAAAAAAACAACCATTATAATGCCTGTGACAGGGCTCAAGGTTTGTTCAACAGCCTGATGGTCTAACACTATATATTCTCAACATATAACACATGTTATATTACAACATTAATTGTAATAATTGCTAATTAGACAAATGTTAATGGAAGTATATATATGGGGGCCTGAAGGGAGACAGTTGGTTCAGGCAGTGTTGATCGGTATACGTCTACAACGTCATGGGTTCAAATCCAAAGTTTGTTGTTTTTTGTGTTGCAATTCCCTCTCTTTCTCATTTCTCTGCACTGTACTATTTATTAAATCTTTAATTACAGCTTATGAAGAGCATGGCATTGGAAGCCCATTTGCACAGTTACCTCAGCTTTGCTTAGTGCTACTGTCTGTGACATCGACCCCTGGGTGTTGAATGGTGTTGTATCTGGCTTTTGGGGACCTCCTCAAGTTTCAATCTTTCTTGAAAGAATGTTGACCAACACTATTGATGCTTTTGTATCTATCACATGCCAGAAGGATGAGGTTATTTATACTCAGTGGCAATTCTGAAAGACTGCAGTCCATAGTTCCTCTGGCAAGATTCAGGAGTTAAGCCAGAAGGTTATGCTGTAATGCAGAATCGGGTTTCTATCCTGGTACTTGAGACTAGACTAAAGCAAAGCTCTTCGGGCTTTGGATTCACCACTTTTGTTAAGGGAGCTTTCTTTATTGAATATCAAAGGTCAGGACTGCAGAGATTGTCAGCCAAAGCTTGTTTAAACTCACCAAGGCTGCAATGAGTTAACTACGACTATAGCCTACTGAATTAAACCCAGTCATGATAAAGGTTTTTCAATGATATCTCAAAACTTAAAAAAGGAAGTCCTTGGTTTATGTAGGCCTATGAGATATTGAATGGTGAACATCAATGATAATAAATTAACATTTGAGATCATCTGGAGGACTAACTCTGTCTGTTAAATATCAAAACTGTAGTTTGACTTCCGGCGGCACACATGAAGATGTGGGATGATACATTTGTGGGGAGGAGAGAGATCAGGTTACAACTGAGTTTGCTCTTAATCTACAAAGTCAAATCACAAAGAAGCTACAGTAGCTGCTCCTCTCAAGTTACACTTGAGGAGATGTGGGGTAAAAGTGAACTAAACCAGTGGTTCTCAAACTTTTTGATTTCAAGGACTTCACAGAGTTACAGACCTGTAATTTAAGGGTCTATTTGGAACCTACTCAATTAACCCTGAGGGTCATTGGACCCCAATTTGAGAACCACTGAAGTAAACCAAATTGTGGAGGGATCTCTTCTTCAGCCCTCCTATAATGTAGTGTGACACACACTTTTTGTTGTTGTCTTATCTCTTCTTCAGCCCTCCTATAATGTAGCGTGACACACACTTTTTGTTGTTGTCTTTGTATGTGTTCTGTTTATGCTATTGTCTTGCCAAACCCGATGACTCATTCATCAGGTTCCAGTAATATTCCAGTGTTTTTGCCCACCTGAGGTATACTGGGAAATTCAGGAATACAATTGCCATTATAAATGCCACACTTTATCACTCATTGACCAACTTGTGTCAATGATTTATCTTTAAAAATGCACAGTTCACATGCCTTCCTGTTTTCAGTGTTTACATGGCCAGTTTAGAGAGCCAAGGGGGGGCAGTGAAGTACAGGCTAATTAGTTTGTCAAAGGTTTTCAGTTTTGTATGACATGGTTCAAGAAATGGTGAGCTTGTGGCGGGCGAGAGAGTTTATCCTTGGCCAGCTAAACTATATGTGGCAGATATCTTAACCACTTGAACCCTGTACATCCAGAGACACTAAGGGCTCCATTTTCGTCACCTCTAAACCCCTTATCCCTAAACTTCTTCTATTCTATTTTTACTATTTTGCAAAACATTTTTGAATAGTTAAAATGGTCAGTCTACAAGCTCACAACGTGTCAATGTAGATTGGCTTGTTGAACTATTAAAAAATGTTCTTCAAAATAGTAAAAAAAAAAGGCAAAGAAGTTTAGGGAAATGGAAAAATGGAGCCCTAAATATCTTATAGCTGAATACAGCCAATCTGCAAGCTCACAACGCATTGCTTGTAGAAGATAAGCTATTTTTGCTGAATGTGCAACCCATAATATGGACGCCTGTGCAGTGGCTCTCAAAGTGGGGTCTGGGCACCCCCAGGGATCCTTGAGGGGGTTCCAGGGGGTCCCCAGCTAAATCATTGATAAAATGGTAAATGGTGCATTTTTATAGCGCCTTTATCCAAGGCGCTTTACATAGATTGTGCATTACATTCACCCATTCACACGCACATTCATACACCGATTGCGGCGGAAGCCATGCAAGGTACCAACCAGCACATCGGGAGCAATTTGGTGTGTCTTGCCCAAGGACACTTTGATATCGTTAGCCTCATAGGATAAATGCCTAAGTCATTTTTTGGCGAAATTGAGATTTCTGCATACAGGTGATCTCCTGGGGCTGCTGCATCGTTCTGGATCATCGCCTATGTCCTCAGCCAATCACAAAGCTCACAATCTTCAAAAATGATGATCTGCCTAAGTCACTTGTGTGATTTGAGCATTTTTACGTTGCCGCCTAACTCACTTTGTGTGACTTGGGCATTTTTACATTGCATACACAGCAAACAACAGTTACTCTAATAGACCCCCAGGTGTTTAGTATGGAGTTAACATTACTCTAACAGACCCCCAGGTGTTTAGTATGGAGTTAACATTACTCTAATAGACCCCCAGGTGTTTAGTATGGAGTTAACATTACTCTAATAGACCCCCAGGTGTTCTGTATGGAGTTAACATTACTCTAATAGACCCCAGGTGTTTAGTATGGAGTTAACATCACTCTAATAGACCCCCAGGTGTTTAGTATGTAGTTAACATTACTCTAACAGACCCCCAGGTGTTTAGTATGGAGTTAACATTACTCTAACAGACCCCCAGGTGTTTAGTATGGAGTTAACATCACTCTAATAGACCCCCAGGTGTTTAGTATGGAGTTAACATTACTCTAATAGACCCCCAGGTGTTTAGTATGGAGTTAACATTACTCTAATAGACCCCCAGGTGTTTAGTATGGAGTTAACATCACTCTAATAGACCCCCAGGTGTTTAGTATGGAGTTAACATCACTCTAATAGACCCCCAGGTGTTTAGTATGGAGTTAACATCACTCTAATAGACCCCCAGGTGTTCTGTATGGAGTTAACATTACTCTAACAGACCCCCAGGTGTTTAGTATGGAGTTAACATTACTCTAACAGACCCCCAGGTGTTTAGTATGGAGTTAACATTACTCTAATAGACCCCCAGGTGTTCTGTATGGAGTTAACATTACTCTAACAGACCCCC
Organism: Protomyctophum parallelum; assembly: GCF_964188405.1. NCBI lineage: Eukaryota > Metazoa > Chordata > Actinopteri > Myctophiformes > Myctophidae > Protomyctophum > Protomyctophum parallelum. The sequence continues at coordinate 9,630,927 of NC_139717.1, forward strand.
AGGTGTTTAGTATGGAGTTAACATCACTCTAATAGACCCCCAGGTGTTTAGTATGGAGTTAACATCACTCTAATAGACCCCCAGGTGTTCTGTATGGAGTTAACATTACTCTAACAGACCCCCAGGTGTTTAGTATGGAGTTAACATTACTCTAACAGACCCCCAGGTGTTTAGTATGGAGTTAACATCACTCTAATAGACCCCCAGGTGTTCTGTATGGAGTTAACATTACTCTAACAGACCCCAAGGTGTTTAGTATGGAGTTAACATTACTCTAATAGACCCCCAGGTGTTTAGTATGGAGTTAACATCACTCTAATAGACCCCCAGGTGTTCTGTATGGAGTTAACATTACTCTAACAGACCCCCAGGTGTTTAGTATGGAGTTAACATTACTCTAATAGACCCCCAGGTGTTTAGTATGGAGTTAACATCACTCTAATAGACCCCCAGGTGTTCTGTATGGAGTTAACATTACTCTAATAGACCCCCAGGTGTTCTGTATGGAGTTAACATTACTCTAACAGACCCCCAGGTGTTTAGTATGGAGTTAACATCACTCTAATATACCCCCAGGTGTTCTGTATGGAGTTAACATTACTCTAACAGACCCCCAGGTGTTTAGTATGGAGTTAACATCACTCTAATAGACCCCCAGGTGTTCTGTATGGAGTTAACATTACTCTAACAGACCCCCAGGTGTTTAGTATGGAGTTAACATTACTCTAATAGACCCCCAGGTGTTTAGTATGGAGTTAACATTACTCTAATAGACCCCCAGGTGTTTAGTATGGAGTTAACATCACTCTAATAGACCCCCAGGTGTTCTGTATGGAGTTAACATTACTCTAACAGACCCCCAGGTGTTTAGTATGGAGTTAACATTACTCTAATAGACCCCCAGGTGTTTAGTATGGAGTTAACATCACTCTAATAGACCCCCAGGTGTTCTGTATGGAGTTAACATTACTCTAACAGACCCCCAGGTGTTTAGTATGGAGTTAACATTACTCTAATAGACCCCCAGGTGTTTAGTATGGAGTTAACATCACTCTAATAGACCCCCAGGTGTTTAGTATGGAGTTAACATCACTCTAATAGACCCCCAGGTGTTTAGTATGGAGTTAACATCACTCTAATAGACCCCCAGGTGTTTAGTATGGAGTTAACATCACTCTAATAGACCCCCAGGTGTTTAGTATGGAGTTAACATTACTCTAATAGACCCCCAGGTGTTTAGTATGGAGTTAACATTACTCTAATAGACCCCCAGGTGTTTAGTATGGTAACATCACTCTAATAGACCCCCAGGTGTTTAGTATGGAGTTAACATCACTCTAATAGACCCCCAGGTGTTTAGTATGGAGTTAACATCACTCTAATAGACCCCCAGGTGTTTAGTATGGAGTTAACATTACTCTAATAGACCCCCAGGTGTTTAGTATGGAGTTAACATCACTCTAATAGACCCCCAGGTGTTTAGTAGACATGTATTAAAAAATGCCTAAGTCACAGATTATTTTCTTGAAAATGGCCTAAGTCACTTTTTTTTGTTATGGAATGACTCTCATGTTTATCTTTTTGTAAAAAACATTTTGTTAACCCCTCAGGAAACCATTGTAAAAATCTGCATTAAAAACTCTTACATACTTGCGAGAAAATGTGTTTTTCCTTATTATCCGAAAATCATAAAAAATGACTTATGCATTTATCCTATTAGGCTAACGATATGTAGGAGGAGCCGGGATTCGAACCGCCGACGCATGGATCATTGGACGACCTGCTCTACCTCTTGAGCCACAGTTGCTAAACTGATGCTTACAGGCAGGGGTAGAAATACTCTGTTACAAGTAAAAGTCTGGAATTCAAAATGTACTTGAGTAAAAGTACTAAAGTATTGGTATAAAAACGTACAAAAATAGAAAGTACTCATTGTGCAGAATCTCCCATTTCAAGTTTTCAAATGTTATTTTGAAAATAGACAATCTACAAGCTGACAAGGCATCGCATCGCATCGCCAGCTTGTAGATTGTCTATTTTCAAATGGCTGAAATGTATATAGGGCTGAAGTGGTTAATGTATGCTTTGTAATAATAAACCAAATCAAAAAAGTAACTAAGTAACTAAAGTTTTCAAATAAATGTAGTGGAGTAAAAGTAAAAATGTTGCCTCTGAGATGTAGTGGAGTGGAGTAGTAAAAATATTGGAAATTGGAAATACTCAAGTAAAGTACAAATAACTCAAAATTGTACAGTACTTAAGTAAATGTACTTAGTTACTTTACACCACTGCTTACGGGTTAGGTTATACATTCTCAGCTAGGGTGGTCTGTGCCCTGCCCTAGAGCATACCAAACTGGGGGTCCTTGAAATTAAAAAGTTTGAGAAGTACAGCGATATGGTTCATGTGGTTAAGCACTCAACCATCGACAAGCACACAATTTGTTAGTGTCTCTTCCCTTCCCTGTTCTGAGCATGCCCAGTTCACCAGTAACAAGAGACATCCTGGGGCCTCACTCCATCACCCACCCGCCCCAGAAGGAATGCTGGGAGTGTGATGTAGGACGTCACTTCATAGTGTTGGGACACCTGAAAGATTTATCACTCTGATGGAGGCATTTCAATGAAGTCATACGGTATTTGGTTGACATGATGTATTATGCTTTAAATGAAAACAAACCCCAAAAACATCACAGGTTGTTCATTTTTAAAAAGCGCCGCTGTGTCAGAAACGTCTTTTCTTTTTCAAGGTATATAGGAGGGACCTGACAGGCCATAAACTTCACAGGCTGTAAATTAGACATAAATGGGAGAACACTGAATTTCAAGGCAGAAAAGAATGTGAGGGATTCAGTGGGTTGTCTTTTATACAGAAACTTGTACTTAGACCTATTTCTTGTATATGGAGGAGGACATATGTGTTGTGTTAGTTTTCTGTCTTTTATTATTCATAATCCCCTGCTTCCTGTCTTTTATATTAGTCCCCAAGCCCATGTCGAAGATAATTCTATTCCAAATATCAAAGCTCATGAATCTGAAACTATTCTGATTCCTTCATTTCTTTTTCATATATAGCGCATCCGTTTCTAAGCTACCAGTGATTTATCCTCTTTCGACATTCACCTACTATTGGTGCCCTATATGCGTGAGAGAGGTTTTGCTGTGACAGTTCTATTAAGTTCAGAGCTTTGTGCCAGGATCAGTATAGGCTACTGTACAAGCCTTTGGGTTAGACACCAATGTAATGTAATTGAGTCCCATATAGCCTATCTCTGACTCATCGGATGGGACGATAACGTTTCCACAGCTTAAGAATTTGTAATGATATCTATTGGAATGTAGATTTACAATGGGCTCATTAATTAACATTCTCACGGTGTAGCTACTACTATATACTAATATTAAATTCCATTCTTCAGGAGGCCATTGTCTGGAAGTGACAGGCAGGTGAAGGAGAGCACAAAGAGAAGACGAATGAGACATCCAGGTTGTTTCAGAGACACACCCTCCTTCTACCCCACGACGGGGCCCCACTCTGGTCTGCATACCTGGAGGGCAGCAGGTAGATGCCGAAAAGAATTAGACAAAAAAGGCGACATGCTCAGATGTCACATCTAAGCACACTGTTTAACCACTTTCAACGGGCACCCCCACACGGTAACTCTGTCATTTCTCGACCGTTTCGGACGTGGGCGGCTAGCCGGAACCGGCCCGGCCCCCTGGCCGCGTTCCTGGGGGTCTGGGTGTTGCGGGGACCCCCCGGAAAACCCCACACAGTGACACGGTACAGTTGCACCGCTCACTTCACGCAGGTGTGATTTTTTCAATTCATATTGCCTATTATACGTGTATGTGTACACCCAAAAACAAAATTTGATCAAATGTGTAATGCATGGCTAACTTGCACCTTGGATCTCTCTCTCAAATTCAAATGAGCTTTATTGGCATGAGAAAACATACATTTACATTGCCAAAGTAAAAGTGAAACAAAACAATCAAGATACAACAATGTATGTACAAATAAAATAAAGGTGTAAACAGAGCTGTGTTAGTGTTTAAACGTTGCTTGTGAAACTATAAAAAGCATTGTGCATTTTCTGTCAGAGATAGGCCTACATCCATAGGAGAGGTTATAAATATTGAAAGTCGACAACAGTAGGCTAGCTATTACAATGTTTTTGCATTCACTTATCATATAAACATTAATTTGCGACAAGTAGCAGCAATGTATTCAAATGTAATTTGATGAGAAAGTTAGTTTCTCTGTTTTACTGCATGTCATTTGCTCTCTCTCTCATGCGCGCGCGCACACGCGCACACACACACACACACACACACACACACACACACCTTGGAAATAGAGCTGTCCAGACTCCAGCCCCAGCGCGACTCTGCCTTCCTTTGACATGTCAAAAGACTACGATAAACTTTATATAGTTTACATCGATTCGACCAAACTGATGTGTATCGGCAGCGAGTGTCTTGTTTTCTATGATTTATTCCAAGAGCGAGGTTGCACCATATGGTTGCACTTAATAGTCTCATTTTAAACAACTCTTCCGACTATTTCCGAGACAATGATGAACCATTTTCGTTGAGTGAATGGAAGAGGCGTTAGCTAAGCGACCCCAGCAGCAGCAGGCAGCAGCAGCGAGGAATGGAACTCGTTTCATTTGGAGAAAGTCGGACTGTAATTCAGAATCTCATTTCACCTTATTGACAGGACCTGTCACTGGGACAGTGGGACTATTGAAATGCAAATGCCCGCTCAGAGCAGCGGGGGGCGGGGGCGGTGGGTGCGCTGACTGGTGCGGGTGACTAAAGGAAGCGGCTGCGCAGCTACTACAACGCGGAACGCGATTGTTTTCACTTTCTCCTCGTCTTCAACAGAAGCTTTCTTTGGGATTCGCCGGGTTTAAGTCTCTGCTCTCCGTGGTTCTGCTTTTCCTCTATCGCCGCACGGCCCGCACCCGTCCGATATAAGCTCGGGAAACGTCCCAGGAAAAGGATTTAACACTAAACTTCACCACTACAGTAGTAGCCTACCCAATGAGGACGAGGTTTGTTGCTTTTTATTACACTGTTTTGTTGTTTCCCCTGACTATAACGCATGTGGGGTAGGGTTAGGTATAGCCATAGGCATGCTTGTTTGTGTGACTTGCTGCGTAGGACTGCATGTGTGGACTCATTATTACTCTGCGGTCAGATACGAGATAAGATCTGATGTTTCTTAAGAGTTGTAATGTAGTCGGTAGCCTATTTTAAGAGAACGAGACTATCCTGGGGAAAAAAAGGTGTGGAGTGTTCAGTGGCGTGCATTCAGTGCACATGCATATCTCTGAGTGAATATAGGTCAGTATACCGCACAGTTAAAATATTAAGAAATAAAGTCGATCTGAAGTGATAATCCTCCAACTCCTAGGCTTAAATTCCAAAGTCAATATGATTTTAACAACAAACACAGCAGACAGGGAAGGCTATACGAATGTATCGCAAGCCATTCTGCCATATGCTACCATAAATAAAACATGTTTACAAATGAAATAACACTTAGTTTATGTCTGTCAGAGTAGATAAGTCTACTACCCTATTTCTTTAGCATTATGTAGGCCATGCATTATTAGGCAATAGGCATGATATAGGCCTACTCAATTACGTTATTTATTGATTAGCCCACCTGTACAAATCCATGATTTGAGCATCCAGGGCCAAAGCTTAACAAAACTTTCATGACTGTTATAATTATATTATATGATTATGTTTATGTTTCATGTAGTACTGTGATCGGCTGCGTATGTATGGTATGTATGGTATGTAATATGATATTTAGGCCTGTCGTCGGTGGTCCCTAATTGGCTGTTGATGGTGACGTAATTAAGATAGGCTATGTTTCAATGTTGGGTGGGTAAAAGGTACGTATGTATGTGTGTTGTGGTGAAAATGGTGGTCACTTATTGTTGTTGATGTTGATGTAAGATACCATAGGTTTCAAGTTTGTAGAAGTCAGCAGTACCTTAAAACAAGGCTCCAGACCTCCCAAAACAAACTGGTCAGGCTCCTACTTGGCCTCACCCCCCGAACCCACCTCACCCCTGCCCACTTTGACAGGCTGGGATGGCTTAGGGTCGTCGACAGAGTACAGCATCTTGCAATGGGTCTGGTCCACAAGATTCGATACACCACCAAGATACCCATGTACCTGTCTAAATACTTCCTTAATGTAAACGAAGTCCACACCCACAACACCAGAGGGAGTGCAACAAACCATGTACAACCCAGATTCGGCACAAACAAGGGACTAAATTCTTTTCGCTCCTATGCCACCAAAATGTGGAACGCCCTACCAACAGTCATTAAGACATGTGAATCCCTTGACTCCTTCAAAACCGCTCTCAAAGGGCACCTACGGATGGCTGCAATTCGAAACTGGCCTCTGTAAAATCTGAATCCCCCCCACCCCCCCACCCCATTTCCCTCACTGTATATTGTATATTTTCCCAGTGCTTGTATATTTTCCCTTTTTTGCTTCCCATATGATGAATTCCTGTTGTTCTTTAACTACATAGAAATGTCTATTTGTATGTCTCTAAATGGTTGTATGTCTTTAAATGTTTTGATGAATTGAACAATGTGGACCCTGTTGTAAACAAGTGTAATGCTTAATTGGGTCGTCCACTCACAGTTGACAGTCTTTGTATTGAGTTTGTGCTTAAAATGTACTGTAAATTCTACAAACTGTTAATAAATATTTCAATCAATCAATCAAAAACTACAAGTAGGCCATTTATGGCGTGCATTTCTAGTTATTATTATATTTAGACCAACCATGTTCTGCCGTCTATAGCGCTATATGGCTATGCCACAGTTTCTCAACGTTTGGTACAACCAGAGGTCCAAATGGACCCTTTTGGGTTGTTATAACTCTCAAGAGTGTACAAATGGATCCAAATCCATTTGGTTCCATTACACTCTCATGGTTAAATTAGAGAGATAGCACATTGTATAAAAATGTATGTACGTGGCCTAATGCACAGGCTGTATAGCCTATCAGACTGTCTGCAGGCCCTTGACATTGAACAAGTTGAGAATCACTGCTCATATGCAGCAGTAGCCGCATGGTTCACATGACGCACGTACTATGACAGTCATGTTTCAGGGCTAATGCAGCAGCATCCTAATCAACGCGTCCTCTCCTCACAGTCCAGATTGTGTATATGAACGCCCCTGTCTGCGCCTCGTCTATCCGTCTGTCGAGCCCCCCAGGGAGCTGATTAGGGGTCTTTTATTATGCTGGGGTCAGGGGGGCACCAGGTGTGTAATGGAAACATAATGGGCCTTAATGGCGTCCAGAGGAGCGTAACCCCCATGTGAAAGGCTCCAGAAATAATTGTATATGTGGAGAGAGTCGATGCAGAAAAATTGATAATTAGATTTGACTGTCAGATGGTGAGACAATGAATGCTAGAGGCCACTGGTTCTCAAAGTGAGGTCCGGGGACCCACCAGGGGTCCTTGAGGGGGTTCGGGGGTTCTTAACTTCTTAGCAAAATGAACAAACCATTCTTTAACACTTAAGACCTATTGTTAAGCTATTCAAAAATAGCTGATCTAAAAGGCTGTGTTCTCTTGTGGGGATCCCTGGCACAAAATCTTTTCAAATGGGGGTCAGCAGCTAAACACATCTTTTGGGGTCTGTGACATGAAAATGTTTGCGAGCGACTGCTATTTGGCTGTGGGTGTTTGGAGAAGTCAGGTGCAAACTGATGTCCAAATTTGAGGCTTTTCCATTATTTTATTCTTAAAATATCCGTTCATTTTGGAATAAAAACCTGCTTTAGGAGCGGATATAATTGGACAAACAAACCCATTAGAATAGTGGTCTATTTGTCATAGTATTACTGCCTGGTGTGGGCAATTCAAGAAAAAAACCTGCGCAACTGAATAGCTTTGTGGCAGGCAGAGAAGGAGCTTTCCTTTTCACTCTTTTGCCTTGAGAGGACTCTAGTCTAAAAACCCCATTTTTGGTACCTTGAAACAATGAGCTCTTATTGTCGGTGTCCAAGACCCCCAGTAGAGGCTGCATCTGCCATCATTATTATTATTTCTGTGCAAAGGATTTACGAAGGGGGGCTATGTTAGTGTTTAATCATTCTTTTCATGAGTAATGTGAAAAGAGACTGCAAACAAAGAAAGAGGGGATATGGTCTGTGCAGCGAGTGCATGTGTGTGTGTGCGCTCGCGCGTGTGTGTGTGTGTGTGCATGTTCACGCTCATGTGTGCGTGTGCATGCGCACATGCGTGCACGCACGTGCATGTGTGTGTGTGTGTGAGAGAGACTGTCCCTCAGCTGACACACACTCACCAGCAGAGACTGTGGCAAGGCATGAACTCAACCACACGTCCCCCACCACCACTTGGATGTTTGGGTAAACTAATCATCTCCCGCTCAAACAAAAGGGAAAACCCCTTGGCCAGGGGAGATATTAGGAATATGAGCTTACACCCTGTGTTCAGGTATAGTCCAAGTTGGTTGACAAGAGGTATTGCCTGAAGCTCAAAGCATAATCTCTCCCCATGCCCAAACGGGCGTTCTGTCCTATAGCTAAGCAGTAGAGAAACATTTTTAAAATGTTTGAACATTTCGCCTATTATGACATGCCCAAAATAGGGATGGACGCCAGGTTCAAAGTGGTTCAATTAACAATGAGGATTTTACCAGTGCATCAGGCCACCATGATGGGTGTGTACTAGGCTGCACTCTCAAAAGGCTCTGTGCACGCTTGTGATTTAGTGAATGTGTGTTTAACACAGCTCATGGGTGGTGAAGCCCATTGTACCACGTCTCTAAAAGCAAAGGACTCTTGTCGAGGAAGACAAGGAGTCCTTTCTGCTCAGTGGTCCTGGACAATGAAGCAGGTCCAAACAGATGATAACTAGATTGACCGGGGTCTCTCACGAGGTCCTTTTGTCGTAACCTAATTCATAGTTTTGTCACATAGAACCTTGTCACACAAAAAGTGCAATTACTGGCGAATGGCACGGTCCTACGACAAGGAATACATTTAACCTTTGTGCGATAGTCTGCTATCTACTATTTTTTAAATTTTGTAATGTTTTAAAAATAGGAATGCCCGATTTCTTAAGTGTATCGAGTCCCTATTCTGGGGGGAAATAACTCAGTGAAAATAACAGCTCTACAAGCTGACAATGCGGCAGGTTGTTGTGGGCGTGTTCGTGTTGTGAGCTCGTAGATTGGCTATTTCTTTGTGAAGAGATATTTGGTATAGAGGGAAAAATGGAGCTGACCGTGTATAGAACCCTGCATGGGGGCCCGGGTCAACAAAGTATATCGGGTTTAAGTGGTTAAGAAGTGATTGTACCTTGTGGGCCTATTCTGAGAATTATTGTTTATAATTTATTAATATAATTATAAGTTGATTATAAGTAATACTAATTATTATTAATATACACTCTTATCATGATTATTATTTATGTCCCTTGCCTTGAATGACCTTCATGTTAAACATTTTGTTCTGCAAGGGAAGAAGACATCTTGTATTTGTGTTGGGAAGAAAATATAATAAGACAATAATCATAAGATATCATGATGAGACGAACATTACGCAATGGAAAGTAAAAGAAATAGAGGAAAGAGTTAAGAGACAGGTGAGAAAAACCCTGGATTAAGGAAGGCACACCTGCCGCACGTCTCTCTCTCTCTCTCTCGCAATCACGCGTGTGGGCGGGCACGCTGCACGCACGCACACGCACGCACGCACGTACACCACAATCTCATGAGAAGGTTATTGCCTTCTGCAGCAGTCATAACACACTGACACACGATAACATCATGTCCTCACTGTGTTCCAGAGGTACCCAAACACCACACTCATCTCATTGCTTGACTGTGAGAATTTGATATACTGCGGTTTGTAGTATGAGTACTCTGCAAACCAAAGAGTACACCGACGTGGTGTCACTGATCACATGACCCCAGGTTCTCGTCGTCCAGACCAGTTCTATAGGCTAAACAGAACGGGGGGGACCTTTTGTTTTTAATTATTTCCACACAACTTATATCAAGTTATATTAATGACATAGTTCAATATTGAGAATGAGTGGTATACCCCTTCAAGGTCAAAGGTCCTACACTAGGGATAGCCATTTAAAGGAGCGGTGTGCAACTGTGCACCGCTCAAAAAGATGAACTAGGGATGGAGGGACAAGGCTTTTGACAAACAGCTATGATAATCAAGTAGTAGAAAAGTCATCTTTGCCCAACAATACATGCATTCCCTCTCCTTCATTCTTATTCACCAGCTGTATGTCCACTGCATTGGCAAGCCAGCTACCGTAGAGCTGAAACAGATCTTTGGGATTAGTCAGGGAGAAAAGTATTGGTTTAATCAGGCTCTGGCTCTCTTCGGCCCCAGAGGAACTTCTGGCGGTGCAAGGGAAGACAGATGGCAGAGCTGGAGTGAGTGGCACCCAGTGCTGTAGGGTGGCACTGTATCCTGGCCACTCATAGCTGTCACACGTCACACAGTCACAACGTGGTGGAAAGATATACTAACTCTGATTGATGCTTTACTTGAGTAAAAGCGTCCCCAGCAAAATAAATAACAACAGCTATAGAAGTTGCCTAATGAGAGGTATAAGACAATAATTTATATAACAACAACAACCTTCTTTCATTGGAGTCACTGGCACAAAATCATCTCAAATCGGGATTGCTATTTAAAAATGGAAATAGTCAAGTAAAAGTACAGCAAAATTGTATTTTTTGATTGATTGATTACTTTATTAATGATTTCTTACTACAACTAGCCGTAATACATGAGTTAACAGTTTGCAAGGACAGGCACAGGGACATATACAGTATGTCTGATAAAAGGATCAAGTACAGTACAGTACTTGTGTTCATTTTACCATTTACCTGCAGGAAAAGGACCATAATAATAATAATGGTCATAATAAATGGCTGTCATAAAACCACTTAAAATAATAGATCTCCTCTTGCACATTCTCACAGTTCAATCCCTGCGCCCCCCAGAGCACCGTGCTATGCTGTATCAAGATGCGCTTCCTTTGTGGTGTTGTGCGATCGAGCTTCTGCACAAACGGAGCGAGAGAATGACCCACATAATGAAAGGTACATCAGGCTGGCTCTGCTGTATAGCCCTGAGCAGTCGTGTTTAGTCTCGCATAGACAGACAAAATTCCACAATCTCCGAATGATATATAGTGTCTGGAACTACACCTCCCGAAATCCGAGTATGGAAGCTGCTATTTCCGTTCACGAAAAATAATAATAATATATATTGCTAAGCATCAAGCTATATATGCTTAGATGATTTCTATTTATATTAGGATGAATTTGCGTGACTGTGAAGACGAAACGGAAGTGGGGAGGAGGATCCACTTCTGCGTTATATTTTACTCATGATAGAGCTTCCGTTGCTCCAGACTGTATGACAGCAACAGTCTGGCAATGTTTGTTAAGTTCCCCCCTCTCTCTCTCTCTCTCTCTCTCTCTCTCTCTGTGTTGTTTGTCTCAAGTGGAAGTGAGAGATGTTGTGGAGATTTTGGACAGATGGGCCTTATCTAATTTTACTATATCGGGATAGCATCAATCTTCTGTGGTGACTTCCTTTTCTATGCAAGTGTGAAGGCCTTTCTTCATGCTGTAAATTGGCTATAGCAGAATATACTCTGTTTTCTGAACAAACAAATAGTGTTTTGTCCATATGTCCCCCAAATTTGGCCAATATTCTTTTTAAAGAAAGGCGGAGATGACTGACATCAAATTGATGATGTCAGAGTACTACTGGAGCATCCCCCCTATCCTTTCAGCATCAGACTTCCACATGGCTCCACACTGACCTCCAGGGAAGTGCTGAATGCACAGGGAAGCCACATTTATTAGGCCAGAGAGGGAAAAAAGAAGGGGACCAAGTATAGTCCCCTGGGGGACTTCGGTCAACTGTATGTAGGATGTAATGGTCACATGTGTGTTAAGACATTGAATGCTACATTTAAAAGGAGTTAAATGGCTTATGGTACACAATGTGACAATGTCATAACACAGAAACTGCTACATTTCCGTCTCTAGCATAGGACAAAGAACGCTTACTACACATAAAAAACATTGAGTGACACTTTGTCACTCAATGAAAAGAAAAATCAGTTTCTTTCTAAATCTGAAATTCCCACACCCACACATGAATGGAGCCCACCACGCTGGATGGATTCATGAATGATGTTCCAGGCTATAGCCTATATTGAAAGGCGGGCGATGTTGCCTGAATTCCTGGCATACCTTGAATATCAAGTGTTGCACAGCGTCTCAGATGATGTGCAGTTGTCTTCTCACCTATCAGTCAGGCTGACAAGCTTGACAGCCACCAAGCAACAGTGACATCATTACTTCATTGTAACAACATAGTCTAGGGAATAACGCATCTGTCTTGCTCAATGTGGAACGGCAGACATTAATTATGTGTCATCGACTCATGTCCTAGGCATCGGCCTAGGACATGATTGTTAATTTATGTGTATTTGTTGACAAACTTTTCACGTAACTTTAGTTTTGCCTCGGCTTGTTCCCAGCTAGACAAAACGGAGAATACATTCTCAGCTGAACCGAACCATCTTCTCATCTGAGATTGAACGTGCCCATTTGTCTGCAATGTAGACTATTTATAGCTATATAATGTGTAGGCAAATATTTCTGCATATGAACTAAGCCTACATAGATATAAAAAAAATAAAAGAAAACGCATTACCGGTAGTTCTTGAACTTTTTCTACATGGATAACATATACACCTGCATTTTGGACAGAAACCAGTAACCTTACTATTTATTTACTATTTAGGCATTTAGCAAATGCCCTTACCCAAAGCCACTTAAGGCCGAAATAAGAGTAACCAGAGAAAGCATGAAACTTAGGCAAACAGGCAAACAAAGGCAAACAGGTAAACTTCAAGCCTAGCATCTGTCTCTAAACTACACTAGCAATCTAAATGACAAAGGTGACGAGACGGGATGCAATGTGATGAGAGTGCAGTAGGGGAGTGAGGTAACGTTTGTGATCCTATCATACATTTGTGTGGTTACTGTATGTGGGGCACAGCATTTTCCAGTAAACATGATCTTATCCTTTGTGTCATTAAACTAGTTCAACTAGTGTGAGGACTTAAATGGCTTGGAAGTAAAGGAGGACGCCTGCTACACAGCAAAACAATCAGTGTTAATTTATCCATTTGCAACTATAAGGGAGTATGGTTGCATTTGCATTGGAAACTTGGTATATCTTAGACTTTAAATCACTATTTTATAAAATTGGGACAATAGCCGATCTACAAGCTCACAATGTGTCCCTGATGTGACGCGTTGTGAGCTTGTAGATCTACTTTTGTGAGACACTCGTATGATCAAATAGGTCACTAATTTACAAAAACAAAAACAATGTTGAAATGTGGAGACACAAGGTTTCTGCCCAACAGCAAAGAATTTAATTTTGTACACACTCAGGCTTATGTTAACAGTATATCAATGGGGTTATCACAGGGGCACCCCCAATGGTCCCCATCACTGTGTCTGCAAACTGTAACAAGTAGGAATTTCTCTAATAGAAGATCTGAAGAGGACTGAAAATCACATTCCTTTGGTTTCTGATCTGATAATCATTCACACTTAGAGAGTTAGTCAGATTCCTGACTCTCCCAGTGTGATAAAAGCCTATGGGGCGAACTTGATCACATTCAAGCCAAGAGCTGATGAAATTTGCAGATTAGGTTACATTAGATTAGAGCAGTGCTTCTCAAATGTGGCGTTACGCTCCACTACATTTCTAGGAAGGTATAAAATGTACATATAAATTAACCAATTAAACCTTATTTAAAATATACCATAGTGAAAATAGCTGATCTACAAGCTCACAACACGTTGCAATGCAATGCTATTTTCTCTATTATTATATATATAATTAAAAGAAAATGTACAGAAAGTGTAATTTGTGCTTTTGAATACTAACGCCGGGGCGCCACTGAACGCGCCAGCGTTGCGTCTCCGTCACCGTCAGGGAATGTTCCCTTTTTAATCAATGAAGGGTGGCTCCACTGCCTACGATGCGTTGCGTTCGGTGACTGCTTTAAAATTGCCCCGGTTTGCTTTTTGACGCGCCCGGTGGAGCCCCACTGTAAAGTAGATTTTTACCTGAAGTACACATTTGACAGAGCAACTTTCACTTTTAGTTGGCTAATATCTGACTATAGGAGTAGGCCTATCTCTAATTTGACTCAATACTGCAGGGGTTGAGTACTTGGTCCACCACTGCACATTACAAATGTGCCCTTTCTGGGAATTTCAGTCCCTGCCATGTTCTGCACGTCCCTGCCCAACAGACAACATGTTGTTTGTTCACTGACATCAAACAGTCCCACTCCCTCTACAAGCTGTCTGCATTCAACACTCATTGTAGCTGGAAATGCAATTAAAAAAAGGAGATGGTGTTTTACAAGGAAAGCCTTTATGGAACAAACCAATATGGCTAATGTTTTACTGTGTTCTGTTGGTCATCTTATCTTTTTGAGTGGTGCAACCACTCCTACATCCAGCAACGTCCGTGTACCTGTGTGTGTACCTGTATGTATGTATCAGTGAGCACGAGTATGTTACATATTTATACCAGTAGGGGGCACCAGAGATACAGAGAAGAAATTGGAACGATACAGAGAAGAAATTGGAACGATACAGAGAAGAAATTGGACGATACAAATTGGAATGATACAGAGAACCAATAGACGGGAGTTGCACCACTCGGTTCACACTTGTGTGATTTTTTTCCTCTACACCAAGTTTGCCTCTTATGATGCCCAGGTAGGGACGTGTGGTTAAGCTTTACTCACGTCTATGTCGTTATCACGGAAACCAACGCAGATAAGGTCGACAATGTCTTATTACACAACTATGATCTTTTCTTGGCAGTCAGTCCTACCGATTGTATTCGAGAAACAAAACTAGACTCTCCCTCACAGTGAAGAGAGACGTAAAGGCCGTGGTTCTCAAAGTGGGGTCCAGGAACCCCCGGGGGTCCTTGAGGCGGTTCCAGGGGGTCCACAGCAAAATGAGTTAATATACATGTACCATCAAAATCACTTTTACTTATTTAACTAAATGAAAATGTTTGAGGACCACCGACGTGGGCGAGGAAGAGGGGCCCTCCTCCCATGCTTGTGTTGGTTGATGTGGAAACTCTCTTGTGACACCTGGGTCTCCTCAAGGCGTTGCTATGTGTCCCTGTTGCGTTGCCAAACCAAACAGCTGCTGGCAGGAGCACATTTATTCTGAACAGTATGGTGGGAACAGAGTAACCCTGCCTGTAGCCCAGATGCACATTGGTTTCCAAATGCGGGAGAAACAGGTTTTTAATCCATGAGGTTACATTGGTCTCCGTGACCTGCACAGAGCAGCCCTGACTGTAGCTCAGAGAAGCCAAGTCCCTTGGCCCGGAGCGATTCCCTTTTGTGTAAGCAGTACAATATGTTTTGTGTCCAATTTTGGAGGCCTGGAGTCGAAATCCAGCTATCTACTAAAGTACATAAATTCCCATCTAATTTAATCTATAATCTAAACCAAATACACACATTCGATAAGAAAGAAACACATATCTGCTACCAACTCTAGCGCTGTCAATTAAGTGTCAAGCTTATTACATAATCGCCTCATTGAAATTATTTGAGATAATCGCAATTACTTTGCAGAATCATCTGAATCGTTTCCATGCATCTGTATGAATTCAACTGTTGATGCTAGATAGACTAGATCTCATAGTAGATCAGCTATTCTCTCTAGTTTGAAAAATGTATACAATTATTAAATCATGGTTTTGGCCATAATACATTATTGATTTTGATTATTGTCAGTCATGTCTTGGTATATTTTCGTTATGTCCAATGCCAAAAGCACAATTAAATCATGGATCGCAATTATGTTTATGACAATTTATCTCCAACTAAACTTTCACTAGGGCTGTCACAGAGTGTCTGCTGAGTTATAAACTCGCATAGATATGAAACCTGTGTCTGCATGAGAGAAGTTGTTTTTCAGCGTTGTTAATGAGTTTGTCCCTGGGGGCCTCCTCTCCTTTTAAGTTGTGTGAAAAGCAAGGGGTTTGGCATTTCTCGTTTTTGAACCAAGTCCCAAGTTCCTGAAAGTTTGCACAAAAGCCTGTTGCCTAGCTGCATGAGAGGAGCCTTGCCCTGCCAGTCCTTGTGTGTGTATTTGTGTGACTTGCACTCGTACCCTTGTGAGGACTCGGAGGCAGAAACATGTGGAAGATTTGCCATGATCATGTAGCTTCTTGCACACCTTTCAGCGAACTAGCTCGGCTAGTTGGCTTTGCTAAGGGTTCGAATTTGTGTCTGATTGTAGTTTGGGAAAGCATTAGGGTTAGGTAATGCAGTGGTTAAGGGTCAAGGATGGAAATTCAAGAATGGAAATGAGTGTAATGCAGTGGTGCAAAGTAACCGTGCATTTAAGTAAAATGTTGAGGTAGATTATTATTACAAAAAATACAATTTAACCAAATAAGCCCGAATTTATACTTCATATAATAAAAAAAGATTTTCTTTTTAAACATTTGAGTCCATACGATTTTGCTTTAAGTGGACACAGGCCTTTTACTTGTAAAAGAGTATTTCTATATTGTTCTCCTTCCACCAACTGGTGGAATGTCCTCACAAGTATAGTAACCCAGGCAGACGTGCAGGGTATGGGTCTGTGTCAGAGTCAGACACATTTTGGAGAGTCCCCAGGAATGTGGCGGGGGAGAGGATTCCCCCTGCTCGCTCGCTCACTTAATCTTATTCATTTTTCAGCGTGGCGGGAGGGAGCCATTCAGATGTTACCGCAGCGCATTAGCACCCTATTCATCCCAAATGAAATGACCTCTGTAAAAAGCATGAGGAGCACATAAGCCAGTGCTGTTCTAGCACACTGGGAATTTTGGAATCTTAAATAGTATAGTGGGTCAATGCCCCTGAAGATGTGTGGTCTGCTTTCGAAAGGTTGACGCCATTGATGAAATGCCTTCACTTATCATTCACAAGTCTGTGCTAATGACATACTATATACTGCTATATATAAAGTTTGTTTTGTCATTCCACCCCGAGAACTAGCGCTTCAACACACCACTTCGGAATCGATGTATTCACCAAGTACAGTCGTTAGGGCTATGTGGCTCGTTAACATCGCTGAAAGACATATTTACAACAGTGTATTACAGACATAATTATATACTAACACACGTTTACAGGGAACAGATTTAATTCTAATTCATGCCAAGTGCAATAAAAATGACTTAAATTACATAAATATTACACCCTTCTTTTGGCACTTGGCACTACAATATATGGTAGTACACATGTGATTTCTGAGTTCTGACTTTGGCCTACATTTGACTGGGAGTATATGAATGGGCTATTGGCCATAGATAATATAATGAGATTATGAGAACGATATATTTTAAGCACTACTTAGGGCTGGGCAATGTGGAAATTTAAATATCATGATATTTTAGATCAAATACCTCGATATCAATATTGTGAGTCTGAGGATATAAATATAAAATTATCTGCATTGCAATTATGCATTGTGATTTTTTAGATCACATTTTTTCATTATAAAAAAGGTCTTAAATGCCATATGATATCCAAAGTCCCAGATATCAATTCTCATATCACAATATCGATATAATGTCTACATATTGCCCAGCCCTATCAGTAGTACATGTCTTGTCTTCCTCTCTCCCTCTATTTCTCCTGTATTTCCAGGAATACAACTGGACAGTCAATCAGTCATTAGAATAGCTGTCAGTGTAGATTAGTCTCTAGGGATTAGATCCTTCCTCCTCAGAGTTGGGCTGGACAGTGTTTTTAACATCGCTCACATCCTCTGGAAAGAGTGCTGTCAGAATCCTGCTAGTCTCAGGTTACGTGTGTGTGTGTGTGTGTGTGTGTGTGTGTGTGTGTGTGTGTGTGTGTGTGTGTGTGTGTGTGTGTGTGTGTGTGCCACATTCGGTACAAGCCATGCTAAATCCTACTCACCTCTATATTATTAGCATCACCTAGAAAGCACTCGACAGCACTTAACTTGACATGAGGATTGTTTCAGATCATGTTTCAGTAAATTTTATGTACAATTATACTTATTTTCCAATTTGAATTACTTGTCTTAAAGGACAACTTTAGTATTTTTCAACCAAGGTTCATGTTTTAGGTTGTTATTAGAGAAAGTAAATGATGAGTGTTTTTTCATGCATTATTTCATTTGAATGATTTGAGCTATTTCTGACAGGGAGGCGGAGGCAGTCGAACAATTGGCTAAATATGTATATATATCAGGGTTTTTTATGCAATTTCTTTATTATTATTTAATATAATCCTACTAGACCCCATGACATTATATCTGGCCCAAAAGATCACAGGATCTATTGAATGTGAAGGGGGAGGTGACAAAATGACATATTGCCTATGACACACAGTATGGCAGCCCCCTAGTAGTCAGTTGTTCATTCAGACACACGGAAAACAACTACTGTGGCCAGATGTAATTTCCTGGGGTCTAGTAGGACTATAGTAAATAATAATAATAAAATCGCCGTAAAACTTAAAATACATATTTAGCCACGTGTTCGAATGCCCCCACCCCCTGTCAAAAATAGCTACAATTGTTAAGCGAAAGAAAGCAGCAAATGAAAAAACAAAAAAACCAAACATTAACTCATCTTTTATTTTCTCTAAAACATGAACCTTGTTTGAAAAAAAAAACCTTTAATTTGACTCATCTTAATTAACAACATACAGTCTTCAGCGTCCTTACCTATGTCATAATAGGTGAAACTAAACAAACATCTAAAATCTAAAGTAGATGAAAGATTGGAAATAGATCAACATTTGGCTACATTGGAAATAGATTTAGCTATTTATGAAAATTTAGCTAAAATAGGCACACACTTTGCAAATGCATTGTGACCCGTTGTAAGCTTGTACTGTAGATCAGCTATTTTCGCTATTGACGTACAACAAAATAGATAGGGTAGGGAAGTGGTTAAAGTTGCCACTCTTCACAAAAACTGGAAGAGAACGGGGGAAATTGACAGTGAACAGTTAGTGACCTTTGACATGGGTCCAACCATGTTTAAGCCCCAAAGAGCAGTTCAGGGATTAGGCAGAACTGCAGCATTAATGGGAGCCTGCATGCCATTGTACGGCAACATTAATCTGGTTAATTTATTTGAGGCCAAGTATTGGAAGGGCAAGACTGTGAGAACTGCAATTGCATCTACACGTGTGTGTGTGTGTGTGTGTGTGTGTGTGTGCGTGCGTGCGTGCGTGCGTGCATGCGTGAGTGCGTGCGTGCGTGGTCTGTGTATGTGTGTGTGTGAGAGAGAATAATATACTGACTGGATTAGCAATAGTCACAATATCACATTCACAACATCTCTGTATGACATCACAAATTTGCAGAGACGTCTTGGCTACTCTCTGTGCAACATATGCACAGAGAGTGTCGCGGTGTGTAATGTAGATGTAGTCTACATGTTTTGAAGTCTTATCAACAAACCCTCGATCTATAGCTGCTAGATAGGATGTTTTCCTTTTTTCAGTCAGGTCTTCAAAGAGCTCTGTGAAGCCATTCTGTGAATCTGTGTGCATTGGTAGAGGAGTCTAAAAGATTATGCCATAACTCAAGTATGAAAGCGCCGCGTGGCTTCTGAAGCAAATGTGGCTGCCTTTGTTCTACCTACAGCGCACTACTGTTTTGCTTGTGTGTGTGGAGGAGCGGAGCATGGCAGGGATTACCAAGACGCGGTTTGGCATTTAATAGGGCAATAAACACCACATGGATGGATCATAAAATGTAATTCACTTGCTGTATACACTGCAAAAGTCAAAAGGCTCAGCACTCTATATGCCCAAATGATTGGCTGTACCAACAGCATAAATAACACATATTAGAGCTACTTCAATTACATAGTAAGTCATGTCGAGACTTGCTGGCAGCGTCTCTGTTTTATGTACATATCATAAAACAGTCACCGTGTGCCTCAGAGACTATGCCGGTGGACGATGAAAAGGAGACGTACCAGACTGAAAATATTTATGATATTTTATACCCGACGCACTCCTCTTGCCCTCAAGAGAAGAACCAGGTTTTTACAAAGGCAGTTTTTGTTCAGCCTTTATCCGCATGAACTCTATCCATTTGCCGGAAATAGGTGAACATTTGGTGAAATATTGCAGATCTACAAGTCCACAATGCAAAACAAACGGAGGGGGGCCCTCATGTGGGGTCATTTGAGAGTGTACATTTGTACACTCTCAAAGTTATGGGAGGCCTTGAAATGAAAACATTTGAGAACCACTATCAAAACAACATCAACATGTGTGGGAATTTGGTTATTGTCGTGACATAGCTCAAATGTTGTCTTTTCCTGGTCTTAAGGGCTACATTACAGTAAAGTGAAAAAATGTTCATAAAATACTAGACTGTTCAACTGAAATAAACTATTTGTATAGCTAGCCCTTAAGCACTGTTACAGTCTCAAAGGGCTGACATTTAACAAAGGAAACGAACAACACCCGCCATGCCCTCGATCAGGGCAGGCAAGGGAAAAGTCTTGACGGGAAAAGAAAGGAAGAAACCTCACGAAGGGTCACAAAAGAGGGGACCCCATTCCATGGCAGATAGGAATGCTATAGGTGCCGAGGGGGCAATATTCAAATGCAAGAGAGACGAACAACAGAACTGCTAAGCTGTAGCTGGTTGAAAAGAAAAAACCCTACACATTTGGTCATCATGGTCATCATAGCCACGCATTTTTCCATGCATAAAAACACATTAGTCACCCTGAAAACATTGTGACATCATCAGCATTCTGTCAAGTATTTGGTATTAAATACCACTACTTGGTATTTTGGTCAAGTAGTGATATTTGATTTTGTCAATAGCATTGTGCACTGCACTGCCTTCATATCAATGCTATGCTAGAGGTGACCTTTCACACTCACAGGCTCAAGTTCTTTTGTGACCTTGTGTCCTTATTTTAGGCATTCCAAAATGACCGAAGCTGACAATGTGTATAGTAAGTATAAAATAGGGCCTAACCACTTAAACCCTTTGTGTTGACTAAGGATCTCCTTGCCTCCTCCTTTTTTCCCTCTTCACCATATCTTTTTGCTGAAAATATCCGTCCTACAAGCACAAAGCATCATTGTGATTGTAGATGTTGTGAGATTATAGATCGTCTATTTTAGCAGAAAATAAGCCAATTTTCACCCTATAGCAGGCTATTATGACATGCCCACTTTGCCCAGATTAGGGATGCTAGGGTTCAAGGGCTTAAGTGGTTAACTGTTGTTAATTAGAACTTGACTACAGTCATATACTGTAAACAGCCATAAGCACAGCTAGCTGCAAGTGGTGTTACAAATTCACACGCCACCACAAACTAAACAGAGGGTCCTGTCAGAGCCAAGAGCCAGAGGATCCAATGAAATGGATGATGAAAGTTGATATCATAATAATTTATTTACACAGAACACTTGTAACACCTAGTTACAGTCGCTATATTTTGGGTTAGGGCCAATTTCACCAGGCACTTGTTAGGGACTACATGTTAAGAGTAAAACAAAACAAATCCCAACCCACGACACGAGAACATGAGTAAGTGCGCTAATGATTTCCACTGAAGCCAGGAGATGTCCGTCAGCTTGGCATGTTAATGGTTTTTAATGATGATGAGAGGAGAGATGAGACAACTGGTGGCAGTTTCTTCCTGTGAGTCACTCTCCTTTTTGCCCTGCGGTTAGAGCCCAACATTTACACAACAAAACCGCACAAGTGTGTGTGGTGCAGCGTGTGGTTAGGATTGTGTTCACGGGGTATTTAGGACGCTGTCATCGTTGGGCAGACAGACTGTCACTCTCTCGCTGCCTCTGCTGGCTGTATGTAGCCAAAAAAGAGAGCCCCAATGATGATGTCAGTGATTTTGTGCTGACCCGATCACGTTTTCATTCCCACTGATTACCAATGTTTTGACAGATATTTTAAGTGAATAAAGTTGATAAAAAATCATAAATTCAAAGATGCGACACATTGTGAGCTTTTTGGGAAATCTTTGAAGAAAACCACTGAACGGTTTTGAAAATCTTCACCTATTATAATGACATGCTCAAAATAGCGACACCAGATTGAAAGTGGTTAAAATAATCGAAACACACCTGCCGCTTAATTGCCAACAGCGATGTCGTTCTGTCTCTACCACAGATGGTACCAGACAAGACCGTGCACGGATTTAGTGTTCATAAAATAGTTCTGATGCAGATGCTTAAGGGAGCCTGTCACGAAATGGCTATAAAGTGGTTTATGTGGGGGCGCAGCGTCATGGTTGAGGATTATCGGCAAAAGTACAGACTTGGGCAGAAATATTTTATCTCCAGATTAATCCCCCCCCCATAAATCAATGTTGTTGAATGACAGTGTCGTGAAAAAGTAACCAAAATAGCAGATGCAGCTTGTGCGCCTATGACATGACAATGCTTAAAATAGGGACGCTAGGTAGAGAGCGGTTAAGTGTGTCTGTGGGTTTTATAAATATTTCCCAAATCAAAATAATTAACAATAACTTGTGACTAAACTTAGTAAACTACATTGGATCCATTGGAAAATATTTTTTCCATTTATGTTTTGGACGTACAGTACAAGGTCTTCGCCCTGGTGTGATATTAAATGTAATGTTACAATCACTTTATCTCTCAGTTTGTGGTCACTGATCTTTCACCACTTGCGTAGTGTAATTTAACATCCATTTTGGCAAAGGCCTTTTTTTGGGCTTTCCTTTCACCATCATCATGCATTCCCCAAAGGCAGCATTTCCGTCCCGTAGCCGTTGGTAACCATTCTCCAAATGGGCTGTTATTAGAAACTGGGTTCACAAATCACAATGCTCGTCCCCCCCATGCTTTCCTGTTTGCCAGGCTACCAGGAGGAACACGTGCGGACATGTTATCATTCCATGTGCTTCCTGTTCTCTTCCAGGCCGCCGAGAGGATGAAGGGGAGGAGGACTCCTGGGCGGCGTTTTTTGGACATTCTAACTGCAGCACTCTGATCAGCGGCAGTAGTCTCTGATCGTCTCCATCTTCAAGGGTCTCCGCGTTGGGCACCTCTCCTGCCTGAAAGTCTTCATCATGAGTTAAGAGGGTCGACGGACGGAGGAGCTCCCTCATAGCCTCCCCCTCCCTCCCTCCCCTCTCCTCTTCCGCCCTCCAAACATCTGGTGGCGGTCACGCAGCGTGTCTGGAGACAGCGTAAAGCGTCACCCTTGCGAGTGCTTCATGAGCCAGCAGGATGCGGCGGCGGTCCTCGCACTCTCCGAGCGCCTCCTCATAGCCTCACACAAGGGCCATGCCGACAACGTGGTGCAGCTCATCAACAAGGGAGCCAAAGTAGCCGTCACCAAGGTGAGAGGAATAATACACTGAGTTGTGGCGTACGACAAATAGTTAAAAATACCGATAGCCGATATAGAAGTAGATCATTACAGTAGCCTATAATCAATGACATGCCCACAACGGGTACACCAGGTTGAAAGTGGTTAATATTCAGTGCCTGTACTATAAGGATGTCAAATATCGATTCATTCATTGATAATCATTTCATTTCATCTGATAATCTTAATTTCCCACAAGGCATATTATATTCCTTAATCAAATATTTATTTTACCATTTGAGATCAGGGGGGCAGTCAGACAGATATTTTGTGAAGCCACTGAGGAAATCGGGATTTCCCGAAAGTTCATATAATGGCCTGTTGTGGCGCTGTCATTGGACCCAGAAAAACGCATAGCCCCATAGAAGTCCATGTATTTGGGCCCAACTTCACCTAGACTGTATTACCTTAATAAACATGGTCATGAATACTTTCTGCTTCCAGTCACTAGTTTAAAGTCTCATTTCTAATGTCATAATATTCTTTTTGGAAAATTATGGTCCCATTTATTAAAAAAATTACCATAAAGTCGCGCATGTTCTGAGGGGCGTGGCTACCGTTACAGTCTATGATCGGGATTCCCCCCCCCACTTTCTGTGGCTACCAAGGTGGGGGGGGGGGGGTATTTATAACCGGCACACATGTGCGTTCTTCGGCCATGCGTGCACAGAGAGCATTACGTTCACAGAAAACCGCCCAATGATAGAACCACAGACCTTTTCATTAATTGTTAACTGTTAAGTTTAATTGAAGAATTTCTTAACGATCGATTAATCGATTAACTATTCACACCCCTAGTTCTAACCCACTTCAACTCTCATGTCCAACAAGGACACTCGCCTTAAATGGCAGAGGAGATAGTTACATCACATTCACATGTTTGGGCAATGGACCATTTAGAGTTGACATGTTTATGGAGGGTGAGATGAAAGGGACTGTTTGTGGCCCTGGAGTCCCGCACCTGGGCCACAGGGGGATTCTTTCGCTGTTCCAGGCTGTGTGTGTGTGTGTGTGTGTGTGTGTGTGTGTGTGTGTCACTTGTGTGAGAAAGGCTTTGTCAGTGCATTCCATCTGGCCAACAGCTAAAAGTCAGCTGTGTCACTATTACACAGCTGGCTGCACAGGCCACACTGCTGCCAGCCTACATCCGCCAAGTCAGGCAGGTTATTGCAGTTTATTATTAGGTTATCCAACGGTGCCGGAGATTAGCTGGTAACAGACGTAAGGACGGACATACAGACACACACAGCACACACACGCACAACATATTCTTCGCCAGCTATCGCCTGGCAGAGACAACAATGTGGTAATGGTTTATCTTATCTTATCTTATATTCATGTCCAGATGCGCACGATGTGAAGTCATATGGTGCAGTTGCAACGTAACCTAAGACTGAACCTGAAACAGCAATGCTAGAATGTGGGTCGATCCCTATGATCTCCTCACTCCTTATCTTTACATACCCCAGTGTGATGCTCGCTCGTTCTTTGTAGTTTACAAAAAACTACTGTTTAATCACTTAAATCCTATACTTTGTTTACGTCAGATAATGGAAATAAGGATTATATAGCTTACAAGTTACAACGCATTGCAATGTGAGCTTTTAAAGCTGGTTTAGATAAAGTTATCTATTATCACTGAATGTTCTATATTATACAGTTTATATATATATATATATTGTGCTCTATATACTGTATATTATATATATATATATATATTTATTTTATTTTATTTATTATTTAATCTAATCCTAAACAGACATGAGGATAGTCAGACAGACGGATGAGTCAACGGTTTAATTGCTGGCCACTACTGTTGCATCTAGAATGCACCTGTTATTACATTTTAGCAGGTAAAATAATATTCCATCTGGCTCCGTTCCATTCCGGTGGGTTTCGCTTCTGGCCTTGGTTTTGGCAGCAGGCCACCGTAAAGGCTTAATTCCCTCACACAGACTGGGCTGAAACATTCCTTTGCTTTGGAAGAGGGATGAAGAGGTTGTTTTGGGGGAAATCTACTGTGAAACTATCATATCATCATGGCATGTGTCTGAGAAGCTGTCCTGTAGGCAGGTAAAGCGAAATACAGACAAAAGCTGAAAATAGAAGATCTATTTAGCAGATAGCTGAAACTAGCATGCAGTTGCTGAAGATAGCAGAAGCTGAAGCTATAGCGATAGCAGAAGATTCGCTATTTTAAAGGTGTTCTATGTGACATTTGTTTGGTTAAATTAAACAAATAGTTTTTTGTTAAAAGGTTTGTTCAATAGCAGGCGTTTCCCTGTCTCTTTAGTAAACAGAAAACACATTTCCACACCAGTTTCATCAGGAGAGAGAGCCCATCAGGTTCAATTTGTGTTTGAACCTGTTCCAGTTCAACTGCTTATTGTTTTGTTTCATCACTTGAAATTTCATTTGTTATCCTGAATTCTGAATGAGTCCGCGCTCCTGATTGGATGATATTGTATCCTGATCTGAAAATGTATTTTCTGTTTACTAAAATGCTGCATTGATTAGTGATTACTATGAGAATATAGTTGTTTTAACAAAAAACATTACTTACACCGCCTTGTATAAATCAGGCTAAAAAAGGGAATAATTATAAAGCAGGAGAAACTATTAAACCAATTCACATTCTGCAATACAGTAAAATAAAGTCTGCACACTGTTTTTGTTTTGTCTAATATTTTTATCCCACAATTTTGTAACCCATTTTTTCACCCAGTGTCTCTACACTCCCCAATCTGGGGAGAGCAACAGACTGACCTCATGCTCCCTTAAATGCATGATTGTCCAAGCCGCTATTTTCACCTGACAGTGGGGAGTTTCAGTGGGGAAGGAACACGTTATTCCAACCAGTTCCTTTTCCCCTCCATCAGGCGCCCCGGCTGGCCAGGGGGAGGCAGTTTAGAGACCATGATTACTGCATGTTTTTGTGAGGGTACCTAGTACCTACAGTACCTACCTACCCTAGACTCTAGGGGAGAACATGCAAACTCCCCAGAAAGGCCCCACAAAGGTCTGCACACTGGTTAATTATGTCTGCTGTGTTTTATTGTGCTGAATGCGTTCTGGACAACAGCAGAGCATATTTAACCAGTGTGCAGACTTTCCTTTCTTTTATGTTGCGCACTGCACACTGCACTGTGCTGCACCTGGGCATTGAATTGGATGTGCACTCATCGTTGTATGCATTGATTACAACTATTAAAAGCCACAATTTGTGACGTGTTCATTGAGAGGTGTCAAATATCTTCATCGCAGATTAGGCAACACAAAGATACGTCGGATGCAAACAATGGGATTGGGGATACGATGCGACGCATTGTGAGTATAAAGATCTATACGATGCGACGCATTGTGAGTATAAATATCTATACGATGCGACGCATTGTGAGTATAAAGATCTATACGATGCGACCCATTGTGAGTATAAATATCTATACGATGCAACGCATTGTGAGTATAAATATGTTTATACATTTGAAAACTTGAAAGAGGACATTCTGCATAATGACTACTTTTACTTTTGGTATTTAAAGTACATTTTGATTCCATTACTTTTGTACTTTTACTCAGGTACATTTTGAATTCCGGACTTTTACTTGTAATAGAGTTTTTGCATATTGCAGTATTGATACATTTACTGAAGTAAAACATGCAAGTACTTTTTCCACTGGCAACTGGCAGTCGTCCAACACAGGCCCTGTGTAACTCAACCCGGGATCCACATGAATGCCAGGCAGAGCCGCACCCACAAACACCAACGCCTTCACTGAGATTATACACAAGGTGCAGTGCAGTGGTTCTAACAGTATCACGTCAAGCACCCTCAAATTAATATGTATTTGGCCGCAGACCCCCCATCTGAAAATACTTTGTGCCGGGGATTCACATAAGAGAATGTTTTGTGTGTGAGAGAATGTTTCCACACGGTGCATAACGGCACATTGTGACTTAGATTGTCTATTGTCAAATAGCCAAAGTATAAATAGGGTTAAATTGGTTAAACAGATTTTGAAGCTGACACACTTGGTTTAGTTATTCTATTAACATTTCGAGGACCCCTGTCCCTGGGTTTCCCCGGACCACACTTTGAGAACCGCGAGTGTAATGGCCCTCAATGTTTGTGGGAATATATAGGCTACTTGATGCGTAACTAAAGAGTATTTACACTGGCTTAGCGGCGATTGTCTCAATCCGGACAGGAATGCCGTTTCATGTTTCAAGGGATGCTATGCACGCTGACATCCTGCTTCACCAGTCTCCTTTTATTTAGTTAAGTAGAGTCCATTAACTTGGATATGACGTTCAGGATGTCAGGATGTGCTCAGAGCACTTCATGCTAATCCTGTCAAGGAGAATTGTAATCTGGAGGGCATACGTTATGGATGAATTCTCTGGTGAATTCTCTTTGTACGTTTATACACCTCATACGCTATTTGTGCATGTGTGTGTGTTTATTTAATACACAGAAGAAAAGAAAGCTTACAGGGAGATGATACGGGCAGGGAGGAAATCCAGGCAGGTAATCCGTAAAAGGCATAAGGCACGTATCCGAAACAAGTGTCAAGCGAAAACAATCCACAGAACAAGAAACAAGAAGATAAAAAACAAACACTGAAAAGAACACTGGATAATGCAGTACACAGAGAGCAAATACGTGAAATGGGCTGGTATTTATACAGGTAGACTAGACTTATTACTGCGAAATTAAGAAGTTATATTCAATTTAAAGAGGACTACATGACTGAACCTTATGTTGCATTTAATTTAAAAAGAGGACAGAGGTCCCTCTGTGCCCAGTTAAGATCTGGTGCTTTACCTCTGGCAGTTGAGGTTGGCAGATATACTGGCGTTCCTGAGGAGCAGCGACTGTGTGCTCTTTGTGACCTGGGAGTTGTAGAGGATGAGTTTCATTTTGTTTTCTATTGTCCACTATACCATGATTTAAGAAACGTTTTATTTGAAAAAATTCAGGATAAGAACCCAGAGTAGTAGTAAGAGGCACTATTATTCCCCAGGGACCCCTATGTCCGATTTCGGCACTGAAGGCACTCCCTAGGGACGAGGGGGCGGGGCCTAACCCTTTTTTTCCGATGACGTCATTATATTGATTTTGCTGATTGGAGTTTCCGTTATCTGATGATCTCATCGTATTGATCCTGTTTGGGTGGACTTTGCCGGTTTGGCAGTTAGTGTCATCATGATTGTAATTCTGCTTTTGTGTGAGGCAATCAATGACCATCTGTTCAAACTATTTCGCAATTACAGTGGTACTGTGTACATGCCAGTGAAACTAATTTTAAACCGACCTCTGTGACAGTTGGTTATGCACAGGCTGTGTGTCTGTGTGCGAGTATTGATTTTGCATGCTTGGATTTAAACGAGCTGATCGTATTGATTTCACCTCTGGTGGTTGACTCTCTCTCTCTCTCTCTCTCTCTCTCTCTCTCTCTGACAAATATTGTCATGTATTCTGGCTCTCACCAACAACTCTGGAGTCACTGAACTAAAAGACTTACAGCTTAGATTATTTCCAGTTTGGTTATAAAAAGTCGGGGAGGAACTGATGATGCAACTGTCAGCCTGCTTAACCCCTTGGCGAACTATCTCTAACTCCCCATCTTATTAGGCCAGCTTTTTATTGATTTTACGTTTCCTTTCAGCAGTATGCAGATAGACACCGTTCTGCAGAGACTCAATGACATAACGGTACATGGTGGTATTGTCCATCTTGTCAGAGACTTCCTCTCTGACCGTCCTTAACAGGTCTGTGTTAATGATACTCTGTCCGACATCATTCTGCTTATTATTGGTGCTTTACAGGGGACTATCTTATACCCCTTACTTTTCTCATTATATACAAATGTATTCAGTTATACCAGGGTTTTTCAACTGATTTTGACTTACAGACCACCATTCTTCTGACTAAGAGCAACCTGGGGACTACCACTATTGTGTCAGGTGGGCTGACCACCCGTCCTGCATCTCTTGGGACAGTCGCGAAATAGCACATTTCACTCAATTCAAGTCATCCCCCAAATCAAAAGATATGGGAAACTAATTTTCGCATCCTCTGTGTGTGTGTGTGTGTGTGTGTGTGTGTGTGTGTGTGTGTGTGTGTGTGTGTGTGTGCAGGGGTATGTGTTTGTATACATGCAGGCCTGCCTCATCCTTTCTACCAGTGATCTTTATCATTATGACTTAGTCGGCATGGTGATATTGATTCTATGGGTGTGTGGGACCAGGCATACCCATGTGTGGGCATATTGCACCCCCCCTTCTTCTGAGCAGGCTATGGGATAGCGGTATTGATTCTATCTGGGGTGTGTGGTCCTGGGATCAATAGTTCGTATTTGGACCCTGTCAGGGACATGCTTTTGCTGGGGGCTGTGTGAGTGTGTGTGTGTGTGTGTGTGTGTGTGTGCGTGTGCGTGCGTGCTGGTGTGTATGGTGAATTTTGCATGGTCCAGGGTGTCTTAATGTCTTGTTTAATGTATGACTTGTATTATTTTGGTACGTGGTGCTGTATTTTGTGAGTTTTCCATGGTTCACGGTACCTTAATATTTTGTTTGAATGTATGACTTGTATTATTTCTGGTATCTGGTGATGTATTTTGTGACAATTGCATGGTTCACGGTGTCTTAAGGTTTTGTTTATTGTATGACATGGGTTATTTTTGGTATGTGGTGTGGTGTTTTGTGACATTTGCATGGGTCAGGTTGTCTTAATATTTTGTTTTAATGTATGACTTGGGTTATTTTTGGTATGTGGTGTGGTGTTTTGTGACATTTGCATGTTTCAGGTTGTCTTAATGTTTTATTTTAATGTATGACTTGGGTTATTTTTGGTATGTGATGTGGTGTTTTGTGAGTTATGCATGGTTCATGGTGTCTTAAGGTTTTGTTTAATGTATGACTGGGGTTATTTTGGTATGTGATGTGGTGTTTTGTGAGTTATGCATGGTTCATGGTGTCTTAAGGTTTTGTTTAATGTATGACTGGGGTTATTTTGGTATGTGATGTGGTGTTTTGTGAGTTATGCATGGTTCAGGGTGTCTTAAGGTTTTGTTTTAATGCATGACTTGGGTTATTTTTGGTAAGTGGTGGTGTATTTTGTGACATTTGCATGGTTCAGGTTGGGTTAAGGTTTTGGTTTAATGTATGACATGGGCTATTTTTGGTATGGGGTGTGGTGTTTTGTGACATTTGCATGGTTCAGGTTGTCTTAAGGTTTTGATTTAATGTATGACAGGGGTTATTTTGGTATGTGATGTGATGTTTTGTGACATTTGCATGTTTCAGGTTGTCTTAATGTTTTATTTTAATGTATGACTTGGGTTATTTTTGGTATGTGGTGTGGTGTTTTGTGAGTTATGCATGGTTCATGGTGTCTTAAGGTTTTGTTTAATGTATGACTGGGGTTATTTTGGTATGTGATGTGGTGTTTTGTGAGTTATGCATGGTTCATGGTGTCTTAAGGTTTTGTTTAATGTATGACTGGGGTTATTTTGGTACGTGATGTGGTGTTTTGTGAGTTATGCATGGTTCAGGGTGTCTTAAGGTTTTGTTTTAATGCATGAGTTGTGGTGTTTTGTGACATTTGCACGGTTCAGGTTGGGTTAAGGTTTTGGTTTAATGTATGACATGGGCTATTTTTGGTATGGGGTGTGGTGTTTTGTGACATTTGCATGGTTCAGGTTGTCTTAAGGTTTTGATTTAATGTATGACAGGGGTTATTTTTGGTATGTGGTGTGATGTTTTGTGACATTTGCATGGTTCAGGTTGGCTTAATGTTTTGGTTTAATGTATGACTTGGATTATTTTTGGTATGTGATGTGGTGTTTTGTGACATTTGCATGTTTCAGGTTGTCTTAATGTTTTATTTTATTGTATGACATGGGTTATTTTTTTGGTATGTGGTGTGGTGTTTTGTGACATTTGCATGGTTCAGGTTGTCTTAAGGTTTTGTTTTAATGTATGACTGGGGTTATTTTTTTTTTTGGTACGTGATGGTGTATTTTGTGATATTTGCACGGTTCAGGTTGTCTTAAGGTTTTGTTTAATGTATAACGTGGGTTATTTTTGGTATGTGATGGTGTATTTTGTGACATCTGCACGGTTCATGATGTCTTAATGTTTTGGTTTAATGTATGACTTGGGTTATTTTTTGGTAGATGGTGGTGTATTTTGTGACATTTGCATGGGTCACGGTGTCTTAATGTTTTGTTTTAATGCATGACATGGGTTATTTTTGGTACGTGGTGATGTATTTTTGGTATGTGGGTATGTGGTTGGGGAATTTTTACATGGTTCAGGATGTCTTAATGATTTGTTTAAGGTATGAGTTGTATTATTTTGGTAAGTGATTGTATGTTTTGTGGCATTTGCATGGTTCAGGTTGGCTTAATGGTTTATTTTAATGTATGACTTGGATTATTTTTGGTACATGGGGGTGTATTTTATGGCGTTTGCATGGTGCATGGTTCAGGCATGCCCGGGCATGTCTGTGGCCGTTTGAGATGTGAGGTTGGGGTTAATACTGAGTAATGTACGGCTAGTTCATGGTAGTAGGGTACATGTTTAAAGTAATCATGTATATCATATTGGCGTAACTAAATTTGAAATGAGTTGACTGGACTATGTATTTTTAGATGAACACACTATGTTGTTCACCTATAATTATAGGGATCGATGACTAGAGTAGATTGACGACATTTTACAATAGCTACTATTAGGTATTATTGACATTTAAAGTTAGATAGACTATAGTCTATACTACATGGTGGTATAGGCATCCATGGATTTCCAGGGAATTCAACCCGAATCTGTAGACGGGGTCTGTACACAAAACACAATGTTTTGTGTTGACAATAACTACGAGGCAATAACAGCCATCATACTAGTAAATATTATGTATACTAGTTAAATTATCTAAACTCTGTGATTTGGCATAGACATTTTTTCACGACACATAGGAAGAGTCTAAACTACATGCATAATAATAAAATATGGTTGAATGTTTCAAATACTGGATAGTTAGAATGGGCCATGATATGGTAATGGCTGTTTTTAATACAAGCACCTTAACATCACCATGTCTGATGGTGCAGTGTGTAAATGTAACAGGTTATCTACATGGTGTATACTAAAGCATGTAATACTGATGTACCGATGTTTTTCCAAGAGTTCAGATCATATAGTTTAGAAAATTGTGTAAGTCTATACTATACGAGGTCTTTAGATCATGGTCAGCACCAAATATCATACCAAAAGTCTGTATCTTATGTTTATCAGGTTTTATTTTGATCAGAAAATAGACAATTATGCAGATGAACATACACTGTAGCACAACATGGAGCAAAATGTACAAGACAATGAATCACCAGGACATCAAATATACTCAGTCATCAACTATTTATAATGTATGTATATATATATATATATATATAGATATATATACAACGATGCAATCAGGTCAATCATAGTGGCAATAGTTATGTCCTTGATTATTATTTTTTGGATCATATCAGGGTAAATCCTTCCAGTAATGCAAATAAGATGTACATAGCCTATGGATTCTTGACATTGGCACTGGTCCTACCTCAATACCGCTAGTTCTCAATACCTTAATAACCCCCGGTATAAAATCATCAGTCCACAACTTGTTCATTAAATCTTTAAAATGATTGTAGAAGTAATATCGGGGCGTAATATTCAAACATGTGTGCTCGGTTTGACTAGAATGGTCTATGCGGCAGCCGCTGCAATCATCCTTCATCTGTTCGGTTATAGTGTTTGCGAGTAGTTGACCAACATGTATTTTCAGAATATCTGTAAGATTTGTGGGGTTTGTCCCAGCAAACTCATCCAAAGTCAGTGGCCAATTCAGGGGGTATGGCGGCGAAAGCAATGGTGTGTCGGAGGCTGGAGGATCATGGGGACCAGTTGAATTTGGGGGTGATAGGTCTACCCTCTCAAAATACTCTGTGTCCCCCGCACCATAGCCCCAAAATGCCCTCTCAAAATGTTCATCGTTCTCCGGATCATAGTCGCAAAAGGCCCGGGCATCATCATATTCATCGCTGTCCGTATCTGCAGTACTGATGTTATGCCACCACGGGGGGTGTATACATGGTCCATTGCGGGTCCATCCACCATGAGAGGTCCCTTCATTCGAGTTTGATTCTCCCAATGAAGAAGTAGAATCCTCCATGGTGCGTGAATGGCGCAATATACCGGCAATAAGGATATTATCTACATCTATGCATCTACTCTATATAGCCTATGCCGTGGACTCTCCAAGCTTAAATTATAAAGTATATTGATCAATATTGTTCAAAATCGTATGGCTAATAATTAACAAAAATTGATACATGTACATGTAGAAACATGCATTATTTTTTAGATACTGGTTTGAAAATGCTGACGACAACATAAGTTAATAGCCTAGTTGAAATGTATCAGTGTAAATGTATTGTAGACACTACCATGAATAATCACTGAGAGGGGTGGGGTGTATAGCTAAGGAACAAACTAATTAAAAGGGAGGGCTCAGATCTAGATGTATGTATAGAGCAAAGAGAGTTAGGCTTATTCACACCAGAGGATAAGGCTTATTCACACCAGAGGATAAGGCTATAGGAGATAATTTCTCAGGAAACACCAATTGTCATTAACTATCTCCTCTCAGTATTAGTCATGGAGGTTATGGGTAAACCACGTAACCCCGTTGAACCTGTGGAGCACCAGTCATATAGCCCGTATATTACCCCTCTCAGACTAGAGGAATATAATTCAACACGGGGTAGATTTGTCTATACCCGTGATTTTGAATTATACAAAGAGAGGGCAGAGGACGAGATCATGGCCGCGGAGCTGGTAAGTAACCATATGTCGAGAATTGATGAGCAGGACTTCGAGTCGGACGGGTTAATAATCGATACGGATGAGGAATATTTTGCTAGCATCGAACCATTGGACATGACTACGAGCAAGAAAACTCCTGGACTGTCCGAAAATGCGGAATTTGTACACCTCTCCCTTACAACCCCGTCCTCCCGAGCACCGAACTCTGAACCAGAGAACTACTCCAATCCACCACCATCCCCTGCAGACTCTGGTGATGAGGACGTACCCTCCCCTCTGTCTGCAACCAAGGCAAGTCGACGATCTCAGCGTCTGCTTCACCTAAAAACTAGATGGTTGAAACCCAACTCTACCTGGTTGAAACCCCAAAGCGAATGGGAATGAACTGAACATGTCTAATAAATGTAATGTGTAACATACGTGTGTAAATACGTGCTATGTTTCTCAGTAATAAAAAAAAATATCAACATATCTTCATTGTTGTTTTTATTTCATATATATATATATATATATATATATTTACACTATTACCGGTGTTAGATTCTAGTTAGGTTCTTACGGCGGTAGTATACTAAACTTTGCGACTATTGTAACTAATCACGATTTTGCATTGGTGATGATCCTTCCTTCTTATGTTGGGGGTGTAACGTATCCGGTACTGTATACAAAACCCTGTTTGACCTCAAAGGTCGGCCATGATTAGTATGGCAGTTATTCTTTAGGCTCCACCTCTCCGGGGATGTTCTTAAATACGGAGAATAACCCTGCATAACTGAGTAATCCTACAACAGAGACACTAGCTGCCCGTGAAGAAAGAAAGACGACATGTACTCTACCTACTACCAAGATGAGAATAGGAAAGTTTGGACCTTATCCGACGGCCGGAAAATTCGTCTGTCTTTTTTTCCATTCAAGAATCATCGATTTATTGAACTCTATACATTGGAAACAGGCGACAGTATCTTTGAAGACCGGCTGCCTTACATACGCATCTATGCATCTGAATTTGAGCGATTGGTCCCTCCTATTCTTGAGTTCTGTAAGTATTTGCAATTGGATACAAAGATAAACCCTGGCTATATCAAGCCATCTCGATTTGTACGGGCGAGCTCTGAAATGCCCTCGCGTAGTGACACTGAGGGCTTCATCGTTGACTGTTCTAGGTCAAACTTATGGTTGCTACTAAGATACAAATCTCAATGCGGTACCCCAGTTGAAAGACCTAAGAGTATCATGGAGAAAGAGAAATGCTTTCCAATCCAACTAGCCGTTGGTGTGGATGATTTAGGGATTCTAAAGCATGTGATGTGTGAAGCCTTGGATTTCTTCACAACTATAGAGAATCAATCTTTGGACCTACTGGAAGGCTACCTTAGAGGCGTCAAACGTGTGGATTCACGATCATTGGACTACTTCAATGAAAAGAAACTGAGGCTTGTGGATTACCAGACATGCCATTCCAGACCTACGGGGTTCTCGTTCGGTGATTCCAGACATAGTAGCTTCTCGCTCGGTGATCCCCCAAAGCCAGCTGGCGCTACATTATTCTCAATGGATAACCGTCCTGTAAATCATAATTCGTACAGCGCCCTAGAAAACGATGCACCCACACCCCACTCTGATCTAGAAACCGATGGACCAACAATTGTAGCTACCAGCCCACCCCCTCCTACACTATAGGTAAAATGCTAACTCATTATTGCCGGTATATTGCGCCATTCACGCACCATGGAGGATTCTACTTCTTCATTGGGAGAATCAAACTCGAATGAAGGGACCTCTCATGGTGGATGGACCCGCAATGGACCATGTATACACCCCCCGTGGTGGCATAACATCAGTACTGCAGATACGGACAGCGATGAATATGATGATGCCCGGGGCTTTTGCGACTATGATCCGGAGAACGATGAACATTTTGAGAGGGCATTTTGGGGCTATGGTGCGGGGGACACAGAGTATTTTGAGAGGGTAGACCTATCACCCCCAAATTCAACTGGTCCCCATGATCCTCCAGCCTCCGACACACCATTGCTTTCGCCGCCATACCCCCTGAATTGGCCACTGACTTTGGATGAGTTTGCTGGGACAAACCCCACAAATCTTACAGATATTCTGAAAATACATGTTGGTCAACTACTCGCAAACGCTATAACCGAACAGATGAAGGATGATTGCAACGGCTGCCGCATAGACCATTCTAGTCAAACCGAGCACACATGTTTGAATATTACGCCCCGATATTACTTCTACAATCATTTTAAAGATTTAATGAACAAGTTGTGGACTGATGATTTTATACCGGAGGTTATTAAGGTATTGAGAACTAGCGGTATTGAGGTAGGACCACTGCCAATGTCAAGAATCCATAGGCTATGTACATCTTATTTGCATTACTGGAAGGATTTACCCTGATATGATCCAAAAAATAATAATAATCAAGGACATAACTATTGCCACTATGATTGACCTGATAGATAGATAGATAGATTTTATTTCGGTCAATAAAAGGAGTACATACAGACGTACAGTACATACATGAATTTCCACTAGTGTTACTAGTGGTACCGAAAAGGTGAAGGCTGAAGCCGAGGCTTATTGCGCCTACCCTTGTTTGAGCAATATTCAGAATACACTATGATTGCATCGTTGTATATATATATATATATATATATATATATATATACATTAGAAATAGTTGATGACTGAGTATATTTGATGTCCTGGTGATTCATTGTCTTGTACATTTTGCTCCATGTTGTGCTACAGTGTATGTTCATCTGCATAATTGTCTATTTTCTGATCAAAATAAAACCTGATAAACATAAGATACAGACTTTTGGTATGATATTTGGTGCTGACCATGATCTAAAGACCTCGTATAGTATAGACTTACACAATTTTCTAAACTATATGATCTGAACTCTTGGAAAAACATCGGTACATCAGTATTACATGCTTTAGTATACACCATGTAGATAACCTGTTACATTTACACACTGCACCATCAGACATGGTGATGTTAAGGTGCTTGTATTAAAAACAGCCATTACCATATCATGGCCCATTCTAACTATCCAGTATTTGAAACATTCAACCATATTTTATTATTATGCATGTAGTTTAGACTCTTCCTATGTGTCGTGAAAAATGTCTATGCCAAATCACAGAGTTTAGATAATTTAACTAGTATACATAATATTTACTAGTATGATGGCTGTTATTGCCTCGTAGTTATTGTCAACACAAAACAATGTGTTTTGTGTACAGACCCCGTCTACAGATTCGGGTTGAATTCCCCTGGAAATCCATGGATGCCTATACCACCATGTAGTATAGACTATAGTCTATCTAACTTTAAATGTCAATAATACCTAATAGTAGCTATTGTAAAATGTCGTCAATCTACTCTAGTCATCGATCCCTATAATTATAGGTGAACAACATAGTGTGTTCATCTAAAAATACATAGTCCACTCAACTCATTTCAAATTTAGTTACGCCAATATGATATACATGATTACTTTAAACATGTACCCTACTACCATGAACTAGCCGTACATTACTCAGTATTAACCCCAACCTCACATCTCAAACGGCCACAGACATGCCCGGGCATGCCTGAACCATGCACCATGCAAACGCCATAAAATACACCCCCATGTACCAAAAATAATCCAAGTCATACATTAAAATAAACCATTAAGCCAACCTGAACCATGCAAATGCCACAAAACATACAATCACTTACCAAAATAATACAACTCATACCTTAAACAAATCATTAAGACATCCTGAACCATGTAAAAATTCCCCAACCACATACCCACATACCAAAAATACATCACCACGTACCAAAAATAACCCATGTCATGCATTAAAACAAAACATTAAGACACCCTGACCCATGCAAATGTCACAAAATACACCACCATCTACCAAAAAATAACCCAAGTCATACATTAAACCAAAACATTAAGACATCATGAACCGTGCAAATGTCACAAAATACACCATCACGTACCAAAATAACCCCAGTCATACATTAAACAAAACCTTAAGACAACCTGAACCGTGCAAATGTCATAAAACACCACACCACATACCAAAAAAAAAAATAACCCATGTCATACAATAAAATAAAACATTAAGACAACCTGTAACATACAAATGTCACAAAACACCACATCACATACCAAAAATAACCCAAGTCACACATTAAACCAAAACATTAAGACATCATGAACCGTGCAACTGTCACAAAACACCACACCACATACCAAAAATAACCCAAGTCATACATTAAACCAAAACATTAAGACATCATGAACCGTCCAACTGTCACAAAACACCACACCACATACCAAAAATAACCCAAGTCATACATTAAACCAAAACATTAAGACATCATGAACCGTGCAAATGTCACAAAATACACCACCACTTACCAAAAATACCCCAAGTCATACATTAAAACAAAACCTTAAGACACCATGAACCATGCAAATGTCACAAAACACCACATCACGTACCAAAAATAACCCATGTCATGCATTAAAACAAAACATTAAGACACCCTGAACCATGCAAATGTCACAAAACACCACATCACTTACCAAAAATAACCCAAGTCATACATTAAACCAAAACATTAAGACATCATGAACCATGCAAATGTCCCAAAACACCACATCACATACCAAAAATAACCCATGTCATACATTAAACCAAAACATTAAGACATCATGAACCATGCAAATGTCACAAAACACCACATCACATACCAAAAATAACCCATGTCATACATTAAACCAAAACATTAAGACATCATGAACCATGCAACTGTCACAAAACACCACACCACATACCAAAAATAACCCACGTCATACATTAAAATAAAACCTTAAGACACCCTGAACCATGCAAAACTCACAAAACACCACACCACATACCAAAAATAACCCATGTCATACATTAAACCAAAACATTAAGACATCATGAACCATGCAACTGTCACAAAACACCACACCACATACCAAAAATAACCCACGTCATACATTAAAATAAAACCTTAAGACACCCTGAACCATGCAAAACTCACAAAACACCACACCACATACCAAAAATAACCCAAGTCATACATTAAAATAAAACCTTAAGACAACCTGAACCATGCAAATGTCACAAAATACACCACCACTTACCAAAAATAACCCAAGTCATACATTAAAACAAAACCTTAAGACACCCTGAACCATGCAGATGTCACAAAACACCACATCACATACCAAAAATAACCCATGTCATACATTAAAACAAAACCTTAAGACACCCTGAACCATGCAAATGTCACAAAATACGCCACCACGTACCAAAATAATCCAAGTCATACATTAAAACAAAACCTTAAGACAACCTGAACCATGCAAAACTTTACCAAACAGTAAAAAAACAAACGGTTACAACAACATCAACAACACTTAACACAAATATTTTCACCCCACAGATGCAGTAGATTGAAAAGTTGCTTCCTACCTTTGAGTTAGTGTTGCTGAAAAACACCCAGATCCAAATGTACATTCCATATTTCCATATGTAGTAACTAAGTGTGGACTGTCAACACGGAGGCACACATTGACAGTTGTGATCATGCACAGATTGCATCACCTCTGCTCCACCATACTGGGTACAAAACGGCCATTAGGGGGAGCCATAGTACAGTGAAATACAATGGGGACTGGGGAATAGCTATTGATTCACTGACTGAATACTTTATTGGCAGAAGTGTAATCAGTATAGGATACAGTCAACCATATATCCAAAGGGATCACTGATAAAAGTCCTTGCTGTCTTGTTTCCATTCGGTCCAGGGTAATCAATTCATAATCATGGCATATATTATGATATATATATATATATATATATATATATATATATATATATGTGTAGGCCTGCATGTTGGGGGACAAAGAAGGGCTTATAAGGATGTGGAGGTAGTCACTAGACATAGGTCAGGGGCGCAATCTTTTTATTTTATTTTTATAAATATAAATACCTTGGAATACCGAGGTATAGATTATCAATATCGGCATCGTACCGTACTGTAAAATCTCATACCGTGGCATGCCTAGTTTGTACCGTCTACCAGAGGGAAGTAGCTGGAAGTCGTTGCAGGGTGGATGAGACGGGGGTCGTTTGCTATCTTGATAGTTTTTTTTTTTACGAAGTATCTCATTGTAGATACAGCCTAATTGCTGGTGTCTCTTCCCAATTATTTTTGAGGCTAGATTTACTATTCGCTACAGCTTGCTTCTTCCTTTGACCTTTAGATTGCCAAACCACATTGCCATGTTAAAACTCAAGACTCCCTCTATCAGGTTTTTATAGACTGTTTCCACGATTTGCTTGCTCACTCTAAAGGAGTTGAGCTTGCGTAGTAGGTGGAGACGTTGGTTACAAGTTTTAAAAATCTGTTCAGTATTTTCACTGCAAATGAGTTTGCTGTCAATATATCTGCCTAAGTATTTAAAACTGTCTACTACCTCCACTATTTGTCCACCATTTGTAATGGCCTGCACAGGTTCCTCTTCATGAATGACAAGTTATTTTGTTTTTGTCACATTGATCCCTAACGAGTTTTTTTTTTCTTCCCCGCACCAGTTCTGAAGAGATAATAGATATGCTCTGTGTGCTTCCTCCCCACTGTCCCCCCTTCCTCAGTAAGACAACTGAGACCATTGCTTGCGGTTGAAAGGAAACGTAAAATCAATAAAAAACACCGTGGCCTAGTAAGATGGGGATAAGCAGGCTGATAGTTGCATCATCAGTTCCTCTCTGACTTTTATAACCAAACTGGAAATAATCTAAGCTGTTAAAAACCATCGCTATAATTTGTCTGCTTATAACTCGTTCAATACATTTCCCCAAAAATGGGAGTAAGAGCAATACACACACACACACACACACACACACACACACCCAGCAAAATCAATAGGACAGTTCGCCTACACAAATCAGTGCATGCGCAGTTCAGTTTGAACAGATGGGGATGTGAAACCAATTCGAAAGCAGAACTAGAATCATATTGATCCCCCAACTGCCAAAGATGAAAATGCATGTATACATAATCAATATGCTGACCCAAACTGGCAAAGTCCACCCAAACACGATCAATATGATGAGATCCTCACACAAAAGCAGAACTACAATCATGATGACACTAACTGCCAAACTGGCAAAGTGCCATTAGCAAAATCAATACTATGACGTCATCGGAAAAAAGGGTTAGGCCCCGCCCCCTCGTCCCTAGGGAGTGTCTTCAGTGCCGAAATCGGACATCTGGGGTCCCTGGGGAATAATAGTACCCTATAATACTACTACCCAGATCTGTTTTGGATGTCTGAGTGTTTTATGTTAAATTGGTTGTTCAGTAATGAAGTTTATGTTTTGGGAAAATTTATAGAGAAAGCATGGCAGTTACGTTGGAGAACGATGTATCCATGAGTAACTGTCTATTTGTGCATATGTATTATTATATATGTACAATTGTGTGAGTGTCTTGTAAGCCCGTGCGGGCTGGGCATCTTATGATGTAGGACACTTTAATAAAAACTCTATCTATCTATCTATACTCAACTCACCAACAACTAATTGGAAACAATTGCACGTTGGTACCGACAAGACATATATATTTTTTTCCAGATTCGTTTTTTGCTTTTGTGCCTTTATTGATAGTTACAGTGAAGACAGACAGGAAAGAGGGAGAGAGAGAAGGGGAGAGACATGCAGCAAAGGTCGTCATGAACGGGACTCAAACATGTGACACGTTGTCAGGCAAGAGCCTATATGTGGCATGGCGCCTGGACCACTAGCCCAGCGGGCGGCCCCACAAAACATAACTTACAAAATAAAATAGAAAAGACAATCGAGCGTTACTAGAAAATAAACCTGAACACAACAGGCAGGAGGCAGAGAGAGACCAAAGTGACTGTACAAAGGCAGTTCATCGTGATATATATACAGTATATATACCGTATAGGAAGATAATAGGTAGATAAAGAGTCTCAATAGTTTATTGACCCTGTTTTCTCCTTCAAACCGCCCACAAATCCATGCGTTATTGGCCTATAAGACCAAGAGAATACAGGGCTTATCCCCTGCATGGTGGATGGTAACTAAGTACATTTACTCAAGTACTGTACTTAAGTACAATCACTACTTTTACTTTACTTACACTTCTACTCCACTACATCTCACAGGCAAATATTTCTTTACTCCACTACAGCCATTTGAAAACTTTAGTTACTAGTGACTTTGCAGATGTAGATACTCATTACAAAACATAGATTAATCAATTAAGTCCTATTTTATACTTTATTTAATCACATCATAGCACATTTTAAGCTTGTAGAGTGAAAGAAAAAACACATTTTGAGTCATTTTGCATAATACTATTTATATATTTTGGTAGGTTAGGGTTAATACTTTTGTACTTTAACTTGACTCAAATGTCAAACACAGGCTGAGTATCGTTATTGTGGTATTGGTACTTTTACTTAAGTAAAACAATCCGAGTACTGCTTCCTCCAGTGCTGGATGCAGGGCTTATTCCCTGCATGGCTAACGTCACCAGATGCGTGTGACATGCTGCAGCATGTGTACATATGGTAGATTAAGCAGTAGTATTTCAGTTCATGCTCATTGTTACAATGGATTACGCACGTTGAGCACTCTCGTGTCTTCAGCCATGACTAGATGGCAATATCTGACTCGCTTGCACACTGGAATACTGTTTGTGATACAGGCTTGGTAGGTCTTCTGCCGGAATGTGGTGTGTGTGTGTGTGTGTGTGTGTGTGTGTGTGTGTGTGTGTGTGTGTGTGTGTGTGTGTGTGTGTGTGTGTGTGTGTGTGTTTGATATCCTCCCTCATTTGTGTTGGTGGTAGGCCTATGTTTCTTCTGGTTATACTGAATTAAATACATTTCCCTTTGGAAAGTGTAGACTGTCTGATATGTATGTTTGATATTTATGTTTGATACAACTTCAAATTATTAGTATTTGTTCATTAAAATATAGTAAACATTGCTATTTGTCATACAAAGGGGTACACGCGGCTAACTGGTTAAGAAATGTTTTTGTTTTACCCTGCATTTGTGTGTGTGTGTGTGTGTGTGTGTGTGTGTGTGTGTGTGTGTGTGTGTGTGTGTGTGTGTGTGTGTGTGTGTGTGTGTGTGTGTGTGTGTGTGTGTGTGTGTGTGTGTGTGTGTGTGTGTGTGTGACTGTGTGTGTACATGATAGCATCAGCTGATTGCGTGTCTTGCCTGTGTATTTGTGCAGTATGGCAGAAGTCCCCTGCACCTGGCTGCCTACAAGGGTCACATTGAGGTGGTGCGTATCCTCCTTAAAGCCGGCTGTGACCTGGACATCCAAGACGACGTAAGTAGCCTTGCCTTAAACCTTCACCTCCACGTTCCCTTCCTGCAAGCGTGTGAATTGATAAGGGAGTAACTGATTTATAGGCACAAAATAACGGCGTGTTGTATATGGTCTAGGAAAAAGCGGCCCTCGGGCCCACGCCTACCGGTGGCAGTGGCTTAGGAGGTAGAGCTGCCGTCTCGGAAAGGTTTAAGGTTTGATGTCCATGAGCAAGACACTCTAGTGCTTCCGATGAGCAGGTTGGTGGTAACCTGACTCCGCCAGATGGGGCAGCAGAGAGTACACTGGGTTCCCCCCCTCCTGCTCCCATCTGGGAACTCTCAGGCAGACTCGACGCTCCGGCCACCAAACGGCCTGGCCAATCAGCGGCAGCTAGAGGCGGGATCAAGGCAGCACTGTGTGTATGCCTTGGAGCAGGAGGGGGGGAACCCAGTGTACTCTCTGCTGCCCCATCTGGCGGAGTCAGGTTAGGTTGGTGGTGCCTTGCATGGTTTCCTCCGGCATCGGCTTGTGAATGGGTGAATGTGAAGAACATTGTAAAGCGACGTGAAGGGTCGTACGTCATCTATTTTCAGCGAATGTTTGCCTCTTTTGACATGCCCAGAATAGGGACTCTATAGGGCTCAAGTGGTTAAAAATACTGCTGCAGCTGCACACTTCAAATGTGTTGGCAAGCCCTCTTTTATTAGCTTGGAATGAGAGAACCTCCTGCGC
The DNA here is from genome assembly GCF_964188405.1 of Protomyctophum parallelum. Classification (NCBI taxonomy): domain Eukaryota; kingdom Metazoa; phylum Chordata; class Actinopteri; order Myctophiformes; family Myctophidae; genus Protomyctophum; species Protomyctophum parallelum. The sequence continues at coordinate 9,675,503 of NC_139717.1, forward strand.
CTCTCTCACGGAAATCATCACTCTTTGCTCGTTCTCCCAGGAAACCTGGCCTGCTAAGTGTCACTCACCGCTTGATCTGCATGCACAGGGATTTCAATTTATTTACACGCAGTGATTTTCTAATGTTTTCATTTCAAAGTTTGATATATATTAGGCCACGGATGCCAATTGGATAGGATGTTTTTAATCTCTGGGAGGGACACCAATTCTTTTTTTTATGTTTTTTTGTGGCTTTTGCCTTCATTTTATATTTTTTATGGAGGGACAGACAGTAGGCTGACTGGAAATGGGGAGATAGATGACATACAGTAAAGGCTGTCGGGATCGGGAGTCGAGCCCGCGGCACACTGCCAGACTGGATTACCAGCCAAGGTGCCTGGACCACTGAGCCATGGCCCAGGCCAAGGGACACCAATTTACACTGTAAAATCCTCAGTCCTAGTCATTTCATTCTGGTCCATGTGATTCCATTGCCACACTTGTTTGTTGTTGATTTTTCCACTGCTGCTTTCTTGTCATATGCTGATGAGTTGCTCAAATTATTATTATAAGTATTATATATATATATAAGTATTCAAAAGACTTTGACGTAGCACTTGCCCTAGCCTCGGCGACCTTGCAGGAGTATGCAAAGGCTCAAATTATGTAATTTAAATAGCATATTATGTAGACATAGCATTCTATAGTGTATAATTATAGTCTACCGTTCTACTGTTAGGTGGATGTTAGGTTCTTAGTAGGGGTGTAACGATATAGTAACTGCGTCGAAAAATCTATTTTAATTTCAAGAATCGAAGTATATCGAAATGAAAACAGCAACATTGACTATGTATCGTATCGTTTTGCAATGGAAATAATCGGTATCGAATTGGTTTGCTATGCAATTAATCGATTGTATCAATACTACATTTTTGTGTGTGGAATTTATACATTTTTAGAAGAAAAATTAAAAAGAGGGGTTTAATTACCTAATTTAAAATAATGTCAATGTATTTTATATAGTTACTGTATCGATTTAAAATCATTGAATCGTATCGGATCGCCATAATGAACCAATATCGTCGTATATCGTATCGGCAACCATGTATCGTGATAAGTATCGTATCGCTGTTAAAATGTATCGTTACACCCCTAGTTCTTATTACTCATGATGACTATTTCTAGGTATAGTATTACCATGTGTTGTTCCTGCTTACTGTAAATCACTCTGGAATAAGAGCGTCTGCTAAATGCCTAAATCGTATGTAAAGTGACTAAAACGACATCAAAACGTGCTGTCAAAATCAGCACTGACTGCGTGTTGTTGTTTTATTTAGGGGGAGCAGACGGCTCTCCACCGGGCCGCGGTGGTGGGGAACAGTGACATCATCTCTGCCCTCATCCAGGAAGGCTGTGCTCTGGACAGACAGGACAAGGTATGTATCTACGCCCATCCCATGTGTCAAACTGGTGATCCGTAGTCTTCTGCGGCCCGCCTGCCTCAAGCAAAAAATAAAAATAAAAAATAAAAAACGTTTTTTTTTTTTTTTTTTTTTTTTTAATAGCCAAAATATAGGCTAATAAGTAAGGCTGCATGATATATCGAACATGTACCTTCATCAGAGTGGAGAATATAAGTATAAATCAAGTTGAGCAAAGCCACTCTTCTCTGCCCCTCTCTCTAACAGACACAGTTAACGGTCGCTTGTTAAGTGCCTGCCAGACAGACAATCAGATGAAATTAAGGCAGGTGTAGAGTAGAGTGTAGACTAGTGAACTGAACATGTTCTCTTTATATCAAGTACTTCATACCAGCCCCTTATGAAACTACTTCTCCCCAAATCCAAATGGATTTAATTTTCCATCCTGAATGGCAGTAACTAGCATACAATGAGAACTGAGAAGATCTCCACAAAGGTTTACTCAACAAAACTGATTATAAAACTGTAACCATCAAAGAATGCACTCAACATATAATGGTTATGTGACCATGGCATGTGCATAATAAGTTTTATCTGATATTGATTAATATGGGGGGTGGGTTCAATTAATCGATTATTAATCGGCAGAGCTGTCGACTATTCGATTTGGCTGATGGTCACTTTGTGGCATCCCTACAAGTTACAACAAGTGAGTAAGTGACTATCTCTCTTCTATACTGGTGTGTGGCGTCTCTTGCGTGATATGATGAAGTGGAACGGTGCCAGTAGCCCGTGCACATTATAGGGACAAAGTTGTGTGTGTGTGTGTGTGTGTGTGTGTGTGTGTGTGTGTGTGTGTGTGTGTGTGTGTGTGTGTGTGTGTGTGTGTGTGTGTGTGTGTGTGTGTGTGTGTGTGTGTGTGTGTGTGTGTGTGTGTGTGAAGGGGGAGGCTTGCTGGCTGGCTGGGTCTGAGCACTATGTGTGTGGCTGGCTGGCTGGGTCTGAGCACTATGTGTGTGGCTTGCTGACTGGCTGGCTGGGTCTGAGCATAGATAGATAGATAGATAGATAGATAGATAGATACAGTAGATATAGCAGTGACTGACTGAGACATCGAGCGTGCATCCGCAACTGGTTGTGGCCCCCATCAAGGGACCTTTTGACCAATGCGGCCCTCGCCCCAAGTTGAGTTCGACGCCCCTGATCTACGCCCATGCATACAGTCACCAGTATGTATCTACGCCCATGCATACAGTCACCAGTATGTATCTACGCCCATGCATACAGTCACCAGTGGTGGAAAAGGTACTCACATTTTTTCAAAGTAATCTTTGGGAAATACAGAATTCTAAATTTACTTGAGTAAAAGTACAAAAGTATTGGTATCAAGTACCAAAAGTAGGAAGTACTCATTCTGAAGAATGTCCCATTTCATAAGTTTTCATTTTCAAATATATACAAATAATTTGAAAATAGCAGATCTACAAGCTCACAATGCTAAAGTTTTCAAATGAGTAAAAGTATAACATTTGCCTCTACACACGCGCACACGGCTGTTCTGTTGCAAGAAATGACAGGAATAGACAGAACTGGAAAGCCATCAGAATGTCAGCTGGCATCGGAGCTCTTTGACAAACTGTACGGAAAACATTGTGTGTATAATCTGTGTATAATCTGTTTAACCTCATTCCCTGAGCAGAAATACTTTGTAGTACATGATGGAGTAGTGTGCTCAGTACTTAGAGCGCTGCCTGCTCTCATTCTTACTGTGCCTTACACTTACAGTACACTGGTTTCTTTATTATTATTAGGGGTCAAGCACAAAGGGCCAAGAATTCTGCCATTTTAGCAGTTTTGGCAGTTCTGAGCTAGCCTCGGAAACCCAGACGTTTTTATTTCCAGGGAGAAAAGAAAGGTCTGGGTCCGAGTCCACTTCAATTCGGCATAGAGTAGCGCAAACGTCGATCACTCTCTGCTGATTTCTGATCGTCTGCACCTTTGTTAAATTGGGCCGTGAGTATCCCTCACGAACTGAAGCTCACACTCATTCGTCAAAAGACCTTTGACCTTTAGATCTCCCGATGAGTAAATTGTTATGATTTGCTGGATCCACTTTTCTGCCTTTTTATTGCTTTTTATTTACGTCCCTCATTACATTGTGTCTTTATTGTTAATGGCATTTAATGTTTGTGTTGGCACCATTTGTTTTACATCACCATTACATCACCTAATCAACATGAGTTAGACTTTAATATATTAGCGCCCCTCACTTCACATGGGTGTGATTATTATTATTAACCACTTAAACCTATTTTATTGCCTGTCATAAGATAACGCGTTGATCTGATCTTGAGCTGAAAAAAGGTTATTCTGTTTTAGACCGAATTACATGAAATGGCATGTTTTCACCTCGAAGAATAAAGTAATCCATGAACACTCACACCTTTCAGTCCACGGAGGTTTGATGCGTTTTGTGCGTGCGTGCTCTCTCAGCTTTAACTGACGGGGAAATGGCCTAACTTTGTTCCCTCATATATTGAGCTGCAGTAATCTGATCTGATCCCTGGTCAGCTAGTCACGGCAGCACTTCATCATTCCTAGCAGCCCGAGCCCCTGCTGTTTTGACACCTACTACAGCCAGCATACATACAAAGAATGACGATTGTCGTGGATTAGCTTGTCCGACACATTGAGAGAGAAACTGCAGATTGTGCAGAATGGTCATTGCGGCGAGAGGCAAGCATGCAGCTAATACAACGACGATTGCACAACAAAATGGGAACGGTGTTAACCAGCACCGGGTCGGGATTAATAAATAAATAGACAAGTCATCACCCAATAGTGTGGGGACAATCAGACCCTTCTGGACCCCCCCCTTACGGCGCCTCATGTATGCTATATTCACTGCTAATTCGTAATGGCTTCTTTGTAATTCTGGGTCCTGGGGAGACAGCATATTAGTCTGTTGGGTCTGGAGCTGAAACAGTTTGTGTAGTTTGCAAGTTGGCAGTGGAGTGTTTTTAACTGAGCCTGTGCTGTGACAGGATGGAAACACTGCCCTGCATGAGGTGTCCTGGCATGGCTTCAGTCAGTCCGTCAAACTGCTGGTGAAGGCTGGGGCCAACGTCCATGCCAAGAACAAGGTAACTCCACAGCTACTGGGCCTTATTGACAAAAACAAATGGCAAATCTTTGGGAGGTAGAGCTATAGTAGGATGGACACTGATAATGACGATCGATAATGTCACGATATTATGGTGCTTTCAGAAGACTTTCTTTTTTATATAATATATATAATGTTGAGAGACGATTAGTAATGTAGTAATATGATGACCAAACCTTACTCTTATGCAGCCTTTAAAGGGAAACTAGGTAACATTTAGCCTTTAAAAACATACATGTATATAAATATTTTAGCCCTCATTTCCCTCTATCAGCCACTATATTAGTGTGTTGGTGTGTATCCCTGCAGAAAGATACATCCCTCTGGCTGTATTTTGGTTCACTGTTTATGTTGACATTTCCACTGTTTATGTTGACATTCAACATCCATCCCCTGCAGGGACGTGTTCTGCCAAATGGATTTAGTTGGTGACAATGTTAATGCATTCTTTCCCTGATCTCTCACTCTGTCCATTTCCCTGCCTCTTGTCACTCTAATGTCTTGTTATCCCTTTCCTCCACCTCTCCTTTCTTTCACCGTGATCTGCTCTCTCCTCCATTCTCTCTCTTTCATCTCTCCTGCTGCTGATTCCTTCTTTCCGTCCTCCCTCATCCCACTCTCCCTTATTCCCACTCTCTCTCTCTCTCTCTATCCCCCTCGTCTCTCTTCTACTTGTCTCTCTCTCTCTCCCTTCCTCAGGCAGGAAACACAGCGCTCCACCTATCATGTCAGAACGGACATGCTCAGAGTGCCAAGGTGCTGCTACTGGGAGGCTCCAGACCTGACAGCAAGAATCATGTAAGTTTCATGTACTGTAAAGCAGTGGTTCTCAAACGTACATTTCGCGCTCCCCTGGATCCCACTTTGAGAACCACTGCAAGGTCTGTTGTCAGGAGAAGGCAACAGACCTGAAGGCCTGTTGGCTGGCATAAAATGTTTGATTTCTACAACAGTTATATGGTCAAAGTGTCCTCAAGCAAGGCACTGAACCTCTCTCTGGATCAAATTACATCACATTACCAACATGACCAGACTATGTACCAAATACTTTAACTACTTAAACCCTAGTTACTCCCCCAGGGGTCTATACGATTTCCCTCTACACTAAACCTCTCTGCTGAATGTTCGCCTTTTTTCGCCACATCTGTTTTGTTTACGCAAGCAGCCTTATTGCTGGTGTGGAGCAACCTGTCACACTTAGCCGGGGATGCAGATTGTAGACACAGTGCAATATCTTTAAATATAGACTTCATCATTCATGAACACTGCCTTGCCAAGCATCTGCAGCAATCAGGGGCTCAAGAGCACCTGTGCTCACCCAAAATTATTCCGCTCCTTCAGAGGTGTCATAAATGTAGGGCCAACTCATAAACCTGCGATGCAGTGCAGGTTAGCTCATACAAATAAATACAAAAATCACATTTTTACAATTTACAATTTAGGCATTTAGCAGACGCTCTTAATCCAGAGCGACTTACATTAAGCAGGAACAATCACACATGTGTGAAGTGACGGGCGCTCTTATCATCGTACATCCTCATGACGTAACATGTCTATTTGCTCAGACACTGACGTAAAATTCTCCATTCATTGTCAATGAGAATTTGTGTAGGGCGAAAATAGACACTAAGCCGATTTGCTTAGACAGATATGACGTAAATTTACAATGGGAATTTAATGAAAATCTACACTAATAGCTGAATATAGGAGGAAAGAATGGCATACCATTTACCAGGCTACTCGATTTGGCATTCATTTGTGGGGGGAACAATGACACCCATAACCGGATACTAGCTGGGGAGTAGGCCCATGGTCTCTAGGCCGCATTACACTAGTCTGTTACTAGCTGAAAAGTTTTTCCGCCGTGTTGACATCCTGGTGAGACGAGGTTGATCTAAGGTAAATTTAAAAAAAAAACAATTTAAAAACAAACGCAATCCATAATCCAGGTTGACAGCTTCCTCTCCACAGCCCGCTGAACACACGGTACCTCATTAGAAAACACCTTGTGGTGCATATGCACTCCAAACACTGGGGAATGTCGTAATTTTTAACGCCACGCTATTTTAAATCGATTTTTTAAGTCAGAAAGACTGACTGATCATCATCTATCTGGCTGCATTGAAGCGTATGGTTCAATTATTTATGGTATGGTGTATTATAATTGTTTTTAAAAGTTCTAGTATAAACAAAAAGCAAAGCAACTTGGGCCGGGGGGATTGTGGGAGGTTACATTTTCACACTCTCAGAGTTAAATTAAGGATTTCTCATTGAAGATTGGGATCCAAAATGGGGGTCTGCGGCCTAATGCATGTCAAACTGACTGGGGATAGTTGAATTAAAAAGGCTGAGAATCTCTGCCGCCAGTGGCGTGCACAGATAGACACTAGGGGGTGCTAGAGCAATGTGCTCTTAAAAGAAAAGAAGAAAAAAAAAGGTTTATTTTTTTTCTTAATTTGTAGTGTGTGGACCGTGCGGTGACATTGATCAAATCTTGATAAAAAAACGCTTTTACTATATTATTTAGGCCCCCACAATCTAAAGCTATATGTTTCTATGTCAGTGGTTCTTCGATTAAAGAAAAATAGCAGACCTACAAGCTCGTAGCGCGCCACTCGGTGGCGCGCTATGAGCTTGTAGATCTGCTATTTTTCAATAGCTAAAGCACCAAAATGGGTTCCCAACCCAAAATGCGCTGCACAAGATGCCCTTTTTTCACTTGAGCACCTGCCCCTCTAAATGTCTGTGCACTGTGCACTGTGCACTGTCTGCCGCTCACAGTGCAGGGCATTGCACTGTTGCGACGGCTGTGTGGTGTTTTGAATACCTAACCATCGCTAATGAACCACATTCCACCTGGCATCCCTATTGATGCCTCTGTCTGCCAACAGCCGTGGGCCCGTGGCTAGAGCCATGTCTGTCCCAACCTCGTGCCGTATGTCAATGCCTGCAGGGAGTTTGGCACACACGTCCACTTGGACTCAAGGGTGAAGAAGTATGATTAGGGTAGGAGGCCAAAGGTTAAGTGCACTGTTCATTAAATACCTCCATTCCCTACATATAATAATGGATTGCATTTTTATAGCGCCTTTGCACTATGTGCTTACTCAAATCACTTTACAATGGTCCGATGGTCCATTCATTCATACATTGGGAGGTGAAGCTGTCAAGGCCAGCGTCCTCACTTCGCACATTCACACACACCAATGGTGGCATCCACTGGATATAGTACGGTATATAAGTCTGGATAGCTATGGATGTAACTGCAACTGGTTGGCAGAGGCATACAAACATGATGAATGTTCATCGTTACGGAAAATAATTCTCAAAACACCTATATATTAAATGTACAGTATATATGCTACACTGGTGTCAAGCACACCACACGTCGCTTGAGCTTCTAAATCAGGTATTTTCGCCGTGTGACACCATCATCTGACAAAAAATACAATTCAGGCTTTTGTTTAAACTACCTTCAATCTGCCTCAAACAGAAGCAGCACCGGCTGGGTTGTAATAATGGCATGGCTTACCTGTGAATCCCTCACGTCATATTGATGGTATCATTCTTGCGAGGTAGAGCTGGAAACGTTATGTTCTCGGTTCGATCTCCAGCTACCCCTAGGCGTCTAAGCAATCTGAGACCAGATGTCGATGTTTACGCTCCTTAAAGACCTAGTGAAATGAAAAATATGTTTTTCACACTTTTAGAGCATATCCGTGCTCATCATATGGGCATACCTAACAATAGATGCCAAAACAATGGGAAAATGTCAATGTTTGTGTATTTTTGAGGGTAGCCAGAGCGGCTATGTAGAGCTTTGAGGGTTTTTGTAAAGACAACACAAACATTGAATGCCATTGACAATGATTGGCCAGTTTTGAATGTTTGTGTAAACGCAAACATTGTGTAAACACAAACATAGAAGACAAAAGTGAGGACGCAAATTGTGATTGGCCAGAATGAGATGATGTATGATGATAAAAGCGCCCCTCACGTCACACAGGTGTGATTTTTACATTAAAAGTCCATAAAAAGACAATTTTACTTCCTACATGTGAACGACAAACGTGCTGCGTGATGACGTTTGGCTACTCTTATGAATATAAATTAATCTTGATTGATTTCATTCACCCGTTTCCCATAGCTGCACGTTCCTCCAAACACAGCTGATCTACTCCGTTTTTAATCTCATTCAAGATGACATCCAGACAGTGACTCGTTTTAAACTGAATCAGCATGCTAAAATATCTATCTGAAAACATTATAGGTTAGAAAAAAAGCCACGTAGTAGCAAACATGCATTTACTGGCTGTCTCTCTTTCACTTGTAAACAAACACTAGCTCAATCACTGCACCTGTGTGCAGCAGAGCTACTAATAGCCTGAAGGGATCTAAGGCTCTGATTGGTTCAGAAACATGCAGGCGTCCAAGTCAGTCTGACTTGGATAAAATGCCCGAAAGAACCATTGCAGTCCGACTTTAAGTCCTCCTCGATCCTGTGGTGGTCTTTGTTTCATTCCTAATAAGAACAACTCTAAAGTACAGTAATGGGAGATGCTGAGAGATTCAGCTGCAGAGCTCTGAATCTGTCTTGAGAGATTAGTGTACGTGTCCTTGAGGCTTGAGCAAGACACTCAACCCCTAACTGCTCTGTCCTGATGAGCAGGATGGTGACTTCCCTCTGCCATCGGTGTGTGGGTGAGTGTAATGCACATGGTAAAGCGCTTTGGATTAAGGCCATATGAATGCACCACTTAGACAGCTCGCTCCATAAAAACAAAGGACCCACCCAAAGTCTATTTTTGTTCCCATAGCTCTGTTGTCATGCTGAATGATCTCAGACATATAGACACCCTTACATTTAAACAACCACAACACAGGTTTCCTCCAGCCCCAACCACGGACATGCCAGGTTGGCGCCTGTTCAACAGGGAGCGGAACTGGGAGGGGGATAGCATGGGAAACTCCTCACTGTCAGATGAAAAGAAGCAGCTGGTGACTCTCACGTGTATAGAGACACACAGGGACTACACATGTCACGCCCCCAATTGAGACAGCGCAGCGGCCCCACATCTGGTCCGCTAGAACGGTGTACTGCAATTATTATTTGTTTGAACATTGTGTCCAATATTTGATGAATCTATATGTATATTTGTATGTGCCTTTTATTTCATTGTTAATGGTACAAGATAACGGGGTTGTGGCTCTTTCAGAGCGGGAACTCTGGGGGGAGGGAGGGGTAAAAAAATCAACAATGTTTGTATGCTATTTTTGAGTGGTGCAACCACTCCTACATCCAGCAATGTCCGTGTACCTGTATACCTGTATACCTGTGTACCTGTGTGAGCACGAGTGGTGTGCGCATTTCACACGAGAGAAGTATGTGACTTATGACGTTTGGCTGCCACCTGCTGGACGCAAATCCAACTTCTGACTGCCACGGTCTGTGGTCGCTAAAGAAGGAAAGGCCGAGCCAAAATAATAGCGTCAATGCTAGCGAGCTAAAATATAGCCATCCTTACTCTAGAAAGCACCAATGTTTCCATCTAGACCACCGGATAATCAGCAAAGACCTCCGAACATCGCGCTAATTGACCAAACCACGGAGAGCTCCGTAGATTAGGAGTTATTCAGCTTTTAGTTTTCCTGTATAATGGGAGGTGGACGGGACCGCTGTTGCGCAACCCGGTCAAGGATCGCTAAAGAAGGAAAGGCCGAGCCAAAATAATAATGAAAACATAGTTCTCAGCGACGCGGATTGATATCCATAATAAAGCGAATCTGACGGAGCAGAGAGAGAGAGAGAGAGAGAGGGGGGGGAGTTGCACCACTCGGTTCACACAGGTGTGATTTTTTACTCATAATGTGACTTGAAAAATTTGAAACTTTGATCAAAAAAAAGAACGGTGTACTGCATGCCAGTCCATAGAAGTCCATTGAAACTCCACTGTAGTTAGCCTACTTTGTATGAAATGTCTTTGTCAACATATTGTTGGTTTCTCAATAGAGGATGTATTTCACATTTAATTTACCACTCGAATGCAGAGCAGAGGGGAGACGGCAGACAGAGAACCTGTCGCTTTTAAGGGACGTCACTGCCTTTATGAGGCTACGACTTTGAAGAGTGGAATTCTCAATAATAAATCCCGATCCCGACTGACTTCGTTCATTCATTCATGACTATATTTTGAACATGTCACAGGCTTATATATATGTTCTACCTACCGGAGTGTGTTTTACTGTTGTCAACCTGTTGTGTATTTAACTTGGCTGAATAGGAAAATAACCCAGCTAAATGGAGTGACATATCCTTATCCTGACATTTTCAACTACCTAGTGAATTCTCCAGATGAGTATTAATAATTAGTCTTGCAAGATGCTGTTTGGATAATATTCCACAAATACAAGGGATAAGACCGTGACATATACTGTATAGTGTGCGACCACTTTAACTAACTTGATTTACAATGCTAGCACTTTGGCACACATATATTATAGTACATTGTGGGTTGTATATTGAGTTGGCAGGTATGTGACATTGAAAAGGACAAATCAAACATATGGGACACTTTATTAGAACACAAAAACAATCGCTACAGCCTCAGTAATGAACCAGTGAAATGAGGTGTTTTATGATGCCTCTCATAAGGATTGCATTGACAGCTGTAGTACACCATTCTAACAGACCTGAAGTGGGCCCGCTGTCTCATTTGGGGGCGTGACATTTGTAGTCCCTGTGTGTCTTTATTTGAGGAGACGTGGTTGACTACACTACACCCTCCCCAGGAACAACAAGTAGGGGTTGGCTGTGACAGGGACACGACCAAATTCCCCCAAATACACAAAAAAAGGTTAGAAAATACAAAAAGAGAAGCAGTCTTAGTGTTCAATACTGTATCTGTAAGATGTTTGTGATATTCTGTCTATCCTTTTAAACTGTACTGTACCTATTCTGGGCATGTCTGCGCAAATAGCAGATCTACAAGCTCACATTGCGTCGTGAGCTTATAGATCTGCTATTTTTGGTGTAGAGAAAAAAAGGGGTGGCCAAGTATAGATCCCTGGGGGACCCTGGTCAACAAAGTAAGGTTTAAGTGGTTACCTAATGAATAGGTGGACATGACATGTAATGTTGGAGCTAACCTCTTGTGTTGGTTCCAGGCTGGGGACGCGTGTCTGCATGTAGCGGCCCGCTACAACCATGTGGCCATGCTCCGCATCCTCCTGGGGGCCTTCTGCTCCGTGTCTGAGAAGAACCTGGTAAGAAAGGCTCCAAATGTAGGATTTTCCATTGCAAAAAAAGTTAAAACACACCACTCGACTCAAGACCTAAACATACTAGAATCCACCGTGGTGCATCGATTGGGCCTGTGTCTACGAACACAATTGGCCGTGTTCGAGGAGGGAAGCCAGGTGCACTATGTCACTGCACATACTGTACCCCTAAGGGCTGGGGCAGCACCAATCAGTAGGGATGACTTCATTGGCCTAATGACTAAATTGGGAGAACAATGCAGGTTAAAAAATATTTGGCTTCTCCAAAGTTTTTGAAAAACAAGAACATAAAAAGAACATCCATAATTCAGATCTGTGCCAAAGTATTTCAGGATCTTAGAGCGCAAAATGCTCTTTTCTGAGTTAGATCCTCCATGCAAAAGAGGTTCTGTTGCACTTCTGAGTCACTTACAACAACATTCATCTGCTGTATTTACATACAGTATACACCTGTATACAAGCATTGTGACGCATAGATGTTTTAATAGTAATTATCTACACATCTCTCTCTCTGTCCCTGTTGTTTTGTCCTGGGTCAGTCTGGGGACACACCTCTACATGTGGCAGCTGCTCTGAACCACAAGAAGACAGTGCGGCTGCTGTTGGAGGCTGGAGCAGACGGCAGCATCTCCAACAATGTGAGGGAGTGCCTGCGGGCCCCATTTGTTCTACATCCTTAATGCCCTGCGGCTTGGTTCTGTGCTCTTCATAACTGTAATGTCAACATCAACACATCTCTGTCCAGAGTTCAGTAGAGACACTATGCTCTTTAGGGCTTTTTATAACGAACTAATTACCTCTCAGAACTATATTTAACACTTTGTCTGCCTATAATCTGTTTAAATACTTACTTAATACCCGCTGCTATTTTATATGGATATTACCATATATTAAATTTGACTGTGCGCATTTCTGTTCTGTGTTCCTTTCTTCTCTATTATGTCTTTCCCGATTCTAACTGTTCCTGTTAGAAAGTAATATTATGTCCGAGTCTGTCTATGACAATATTCCAGTTGTTTCTGATTCGGACTGTGCCTTTGCAAGCAGACTAATGCATGAGTGTTTCTCTGTCTGCAGGCTGGCCAGACAGCGTTGGACCAGGCCAGAGAACACAACAATCCAGAGGTGGCTCTGCTGCTGACTAAAGCCCCTCAGGTGAGACCAGTCTGACATTGACGTTTATGGTGTTGTGCTCCTTTAGTTCAGTCTTGGCTGTCACATCTCGATATGTTTTGGAATTCCCGAAAGGCATTAAGTCATTGCATTATGTTGTATATTCCCAGCAGCATCCGTTAACCACTTTAACTGTGGCATCCCTATTTTGGGCATGCCATTGTAGGCTTGAATGATCAGCCTAAGAAGGCTTAGGCTGAAGCCCAAAGCTTTTATGCCTATCCTATACTGTATGTTGGTTTATTTACAAAAGTTCAGTGAATGAACACGTTTCTTTTTTCTTTCCATTTAGCCTACTGTTCATTTACTAAATATTACTGATGAGCTCAAAACCTGAAACTCACATGGTTATCCTTGTTGGAAGTTATCCTTGTGATTGTGATTTTCACTATTTTGAAAATAGGCCTAATGTAAGTGATGTTGTAATCTCATATCTTTAAAAAGAAGAAAATAAATAAAGACATTACAGTAAAGAAATGTGTGATTATTTTAAGTAGGCCTACTTATGGGTGAGTACCTATATGCAAAGGGCTATATGCATGCATGCGCGTGCACGTGATATGATTAAAATACAGCCCTACTATAGTTATAAAATCCACAGCACACCACTGCATACAGTGACAATATAATAGTTTACAAAATGTTCTATTTCAAGTGGATGACAGAGTATAGTCAATTAGTCATAGTGCTTGGAGTGTGAACAATGGACATCCATTGAAATGGTTAATGAGGCTTTAGGCGTTTAGCTTCCACTGGGTTGACACAGAATACATGTCCTCCACATGACTTCACTCCACCATCAGCATCAGACTCATGTCCCAACCAAATTCATTGTAAAACAACATCATTTGGGGAGAGATGTTAGATTAAACGCATAAAAAATGCAGGAACTTCAGAACCTTGTTGCCACTTGAGTATTGAGAGGAATAATTATGATGAAATTATGCCTTTAATACTGTGTGTGTGTGTGTGTGTGTGTGTGTGTGTGTGTGTGTGTGTGTGTGTGTGTGTGTGTGTATTTCCTCTGTCTGTCTGTCTGTCTGTCTGTCTGTCTGTCTGTCTGTCTGTCTGTCTGTCTGTCTGTCTGTCTGTCTGTCTGTCTGTCTGTCTGTCTGTCTGTCTGTCTGTCTGTCTGTCTGTCTGTCTGTCTGTCTGTCTGTCTGTCTGTCTGTCTGTCTGTCTGTCTGTCTGTCTAGGTCCAGAGCTTCACACGTGGCAGGAGTGTAAGGAAGAGGAGAGACAAGCTAAAGGCAGAGGGCAGAGCCCAGTCGGTGCCCAGAGATGAGATGCTGCCCAGCAAGGTACACTACACTACACTACACTACACTACACTACACTACACTACACTACACTACACTACACTACACTACAGTGACCGTTGTCACAGACAAACTCGAGTCATCACAGCACCGGAGATTTGTTTAACCCATTAACACCTGTGGTCGATTCCAGAAATGCCATCTAAATCAGTAGTTCTCACACTTTCGAGATAAAAAAAAAACATGTTCAGAAAAAGCACCTGTACAAGCTCGCCGCGCGGCACAAAGTGACGCACTGTGGTTGTTGTGGTTCTTTCAGAACAGTGTGTCTGCCGCTGAGGACACCCAGAGCAGTGAGCGTCTGGCTGGCAAACACAACGACATCGCCGACACCAACGGCAAGAGAGGCAAGAACAGGAGGCACAAAGACAAGGTACAGCAAGCTGTCACAGTCGCCTGAGCCACGTGAACATTTCTAAAACTATTCAATAAGAGTGAGATGATAATTGTAGGTAGGACTGTCCCCATTACAAATTTAGGTTGACGATTAATTGTCACACAAATTAATGATTTCAATTGTGTTTTTTGCATTGAACATTGGAACGTTTGCATTTTAGGCTTTGTAATCACAAGTTACACAGGACAGATATGACAAATAACTTAAATATACAACAAATAACTTATACAAAGAAATTATTGACAAATTTCCTATTTTTTCTTTCAAAAAAAAAACAAGCTGCTATTTCTGCTGTCTCTGAAAAAGAAAATCTGACATTTCTCAACAAGGAAACGATTGACAAATATGCAAAAATAATTGCGATTACGGTATCTCAAATAATTGCGATTATGTAATAATTGTGACAGGCCTAATTGTAGGTAGATCACACAGCCCTACACAACATGCACCGAGCAATAACCAGGCGCTTGCACGCTTACAATCACGAGTGTTCATTTAAAGCTGAAGTTTGTAAGATTTACATTATAGCCATGTTCAGGCATGCACAGTTTTTTCTTCCAGATGGAGGGGCTGTGTGTATGAACGCAATATTCCATCTCAGTAGGAATCGGATCGTACATGCAACAGACTTTATGATGGCGGGCTTGACTTAGTCTGGGTGATAACCGATTGAGCACAAAGTGGCTCAGTGTGTGAATGGACATCTGCTTTTTTATTACCGGTGTTTGAGTTGGAAATATTCACTCAAATTCAATTAACCAATCCACAAGACTCTGTGTTGGTGTTGGCCTTGGAGACCAGTAATGGGATGTATTCCTGAGAACGAGTTTGATGAATGGAAGTATTTGCTTTTAACAGTGATGAAAAGTATGAAGGTGATTTATTTAACAGAGATTTATAAATGTACGTGTAAATGATGGTCTCTTCTTAAGGAGAGAGAGGGCCAGCCAACTTTAGTGTATAAAGTGCAATGGTGGGTATTATATGGGTCACATGTGATGAACCATAGAGCAGAGTGGTAGATGGCATCTAGGGGTTGGCCTCTTTGATCCACTTTCTGCAAAACAAGGGGAAACACTATTTATTACCAAGTTTTGCCCGCAATGTTGATCAGGTTCTCGATATGGAACTTGAAGGTGAATTTATCATCGATCCATACGCCCAGATATTTATATTAATGTTGGACTCTTTCAAGTGGTGTACCAGATAAAGTGTAATTTTTTTTAAATTGTAAAATCAATCGATTTTGCTCTGGTGAAAAACATGCACTTTGTTTTTCATAGGAATATTTGTCATCGGCAAAGTCGGTGACTGTGTAATCTCTTATGACCTAAATGTTTGTCTGGGTCAAAGTAAAATAAAAGGATATTAATGAACTGAGGTGGTCTTTCCATGGGCAGCCTGCCCTGTCGGACCCCCTCCGCCGCAGGGAGAACAGGCACGGCGAGGCAGCTCACAGGAGGAAGGCTAAACAGCGGGGGTCCTCCTCCCCCCAGCCGCCAGGACCTCCACACAACTACAAGGCCTTCCAGCTGTACACCCTGTACCGCGGCAAGGACGGCAAGATCATGCAGGTGAGAAGAACGCTCACTGCGCCGCAAATCACCCCCATCTTTCCCCTGCAGCAATTCAATGCATTAAGATCTGAAATCTGAAATGTTCAAAAATAGCAGATGTGTTCACAGCCATGATCTTATACATAAACGCAAAAATCTAAAATGAAACAGATGTTTTCCCGGTTGTAGCTGTAGCTCTTCCATTCCAACATGGAAGGTGATGCTGTTATGCTGTGTTTTATATATAATATATTATCGCTGTCTGGCACTTTAAAGTTTAAATCACCATATTTCATAATTATATGTTTTTTCATAAATTAATGCTTTTATAATTTGACGTCTGAAGTTGCGAAAATAGCTGATCTACAAGCTCACAACGCATTGCGATGCTACGAATGTGCGATGTTTGCTATTTCTTTGGATACTAGAATTTCGGGCCGCTACGCAGCCCTCGCATCTGGTTCCCACCATCGATTCGACCGACATGTCCGAGTCTTAGACAAAACATGCAGGCAATGTGGCTGCACATGTGATTGAGCCGAACCTTGGGTTTGAGCTGACTGTTGTGTTGGCATGCAGGCTCCTCTGAACGGCTGCCGCTGTGAACCTCTCATCAGCAAACTGGAGAACCAGCTGGAGGCCACCAAGGAGGAGATGAAGACGGAGATCCACACCGTCCAGGACCTGATGAACAACAAGATGGGTCAGCTGGACCGCAAGAACAAACACCAGGTACATGTCACAGAGTACGCAGAAATTAATACACATTTTGAACATTCTAGCATAAGTATAAAATAATACCGAATTCAGGATGCTTGGTGTTCCACAGTTGAACATATGATGATTATATTATATTAACAAGGATGGGATTTAAACTTTTTTTAGGATGGCTTTAGCGTTCCACACTCTGGAAAAACCCACACATTTGTGGGAACTGTCTGGTCTAGAGGGGCGGATTCATATTTTCCCGCGAAAATAGCTGGTGGATCCTATTGGTTCACCAATCTGTGCGCCCGCCCCCGCCTTCTCCCCTCACCCCGGTAGACTACAGCGGAGAACACTGCGCCTCTGCAGTCTGCACTGTTATTGGTTAGCGAAATACACGGTTCACTCCCACTCCTATGCCATATTTCCTAGCTCGTTCGCCCCAGGCTTTTCTTTCTTTCTTTTGGAAACAAAAAGCCTGCAGTCCCCGAGGCTAGGGGCAGCAGCTAAACGCTAGCCCTCACATAGTACAGCAGGCTCATTCAGTTGATTAGCTTCATCTCGGGGATGTGTGTTCATTCCAGCTGAGTGCAGATGTTGCTCTAAGTGTTTTGAACTTTTGATAGTGGTCATGCGTACGCCAATGGGCAGCAGAGCATTGAACTAACGGGGCGAGAATTTACTGGCTCCTGTGACGAGGACAAACAGAGCGTAAAGCACTTTCGGAATGATATTATATAGGATTTTACTTTCTGTAGAAGATCTTCAATAAAACATCTTTCCCAAATTTGCTGAGCTGCTATTTTCGCTTAACCCTTTAAAACCGGGAAAAGCATATAAAAATAAATCGTGAAAATTTGTGCAAATATTTGAATATATATATATATTTTTTTTTAAAGCAAACTGGCACAAAATATTTTGAGATGGGTGTCGGCGGCCAAATACATATAATTTTGGGTGTCCTTGACATGAAAATGTTTGAACACCACTGTTATAGCAAAATAGATTTTTTTTCTTTCAGAAAACGGTTGAGATTTAGAAAACATTTGTGTAGACTCATCCTCAGGTCTTAATGGGTTTAGTGGTTAATATACTGACAGGAGCTAGGGTTCCATTCCATTCCCCCCGAGGTCATCCATATATGAATAATATATGAAGTGATGGTCCTGTAAAAAGCTATTAACACATTAGACATACATACGTTCTCTCACACACTCCTACCTGGGAAGATACCATGCAGAATATCGTGTACCATGCATGCATTATGTAAGTCAATGGTTCTTCAACTTTTTATGTCAAGGGCCCACAAATAGATATGGCTTTGGCTGCAGACCACCATCTACACTATATTTCGCACCAGAGACACTCTACAAATTGTGTTGTACTGACACGATAGTGACATGACATTTATTGTTATTTTATAAGCATGAATTAATAGTTAATAGGGAACTTTGTCCTTATATTATATTTGGATGCAAGTATACTGTAGGACCGGTTGTTTCATGGTATTGTGATCGGACTTGATGGTGTGTAGTGTATCACTGCAGACAGAGTGACATAAAGTACATACACACAGACGGCCTGATTGCAGTGGTTGGCAATCGCTGTAATTGCTCAACTAATACAAAATGGGACAAGATTACATTCTTACAGACAGACAGCCTCATTACAATAGTTTTTACAAATCGCTTTAATTGCTCAACTAATAGGAAATGCAATGAAATGTGATAGTTTTTTATGCCGTGTTGTTTTGATTATGCCAGTGGTTCTCAAAGTGGGGTCCAGGGACCCCAGAGGGAACTTGAGGAGTTACGGGGTCTGTAACATATTGCATTCCACTTTAAAAAGGGAAAATCAAACTGGTCATGAGATGAAAATGAACTGTATTGTCACTCGGGTGTTAAGCCTTACATGACGTGTTAATATGTCTCAGATTCGGGCTCTTGACAAGATGACTGTGGAGAGGGTCTCTGCTGAACGGGGCGAGTGCCTCCATCGCATCGACCAGCGGGCTACACAGGAACGACAG
This sequence comes from Protomyctophum parallelum, assembly GCF_964188405.1. Classification (NCBI taxonomy): domain Eukaryota; kingdom Metazoa; phylum Chordata; class Actinopteri; order Myctophiformes; family Myctophidae; genus Protomyctophum; species Protomyctophum parallelum. Next base: position 9,694,523 of record NC_139717.1, read on the forward strand.
GAAGGGGAGAAGAGACAGGTAGAAGCACTACAGCAGCATTCAGCACATCCACGTTTCAAGTTGAATTACTCAAATGAGCAACTAATGGATACAATATACAATATTATGATACTTCCAAGAAAATAATGCTACTATCCAAGAAACCTTGGTCATTTAGGATGACATGTTCCACACAATGATTGGCATCAACAAGGATGGGATTTGTGCCCACACATGCAGAGAAGAAAATGGATGAGTTGTGAATTTCCTTTGTGATTTTGCTCTTCCACTGGCACCCTGTTATACTACTAAGGTACAATAAACAGTTCGTCAAGTTGAACTAATGCAGATAGGCCAACAACGTCTGAATACACAAATCCAATCTGATCACTTGCAAATAAGTGCAGTGTGTCAGTCAGTCCTACAGATCGTATTTGAGAAGCAAATCAGATCTGACTGCAGTCTGAACAAGGTCTGCAGCCTTCCTTCTGCATGTGACTTCTGTCAGGTCGCTAAACTTCTCCATGTTTTTTTTGTTTCTCCTGCCTTTTATCAAGCAGGCCTCAATAGTCAACGAGCTAAAGAGCTGGTGCCTGACCAAGCTTCAGAACATGGAGTCGCGGTTCACCGGGGACAAACTGCAGCGCTCGTCCTCCATGACGGATGGCCTGAGTGAGGCCGATGTAGACGGGCTCACGGTGCTTCCTGTCGGGCAGGGAGGCAGCGGTGAGTGCCTGGCGCCCGGCGACACCACCAGCGCCTCTGCGCTGCCAGACGATGCCCAGGAAAACTCCGGTGCAAAAGAGGGAGGCTCGACCAAACACTACTTTGTGGTGCATGCAGACAGCTCCCCAGGTATGCAGGTCACAAAAACGCACACACACAAACACTCAATGAACAGAGACTTGTTTTAGCACATACACTACATGCTTATGTAACTCTGAGCACATTACGCTTCAGTTGTGACCTCTGTGATGTAAATTAGCGACTGCTTCCAGGCAGAACATTATCCGCGAAATGTTCACTTAAGTTGCCGGAGGCATGTTTCTTATTATTCATGAATGCATACATCTACAACAATACTAACATATTAACAGCATGGATGGAATAATCCAGAATGATTCAAGCGGTTTGCCGTTTTGAGGTTTATTTCATCAGAAATAATATGCGGGCATTAAATAAATAAATGCCTCCAACAGACGGCGAGAGGAACCAGAAGGCAGAAAGTACCTCCCCGGCTACAGTGTCCATCCAAGTGGTTCGACCCAAGGAGCGTTCCCTGACCTCTGCCGTCCCCCAGAGGCGGCATGAGGAACTGCAGGACGTGGACAGCTTAGAACGCAGAACCAGGGCCAACAGAGGCAGCAGTCTGTCCCCTGCTACGGAACGCCGCTGCAGCGGGAGACAGGAGCACAAGGACAGGGACAGAGACCGGGATCGGACCAGACACCACAAGAGGCACTCCCAGGGCAGGACTAAGTCTAAAGGCGCCACGTCGGGTAGTAAAACACAAACTCTGGAGGTGTTCGGGGACCGACCGCCAGCGGGGGAGCACTCGTTTGAACAGGAGAAGGACAACATGCACGCCCTGGAGGTGACGCAGTACTTCTTCGAGGCGGTGTCCACGCAGATGGAGCGCTGGTACGAGAGGAAGATCCAGGAGGCACGCTGGCAGGCCGACCAGAAGGCCCAGGCCGACAGGGCTGCACTCATAGAGAGGATCACCTATCTGGAGGACGAGCTGCGGATGTTGAGGACTAACCGACAGGATGACTGCTAACACACACACACACACACACACACACACACACACACACACACAATACTGGAAGATTGTCCACTGCTAGGACTTGGAAGAACTGGAACTACATGGTTGTCTAATAGAAGAGGAATCACGACAGAACTAGCTTGAACATGTGTAGAGCGTCTAGTTGTGTGATCATGAAGACTAATAGATCAGATGCTATTGCATACTCACACCTGTTCTAAACAGGGCAAATCACATATAACTGATCAGATTTAGCCACATCCGTGCCACAATAAATTAAGTAAACAAAAACGATACCAGTATTTGTTCCTGAATAAATGAAGGGTTTTATTCCAAAATACATATATATGCTAACATAGGGAAGGGGGGGGGGTCAGTTCATTTTCAAAACCCCATGATTATGTCATTATAAATACTTTATTGAGCAAAGGTCTTAACCACTGTATTTTTTGTTGGCCGGGCTCCCGCAGGGGTTTCATTCTCCTAATCTCTGGATAGTTATGGATATGGGAACAAAACTCTTCAGAATCATCCTTACAGTTACATTTCATTGTAACCTATCGGCAGCTCTCACTGTGCATTTCAAAACAGTAGATATACTAAAGCTAGATGTTTCAAATGGATCTATTGTACCATTTGCAGTAGGTTAGGTAGGCTACACAATAAAACATGAAAGGGCATTATGACACGTGTTGCACAAGCACAATTAACCTACTCTTTTCTACATATTGTCACACATCTCTAAGTGTACATTTTATGTGCTGAGAAGAATCTCTTAACATCACATGACAACATTTGGGGGGATTCTGAAAGTCAGCAATGGTGTATACTGTATAGAATATCAGCATAATAAGCTTTATTTTATTATTATTCTTTCTGCATGCTGGAAACCAGCCTTGTGACTTAAGCCCTGTACATAATTCATTGAACAGGGTCCCCCACAGGTCTGTACTTGGTCCCCTCCTGCTTTCTCTCTATATCAAATATTTTCTCTGAAAATAGCCTATCTAAAGCTTGCAACACAATGTGTTTGTAGTAGGGCCGGGACTAATTGCGATTAATTTAGATTAATTAACTACAGAAAAATTAATCGCGATTAACTACAGATAAATTAATCGCACCTTTTTTTTCACCGCGGAACGTTTCTCACTGGGCGCTTTTCTATAGTACTGAAAACTGGAAATAATAAAAAGTCACCCCATTTTGTGTTGCCTAGAACTGGAGGTCTGACAAAAAACAGTAACAATATGAAGTAAGTACAGCTTTGTGATGTCACTGAGATGTACTTGTTACTGTTACTATTTTTTTTTCAGACCTCCAGTTCTAGGCAACACAGAATGGGGGGACTTTTTATTATTATTTCCACAACAGGTATATTAATGACAGTAAAATGTTGAAAATGAGTGGTATCCTGTAGTCACTATTCATTGATTCACTGGGATACCAAAAAACATTTAAAAAAAAGGTTTCTCGCTGTTCTCGGGTTGAATATTGATATGCGATTAAAATGCGATTAATCTAGATTAATTAATCGCAAAGCCTCTGATTAATTAGATTATTTTTTTTAATCGAGTCCCAGCTCTAGTTTGTAGAGCTTGTGAATTTGCTATGTTCCAAATTATGACAATAGGGACACTAGGGTTCATGTGGTTTAGAAGGGCTAACCATGGAAGTGAAAGTGGCCAAAAGCAACAAAGCACTGAAGACCCAGCCCAGTCCACATTAAGCATTCTTAGAGGGTAGAAATTAATTATACAAATGTCAGTTACTTGCATTTCTGTCCACTGACATCACAGACAGGTTTGAATGCACACAGCACATACATTCCTGTACTGTGTGCTAGTTTCTCTCGAGTTACAAATGGAACACTGAAGATTTTACTGTGTGGGAACAGTCCAAAATCTAATGATCATCATCCCAGCATGGGAAATATTTGGTCATTTAGTTTAGTTTGTAAATTACAGCTGGCCATGATGTGAAAAGGAGTGATCCCACACACGCCTGGAACTTGTAAAATGTTAATTCAAAAATTATGTTTCAGCACAAACCATGGCCAGAGGTATCAACTGCAGGATCACTCTTTATCTATTAGAAGTGGATTATAATCGCATCTATGATGCATTTATAAACTATTACGCATTACATTTTAGTGAAGACCTGGCCATGTGTTAATAAGCACAATTACATCCAGGTACAATACCAAGGTAACTGTGCAGAATAATTCCAATTTAATTCTACATATTTGTAATGATTAAAAAATAAATGAAATGCCCGTTTTTTTATAGAAACTGCATTCCACCAGTCACAACACCAATACAGCACTTAAGTCTTTTCATTCATGAAAAGTATGGCGGGGCGACAATATGGGCAAAATGAAATATCACAATAATTTTGAACAAATACCTCAATATTCATATGATATCAATTTCCTTTATCTGATAGCTAAAATAGCTGATCTATCAAGATGGGCTATTTTAACAATTTTATTTTTGAAAGTATAAAACAAACTCATAATAAACACTAATAAAACTCTTATGCCATATCACAATATTAGGATATGGCGGCGATATATCTAGTCTCGTATCACAATATCAAGTATCAACGTATTGGCCAGTCGTGATGATAGAATTGAACCTACTCCCAACTCAGAAAATACATATATTTTTTGCATGAAGAATATGCATACGTGTGTGGCAGTATTACTTGTCTAGTGTATATTGTACAGTATGTAGTCTGCCTGCTGCATTCAAATGGGATGTTAGCTGTTCATGAATGAGTTTGTTGATATGAGTAATGCACTCTGTGGAATTATGCCAGACAATGTATTTTGTAATAAAAAGTCAAGATGACAAGATTCTAACAGTGTCTATGTATTTACAGTATACACATTAATGCTTAGATTGTAATTCATCCACAAGAAAATAAATAGTTTTCCATCACACAAACAATATCTAGATTTGGAAATGTCACCACTGTAGTTTAATGGTGGTGTACATTATAAGTCTTTGTTTTGCGCCTGAAACAGTGCCCATGGTGGACTATGCATGGCAGGGGCGTCCTCTTCCCTGAGCCAGGCCTAAACCTGACCGCATACCAAATAAGTGTTAAATAGCGCTACAGTCCGATAGCAATCGTTGCTACAGTGTTTGTTCAGTAACCGGGCTCTCCCCAAAGCTTATAGAAAATCAACCAATATCCCATCACTCATATAGGATAGACAACGAAAGTTATGAAACAAACACAAATAAATGAATGCAGACGAAATTGCAACTAGAACACTGAAATGGAAGCAGATACATCTTTGTGGAGATCTCTCTCTCCTGATTGGATGAAATTGGTATCCTGGCCTGAAAACATATTTTCTGTTCACTAAAGAGTAGGAGAAACCCCTGTAACTGAATAAGCTTTGCTCTACGCTACAGCAATGCTTACCATCATAATCCATCATTGTGTCTGGGTAGCTCAGTCGGTGGCGGTGCTAGAGCTCTCGCCTTTGGACCAAAGGTTCATGGGTTCGATCCCGGGCACAGCCAACTCAGCGTCTGAGCAGCACGGCTTGGGTGCAGCAAGTTGTGTGGTAAGTACTGGGAGCTGATGGTAGGTGTGGCTCCACCTCTGCATCCATCTCCCAGGGGTCTAGCGCATTGTAACGGGACAGCTTTAACTTTTTTTAACGTAAATAATAACAAAGACAAAACTAAAGAAATCACTTACACCACGTAAGCCTGTCAGTGTCTAACTCCAGGCGGAGTTGAAAGCTCACCAGTTGCTAATGTTATAAGCAAGCATTATTGCACAGTGCTTTTAACGCAAGCAAATCTTAGGTACTTGACAGTGAAAACTGATCTGAAAACAGCAGTATAGAACCCCTTTGTGTATCAATATTCCTACTGGATCTTGTCCAGGCAGTATACTGGATATGAGTGACTAATCAACTTCTGGTGTCCCATTGTGGTGGGAAAAATGTGTTTCTATAGTGCCTTTATCCAAAGCGCTTTACAATGTGCGTTACATTCACCCATTCACACACAGTGTCGATGCCCAAGGACATCGACACAAAGCTAGGAGTTGGAGGCGGGGATTGAATCGACGGCCACTCTACCTCCTGATACATTTTGCCCTAAGCAGGTTTGCAATTACCTTGTGGTCAGGAAATAAGTGATTTTGGACCATCTTTGGATATCTCAGAAACCGAAATAATGTCTGATGTGTGACTACACTAAAGCCTAATTTACGCTTCTGCTTTGTGTTATATTTCTTGCAAACAACACATTTTAACCACTTAGACCCTATATACTTGACGAGGGACCTCCAGGGCTCTATACTAGGGGCGGTGGTGGGGTGACCATAGCTGAGTGGTTAGTGAGCCTGCCTGGGGAGCCAGAGCCCCTCGTTGTCCCAGGGACGATTCCAGGCCAGGTCAGCATCAGCAGTAGCAATAGTATTTCTGTCTACTCCAAGGGCTGTATTTTGCGTGTCTTAAGTACCAGGTCTTATTCCCTAACTTGAGTAAACTAAAGACCTGGAGGCGTGATCAATGCCATTTGGCTATTCTGAGTGGCCAAAGAGCATTGATCATTTTGCTGAAAGTTCACCGACACCCAAGAATAAGGATGGTAGAGTCCATGTGGTTAAACAGAAAAATGTGTTATTCTTTTTGTTGGCAAGTGACACCGTCGTGAGACAAAGAATACTGTACAGTACATTAAAGAGCAGGATGCTAGATGAAAACTAGCTATAAACCAAATGCTGGGACTTTCATTCTAGCCGAGTAGTCCCTTCAGTTGGTCTGCCAGCTGCTATCTGGAGGTTCTGCTTCAAAGTGAATGTGCCCAATAAAGTTTGAGAGTTACTGTGGGCGGCGGTGGATAAAAACAGATGAACAGATCATTTCAATGCCCAGTTGAGTCTCTTTAACTGTGGGCCAGCGCCAGTGTTTTCTGTAGCGTTTCCAGATGGTTGTTTGCTTGTGTGATCATCATACGGATGGCATCCTGGAGGAGATGGGAGAAAGATGTCAGCACTTCTTCTGACTGACTACACATACTGTACTTCATGTCCTAGAATGAGCGAATAGGGGAAGGGCGTCAATGTCACCGTTGTCACGTGATTCTCGGATGCGGTTTTAAAATATCGCTGACGGACTTCCGGTTCACGGCCTGCGACCTGTCGGCCTTCAAATTAAAGGAGTAGTTCAGCAAAAAAAGAGAAGAAAATAAATTACACACCCTATGAATCGCATTCTTGAGCCAAATATTTTGATGGCCGGGTCATCGGTCAATAGGAGACTTAGGAATGCTGGAAAAAAAATTAAGTATTCAAAGCTTCATGGGGTGCGTAATTGATAGAACATAAGTAATTTTTTGACCTACAGTATACACTTTGTTGTACGATGAATAATGAAAAATAGCTGATCTACAAGTTTGCTGTATTTGTGACTTGTAGATTAAGGCTATTTTCACATGACCAAAATAGGGATGCCAGGTTTAAAGTGGTTAAAGTTAAACCTTCAGGCTTCACAAACACACAGAGACTCAACATGATCTGATGATTAAAGGTCATTCATTATTACACACCAGGAGCGACGCGAATACCGTAAATGGTACGAATATGTCAATGCTAATATTTTGGTGATGCATCATTCATAGAGGCTGATGACTTTATTTTTGCTGATGTTGCTTAATCACCTCGTTATAATAGCGCTCACTAAATAAATGAACCATTCCCCCACCTGGTTTGTGGCCCCTTTATTCCTCTGGAACTCGTCTCTGGCCCAGCCCCTGAGGTATTTGCGGTCTGCCTCGTCTGGAACCTGCCGTATGGTCCTCAGCATGCTTCTATAGATGCCCAGGACCCTCTGCCTCTGTAGGAACTGATGCATTATGCCAGGACATCAACAGAACAGGGTCAAAATACTATTAAACAATGAGGGTGTTGATAAATTATAACTCTATAAGGTTGTATAAATGGAACCAGACTGGGCACCTGACATTAGGACCAGTGTTCTACAACTATGCCATCATTCATACACTATAAAGCAGGTGTAGTCAACCTATTCAGGCTATAATTCCAAGGCTGCATGGTGTGATCACCTGTGCTAAACAGTGAAATAATACATAAAAAACACTAAAAACACAGGATAATACGAGTATATAGAATGAGCAATTAATCAATAATGAAACCTAACAAAGAATGGCAAAGAATATTCGGCAATTTTTCTTTTAGCTTTGTATGTTGATTGTCTATTTTGGGAAAAGATCTACGCAGGTATAGGCTATATAATGACATTCCCCAAATAACGACGCCATGTATAAAGGGATTAATAACATATTCACCATCGTACTCGTTGTTTGCTTTAAGAATCAGTTGTGAACTTGTGAATCTGTCAGTGAATGTCAATGTCTTGACAGATTACTCAACACCAGGCTGAGTTGACAGATGTCTCACACTCGCTGTAAGCACTGGACCAGGTCTAGCCAGTCACCAGTTAATAATAATAATATAATAATATGAACGTCACATAAACCCGCAGGTCGCGTTTTGATCTCATGTGCGGTTCTTTGCTTCTCTCACCTGTTTTAAAGTTAAAGCTGCCGGTGGTAACCTTGACACAGACATGATCTTTCGGACAGCCTCGCTCTCTCTGGCACGAGACAAGTTAAAAACCGGATGTTATGACGGAACTTCGGGTTTGCTGGCAGCGTCTAGTGAGCTAATCTAGTGAGCTAATGTAAGACTTCCGGTGGACGATCTCTTCAAAATAAGAGTACCCTCTAGAGTATTGAAAAAAAGTTTAATTTGCACATTAAAACTACAAATTAAGAATTTAAATGATGCTATATGATGCTATAAGACACACATTATGTTTCTGTGTAAGAATAAGTAATTAAATCCTTATAATAATAATAATAAAGTTATCTAAATGGATAAATGCTATTCACTGGAGTGCATGGACTTTATAAAGTGGACACTGGACAAAAGACGGCTCCGCAAGGCAACTATCTGGACATACCCACGCGTTCGGGGAGATGTCCTATACCACACCCCACTCTCCGCTAAGCGGGAGAGGTGTAAAATTCACAGTAGCAGACCTTCTACTGGGGTCAAGGCTGACAAAAAGTACCGTTTCCGGACCCAGAATGGACACTGGACAAAAGACGGCTCCGCGAGGCAACTATCTGGACATACCCACGCGTTCGGGGAGATGTCCTGTACCACACCCCACTCTCCGCTAAGCGGGAGAGGTGTAAAATTCACAGCAGCAGACCTTCTACTGTGGTCAACGCTGAAAAAAGTACCGTTTCCGGACCCAGAATGGACACTGGACAAAGAGGCCTCCGCGAGGCAACTATCTGGACATACCCACACGTTCGGGGAGATGTCCTCTACCACACCACACTCTCCGCTAAGCGGGAGAGGTGTAAAATTCACAGCAGCAGACCTTCTACTGGGGTCAATGCTGACAAAAAGTACCGTTTCCGGACCCAGAATGGACACTGGACAAAGAGGCCTCCGCGAGGCAACTATCTGGACATACCCACACGTTCGGGGAGATGTCCTCTACCACACCACACTCTCCGCTAAGCGGGAGAGGTGTAAAACTCACAGCAGCAGACCTTCTACTGGGGTCAAGGCTGACAAAAAGTACCGTTTCCGGACCCAGAATGGACACTGGACAAAAGACGGCTCCGCGAGGCAACTATCTGGACATACCCACGCGTTCGGGGAGATGTCCTGTACCACACCCCACTCTCCGCTAAGCGGGAGAGGTGTAAAATTCACAGCAGCAGACCTTCTACTGTGGTCAACGCTGAAAAAAGTACCGTTTCCGGACCCAGAATGGACACTGGACAAAGAGGCCTCCGCGAGGCAACTATCTGGACATACCCACGCGTTCTGGGAGATGTCCTCTACCACACCACACTCTCCGCTAAGCGGGAGAGGTGTAAAATTCACAGCAGCAGACCTTCTACTGGGGTCAATGCTGACAAAAAGTACCGTTTCCGGACCCAGAATGGACACTGGACAAAGAGGCCTCCGCGAGGCAACTATCTGGACATACCCACGTGTTCGGGGAGATGTCCTCTACCACACCCCACTCTCCGCTAAGCGAGAGAGGTGTAAAATTCACAGCAGCAGACCTTCTACTGGGGTCAACGCTCAAAAAAGTGCTGTGCCTTGGGGCATTGACATGAAATCACTTTCTCTACGCAAGCTAAGTCAGGTCAAGGAGTTACCTCTAGCTTTGGAATGGGTGTCACTTGTGTGCGTTGATTGCATCTGTCTGTGCATTTATGCATTTGTTTGTCCTGACGAAACTTGATTATTTCTCGACTGTTTATTTTCTCGTATGACACGATAGAAACTACCTGTGACTACTGTCTTTGTGTGCTGTCGAGCGGATGTGCTTTGCATCAGCTCAAAGGTATAGCCTGCTGTGTCATTCGATTCATTTGTCCAGATATGCCATTTATGATCTTTAAGGATGTACAATGACGCATATGGTGGCCTGTCGAAAAATACACACATACTGGTCAAAGCATACTCATTTTGGTGGTACAGACAGGATAAATTGAACGTTTTTGGAATTCTTGTGCCAGCTCTTAACAGGAGAAGTAAGGTCTGTGGGCTGTTAATTACTTCATATGTTGATAAGCTCTTTTCCTGCTGACATGTTTCACATTGTTCAGATTGAGCAGGTAATATTTGTGCAATAGTGTCTAAGATGCCTTTTTGTGACACGTCAAGTGGCTGCACTATGAATTGTGACATGTTCTTTGTAGATGGTAAGGCCTTGTCACCACATTGAGTACAACTATACAGACTAAGACTTTTCAGGCAAAGCAGGTCATCTCCAAGGAAAGGAGACCGAAGTGTGTATTCTACAAATCTATTTAATATGGTGCATACTTCTGTCCTAGAACATTTCTGAGACACTAATGACACTGATGTGTTGGCTAGATTGAATTTCTCAAGTTTCCGTCTAAATGTTGAGTCCTGCGCTGCTGCTTCTTCAAGCCGTGTGTGACATTTTTTGATAGCAGATGTCTGTTGTAGAAATGTTAGAATTGGTAATGGTATAGCTTCACACATATTGTCATTTAGACTTTCATTGCATAAAACCACATCATCATCATCTTCTTCCAAATTGTCCTCCGTTATTGTTCTGTTAATTGCTTTCAACTGTCCAGGCACAGAATGTACAGATGTCTGTATGTTTTGCTTGAACAACTGTGTGGACACCACACATACTCAACCAAACTACTAGTTTGTGTATAAAATCTAATGGGTCATTGTGCATTCCTAAGGCCAAGTAAGATGCTATTCACTAGTTGTTGAGTGACACCACAGATTGTTTTGCAATCAAATGTGTGACCTGGATTTTGAAAAAACGCTTGAATGAGAGCTGCTAAATTCCCCGGCATAGATGACAACTGAACCATCGAAGTAGGTGTCAATGGTTTCAATTTATCTTGTACTACTTGTAGATGCAGTATACCCACGCGTTCGGGGAGATGTCCTGTACCACACCCCACTCTCCGCTAAGTGGGAGAGGTGTATAATTCACGGCAGCAGACCTTCTACTGAGGTCAACGCTCAAAAAAGTGCTGTGCCTTGGGGCATTGACAATTATTTAATTAACGAATTAAATAACCTTATTTTATTCTGAAGGCAACCGGATGTCTTAAATTAGCTAGCTCTCAGACAGGAAGTTCTAAATTAGCTCATAAGACGGAGCCAAATATCTGTCTGAGAGTGGAGCCTGCCTGGCAAATGACATGGGGGGTCCTTTTTGTGGGCTTGGCCGAAAGTGGGCGTTACCAAAAGGTGGGCGTGGCCATGGCCGCCAGAAGTCTGTCAGATTTTGACAGCTTCAAATTAGTGTTAAACATAATATAACCCAATTGACTCCAGTCCTCTCTGTTTAATATATCTATAATGAAACTATATAAACTATGCATATACCATGAAGTGCTATGACTACTAGCTCTGGTCCATAGCTCTAATGCGTTTCATTTAGAGCTATGTTACTCTAAACTTCCCCGCTCGCATGAATGCAGACCAGCCTCTACTCTTTGGCGTAAATAAAAAGAACGTTTTTGCTACACATAAAAACAAAGGCGAGTTGTGTCATTAGAAAGCCTACTTTGGTAATTGGTTCTAGTTCTAGTGAACAGAAATAATAAATAAATAGACTTGGTAACCTAACTGTAGGGAGTGCAAACACATTAAAGAACCTGGGGGTTATCATCTATGAAAAGGCAACACAATGAGCAGAAAATAAAAATGAACCATGTAAATACAACAAATTGAGCAGAGCACTGCAGGGAGTTGAACCCCATTCCGGTAAACCAGAAGTACCACAACCAGTGCCTTGGTTTTTGTTTTGTTTTACGAGGTCCATTCGTTGAAATGTAAATTTTGCATTGCAACGGTAAAGTAATTTCACAATTGACATTGTAGGCAATAATTAATAACGGTATGGCACCAGGCCAAAGCCATGGGGATAGAGTATGTTTTGCACTCTGAGTGAGTGTGTGTGTGTGTGTGTGTGTGTCCGTCAGTTTGTTAACAGCTAATCTCCAGCACCATTAACCCGGTCGATGCCAAATTTTGCACACACACTCCCTGGATGCCAACGATGAACCTCTGTCCCAAATTTTCCAGAACGGCCTGTATAGCACCACACATTTTTGTATGCCCTCCGAGACTATGGACTATAGCCTTTCGCTTTTCCGCGATTTAACCTTTTTTCAAATCGTGAACAATGATGAAGAATCGTGCACTATAGCATGCCACTTAATGACCTTGGGGTCATCAAGGTCATTGATATTGATCAATAACCTTGAGCAGTATAAATGACCTTCAATAAGACTAGTAAATGACCTTGACCAGTATAAATGACCTTGACAAGTACAAATGACCTTGACCAGTATAAATGACCGTGACCAGTATATGACTGACCAGTATAAATTACCTTCATGAGACTAGTAAATGACCTTGACCAGTATAAATGACCTTTAGAAGACTAGTAAATGATCTTCACCAGTATAAATGACCTTTAGAAGACTAGTAAATGATCTTCACCAGTATAAATGACCTTGACCAGTATGCGGTCCGTGACCATGGACTATAGCCTTTTGCTTTTCCTTGATTTTCACCTTTAAAAAATCCTCAACAATGATGAAGAATCGCACACTATAGCGCGCCGCTCAATGACCTGAGACCATGGACCAATGAATGAAATACAACACATTGAGCAGGGCACTGCAGGGAGTTGAACCCCGTTCCGGTAAACCAGAAGTCCGACACCAGTGCCTTAGTTTTTGTGTTGTTGTTCATTTAAAGGTCCAGGTGTGCATACGCATGTGCCCCTGTGTGTGTAGGTGCATGTGTGCATGTGTGTGCACGCTTCAATGACCACTGTTGGACCCAATGGCGATCAAGGACCTCAGGGAGCCACCCATAATTCACAACGGTCACAGCGAACTCTGTTGCATCACAACTGGTGGCCAACAGTCGTAACCAACACCGCCACGACCCACAGGAGAATACCATCGCACAGTGGTATCAGACCAACCACAATCAGCCAGCCCTCAAACCAAACCCTTCGACCTAGAAGAACTCAAAACTGCAATGGGAAAGTTGAAACCCGGAAAAGCAGCAGGGATTGATGACATACTGGCAGAAATTATACAGCACCTGGAACCTAACGCAAAGACCTGGCTCGTGGGGATGCTGAACACATGCATGGCACAGAAAACCATCCCTTCTGTCTGGAGAAAAGCCAAAGTGGTTGCAATCCCCAAACCTGGCAAAGACCCATCATCCTCAAAGAGCTACCGACCCATTTCCCTCCTCTGCATCACCTACAAGAGAGGCTGCTACTCCAACGCCTCATACCACTCATAGACACCAAGCTGACTAAAGACCAAGCTGGTTTCCGTCCCGTCCTGTGCTGGACAGAGCTCAACCTCACCCAACACATTGAGGATGGGTTTGAGGGAAAACAAATAACTGGAGCAGCAACTGGAGGGCGAAGCAAGCACGCAGGCAGCTTGTGCCTGCCTGCGTGCCTGCCTGCCTTCCTCATGTGGAAGCTGCATAGTTGAGTTTGTGTGTGTGTTTCTTTTTCTGTCTTTCTTTCTTAGGACGAAGATCAAGGTAGACGCCGTTGGAAGGCTCAACACAAGCCGATGCCCCTAGAGATCCATCCCAAAGCTTCCCTCAGGGAGTCCAGCAAGCCAGCTAGCCAGCAAGCCCGCCCAGTCAGCCAACGCAGCCAGCCAGCTCCGCCAGTCAGCCAGTGTAGAAAGTCAGGCTGCCAAGCCAGCGCACATCAGCCCTTGCAGTCAACCATTGTAGCCATACCAGCCTTGCTCAGTCAGCTCAGCCAGGCCTCTCTCGAGGCCTGGCTCTCTGTCTGCCTGGCCCGGTCTGCCCCGCCCTGCCTTGCAGCAACAGAACCAGCCTTGCTGGCAAGCCAGCCAGCTCAGAATACGAGCTCAGCAAGCCAGCGCAGCTGGCAAGCACGCAGTTAGTCTAAACCAGTTTCAGACTGGCAGGCCAAGGCAGACAGACAGGAAGACCGAGGCGCCTAGGCAGGCAGACAGGCCAGGAAGGCAACAAAGTGCAGGCAGGGGGACTGTCCGGCCTAAGGCTGCGCTGCAAGGGTTGGAGCCTGGCCAGCTCCTGCTGGTCTAGACTGAGTGGCTGTGGCTGCACAGTAAGGCTGCGGTAACCTAGTCTGGGCTTGCTGCTGCACTGGCTTGCTCAGCTCGCATTCTGAGCTGGCTGGCTTTCCAGAAAGGCTGGTTCTGTTGCTGCAAGGCAGGGCAGGGCAGACCGGGCCAGGCAGACAGAGAGCCAGGCCTCAAGAGAGGCCTGGCTGAGCTGACTGAGCAAGGCTGGTATGGCTGCAATGGCTGACTGCAAGGGCTGATATGCTCTGGCTTGGCAGCCTGACTTTCTACACTGGCTGACTGGCGGAGCTGACTGGCTGCGTTGGCTGACTGGGCAGGCTTGCTGGCTAGCTGGCTTGCTGTGCTCCCTGAGGGAAGCTTTGGGATGGATCTCTAGGGGCATCGGCTAGTGTTGAGCCTTCCTATGGCGTCTACCTTGATCTCCGTCCTAAGAAAGAAAGACAGAAAAAGAAAGACACACAAACCCAACTATGCAGCTTCCACCTGAGGAACCGAGACGCGAGAAAAGAACTGAGCGTCACTTGGGATGGTCACAAACTCTCCAACCATACCCACCCCATGTATCTTGGAGTTACACTGGACAGGACACTCTTCTTCAAAAAAACACCTGGAGAACACAAAAGCCACGGTCAACACCCACAATAACATCCTGTGAAAAATAGTGAACTCCCAAGTGGGGCGCAGACCCACAAACAATCCGTGCAACTGCCATGGCCCTGTCTTTCTCTACAGCAGAGTATTCCTGCTCAAGCTGGAGCCGATCACGTCACACCAAATTGGTCGACACAGCCCTAAATGACACCTGTCGCATCATCACGGGATGGGTCAAGAAAACACCTGTCCCGTCCGTGCCTTTATGCGCTAGCCGGCACCTCCCCCCGCACATCAGACGACTGTGTAACGCTCAAGATGAATGGAAAACACAGGAGATAGACAGTGAAGTCTGGAATGAAATGATAGAGAACACCTCACACACACAGTTTCCTTTCGTGGCTGTTTACATTCGAGGGTCGCCGGTCCTCTCAAACGGAACAGTTTAACGTCATGCCCAGGACGAAAAGATATAGAGAACACCATAATGACAAATGACAAATAACAGCAGGAAGGCATGGGCCACAATCCACCGTCTTGGCAAAGACCACACCACCCATAATTCACAACGGTCACAGCAAATTCTGTTGCATCACAACTAGTGTAGGTATTGGATGGAGCCCGCACACCACAGGTATAAGAAAGACGTGATGCAGAGGAGGGAAATGGGTCGGTAGCTCTTCGGGGATAATGGGTCTTTGCCAGGTTTAGGGATTGCAACCACTTTGGCCTTTTTCCAGACAGAAGGGGTGGTTTTCTGTGCTGTGCATGTGTTCAGCATCCCCACAAGCCAGGGCCTTGAGTTAGGTCCCAGGTGCTGTATCATTTCTGCCAGTAGGTCATCAATCCCTGCTGCTTTTCCGGGTTTCAACTTTCCCATTGCAGTTTCAAGTTCTTCTAGGTCGAAGGGTTTGGTTTGAGTGATGGCTGATTATGGTTGGTCTGATACCACTGTGCGATGGTATTCTATGTGGGTCGGTGGCGGTGTTGGTTACAACTGTTGGCCACCAGTTGTGACCAAGACCGCCACCAACCCACAGGAGAATACCATCGCACAGTGGTATCAGACCAACCACAATCAGCCAGCCTTCAAACCAAACCCTTCGACCTAGAAGAACGTGAAACTGCAATGGGAAAGTTGAAACCCGGAAAAGCAGCAGGGATTGATGACCTACTAGCAGAAATGATACAGCACCTGGGACCTAACGGAAAGACCTGGCTTGTGGGGATGCTGAACACATGCATAGCACAGAAAACCATCCCTTCTGTCTGGAAAAAGGCCAAAGTGGTTGCAATCCCTAAACCTGGCAAAGACCCATTATCCCCAAAGAGCTACCGACCCATTTCCCTCCTCTGCATCACCTACAAGCCTATCCCGTCACACCAAATTGGTCGACACAGCCCTAAATGACACCTGTGGCATCATCATAGGATGCATCAAGACAACACCTGACCCTGTCCCAACACCTGTTTACATTCGAGGGTCGCCGGTCCTCTCGAACGGAACAGTTTAACGTCATGCCCAGGACGAAAAGATATAGAGAACACCAACATGACAAATAACAGCAGGAAGGCATGGGCCACAATCCACCGTCTTGGCAAAGACCACACCACCCATAATTCACAACGGTCACAGCAAACTCTATTGCATCACAACTGGTGTAGTTATTGGATGGAGCCCGCACACCACCAAAAAAAAGAAAAACAACATACTATAGTATGCCCTCCGTGACCATGGACTTTAGCCTTTCGCTTTTCTGCAATTTAACCTTTTTTCAAATCCTCAACAATGATGAAGAATCGCGCACTATAGCGTGCCACTTAATGACCTTGACCAATATCAATGACCTTGAGCAGTATAAATTACCTTCAATAAGACTAGTAAATGACCTTGACCAGTATAAATGACCTTGACAAGTACAAATGACCTTGACCAGTATAAATGACCTTCACCAGTAGAAATGACCGTGACCAGTATATGACTGTGACCAGTATAAATTACCTTCATGAGACTAGTAATTGACCTTGACCAGTATAAATGACCTTTAGAAGACTAGTAAATGATCTTCACCAGTATAAATGACCTTTAGAAGACTAGTAAATGATCTTCACCAGTATAAATGACCTTGACCAGTATGCGGTCCGTGACCATGGACTAGAGCCTTTTGCTTTTCCTTGATTTTCACCTTTAAAAAATCCTCAACAATGATGAAGAATCGCACACTATAGCGCGCCGCTCAATGACCTGAGACCATGGACCAATGAATGAAATACAACACATTGAGCAGGGCACTGCAGGGAGTTGAACCCCGTTCCGGTAAACCAGAAGTCCGACACCAGTGCCTTAGTTTTTGTGTTGTTGTTCATTTAAAGGTCCAGGTGTGCATACGCATGTGCCCCTGTGTGTGTAGGTGCATGTGTGCATGTGTGTGCACGCTTCAATGACCACTGTTGGACCCAATGGCGATCAAGGACCTCAGGGAGCCACCCATAATTCACAACGGTCACAGCGAACTCTGTTGCATCACAACTGGTGGCCAACAGTCGTAACCAACACCGCCACGACCCACAGGAGAATACCATCGCACAGTGGTATCAGACCAACCACAATCAGCCAGCCCTCAAACCAAACCCTTCGACCTAGAAGAACTCAAAACTGCAATGGGAAAGTTGAAACCCGGAAAAGCAGCAGGGATTGATGACATACTGGCAGAAATTATACAGCACCTGGAACCTAACGCAAAGACCTGGCTCGTGGGGATGCTGAACACATGCATGGCACAGAAAACCATCCCTTCTGTCTGGAGAAAAGCCAAAGTGGTTGCAATCCCCAAACCTGGCAAAGACCCATCATCCTCAAAGAGCTACCGACCCATTTCCCTCCTCTGCATCACCTACAAGAGAGGCTGCTACTCCAACGCCTCATACCACTCATAGACACCAAGCTGACTAAAGACCAAGCTGGTTTCCGTCCCGTCCTGTGCTGGACAGAGCTCAACCTCACCCAACACATTGAGGATGGGTTTGAGGGAAAACAAATAACTGGAGCAGCAACTGGAGGGCGAAGCAAGCACGCAGGCAGCTTGTGCCTGCCTGCGTGCCTGCCTTCCTCATGTGGAAGCTGCATAGTTGAGTTTGTGTGTGTGTTTCTTTTTCTGTCTTTCTTTCTTAGGACGAAGATCAAGGTAGACGCCGTTGGAAGGCTCAACACAAGCCGATGCCCCTAGAGATCCATCCCAAAGCTTCCCTCAGGGAGTCCAGCAAGCCAGCTAGCCAGCAAGCCCGCCCAGTCAGCCAACGCAGCCAGCCAGCTCCGCCAGTCAGCCAGTGTAGAAAGTCAGGCTGCCAAGCCAGCGCACATCAGCCCTTGCAGTCAACCATTGTAGCCATACCAGCCTTGCTCAGTCAGCTCAGCCAGGCCTCTCTCGAGGCCTGGCTCTCTGTCTGCCTGGCCCGGTCTGCCCCGCCCTGCCTTGCAGCAACAGAACCAGCCTTGCTGGCAAGCCAGCCAGCTCAGAATACGAGCTCAGCAAGCCAGCGCAGCTGGCAAGCACGCAGTTAGTCTAAACCAGTTTCAGACTGGCAGGCCAAGGCAGACAGACAGGAAGACCGAGGCGCCTAGGCAGGCAGACAGGCCAGGAAGGCAACAAAGTGCAGGCAGGGGGACTGTCCGGCCTAAGGCTGCGCTGCAAGGGTTGGAGCCTGGCCAGCTCCTGCTGGTCTAGACTGAGTGGCTGTGGCTGCACAGTAAGGCTGCGGTAACCTAGTCTGGGCTTGCTGCTGCACTGGCTTGCTCAGCTCGCATTCTGAGCTGGCTGGCTTTCCAGAAAGGCTGGTTCTGTTGCTGCAAGGCAGGGCAGGGCAGACCGGGCCAGGCAGACAGAGAGCCAGGCCTCAAGAGAGGCCTGGCTGAGCTGACTGAGCAAGGCTGGTATGGCTGCAATGGCTGACTGCAAGGGCTGATATGCTCTGGCTTGGCAGCCTGACTTTCTACACTGGCTGACTGGCGGAGCTGACTGGCTGCGTTGGCTGACTGGGCAGGCTTGCTGGCTAGCTGGCTTGCTGTGCTCCCTGAGGGAAGCTTTGGGATGGATCTCTAGGGGCATTGGCTAGTGTTGAGCCTTCCTATGGCGTCTACCTTGATCTCCGTCCTAAGAAAGAAAGACAGAAAAAGAAAGACACACAAACCCAACTATGCAGCTTCCACCTGAGGAACCGAGACGCGAGAAAAGAACTGAGCGTCACTTGGGATGGTCACAAACTCTCCAACCATACCCACCCCATGTATCTTGGAGTTACACTGGACAGGACACTCTTCTTCAAAAAAACACCTGGAGAACACAAAAGCCACGGTCAACACCCACAATAACATCCTGTGAAAACTAGTGAACTCCCAAGTGGGGCGCAGACCCACAAACAATCCGTGCAACTGCCATGGCCCTGTCTTTCTCTACAGCAGAGTATTCCTGCTCAAGCTGGAGCCGATCACGTCACACCAAATTGGTCGACACAGCCCTAAATGACACCTGTCGCATCATCACGGGATGGGTCAAGAAAACACCTGTCCCGTCCGTGCCTTTATGCGCTAGCCGGCACCTCCCCCCGCACATCAGACGACTGTGTAACGCTCAAGATGAATGGAAAACACAGGAGATAGACAGTGAAGTCTGGAATGAAATGATAGAGAACACCTCACACACACAGTTTCCTTTCGTGGCTGTTTACATTCGAGGGTCGCCGGTCCTCTCAAACGGAACAGTTTAACGTCATGCCCAGGACGAAAAGATATAGAGAACACCATAATGACAAATGACAAATAACAGCAGGAAGGCATGGGCCACAATCCACCGTCTTGGCAAAGACCACACCACCCATAATTCACAACGGTCACAGCAAATTCTGTTGCATCACAACTAGTGTAGGTATTGGATGGAGCCCGCACACCACAGGTATAAGAAAGACGTGATGCAGAGGAGGGAAATGGGTCGGTAGCTCTTCGGGGATAATGGGTCTTTGCCAGGTTTAGGGATTGCAACCACTTTGGCCTTTTTCCAGACAGAAGGGGTGGTTTTCTGTGCTGTGCATGTGTTCAGCATCCCCACAAGCCAGGGCCTTGAGTTAGGTCCCAGGTGCTGTATCATTTCTGCCAGTAGGTCATCAATCCCTGCTGCTTTTCCGGGTTTCAACTTTCCCATTGCAGTTTCAAGTTCTTCTAGGTCGAAGGGTTTGGTTTGAGTGATGGCTGATTATGGTTGGTCTGATACCACTGTGCGATGGTATTCTATGTGGGTCGGTGGCGGTGTTGGTTACAACTGTTGGCCACCAGTTGTGACCAAGACCGCCACCAACCCACAGGAGAATACCATCGCACAGTGGTATCAGACCAACCACAATCAGCCAGCCTTCAAACCAAACCCTTCGACCTAGAAGAACGTGAAACTGCAATGGGAAAGTTGAAACCCGGAAAAGCAGCAGGGATTGATGACCTACTAGCAGAAATGATACAGCACCTGGGACCTAACGGAAAGACCTGGCTTGTGGGGATGCTGAACACATGCATAGCACAGAAAACCATCCCTTCTGTCTGGAAAAAGGCCAAAGTGGTTGCAATCCCTAAACCTGGCAAAGACCCATTATCCCCAAAGAGCTACCGACCCATTTCCCTCCTCTGCATCACCTACAAGCCTATCCCGTCACACCAAATTGGTCGACACAGCCCTAAATGACACCTGTGGCATCATCATAGGATGCATCAAGACAACACCTGACCCTGTCCCAACACCTGTTTACATTCGAGGGTCGCCGGTCCTCTCGAACGGAACAGTTTAACGTCATGCCCAGGACGAAAAGATATAGAGAACACCAACATGACAAATAACAGCAGGAAGGCATGGGCCACAATCCACCGTCTTGGCAAAGACCACACCACCCATAATTCACAACGGTCACAGCAAACTCTATTGCATCACAACTGGTGTAGTTATTGGATGGAGCCCGCACACCACCAAAAAAAAGAAAAACAACATACTATAGTATGCCCTCCGTGACCATGGACTTTAGCCTTTCGCTTTTCTGCAATTTAACCTTTTTTCAAATCCTCAACAATGATGAAGAATCGCGCACTATAGCGTGCCACTTAATGACCTTGACCAATATCAATGACCTTGAGCAGTATAAATTACCTTCAATAAGACTAGTAAATGACCTTGACCAGTATAAATGACCTTGACAAGTACAAATGACCTTGACCAGTATAAATGACCTTCACCAGTAGAAATGACCGTGACCAGTATATGACTGTGACCAGTATAAATTACCTTCATGAGACTAGTAATTGACCTTGACCAGTATAAATGACCTTTAGAAGACTAGTAAATGATCTTCACCAGTATAAATGACCTTTAGAAGACTAGTAAATGATCTTCACCAGTATAAATGACCTTGACCAGTATGCGGTCCGTGACCATGGACTAGAGCCTTTTGCTTTTCCTTGATTTTCACCTTTAAAAAATCCTCAACAATGATGAAGAATCGCACACTATAGCGCGCCGCTCAATGACCTGAGACCATGGACCAATGAATGAAATACAACACATTGAGCAGGGCACTGCAGGGAGTTGAACCCCGTTCCGGTAAACCAGAAGTCCGACACCAGTGCCTTAGTTTTTGTGTTGTTGTTCATTTAAAGGTCCAGGTGTGCATACGCATGTGCCCCTGTGTGTGTAGGTGCATGTGTGCATGTGTGTGCACGCTTCAATGACCACTGTTGGACCCAATGGCGATCAAGGACCTCAGGGAGCCACCCATAATTCACAACGGTCACAGCGAACTCTGTTGCATCACAACTGGTGGCCAACAGTCGTAACCAACACCGCCACGACCCACAGGAGAATACCATCGCACAGTGGTATCAGACCAACCACAATCAGCCAGCCCTCAAACCAAACCCTTCGACCTAGAAGAACTCAAAACTGCAATGGGAAAGTTGAAACCCGGAAAAGCAGCAGGGATTGATGACATACTGGCAGAAATTATACAGCACCTGGAACCTAACGCAAAGACCTGGCTCGTGGGGATGCTGAACACATGCATGGCACAGAAAACCATCCCTTCTGTCTGGAGAAAAGCCAAAGTGGTTGCAATCCCCAAACCTGGCAAAGACCCATCATCCTCAAAGAGCTACCGACCCATTTCCCTCCTCTGCATCACCTACAAGAGAGGCTGCTACTCCAACGCCTCATACCACTCATAGACACCAAGCTGACTAAAGACCAAGCTGGTTTCCGTCCCGTCCTGTGCTGGACAGAGCTCAACCTCACCCAACACATTGAGGATGGGTTTGAGGGAAAACAAATAACTGGAGCAGCAACTGGAGGGCGAAGCAAGCACGCAGGCAGCTTGTGCCTGCCTGCGTGCCTGCCTTCCTCATGTGGAAGCTGCATAGTTGAGTTTGTGTGTGTGTTTCTTTTTCTGTCTTTCTTTCTTAGGACGAAGATCAAGGTAGACGCCGTTGGAAGGCTCAACACAAGCCGATGCCCCTAGAGATCCATCCCAAAGCTTCCCTCAGGGAGTCCAGCAAGCCAGCTAGCCAGCAAGCCCGCCCAGTCAGCCAACGCAGCCAGCCAGCTCCGCCAGTCAGCCAGTGTAGAAAGTCAGGCTGCCAAGCCAGCGCACATCAGCCCTTGCAGTCAACCATTGTAGCCATACCAGCCTTGCTCAGTCAGCTCAGCCAGGCCTCTCTCGAGGCCTGGCTCTCTGTCTGCCTGGCCCGGTCTGCCCCGCCCTGCCTTGCAGCAACAGAACCAGCCTTGCTGGCAAGCCAGCCAGCTCAGAATACGAGCTCAGCAAGCCAGCGCAGCTGGCAAGCACGCAGTTAGTCTAAACCAGTTTCAGACTGGCAGGCCAAGGCAGACAGACAGGAAGACCGAGGCGCCTAGGCAGGCAGACAGGCCAGGAAGGCAACAAAGTGCAGGCAGGGGGACTGTCCGGCCTAAGGCTGCGCTGCAAGGGTTGGAGCCTGGCCAGCTCCTGCTGGTCTAGACTGAGTGGCTGTGGCTGCACAGTAAGGCTGCGGTAACCTAGTCTGGGCTTGCTGCTGCACTGGCTTGCTCAGCTCGCATTCTGAGCTGGCTGGCTTTCCAGAAAGGCTGGTTCTGTTGCTGCAAGGCAGGGCAGGGCAGACCGGGCCAGGCAGACAGAGAGCCAGGCCTCAAGAGAGGCCTGGCTGAGCTGACTGAGCAAGGCTGGTATGGCTGCAATGGCTGACTGCAAGGGCTGATATGCTCTGGCTTGGCAGCCTGACTTTCTACACTGGCTGACTGGCGGAGCTGAC
Organism: Protomyctophum parallelum; assembly: GCF_964188405.1. Classification (NCBI taxonomy): domain Eukaryota; kingdom Metazoa; phylum Chordata; class Actinopteri; order Myctophiformes; family Myctophidae; genus Protomyctophum; species Protomyctophum parallelum. The sequence continues at coordinate 9,717,897 of NC_139717.1, forward strand.
TGGCTGCGTTGGCTGACTGGGCAGGCTTGCTGGCTAGCTGGCTTGCTGTGCTCCCTGAGGGAAGCTTTGGGATGGATCTCTAGGGGCATTGGCTAGTGTTGAGCCTTCCTATGGCGTCTACCTTGATCTCCGTCCTAAGAAAGAAAGACAGAAAAAGAAAGACACACAAACCCAACTATGCAGCTTCCACCTGAGGAACCGAGACGCGAGAAAAGAACTGAGCGTCACTTGGGATGGTCACAAACTCTCCAACCATACCCACCCCATGTATCTTGGAGTTACACTGGACAGGACACTCTTCTTCAAAAAAACACCTGGAGAACACAAAAGCCACGGTCAACACCCACAATAACATCCTGTGAAAACTAGTGAACTCCCAAGTGGGGCGCAGACCCACAAACAATCCGTGCAACTGCCATGGCCCTGTCTTTCTCTACAGCAGAGTATGCCTGCTCAAGCTGGAGCCGATCACGTCACACCAAATTGGTCGACACAGCCCTAAATGACACCTGTCGCATCATCACGGGATGGGTCAAGACAACACCTGTCCCGTCCGTGCCTTTATGCGCTAGCCGGCACCTCCCCCCGCACATCAGACGACTGTGTAACGCTCAAGATGAATGGAAAACACAGGAGATAGACAGTGAAGTCTGGAATGAAATGATAGAGAACACCTCACACACACAGTTTCCTTTCGTGGCCGTTTACATTCGAGGGTCGCCGGTCCTCTCGAACGGAACAGTTTAACGTCATGCCCAGGACGAAAAGATATAGAGAACACCAACATGTCAAATAACAGCAGGAAGGCATGGGCCACAATCCACCGTCTTGGCAAAAACCACACCACCCATAATTCACAACGGTCACAGCAAACTCTGTTGCATCACAACTGGTGTAGGTATTGGATGGAGCCCGCACACCACAGGTATAAGAAAGACGTTCTTTGTTGAAATACTGACAGGGTTTCGATCCATTTGATCTTCATCAGGTCATGTGTACACAAAACATACACTTTTATACTAAGGGAGTGCCCCCATTAAACAATCAAAATACCACATTTTGGTGCCCCTCCCATCACTGCAGGTGTGACACGTCAACCCTGAGTGAGTAGGTGGGGACCCAGACATATTGATGTAAATATAGTCTGTTCAGAAATTGTAGTGCCTCTCATAGAGCTTGTAGGTGATGCAGAGGAGGGAAATGGGTCGGTAGCTCTTCGGGGATAATGGGTCTTTGCCAGGTTTAGGGATTGCAACTACTCCAGCCTTTTTCCAAACAGAAGGGATGGTTTTCTGTGCTATGCATGTGTTCAGCATCCCCACAAGCCAGGTCCTTGCGATAGGTCCCAGGTGCTGTATCATTTCTGCCAGTATGCCATCAATCCCTGCTGCTTTTCCGGGTTTCAACTTTCCCATTGCAGTTTCACGTTCTTCTAAGTCGAAGGGTTTGGTTTGAGGGCTGGCTGATTGTGGTTGGTCTGATACCACTGTGCGATGGTATTCTATGTGGGTCGGTGGCGGTGTTGGTTACAACTGTTGGCCACCAGTTGTGACCAAGACCGCCACCGACCCACAGGAGAATACCATCGCACAGTGGTATCAGACCAACCACAATCAGCCAGCCCTCAAACCAAACCCTTCAACCTAGAAGAACTTGAAACTGCAATGGGAAAGTTGAAACCCGGAAAAGCAGCAGGGATTGATGACCTACTGGCAGAAATGTTACAGCACCTGGGACCCAACGCAAAGACCTGGCTTGTGGGGATGCTGAACACATGCATAGCACAGAAAACCATCCCTTCTGTCTGGGAAAAGGCCAAAGTGGTTGCAATCCCTAAACCTGGCAAAGACCCATTATCCACAAAGAGCTACCGACCCATTTCCCTCTGCATCACCTACAAGGCTATATGAGAAGCTGCTACTCCAACGCCTTGTTGCCACTCATAGATACCAAGCTGACTAAAGACCAAGCTGGTTTCCGTCCCAGCCGCTCCTGTGCTGGACAGAGCTCAACCTCACCCAACACATTGAGGATGGGTTTGAGGGGAAACAAATAACTGGAGCAGCATTCAGAGATCTCTCTGCTGCCTACGACACTGTCCAACACCGCACAATGGTCAGGAAAAGCCTCCTCAACAACAGGCGCTTCTATGTCCAGTTAAATGACCAGAGGAGTAAATGGAAAGCCCAAAAGAACGGCCTCCAACAAGGTAGCGTGCTCGCCCCCCTCCTTTTCAATATCTACACAAACGACCAGCCACTACCCAATGCCTAATGCCAGCGTTTCATCTACGCCGACAACCTCTGCATTACGACCCAACAAGCAGACTTCCAGAAGATTGAGTCTGTCCTTGAAAGTGCCCTCCAAGAAATGTCAAGCTACTACAATACAACCACCTGAAACCCAACCTATAGAGAACACCTCACACACACATAATTTCCTTTCGTGGCCGTTTACATTCGAGGGTCGCTGGCCCTCTCGAACGGAACAGTTTAACGTCATGCCCAGGACGAAAAGATATAGAGAACACCAACATGTCAAATAACAGCAGGAAGGCATGGGCCACAATCCACCGTCTTGGCAAAAACCACACCACCCATAATTCACAACGGTCACAGCAAACTCTGTTGCATCACAACTGGTGTAGGTATTGGATGGAGCCCGCACACCACAGGTATAAGAAAGACGTTCTTTGTTGAAATACTGACAGCGTTTCGATCCATTTGATCTTCATCAGGTCATGTGTACACAAAACATACACTTTTATACTAAGGGAGTGCCCCCATTAAACAATCAAAATACCACATTTTGGTGCCCCTCCCATCACTGCAGGTGTGACACGTCAACCCTGAGTGAGTAGGTGGGGACCCAGACATATTGATGTAAATATAGTCTGTTCAGAAATTGTAGTGCCTCTCATAGAGCTTGTAGGTGATGCAGAGGAGGGAAATGGGTCGGTAGCTCTTCGGGGATAATGGGTCTTTGCCAGGTTTAGGGATTGCAACTACTCCAGCCTTTTTCCAAACAGAAGGGATGGTTTTCTGTGCTATGCATGTGTTCAGCATCCCCACAAGCCAGGTCCTTGCGATAGGTCCCAGGTGCTGTATCATTTCTGCCAGTATGCCATCAATCCCTGCTGCTTTTCCGGGTTTCAACTTTCCCATTGCAGTTTCACGTTCTTCTAAGTCGAAGGGTTTGGTTTGAGGGCTGGCTGATTGTGGTTGGTCTGATACCACTGTGCGATGGTATTCTATGTGGGTCGGTGGCGGTGTTGGTTACAACTGTTGGCCACCAGTTGTGACCAAGACCGCCACCGACCCACAGGAGAATACCATCGCACAGTGGTATCAGACCAACCACAATCAGCCAGCCCTCAAACCAAACCCTTCGACCTAGAAGAACTTGAAACTGCAATGGGAAAGTTGAAACCCGGAAAAGCAGCAGGGATTGATGACCTACTGGCAGAAATGTTACAGCACCTGGGACCCAACGCAAAGACCTGGCTTGTGGGGATGCTGAACACATGCATAGCACAGAAAACCATCCCTTCTGTCTGGGAAAAGGCCAAAGTGGTTGCAATCCCTAAACCTGGCAAAGACCCATTATCCACAAAGAGCTACCGACCCATTTCCCTCTGCATCACCTACAAGGCTATATGAGAAGCTGCTACTCCAACGCCTTGTTGCCACTCATAGATACCAAGCTGACTAAAGACCAAGCTGGTTTCCGTCCCAGCCGCTCCTGTGCTGGACAGAGCTCAACCTCACCCAACACATTGAGGATGGGTTTGAGGGGAAACAAATAACTGGAGCAGCATTCAGAGATCTCTCTGCTGCCTACGACACTGTCCAACACCGCACAATGGTCAGGAAAAGCCTCCTCAACAACAGGCGCTTCTATGTCCAGTTAAATGACCAGAGGAGTAAATGGAAAGCCCAAAAGAACGGCCTCCAACAAGGTAGCGTGCTCGCCCCCCTCCTTTTCAATATCTACACAAACGACCAGCCACTACCCAATGCCTAATGCCAGCGTTTCATCTACGCCGACAACCTCTGCATTACGACCCAACAAGCAGACTTCCAGAAGATTGAGTCTGTCCTTGAAAGTGCCCTCCAAGAAATGTCAAGCTACTACAATACAACCACCTGAAACCCAACCTATAGAGAACACCTCACACACACATAATTTCCTTTCGTGGCCGTTTACATTCGAGGGTCGCTGGTCCTCTCGAACGGAACAGTTTAACGTCATGCCCAGGACGAAAAGATATAGAGAACACCAACATGTCAAATAACAGCAGGAAGGCATGGGCCACAATCCACCGTCTTGGCAAAAACCACACCACCCATAATTCACAACGGTCACAGCAAACTCTGTTGCATCACAACTGGTGTAGGTATTGGATGGAGCCCGCACACCACAGGTATAAGAAAGACGTTCTTTGTTGAAATACTGACAGCGTTTCGATCCATTTGATCTTCATCAGGTCATGTGTACACAAAACATACACTTTTATACTAAGGGAGTGCCCCCATTAAACAATCAAAATACCACATTTTGGTGCCCCTCCCATCACTGCAGGTGTGACACGTCAACCCTGAGTGAGTAGGTGGGGACCCAGACATATTGATGTAAATATAGTCTGTTCAGAAATTGTAGTGCCTCTCATAGAGCTTGTAGGTGATGCAGAGGAGGGAAATGGGTCGGTAGCTCTTCGGGGATAATGGGTCTTTGCCAGGTTTAGGGATTGCAACTACTCCAGCCTTTTTCCAAACAGAAGGGATGGTTTTCTGTGCTATGCATGTGTTCAGCATCCCCACAAGCCAGGTCCTTGCGATAGGTCCCAGGTGCTGTATCATTTCTGCCAGTATGCCATCAATCCCTGCTGCTTTTCCGGGTTTCAACTTTCCCATTGCAGTTTCACGTTCTTCTAAGTCGAAGGGTTTGGTTTGAGGGCTGGCTGATTGTGGTTGGTCTGATACCACTGTGCGATGGTATTCTATGTGGGTCGGTGGCGGTGTTGGTTACAACTGTTGGCCACCAGTTGTGACCAAGACCGCCACCGACCCACAGGAGAATACCATCGCACAGTGGTATCAGACCAACCACAATCAGCCAGCCCTCAAACCAAACCCTTCGACCTAGAAGAACTTGAAACTGCAATGGGAAAGTTGAAACCCGGAAAAGCAGCAGGGATTGATGACCTACTGGCAGAAATGTTACAGCACCTGGGACCCAACGCAAAGACCTGGCTTGTGGGGATGCTGAACACATGCATAGCACAGAAAACCATCCCTTCTGTCTGGGAAAAGGCCAAAGTGGTTGCAATCCCTAAACCTGGCATAGACCCATTATCCACAAAGAGCTACCGACCCATTTCCCTCTGCATCACCTACAAGGCTATATGAGAAGCTGCTACTCCAACGCCTTGTTGCCACTCATAGATACCAAGCTGACTAAAGACCAAGCTGGTTTCCGTCCCAGCCGCTCCTGTGCTGGACAGAGCTCAACCTCACCAAACACATTGAGGATGGGTTTGAGGGGAAACAAATAACTGGAGCAGCATTCAGAGATCTCTCTGCTGCCTACGACACTGTCCAACACCGCACAATGGTCAGGAAAAGCCTCCTCAACAACAGGCGCTTCTATGTTCAGTTAAATGACCAGAGGAGTAAATGGAAAGCCGAAAAGAACGGCCTCCCACAAGGTAGCGCGCTCGCCCCCCTCCTTTTCAATATCTAAACAAACGACCAGCCACTTGAAACCCAACCCATCAAAAACCCAACTATGCAGCTTCCACCTGAGGAACCGAGACGCAAAAAAAGAACTGAGCATCACAAACTCTCAAACCATACCCACCCCATGTAACTTGGAGTTACACTGGACAGTTTAACGTCATGCCCAGGACGAAAAGTTATAGAGAACACCAACATGACAAACCCTACACTTAAACCCTCTATATTTAATAAAAAACAATTCTGGACAGGAATCCTGTATTGCAGGGGTGCCCAAAAGGTACATCGTGATCTACCAGTAATCACAAAGGCTGTGCAGGTAGACCATATGGCATGCCCCTGTATATAATCTATCACTTGAATTAAGGTGACTTGACACCAGCTCAAATGTTGCACACAAACATCAGTAGCAAAAGTACAAAGTTATTGTGACAGTAATAATTGCTATAGTGTGTGTTCAGTAACAGGAATATTCCTGTCTCTCCAGCTCTTTAATAAATAGAAAAGGGTTTAATCAGGAGTTGTAGTAGCCACAGGATAATCTAAGCGGTGGATATTGCTCTTTTCTTCATGTCTTTATGTATGTAAATTGTCTTGTTGTTTGTGTTATGTCAAATGCGTGTATATGTGTTCTGCATATACTTGGCTGCTGTGTTGCAAGTTACTGAACACACACTATAGCAATGATTACTGTCACACTATAGAGCTATTTAACACTGTTACTGAACACACACTATAGCAATGATTACTGTCACAATATAGAGCTATTTAACACTGTTACTGAACACACACACTATAGCAATGATTACTGTCACAATATAGAGCTATTTAACACTGTTACTGAACACACACTATAGCAATGATTACTGTCACACTATAGAGCTATTTAACACTGTTACTGAACACACACTATAGCAATGATTACTGTCTCAATACAGAGCAATTTAATTTAGGTAACCAAATTGACCCCAATAGTAGATCTTTACACTCTCAATAGTTCAATTGTTGTTAAGCATCTGCTTAATTTCCAAAAAAACTACACAATTAGAGAATGTAGAAGATTGCTACTTTTGATCCTTTGATTATATAATGCTGATTGTAGCATAGTGGTTAGTGACTGAGCTTTGTTAACATGAGTGCCCGGGATCGTTTCCCACCAATTTCAAAGAATGTTTGTTGCTTCGTGCCAATTTTCACAGAATGTTTGTCCTTTTACCTACCAAACAATACTATTTTCACCTCTAGTCGATTATTTATTCAGCGTTTGAGCCACGGACCACCATTTGAGGCCATCTAGTCTCTCAGACCCATTTGAGCCACTGACCACCATTGTGAGAGTCTATTAATGTGAAATGGTGGTCCGTGGCTCAAACATGTTATCACTTTTGAAGTTACTTGTTGTGTTTAGATATGTAAATACTACTCTTTAAAGCCGTGTTTCGGTAGTCGAGTGGGTACTGTCGACGGTTAGTAAACATTGAGGCCGGGCATAGTTGTTTATAAACCTTCGACACTAACCATTCGGCTACTGAAACACTGTTTTACAGTTTCGTACAAACATCATATATAAACATCATAACAAGTAACTTCAAGTGATAGACGTTTGAACACACAAACAACAACAGCGTTAAGTATTAAATAACATTTAATCACTTACTTGCTCCGAAGACGGACCCGCGATGGTGACGTGGCACGTTCCAAACAAACACTGACCAAACCTACCTCCACGCGTCTCTTCCGTATTTGAGGGCGGCGGCACTTCCTTCCGGTGTGAGGCCACGCCCGCGAGATTTAACCGCGAATCTATTGTAGTCATATTGTAGTTTTCTTACGTTACATCCGGGTACCTTGGTCCCATCCGCTTCTACTGCAAAATAGCTACATATGAACGCGTGAATCTTTTTTTTTTTTTTACAATAACGTTATTTGTCAGAAAGGAAGCCATTGAGGGTTAAAATGGGTCTTAATGCTTCCAACTCATATAACTGTCACTCACCAACAACACTTTTAATGATATTACATGAAGCAGACAGCCCTGTGATGAAACCTACACTGTGGTTAATAGGTTTTTATTCACAATGGAATGTTATTGTAGGCCTACTCTTAATATATCATGGTGTAGCACAGCACAGTAGATTCATATTTCAATCGATCTGGGATGTTAAAATTGTGCAAAACTCTGTTCAATGAATGGCCTCTTCTGCTACATTAAACATTACTAAACATTAAACGTTACTTATACCTGTTATTGAGACTCCTATAGAGCATGTTGACATGGATAGCTTGGTTAGTAGTATCTCTGTTAGTTAATGCAGTTTGATTGATTAAATTAATAGCCTATTTTATTAGACAAAAATGTAGAACGGTAGTGTCATAGAGTGGAAAATGCCATTTGGTTTAATGTCACAGAATGCAGTGCCACGTAGAGCAGCATGATAAATGGTTAACTTTATAGTAATATAGTGTGTTCAAAAATGGCAGATCTGCAAGTTCAGTGTCTTGAATGAGATGTGCTGTGAGTTTGCATATCTGCTATTGTCCAGCATAGGACCGTTGCACAGTGAAGTATAAACAAGGCTTTAGGATTTATAAGTCGTTTTTAGAATATAATAGAATATTCACTCCAGTGAATAGCCTAGCATTTATCCATTTAGATAACTTTTTGATGTTATTTAATTACTTATTTTTACACAGAAACATAATCTGTGTCTTTACAATAACTGTAATGTAATAATAATACTAATAATGTAATGTAATAATTATTAATTAAATAACCTTATTTTATTCTGAAGGCAACCGGATGTCTTAAATTAGCTAGCTCTCAGACAGGAAGTTCTAAATTAGCTCAAAAGACGGAGCCGGGTTTGCTGCCCCAGTAAAAGAAAAGTAACATGGAATCTGTCTCCATCTAGCGGGCCGGAGAGGAATGAACATTACATTAAGTGGTTCTCAAACTTTCAAATCTCCACGAGCCCTATTATTGTAAACAAGTGTAATGCTTTATGTTTATGGTGTCGTCCACTCACAGTTCACAAAGTGGTATTTGAAACGTTTTATTGTCAGAATCATACTGTAACGTGTTATGTTATGGATTAATGGATGGGTAGTATGAAGAAACAACCTCTTGAATATAAGGGATGCCTGCTTACATTTGTGTGCATAATGCAAAAACAAAAACACATCAGTGATTAACATTTCAATGCACAATCCAAACACTGTCGAATCTTCTCCTAATCTGGGACATGATGTATTCCTAAACTCTCCTTCAGCAGTGCACACACGCACACGCACACACACGCACACAAGCACACACACTTTATAAAATGAAAGTGGCAGATACGAGTCTTTAGACCACAAAAAGTTGAGTTATTGGAGCGTTCTATCAAAATTGGATAAGTCCGCAGCAGTCCCTGTGCTAGTTCAAAGTGCATAAGAACTGTATTTTCTAAAAATACTGACCTTCACAGAGTCGTGGTCGGGTCTGTAAGCGACCGTTACAACAACAGATGATTTGGGTGCAAATGTGAGATGCAATACGGTTACAATACCATTTCCTCTCCAAGGCACAATTAGCTCTTAATTTAAGTGACTCGTGATGTCCGTAAATGACTAGGGCTAGGGTGCAACAGTTAATTGAACTAATCAATATAATTCTTGATAATAAAAAACAATCGATTCATAATAATCAATAAAAAAAAATGAAATAGCCACTCTACAAGCTCATATTGTATTGGCTATTTTTGCTATTTTTGTGTGACACCATTGTGCAACATTTTACACTCTTAACAAAGTGTATAAAAAGAAAAAAAGTCAAACCAAAATTTCGATTTGTATTAAAAAATAACCCGCTTCTCGATTATTCGATTAACCGACAAAGTTATCAATAAACTAATCTCTGACTAAATAAATGATAGTTGCAGCCCTAGTCATGGCATCATGAAGGGGGGTTGTTTTTTCATACAAAGTTCACAACTCTGTGGCCACTTTTCCACCAGGTTGGAATCTGTTCCGTTCTTTCTTCCTTGCCTAGTTTTGAACCAGTTCAGAGTGTTTCCACTGAAAATGATTTGGTTCAGAAGACAGAATCCTAAAAGTAATAAAATAAGCCAAAGTGGGGGTGTCACTATGTTACAGGTTGGAAGATACAGATGTGATATACAATGGCAAAAGCAATCGAAACATCATCATTAAAGAAAGGTAAACCGTAACTGCTATTGACAGTTGAATTTCCCCCTTGAAATGGACACTTCGAACTGTCATATTTGACACATTGCTAGCCAGGCCTGGAATCGAACCTGGGGCAACTGGGGACTCCCGACAACAGTAGTACTGCTAAAAACTGGAGGAAACGCAAGCCGGTTCGCAGCCAGTCCCGTATAAAGCACCAAGGTTCCAAGAATCTAGAACGGAACCAGTTCTAGAATCAAAGTTCTATTGGTGGAAAAGGGGCCTTTATGATGTGTGCACATTGAAAGATGAGTGATTCTGATGAGCAATTGCAACACTGACTAAGACATCCACACAGACATGAAGGAGGGGGAAGGAGGGGGTATATAGTACAAGGTGGGAGAAAGAGGTATTTTACTGGACTCTTCACTGAGGTGTATTCATACGCAAGGGAATCACATTTCATTTTCTATCATTTCTTTTAAGAGACGTGCAAGTTAAAGCAATCCTCGTTACATTACAAAAAAGAGTTAACTTCCAGAATTCCCCTGATGAAGACAAAGACAGAAAACGGCAAAAGGGTCTCGCTATCAAACTCTACAGAGTCTACTAAAAATCAGAGTAAAAATAAGAAAATAAAGGCACATGTACAGCGGAAAATCCGTCTTTTTGGAGTCCTCGTTTTATTTATGTGTTTTCTTTCAGAGTTCTGTGGTTTTTGAGAGGTGTAGCGGCCCGAAGTGTGGCATTTGTGCAGGTGGCTGGCTGCCGCCCTAGCCTCTCAGTTTTTTTGGGGGGAAAACAAAAAGAAAAACAAAACAAAAATTAAGAATAACAATGGCTTCTCGTTCGGCGGCGTTAGTGGTCGGTGGCCGTGACGAGTTCGAACCACTGCCTCAGCGCGTCACTCAGGGTCTCGGGCAAGGCGTTGACGTCACGCAGGATGATGTAGAAGGGGAAGGGGAACTCGTCCATGTAGGAGCGGATCTCTGGCAGCTCCCCCGGCCCTTTGAAGATGGGAACCTTGATGTCCAGGATGGAGTCCTGAAGGGAGTCAATACGAGAGGGTAGAGACATTCCCATTCAGTTCATTTGTCACTTAGATGCACTGTTCAGGCACATACGTACGTGGGACAATCTTACGCTGGGAAGCTCCACTTACCATAAAACAGACATCAGCTTAAAAAGCATTACAAATTATGTTGGAGAACATAATTTCATTTTCAACCCATTGAGACCATTGTCCGAATCTACAAACGCGTTCTAAATCGTTAGTGCTCTCCCGGTTTTAATGGCTTTATAATAGGCGAACAAAAAATAAGAGCTCGTAGATTGACTATTCCCGCTATGAATAGTGTGCCTTGAGATTTTGACAAGTCCATTGGTGTGCCCTGGGGCACAGAAAGGCACTGATCTACACAAAAGCAACAAACAACATCAACATGTATTAATTTGAGACTGCCCTTACCCTTGAGTTGGGGTTGTCCAGCACCACAAAGATGACAAAGACGTTGGCGCTTCGCGCCGCCTGCACAGCGGCCGTCACCTTGTCCTTCCCCTCCAGGAAGAGACCGCGTCCATCCGACACCACCAGCAACAGCTGGGCTGTCTCTGTGGACAGAGAAAGGCACAAACGGACGAAATCGCATCATCACAATCAATTTTTATTTTTTTAACTTATCTGTCAGTGGCCAAAAACAGACATTCCCCCTATCCGTGCACACGGGTAGAGTGGCCAGTAGAGCGGCTGGATGGGAACCGCGAGGTTCCCAGTTCGATGAGCAAGACTCTGAACCCTAATTGCTACCGATGTGCAGGTTGGTTTCCTCCGTCATCGGTGTATATGAATGGGTGAATTTAATGTAATAATGTACAATTATGTAAAGCGCTTCGGATAAAAGCGCTATATAAATACACCATTTACCAGGTGAGCCTCTACTGCCCATCTACAAAGGCTTCTAGTTTTTTTTTGTTTCGATAGACATCTAGGTCGCTGAGCCACCTTCACTGGGAGAATGATACTGGGTAGTGGGTTTCTGACATGGCCTGTAGCCCAGCTCCATACAGCGCTAACATTTGCTCCACCGGGGCCTTTGTGGACACAACAAAGGCCTGCTTTTGACCTGGAGGACTTGGCTCTGATCCTGGTCTCATGGTGACACACTGAAGGCTTGTTTGTTGGACCTGAGATACAATCTGGGCATGGACCCCATTTTACTAAGCAGGGGTGGATTCAATCAGCGGTGCATTCATGAGTGTGTCTGTTAGTCAGGGCAGAAAGGTTACGCGGCGAGGCAAACCAGTCACACAGCGATGTTACAACCTCCACTGGTATCGCATATTCAGTGACAGAGATTTGGTGTAGAGGGGCAATGAAGTATATAGGGTTTAAGTGGCAAGAAATATTGTGTATGAAAGATTATTTCCTGGTGTCTGGTACACACATTCTTCATTCAAGTCAGCACTAAGGTACTACGCAAGTTTGTGCTTTCTTCTTTTTATACAAGTATTTCAGAAAACCGTATTAACGGCCATGCACCCAGCTTGAAAACATGTCGCACTTAATAGGACAGACTAATAGACAATCTCCAAACCTCTTCAATATTTGTATTGTGCGTTTGTCTGCAGTGCATGCACAAACGTTACGTAGAACACATTACCTGCGTTTGGCGATCCTGCTGTCTTCTGTCGCGCTGATACAAACATTTTAGCGGACGTCTCTAGAAACTGCAGAGCACAGACACAGTCAGTCATTGATCTAGAGTACAGTGTATGACCGTAAATTAATGTTTGATGTAAAAAAACAACAACATTTCCTTGATTTCAGGAATCCAAGTATCTACTTTATCCGACAATTTGCTATGAAAACTACATGAGAAAACCATAGCTAGCATAATATGATGCTATGAATGAACGTGAAATTGTTGCAATTATTGCCTTCCGAGCAGATTTATTTTAAACTGTGGCCATAATATTTCAGTATGTATCGTTTTGTTAAACGTGCAAAAAATAGCAAAAGTAGCAGATCTTCGAGCTCAAAACGCATCACTTAATTCTCACCACAAGCTTACAGATCTGCTTTGATACTTTTGTGTGACACTGTAGCATGATCAAGCAGGGCATTTATTTACGAAAAAAAATCACAAGTAGTTTGTAAAATAACCTGTGTGTATTGCTATGTAGAATGATTGTAGAACAGTGGTTCTCAAAGTGGGGTCAGGGGTGCACCACGGTTCCTTGAGGAGGTTCCAAATGGACCCTCCCAACATTATTGATAATAAGGAACCAAATGAACCCTTACAGATCTGTAACACTGAGAGTGTACGAATCAGGGGGGCAGTCAGACAGATATTTTGTGAAGCCTGTAAGGAAATCGCGATTCATATAATGGCCTGTTGTGGCGCTGTCATTGGACCCAGAAAAACCCATATCCCCATAGAAGTCCATGTATTTGGGCCCAACTTCACCTAGACTGTACTACCTTAATAAACATGGTCATGAATACTTTCTGCTTCCAGTCACTAGTTTAAAGTCTCATTTCTAATGTCATAATATTGTTTTTGGAAAATTATGGTCCCATTAATTAAAAAAATGACCATAAAGTCGCGTATGTTCTGAGGGCCGTGGCTTCCGTTACAGTCTATGATCGGGATTCCCCTCCCACTCGAGTCAAAATAAAAACCAACGGAGAAGAAGGGGGGAAGTCCCGCCTCGTTGTCTGGGCCAGCCAATGGCCAGCTGGGCCAAAACGGAGCCAGCCAATGGCCAGCTGGGCCAAAACGGATCTAGAAATATGGCGATTTACATCAGGAATTACCATAGAATTACAGGCTTCATTTTACGTCCATGTTAGACCCGGGGAACGCTTTGTCCATATTTTTTACAGTCTATGGTACGAATGCAACCAAATGAACACTTACTGTACATGTCTGTAAGTTCCATTTGTACTCTCTGAGTTATAGGGGGTCCTTGAAATGAAGACGTTTTGAGAAACACTGTTGTAGGGGGTGCATACGTTGGTTAGACATACCAAGTCCTATAGTCATTAGTCCGACAACACCCTTGCTGCGGGTTAAAAATCACCCGTGCTGCGAGTTAACAGTCACCCGTGGCTCCCGACATGCGTGACGGGTTAAAACTAACCTGTGGTGGGTTAAAAAAAATCATGCGTGGTGTCCGCATGCGGTTAGGGTTTTGGGTAGGGTGTCCAACCAAACACATGCACCCCTGTTGTAGAAGGAAGGCTATGGGGTGGGGAGTCCATGTTTGGAAGCAGTTTGTTGTAGCTTGTAGTTTTGTGAACGTGTGACTCCGACAGTACCTGTGCTATCCTGGTCTTCTTCTGCTGGAACTGACACAGTCTCAGTATCCTGGCTCCTGATTCGTCGTTGAACTGCTGCTGGAAAGGGTGGAGGAGCTGCACGGTCTCCCCGAAACTGCGAATACAAATACATGTTACTGTAGCTCTTTGTCAAAGACATGTTAGGGAGACAGGGGATAACAGCACACATACTGTAACTGTACTCAGACAGGCTTAACAACTTAACCCCTATTTTATTGTCGTACAGCCGTGTCACTCACACAAAAGTGGAGAAAATAAAGAATATACAAGCTTAGCTCATCTATTTTCTATTCGTTCTTTTTTTCCTCCTTCAAATTTTGAAAAATACAATTTTGAAGACCCATGGTCCACAACGTCTCTAGGAGTCACTTACTGTACCAGACATCAATCAATGTTCTGTGACACTTTTCTATCTTTCGAGGTTAAGTGGGCTCCTAGGATAATGCTTTTTGGTTTCATCACCCGTGAGCAAATTAACCCAATAAGCCTGATGCAGTGAGTTCTTACCTGCATACAGAGACCTGGCCCACCTCCAACAGAGTGAGGACATTGTTCTTACCTGCATACAGAGACCTGGCCCACCTCCAACAGAGTGAGGACATTGTTCTTACCTGCATACAGAGACCTGGCCCACCTCCAACAGAGTGAGTGCATTGGCGATCACCGACAGGGATTCAAAAGCCAGCTGGAACATAAAGGACACAAACAGTTTGTACAGTAGTTTAACCGTTTATCTATCTGTGCTGTAAGAAAGAACAATATAATAGAGCTATATGCACATGACATCAGCGTACCCGACTTGAGTGACAAAAAAAGAAAAGAAAAATCTGGCCAAGACAATTAAGTAGATAGTCAACAACGTTTGAATACAGCCTTCTTCCGTTTTATCTCGGTATGTGGTAGATGTGTGCTGACCTGTTTGTTTTAACTAGGTATGTGGTAGATGTGTGCTGACTAGGGCATTAACGACTTGAGATTTTTCCAAGTCGACTTGTCAGACAGTAAAGTCATAGTTGAGTCGTTTTGTAGGACTCAAACATTTGAAAACACTGAGAAAAGAGGACAAACACCAGACCTGATGGCCGTTGCTCGTAGAGCGCGACGCTCAATCACCCATTGGAATGCAAATGCTTGCCTTTCAGGCTGCCTTTATATCCTACTCGTCTCTTTGAAAACGCTTCTGATTGTGATTGTGGGTGGGGGGGAGACGGGGTGGGGGGGGGGACGACGGGGACGACGGACGGGGACCAAACGGCGGTGAAAAGTTGACTCGTCCGTTCACTGACTGATTTATAAACGGCTTCGAGTCAGTGTTACTTCCATGTTGCGTAGCACTGTCCAATCTTTGGTATCTTTACCGTTCATCATGTATGCTCTGCGGGCAGCAGCAGCTGTAGGCTATTTTGTCACGATCGCGTTAATGAAACCAAACGCTACTCGGTGCCGGTACAGGATTATTATTTCATGTCAAAATGAAAAGATGATGTTATCCAGGTAAAGTAGTGGCATTGGCGCATTGGCAGTTTGGCACACAGCGCAGCACAACGGCCCGAGAACACAATAAGAAATATAACATTAACACTAGTGGCAGTCAGCCAGCCCGACCTTCAGAACACAATAGCCTATAGAACACATACCGTAGGTCTATATATTATCATCACAGCAGCCAGCAGCAGTTTGGCACATCAGAATACAATCTGCATTACCTTCCACGTGAACCTCCTTCTCCTCCTCCTCCTCCTCCAACAACTAGATAACGTTCTCATGTTAGTTTGTTACTTATTTTCTGAGCCATGCAAATAAACAACAACCAGCACTGACCAGAGACGGAGAGGTTCATGTGCCCCACGCAAAGCTTAACCAGAAACAGGACAGTCATTGCGTCAGCACGGATGTAGCCTCGGAAACACAGACGTTTTATTTCCAGCACGGAGGTGAGGGGGATATCGTTTGGGGATAACGTTTGCGCGCTTCTATCTGTTACTTCTCTGACACAGCGCAGTTCAAACTTCAAATTCAGCCAGTCAATATTAGTGGGACACCGCACGCTGAGAGCCACATACACAGCTGCATTTGGTTTTTAATTAAGGGCGCGTTCTGAATGCAATGCAAACTAATAGGCGAGTGCGCTCTGGTGCATATGCAAAGGGAAATAATTACTTCTGTCCGTGACAATAATCAATGCTACAGTTTGAATATTCAAAAAATATGATATGGGGATTGTTTTTTAATCTGAATCGACTTGTGTTAATGAAATCGATAAATCGAGTTGTGCTGACCTGTTTGTTTTAACTCAGTATGTGGTAGATGTGTGCTGACCTGTTTGTTTTAACTCAGTATGTGGTAGATGTGTGCTGACCTGTTTGTTTTAACTCAGTATGTGGTAGATGTGTGCTGACCTGTTTGTTTTAACTCAGTATGTGGTGGATGTGTGCTGACCTGTTTGTTTTAACTCAGTATGTGGTGGATGTGTGCTGACCTGTTTGTTTTAACTCAGTATGTGGTGGATGTGTGCTGACCTGTTTGTTTTAACTCAGTATGTGGTGGATGTGTGCTGACCTGTTTGTTTTAACTCAGTATGTGGTAGATGTGTGCTGACCTGTTTGTTTTAACTCAGTATGTGGTAGATGTGTGCTGACCTGTTTGTTTTAACTCAGTATGTGGTGGATGTGTGCTGACCTGTTTGTTTTAACTCAGTATGTGGTGGATGTGTGCTGACCTGTTTGTTTTAACTCAGTATGTGGTAGATGTGTGCTGACCTGTTTGTTTTAACTCAGTATGTGGTGGATGTGTGCTGACCTGTTTGTTTTAACTCAGTATGTGGTGGATGTGTGCTGACCTGTTTGTTTTAACTCAGTATGTGGTAGATGTGTGCTGACCTGTTTGTTTTAACTCAGTATGTGGTGGATGTGTGCTGACCTGTTTGTTTTAACTCAGTATGTGGTGGATGTGTGCTGACCTGTTTGTTTTAACTCAGTATGTGGTAGATGTGTGCTGACCTGTTTGTTTTAACTCAGTATGTGGTAGATGTGTGCTGACCTGTTTGTTTTAACTCAGTATGTGGTGGATGTGTGCTGACCTGTTTGTTTTAACTCAGTATGTGGTAGATGTGTGCTGACCTGTTTGTTTTAACTCAGTATGTGGTGGATGTGTGCTGACCTGTTTGTTTTAACTCAGTATGTGGTGGATGTGTGCTGACCTGTTTGTTTTAACTCAGTATGTGGTGGATGTGTGCTGACCTGTTTGTTTTAACTCAGTATGTGGTAGATGTGTGCTGACCTGTTTGTTTTAACTCAGTATGTGGTAGATGTGTGCTGACCTGTTTGTTTTAACTCAGTATGTGGTGGATGTGTGCTGACCTGTTTGTTTTAACTCAGTATGTGGTAGATGTGTGCTGACCTGTTTGTTTTAACTCAGTATGTGGTAGATGTGTGCTGACCTGTTTGTTTTAACTCAGTATGTGGTGGATGTGTGCTGACCTGTTTGTTTTAACTCAGTATGTGGTAGATGTGTGCTGACCTGTTTGTTTTAACTCAGTATGTGGTAGATGTGTGCTGACCTGTTTGTTTTAACTCAGTATGTGGTGGATGTGTGCTGACCTGTTTGTTTTAACTCAGTATGTGGTGGATGTGTGCTGACCTGTTTGTTTTAACTCAGTATGTGGTAGATGTGTGCTGACCTGTTTGTTTTAACTCAGTATGTGGTAGATGTGTGCTGACCTGTTTGTTTTAACTCAGTATGTGGTGGATGTGTGCTGACCTGTTTGTTTTAACTCAGTATGTGGTAGATGTGTGCTGACCTGTTTGTTTTAACTCAGTATGTGGTGGATGTGTGCTGACCTGTTTGTTTTAACTCAGTATGTGGTGGATGTGTGCTGACCTGTTTGTTTTAACTCAGTATGTGGTGGATGTGTGCTGACCTGTTTGTTTTAACTCAGTATGTGGTAGATGTGTGCTGACCTGTTTGTTTTAACTCAGTATGTGGTAGATGTGTGCTGACCTGTTTGTTTTAACTCAGTATGTGGTGGATGTGTGCTGACCTGTTTGTTTTAACTCAGTATGTGGTAGATGTGTGCTGACCTGTTTGTTTTAACTCAGTATGTGGTAGATGTGTGCTGACCTGTTTGTTTTAACTCAGTATGTGGTGGATGTGTGCTGACCTGTTTGTTTTAACTCAGTATGTGGTAGATGTGTGCTGACCTGTTTGTTTTAACTCAGTATGTGGTAGATGTGTGCTGACCTGTTTGTTTTAACTCAGTATGTGGTGGATGTGTGCTGACCTGTTTGTTTTAACTCAGTATGTGGTGGATGTGTGCTGACCTGTTTGTTTTAACTCAGTATGTGGTGGATGTGTGCTGACCTGTTTGTTTTAACTCAGTATGTGGTAGATGTGTGCTGACCTGTTTGTTTTAACTCAGTATGTGGTAGATGTGTGCTGACCTGTTTGTTTTAACTCAGTATGTGGTGGATGTGTGCTGACCTGTTTGTTTTAACTCAGTATGTGGTGGATGTGTGCTGACCTGTTTGTTTTAACTCAGTATGTGGTGGATGTGTGCTGACCTGTTTGTTTTAACTCAGTATGTGGTAGATGTGTGCTGACCTGTTTGTTTTAACTCAGTATGTGGTGGATGTGTGCTGACCTGTTTGTTTTAACTCAGTATGTGGTGGATGTGTGCTGACCTGTTTGTTTTAACTCAGTATGTGGTGGATGTGTGCTGACCTGTTTGTTTTAACTCAGTATGTGGTAGATGTGTGCTGACCTGTTTGTTTTAACTCAGTATGTGGTGGATGTGTGCTGACCTGTTTGTTTTAACTCAGTATGTGGTGGATGTGTGCTGACCTGTTTGTTTTAACTCAGTATGTGGTGGATGTGTGCTGACCTGTTTGTTTTAACTCAGTATGTGGTAGATGTGTGCTGACCTGTTTGTTTTAACTCAGTATGTGGTGGATGTGTGCTGACCTGTTTGTTTTAACTCAGTATGTGGTGGATGTGTGCTGACCTGTTTGTTTTAACTCAGTATGTGGTGGATGTGTGCTGACCTGTTTGGAGTGGTTGTCCACCATACTGGAGGAGTCGTCGATGGCCACACAGATCTGGTACTCTCTCTTGCTGGGTTTGGTTCTCCTCAGCCAGATCTTGTCTTTGCGGAACTGGCTGGCGATGTAGGGGATCACCTTCCTCATGTTGAGCCGCTTCCCTGTGCGGTAGTCTCCCCTGTGCAAAGCATGCGTTGTCAGACAATGCTGTGATGGATCCAATTTACAATTTAGGCATTTAGCAGACGCTCTTAATCCGGAGCGATTTACAGTAAGCAAGAACAACACAAGGTAATACATCAAATACATAGAAAGGATCATAAGCAAGCTAAGAACCTAACATCCTATCCCTATTAATTGTATTGTCAGGATGAATGCCGAAGGCTTTGTTAAGCCTGCAGGTCATTCTGATAACACTGTTATTTTGTCTCTGTCCAAGAAATTTACTTTTCAGGATTCAAATAAAAAAAAGTAGCAGATCCACAAGCTCAAAATGTGTGGCTTTGCGGGCTTGCAGATCGGCGACTTTTGATGCTTTTGTGTGACGATGTAGTATGATCAAGTAGGGCGTGAATTTAACTCATTTACGGTCAGAATTGTCTGTATAGTGATAGTCCCTTCCCTGCCATGGCTTGCATGATGATTTGTTTTGAAGATCCTAAAATTCACACCAAAATGAACTGGAAGCAAAATCAGCTACGCTAACGTTGGCTTCTTTATAAGTCATCCGAACTGCTATTGTCGGTGCATGACATGCTTCCATAGAAGACATGGAGGCTTCTATGGAATCCAAATGACTGAAATCAGTCGTGGTAGTCATGAAGACTTGTGAGCTACTGTATGTGGTACTGTACTGTACTGTACTGTACTGTACTGACTTGAGCTTAGCGGCCTGAGTGGGTTCCAGGATGAGGCGGAGCTGTTCACACAGCTGCTGGGAAAGGGCAGAGGTCAGCGTCTGGTACTGATGCCACATGGCCGCCGCTGCACTCTCCTGCATCACAAATAGAAACAACAAGAGTTTGTCATCAAAACAAAAAAATGAAATAAAAGCCGATGCAGGTTTTAATAATGAGTTTGACTTTTGGTCAAGTTTTCTGATGGCTTGATATCTTATTTAGGAACAAAACTCAACAGCTACAATTAGTCAATTATGCATTCAGCAAATATCCACAGTGACTTCAAAAGGTTTTATTGTATGGAAGTGCAGGTCCAGCCACTGTGGAGACACTGTGGTCTGGTGTGTTGCACCGTCCTGCTGCTCTGTGGTGTGGTTTAAACCAGAGTCTAAGGTTGTAGAAACTGGCTCTGAACACACTACACTTGAACTTGGCGACCCTCTTACAACTCTCCCCAACTTCTGTTTCAACTGTGCAGTCATGTAAAAAAAAAAAGTCTAATCCTTACCCTAGCTCACTAGATGCTTAGCAGAGTGAAATAAAAATTATATACATTTTCATGAACACTGTCGTGATCGGTCAAATACCCTTCTGGGTCCAACAATGAAAATGACAGCTTCCAGGTTGTTCGGGTGGAATTGCAGATTGTATACCATGGGCTTCTAACTTCTGCACTGTATCCGATTGTGTATTCTTCCTTTTTTTGTGATCTTTCTTGTGCTAATAAAATAAACGGGTGACGTCACCTCCTCTGCATCTCCGGGGGCTTGTTTCTGCCAGGCTTCCAACTGAAGCTCCATCTCTCTTCTGATCTCCTCTGGGTCCACCTCCACTCTCTGGACAGACACAGACACAGACACAGACACAGACACAGACACAGACACAGACACAGACACAGACACAGACACAGACACACACACACACACACACACACACAGACACACACACACACACACACACACACACACACACACACACACACACACACACACACACACACACACACACACACACACACACACACACACACACACACACACACACACACACACACACACACACACACACACACACACACACACACACACACACACACACACACACACACACACACTTCAGTGTGTTGACATCCATCATTCTGTTCGAGACGATATCCATCTAAGGTTTATATCTGTTCCACATCCACCCATCATCATTCAGTACCTGGTCCAGGTCCATGAGCAGCTCTGGGACGGTGTGGATGGTGGACTCTGTGCATCTCTCTGGATGCTCTTCATCCTCGCCCTGTTCTCTGTCTCTCCGTCTCTCCTCCTCCTCCTCTCTGTGCGTCTGGGTCTCCATCTCTCCACCGTCCACACTTGCTGCAATTACAAACAATTAGATGTGACTTTTAACCACTTAAGACCTGTATACTCCGTCATATAATTGCGAGCGAAACTAGACGATTGACCACCTCACAATGTGTGGTGACTCGTGACACGACATGTTGTAAGCTTGTAGATCCATTTTCAAAATGATTTCTACATAACTTGTACATATATGTAAGAACATGCCCTGAATAGGGATGCTAGGTTTAAAGTGGTCAATAAAGCACAAATGCAGTTTTATTGTGGACATATTGTCTTGTACATACAGTAGGTACTGTGTCTGTATGACAAATGTGGGGTCAAAGTGAACCGGTATGCACACAACAATGCCCGACACAAACACGTGTTCAAACAAATAATTGTAGAGTAAATGATAAACCTTTCTGGGAGGTCTTGGTGGAGTCCAGCTGTTCTGGCTTCAGCTCTGGGGCGTCGACCGCCTGCAAGTCCTCCTCCTGCTCCCCGGTATCCATGGCAATGTCGTCGTCATCTTTGTCCTGGTCTTGTTGAGGCCCAGCTGGTTTCTGCTGGTCTGTGCTGGCGACATCTACACACGAAAACACACACTTTTACACACCAGTTGAGCCACCTCAGACTCAGATACCCTGTTGTTGTTCCTGACCGATGGGCCACATAGCTCGGGAAGCATTAGTTCCCAAGGCTCCGGAGCAACATACAAAGTACAAGGTCAAAATGTAGGGAAGGTGTTGGTCCAGCCACTGTGCAGATTGTGGTCTGGAATTATTCGTATTGTTATTTGTATTTCGCACCGTCCTGCTGCTGTGTGGTGTGTTAAAACCAGAGTCTATGGCTTCGAGAAACTGGCTCTGAACACACCAGTACAGTATGTGTTACACAATGATATACACACAAAATGACATGGGTGGGCCTTGAACTACTGACCCTCTGGCTACAAACTTAACATACTAGAGCATTGATCTATCAGGTCTCCCTCTCTACTTGTTGATTTAACTTCATTCTCTTTAACCCACTAAAACCAGGAAAGGATTTTAAAATAACATAGCAGATATACGAGCTCACATCGCGTCTGGTACAATCAGCTAATTACTGATTTAGAAGGCATTTTGTGGAATCGACCTCAGATCTTAACCCATTCTGAACGGGAACCCGTTTTGGTGTTAGCATCATGTCGTGCTTTACCTATTGAAAAATAGCAGATCTACAAGCTCATAGCGCGCCACTTTACGAGCTTGTAGGTCTGCTATTTTTGAAAAATCGAAGAACGACTGACATTTTTAGAATCTGATCTCAGGTCAGAATGGGTTAATCAGACCAGTGTGCGTCCAGCGAAAACCTCGTATGAATCTGATCTCAGGTCAGAATGGGTTCAATGGTTTAAGAACGTTTCTACCGGCACGGCACAGAAGCACATAAAGCACCATGATAAAACAAACCACTGACCATATGTCTGAGTGTCGTAGGCCGTCTCGCCCTGTTTGATGTGCTCGTACAGGTCTGACTCCTGCTGCGCCGTGCCCTGCCGCGTGTCCTCCGTCCGGTCCTTGCAGCTCTCCACGGTGCGCAGGCGCTTGTTGATGCGCTCGTTGTAGTCCCCCGTGGAGCGCTCGTTGTCCGCCTGGCCGGGTTTCCTCTTGAAGCTCTGGAGTAAGCAGGCGACGGAGAAACGGGACAAACGGTGAGCGGAACGGGGGTTTGACATTAAAGACATCATCATCATCATTTTGCTACACCAGACTTCCCGGTCCTTCATTGCCCACCCCAGTTCCTGCCTACTGAAGCATGTGTCCCTAGTGATGATATCAGGGAACGACAGATTTCTACCTCTGGTCTGCCCTGAGGCAGGACTCCAGAGAAGAAGGGAAGATAGAACCTCATTGTCAGCTCTGTAGCAGTGGCCGGCAAACTGTGCTCTTCTGGATTAGACCAGTGAAGAAACACGGGGAAGGTTGCCGTATATTAGATTAGTCGATGGGTTGCTCTTCCAAGACAGATTTTGCGCTCTCATTAGAAGGCGGGTGTAAGTGCCATCCAACCGATTCTCTTGTTTCTTTGAAAGTGTCCATGTCTCGGAGCCATAGAGTAGAATCGGCTCAACGGTCGTCCTAAATATTTATATTTATATATTGTTGATGGATAGATCATTTTCACCCATTTTTGGAAAGACTGCCTAAAATAGCCGATCTACAAGCATACAGTAGTTGTTGTACAAGCTCTCAAGCTGTAGCATACAGTAGTTGTTGTACAACAACGTATAACATGCTTATGTGATAAATGCATCACTATCTATCATCAATCTAACGATGAAAAGGAAACAGGGATGACCTGCCTCCTCCAGGAGGCTGTACTGTACGTACCTGTGTCTTGCTCTGAGTGTGTCTCTGAGAAGCCATTCTGGCCATGAGCTTGGACTGGTGGCCCTCTGACTGGCTGGCATCGGCCGACCCGCTGCCGTGCTCCTGACAAACAAAAAGCAATGGACTATTTCAACATCTACAATTAAGCATTTAGCAAATATCCAGAGCGACTTAAAAAGGTTTTATTGTATGGCAGTGCAGGTCCAGCCACTGTGGAGACACTGTGGTCTGGTGTGTTGCACCGTCCTGCTGCTCTGTGGTGTGGTTTAAACCAGAGTCTATGGTTGTAGAAACTGGCTCTGAACACACCGGTACAATACACTTGTTACACAAAGAACAGGTCTTGACCCAGTGACCCGCTTACAAACTCATCAGGTAGACTACTGTACTTTTTGATTACATCCTCCATAAGAATTTCTCTTCTGACAACCATGGGCACCTGGGAAATAGAGCTAGGAGTAGATCCCCCAAATAATTATTTTCTATCAATTACACACCCCATGCAGCCTAGAAAGCATGGAGATGTTTTTGTCACATGTCTAAACCAATAACTTTATGACCGGCGGAGATTAATCCGATTCAATTATCTGCTAAAGGAATTTGACAAAATAATCTCCATGAACTACTCCTCTAAGCTGCTTTTGTATACCTTCATTGTATTTTGTAGATAGATACATCGATACATTTTATGGAAATATTAAAAAATATATATTTTAAAACAACAACATAATGATCGCTTTTTGTGCTCACAGTAACTAAGTAGTAAGTAGCCTTGCCGAGCCATGAGGCCCATATGGCAGGAGCCTATCTCCTGTTTCTGTAGCGTGAGGCAGCTTGTACACCCCCTGGACATGACGCTAGTATGTTGCAGTAACTGAGGGAGAACAAATGTAAATGTGTATTCTCTCTTGAGTGAAATGACCACATGGTGACAGACATACTGTACCTCCTTAGCCTGGTCTCTCTCTGAGGCCTCTCCTGCCAGCTCCACAGACATACAGACATACTGTACCTCCTTAGCCTGGTCTCTCTCCGAGGCCTCTCCTGCCAGCTCCACAGACATACAGTACAGACATACTGTACCTCCTTAGCCTGGTCTCTCTCCGAGGCCTCTCCTGCCAGCTCCACAGACATACAGTACAGACATACTGTACCTCCTTAGCCTGGTCTCTCTCTGAGGCCTCTCCTGCCAGCTCCACAGCCGTGTCACTCTGGACGTTCTCCTCTCCAGTCTGTCCGTCCGTGTTGTGCTCCTTCCTGTCTGCAGACTCCGGCTGCTCCTCGTCCTCACCGGGGCCCTCCTCTTCATCCTCCTCCTCCTGGAAGTAGACAGAACAGTCATGAACAGCTGGCGGCAAGGATTGCAAATGTTCCACTTCCACTAATGACTATCATTCATTTTGTGTAATACCAACATGCTTTTAATTTTTGTATAACTTTTCAATTATCTAATGTGATCCTGGGTACTACACACCCTCCGCCAACCTGGGGAGAGCAACGGACTTGAACTCGTGCTTCCTTCATGCATGAGTGTCCAAGTCGCTCCTTTACCAACATGCTTGAAGAATGTCATGGTGACCCAAGCGTTGCATGCTTTAATAAGTGTTATCTTATAGTTATACTGTGCAAGCTTTTTAACAGTTATAATTAATGCCAAATATTAAAATGTAACATGAATCATGATAGACATCAATTTGTGGTAAATTGACAAACATTTATTAAAACAATCACTCAGGCCCTCTATACTTTGTCAAACAAAGGAGCTTATCTATAAGCTCACAAAACATACTTTAGGATTCTGTCCCTTGTCCTTTGGAACGGCCAGATCTTCTTGTTTCCCTGCCTCTTGTCCTTCATCCTTCTCCTCCTCCTCTTTCTCAGCAGAATCCTTGTCCTCCTCTGCACGCTCTCCTTCTCCCTCCTCTTTCTCCTCAGGCTGGGCCTCCTGGTCCTTCTCCTCCTCGCCCGGTTGGCCAGGCTGGTCCTCCTCCATCCCCTCGGCTCCTTCCTCCTCCTCTCCCTCTTTCTCTCCACCCTCCTTCTCATCCAGGTTCGGGGCCTTCTCCTCAATGTCAAAGGGGTTCTCCTCTGGCAGGGAAGAAGAAAATAGCAAAACTTTTATTTAATACTTCAGACACATTTTATAATTCGGTCACACACTAGTAAAAATAGCCTCACAAGTTCATAGTGACTTCTGCGTCAAGTTCTCTACAGTTAAAATATGTTGTCAAATGAACACAGCAATTAATTCCTCTAAGCCCCTCCCAAAAATAAAAAGATTATGCAGCTCCAGTCCCAAAATAGTGCCTTCCAGACCCGTTGAAAGAAAGTTATGACACCCTTTGATCTCACCGAGATGCGATCATGTCGTTCATGTATCGATTGTGCTTCATAAACACCCATTAAGAGAGTTCCACGCTGGAACTCTCTTAATGGGTATGTGTGAACAATAGGTAGTAGCATGGCGAGTGCTGCATCCTTGTTATTCTGGTTGTTCTCTCAGAGCACACCTAAACAAATTCCAAACTGGTAGGTTGGTTCTGGCGATATGTTACTGAATATCATGTGAATATTCTCCATTACATAAGCTTTATTACAGGCTCGTGGCCCACAAGGTAAGACAATACATCACATATAAGAAAAAATGTAATACAAATACAGTACATTTACACAGCCTCACAGGTTACTACACTAGGAGAGGCACTCATGCCAGTGTATTGACAACGGAAGTCTATTAGAATGTTGGAACTCTAAGTTGTGGTGCCTCCATACTAGTGTGAGCGGTTGACCATCTCACCGTCCCCCTCTCCGTCCCCTTCGTCCTGGTCCCCCTGCTCGTCCTCCTGGTCCAGGTTGAGCTCCTCAGGGAGGTCTATGGCCTCGGGGTCCGCCTTCTTCTCCTGCTTGCCGTAGTAGGGGTCCACCTCGTTCTCATCGAACTCCCTCTGCAAAAAGAGACGTTTAGGGGAGAGTTTAGCCTCGTTGACGCGTCGATACACACGGCGACGTCTAAACTAAACGTAGTTGCTGAAACAGAGGAGAAAACCTCCCTGACAAAATTAAGCTTACTGATTCTATCTTAAAATCTTAAAGCACAAAAGAAAATGATCTCTGAATGTGTTTCACCCACAGAAACGAAGGCTGTGTCATTCTCTCCAATCTCTAGTTGAGTAAAACGGTTAGAGACCGGCACTAACTAAGAGTTATGCCTAATTTACAGATGTAAACGTCTGGAATCGTCCAAAACACTACCTCGTCTCCTTGTTCATGGATCTTCTCTTTGTCCTCGTCCATCTCATCCTCCTTGTCCTGGTTCTTCTTCTGGTCTTTATTGGGGTCTGCGGCGTCCAGGTTGTCATCTTTGGCGACTAATTCTGACTCCCCCTGAGGAGACAAACGAGGTTTGGATGGACTGGTTGACATAAATAAGTCACAACAAATCGACACTTTGTGACGTAAGAGCAACATGTTCACCTTGTGGGTAGTATGGTCAAATAGTTCTCAGTGCACACTGTAAACCACTTTATTTAGCACATTATGTGCCCTTTCATTCTTTCAAAATAGCAACGTGGGGTGCCAACATTTTGACCCACATTTTGAGTTAAAAAAAAAAAAAAAACAAGACATCCACAGACGTCCTGGGCACTACATACGGTAGTTCCTATAGGACGTCTGTGGACGTCTTGGGCATATATAGTGTTAAAGATATTTTTGGTCTTTTCTGCCTTTATCGATAGGACATAGTGGAGATAGACAGGAAACAGAGAGAGATAAAGGGAATGAATCGAGACTCGAACCCATGACACGCTGTCAGGCATGCTATGTGCCTATGTGGTATGTGCCTGTACCGCTAGGCTAGCGGGTGCCCCACCGTAAACCACTTTAAACCCTATATATATATAAAAAAGAAAAGAAGAAAAAAAGAAACAACATCTGACCGTGACAATCGCAACCACTTGCACGTACCTGGTCCATGCCGTTGCCAGACTCCTCCTCCTTGTCGCTGCCATCTTGCTCTTCATCGTCCTCATCGTCGCCCCACATCCTCTCGTCCAGAGTGTCCGTCTGGCCGTCGCCCAGGTCGCCCATCTTCTTGTCCAGCTCCTCGTCATCCTCCTTGTCCGACTCCTCCTCTTCATCTTCACCTGCAAGCGGTCAAAGAGACGCGAGCCGGGAGATGTGTGGTTACATTTAGTACATTACATTCACAGAACCCTACCGCTTTACAAAATGCTGGTGAAGGATTGGAGAATATTCTCATTTCCCGAATGCGATTACCTAATTCAGTGGTTCTCAAAGGCCCCTTTTCCACCAAAATAACTTTTGTTCTAGAACTGGTTCCGATCTAGATTCTTGGAACTTTGGTGCCTTTTAATGGAACTGTTGGTCATTTTTTTGTTCCAGTTCTGAACCAACTTTCAGGGTTCTGAACCAGTTCATTTTCAGTGGAAACACTGAGCTGATTCAATATTAGGCGGGAAGAAAAACTGAAACGGTTCAACCCCAGTGGAAAAGGGGCCTCCTTGAGAGGGTTCCAGGGGGTCCCCAACAAACTTAGTTATTATTAGTTATTATATAGCATCAAAATCTGCTAAGCCTATATGCATTCATGCATTGGCTATTTGAAAATAGCCAACATACAATGTGATGCACCATGAGCTTCTAGAGCTGCTATTTTCAAAAACACTTTGACAAAAAGAATATTTTTGAAACATTTCAACAGAAATATTGTACAGGGGTCCCTGGCTAAAGATATTTCAGATGGGGGTCGGCCAGATACATATTCATTTGGGGATCCTTGATATGAAAATGTTTGAGAACCCAATCTCGCTCAAGCCTGCTGTCCATCAGTGTCTTGTGTGATTGGCACCCAAGAGATTTATAGTTGGATTACTTTCATATAATTATAAATTATTTAGATATATTATTGACGAAGAAAGACTGAGATTACTCTTAACCTCTTCAACCCTCTATACTTCTTTGACTCTTTGACTCAATTTTCCCTTCTGAAAATAACTGATATACAAGCTCACAATGTCTGTTTTCGCTGAATGTTCACCTATTATGACATGCACAGAATAGGGACGCTAGAGTTCATGTGGTTAAACAAAGTGACTTTACAATGACCGTGTAAAGTCACTACAATTAAGCATTTAGCAAATATCCAGAGAGACTTAAAAAGGTTTTTATTGTATGGCAGTGCAGGTCCAGCCACTGTGGAGACACTGTGGTCTGGTGTGTTGCACCGTCCTGCTGCTCTGTGGTGTGGTTTAAACCAGAGTCTATGGGTTGTAGAAACTGGCTCTGAACACACCGGTACAATACACTTGTTACACAAGTAAAAAAATAAGTATCGTAGTAACATGGTAGTATTTAGAGTTGATAACCCACCTGGCTCTCTCTCATCACCGTCGTGCATCTGGCCATCAAAGTCCTCCGACATCTCGATGGCGTTGTCTTCTTCCTTGATGTTCTTCTTGTCCTGCTGTTCTTCCTTCTCCTGGCCCTCCTGGAAGGTGTCCTCCACCTACCGAGACACGGACATGACGCGCTACAGTCTTGTCTTTTCATAATAAAGAGATGCTGCTCCAGACCAGACTCGTATGATGTGCCAATCATAGACAAACCCTAGTGGATGGAGGCCTATGGTTTTCTGGTCTGTGACATAGGCATACGATGGAGCACAGACTAGGTATCAGTCCTAGTTACTAATAGTAACTGTAACTACGTAACAGGTGACGTTATGAAATATGAGTCAAACAGGAGGCTGGCCAGACTGAGTTGCGAAGTGACAAACAAATCACGGAACGCAGCGTATCAGGCTGATAACCAGTCTAGTAAGAAACAACAATTGTTCAAGACACGAGCCTTGCACTGATGACTGATTCAGACCACAACCAAACTGGATGTCCAGAAATCAAAGTTACAATTACTACAGCGTAATAAAAAATAGTAAATCACCTGGTCTTCATTCTCAATCTTGTCGCTGACATCTTTTTGTCCCTCTCCTTCTCCTATGCCGCCGCCCTCGTAGTCGTGGAACTCCGTAGCCCCTTCAGCGTCCCCACCTCCCATTAGCTCCTCCGGCAGGCAGAAACCCTGAGAACAAACATAACACCTCCCATTAGCTAATTCGTCATACAACAGTGTCAGACAAAGAGGCAAAAAATAGCCGATATACGGTACAATACAAGCTCACTTTGCTTCTATTTATATTTTAAATTAAAAGTACTAACACGAGCCTGTGAGTAAAATAATAACTGCATTGGATGCTTTGGAACACAGGATATGTTTTCCCCCCATTTCTATTCCTGAAGAGTAACAGTTTGGGACATATACTACCGAAGTCCTGACATGACTCGCTCATCGCCATCTGCGTACTGTACCTTCTGGGCGAGCTGGGTGAAGATGCTGGCCAGCACAGACAGTAGTTTCCCAGTGCTCCTGTGGGCTCCCAGCGAGATGGCCATGTAGTAGCGGACCAGGTCAGAGTACACCCCCAGCATGGGCTCCACACGCAGCAGCATCCTGCAGGCCTCGTCCACCTCCTGAACGCCACCATGGACACACAGACTTAACCACAGGGCCGCTTAACCACTTTCAATCTGGCCTCCATATTTTGGGAATGCCATTAGATACACTTTCTTCTCTCCTCCAGGCGTGGCCGAGACTATGTTTTGGCCCCTGTCTGTCTGTCCGTGTGTCCGTCCTTCCATCCGTGAACAGCTAATCTCGGGCACCGTTGGCCCGATCGACTGTGCACACATAAATCATGCCAGAGCAGAAAATCTACCCCAAAATGTGACTGTTATGACACCCCCCCCACAGGAAACGGATTTTTTTAAAATACTCTTACAGATTTTATCCAAACATCACACTCGGTACACAAGCAACACGTTGTGAGCTTGTACATCTATTATTTTCCAAAAAGTCTTAAAAACATTTTCAGATGGGGTCTATGGGCAAAATAATTAATTTGGTAGTCCTTGACATGAAGAAATTAGAGAACCACTGGTGTGTGTGACTGATAATCGCTATTATCAGTGATATAGAAATGCTCACAATAATCGTATCGCAGAGATTCTTATTTATTGTGAAATTGTCTTCCATCATACACTACGATTAATAATTAATTCGCTTTTGTTGAGCTACTGTACACTTAATGATAAAACGGGCCTGTCACAAAAATCTGCGGTCTTTGGAGAACATTCCGCTCCCAGAATAGTGATGCTGGGGGTTGAAGTGGTTAGAGACCGGCACTAACTAAGAGTTATGCCTAATTTACAGATGTAAACGTCTGGAATCGTGAAAAGGTGGCATTTTAAGTTTCAAACATACTTCGATCATTGCGATGACATGCAATGTAAGACATGCATGTTTGATATGGTCCCATGATCCCTGGGTTCCTACCTGGAGTTGCGTCGGCTGACAGGAGTCTCGGTGCGTCCGGAGGCGTTCCAGCAGAGCGTGCAGCCCAGAGCTCACCTCCTCTAAGCACAGAGAGCCTACTTCAGCCGCCAGCTCCTCCTCCAGCAGACCACTCAGGTGGCCTGGCTTCAGCAGGTCCTCCGCCTGCTCCTCCTCCTCCTCCTCCTCCTCCTCCTCTGCGCCGCTCTCTGGAGGATGGAAGATCATTTGACATGATAAGACAAACATTAAAAGATCCATAGACTTGAAAGACTGAAAGCCAGGCGTTGGGATGTATGGTAAGGTATTTTGAGATGGGGGTCTGCGGCCAAATACATTTTGGAGGTCCTTGACATGAAAATGTTTTGATTTGAGCACCACTGATATAGCAACATATGTTTTTCATGTTAGGTTTTAGAATCAACTACGCTCAATGACTCTCATTGGGAGTTGTGCCTCCTGGACCTCGCGTCACCAGGCTTTCCAACTCGGAGGAAAGCATTTTCTGTTACTAAATTGCTGTGTGATCCGGTCGGGAGCGGATGATATCGTTACGTCATGTTGTAGTCATTGCTTTGTAGTCATCAGGCAATCGGAACACTCTAAACCAGAACATCCTTTCCCTTACACCGGAAGAATAATACCTTCCCAAAAAAAAAAGGCTTTTATTGTGAAGGTATTATTCTTCCGGTTGGCACTTTGTGAGCTTGTAGTCCTACCGTTTTAACTATTGATAAAACGATTGATAGTAATTATTAGTAATTATTTTTAATAATCCATGAAATATATTTGTTGGATCTACTGCAGCACACCAAATGAGTTCTAACCTCTTTGGCGGTCCGTTCTGTGTGGTCTGTCCCGTCTCTTCACCAGGTTCTGGACAGCACACAGCACCGTGGTGATGCTTTTCTCCAGGTCAGCAGAGAAGTCAGAGCAGAAGGCATGCTGTTGACCTGGGGAGAGAAACAACCACAAACGCACATTTCTGTAAAACCCACTAGTTTTGGAAAATGAAAAAGACTTAGTATAAGCAGTATTAGCAGTAGTATTAACAGCAGTAGTAGTTTTAGAATATCAATGAATAAAACTATTTTCTGTGTGTGTGTGTGTGTGTGTGTGTGTGTGTGTGTGTGTGTGTGTGTGTGTGTGTGTGTGCGTGCGTGTGTGGACAGATTTCCACCAGAGTGTGCTGAACAGCAAAACAAACTGAGAAGCATAAACAAAGAGATGGGGTTTAAGAAAGTACCAGTAGTACAGTGTGGTTCTCAAAGTTGGGAACCCCCAGGGGTCCTTGAGGGGGTCTCCCAGACAAAATGACTGATCGTTATGAAACACTGACAACGTAAAATGGAACCAAATGGTTCCATTTTGCATACAAAACTGGGGGTCCTAGACAAAGTTTGAGAACGAACGATATAGTAGTCTTTTTTGCTTCCAACCTGTTTGAGCGTGTCCCAGGGACAGCAGCTGGGTCTTCCAGGTGGTGAACTCGGCGAGACTGGCCTCCACCTCCTCTCTGACGTAGCGCAGGGCCTGAGCCAGGGCCGGCTGGCTGTCCGCACTGCCCACGCACTGCGCAGGGGTGAACAGCTGCTCCACGCCAGGCATCTGGGCAGCCACGGCCGCCAGCCGCTCCCAACCGGAGCAGCAAGTGGAGTAGTGTTTCCTGAGGAGAATGTTGGGAGTTTCATTTTGGTTGGTGTTTTTTTGTCAGAGAAGAAAGAAGCCCCCTCTCTATGGGTGAGTGGGGCAGAGTGGCATTGTTACTGCCGGTGTTGGGAGTTGACGAATGTTGTCAAATAATAGAAAATGTCCAGACATCTTTAAAGAGGTAAAAGAAATAGCAAATCCACAAGCTCACAACGTGTGGTAGTGCGACACAATTGGGAGCTTGTAGAATGCATATTTTTGTTAAGTGGTTCATCAGATTAATGGACCACACTCTTATTAAAATAACTGAAAAGGTAATCAATAGAATAACTGGTAAAATAATCGATAGTTGCAGCCCTAGATGAAAGCTTATTTGTGACAGTAAATGGCATGCTTTGCAACAGCATCGCCAATCCCAACATTTAAAGTGACCAAAATGTTTTAAACAGAACACTACCGCTTTCAAAGCCCACTGCACTTTGGCCCACTGACAGTGGAGAGGTCTTACCACGTGTGAAGGGCACTGTGTGAGGACTCCCGCGCCACGACGTCCAGCTCCTCCCTCGAGCTCTGAGTCTGCTGCACCATGGCAGCCACTTGTTGGCTCAGCTGGCACCAGGCGGCATCTCCTCTCCTCAGGAGACAACCGGGGGGCTGCCGGTGGGCGGCGAGGGGAGACGGACACCTCAGGGTGTGCTGCCTCTGGCCGCAGCCCGGCTGTCCCTGGTTCTCCTGGAGATCCTCTGGACAGCACTGGAGGAGCCAGGCTAGCTGCTGGAGGAGGGTGGCGCACTGGGCGGCCAGTGCCTGGCCCCTGGTCACCCAGTCGTGGAGTGGCGCCTGTGGGGGAAGGCTACAGCCGGCGTCCCCGGGGTGGCTGTGGATGTGCTCGCGGATTCCCTGGACACTCGCCGTTAGCCTCCTGAAGAGGCAAAGGCATTTTTTATTATTAGTCATAAATTGACAGTTTAAATAAAAGCGTAGTAGCGAACGACAGTCATCGGCCGAGGACAGACCTGAGGTGGATCCACTCTTCCGTGAGTTTGGCCAGTCGTCGTCTCTGTCTGAGCAGCAGTTTGAACAGGTGAGAGGAGAAACCACGACAGCGATCGATGTTCCCCAGACCAAGCTCCTAAAAACACAACACACGCTCAGAATGATACCAAAATGTAGGAAAGGAAAAGAAAAGAAAAGAAAAGCAGCTATTGTACCTTGGCAGCACTCTGGAGAGCAGTCAGCAGTACTGTTCTCCTGGCCCATGAACGGTAGAAGTATGTCTGACATCCTTCCCATGCTGCTGTCAACTCTGTAAACAACCTGCACAAGTAAACAAGTACAGTGACAATCTGACTTGATGTCATGTACAGTGACTACAATTAATTTCATCAGGTAAAATCAACTGTCAAAATAGAATCAATATACAGTAAATTGGCTAGAGTGCATTCACTTTCTTTTCAAAAAAAGGTCTAACATGGCATGCGTCTTTTGGTATGTGTTGTGTTTTGTCTTGCTTAAACAAATTCACCATTTTGGTAATAAACTTTATGTGCAATAGCTGATTAAAAAAAAGGAAGAATGGTGATCTTGCAATCTCATTAATCCTGGCATCTGTATTCCGGGGAACATTTTCAATTTCCTTTTAAAATAAATGAAAGTCTGTGAAAATAACAGCTTTACAAGCTTTTGTGAGCTTCTACATTGACTATGTTAGCTATTTGTTCTACATCAAAGAATATAGTATTTAAATGTGTGTGTTTACATGTTCTCTGCATGCAGAGCGTTCTCCTGGGTCCTGGCAGCAGACAGAGTGGTGGTCATCTCTAGAGGCTGCATGCACAGAGTCTTCTCTGGGTCAGTCGTCCTGTTCCACGCCAGCCCTTTACGGTAGGATAGACCTGAAGGGACAGTATTCATCATTCAGTGATTTCATGAGCTGTGTATTAATTAATGTGGTAACATGGATCATAAAACGCCAGTATTTAACCCATTCTGACCTGAGATCAGATTCATACGAGTTCTCCACTGGACACACACTGGTCTGATTAACCCATTCTGACCTGAGATCAGATTCTAAAAATGTCAGTCGTTCTTTGATTTTTCAAAAAATAGCAGACCTACAAGCTCGTATCGCGCCACTCGGTGGCGCGATATGAGCTTGTAGATCTGCTATTTTTCAATAGCTAAAGCATAACATGATGCCAACACCAAAATGGGTGCCCGGTCAGAATGGGTTAAGGTCATTGCACCATAAATCAAGCACAACTGAAATAAAATTGCTAATATTTATTTAATACAGCAGATCTATCTATGAATTCCATGTACAATTTGCACTTGCCCACAAGCTATAAAGGATCAAGGATATAAGAATGAGAAGACTCGCCTATTTCTGCAAGCATCTTGAAGAGCTCAGAGAGAGCTCTCTGCTTCTGCTGAAGGATGTGTTTGACCTCAGATTTCTGCTTCTCTTTCTCTGCAGAAGAGTCGATGGTGAGACTCTGCAGGTCTCGGAGGTTACTGATGATCTCACCTGAAATCACACACACAGATCAATTCAGATTTCAAGTTCAAGTTGCAAGTGCAAAATTACAACCAATGCCTTGACAACAACAATAATATTGTTCTTTTTTACATGGGGGTCCCTGGCAAAAACCTTTTCACATGGGGGTCCGCGGCCAGATTCATATCAATTTGGGGGTCCGTGCGACATGAAAAGGTTCGAGAACCGCACTGCTTCTGCACTACGCCGTGTGCCGTTCCCTTACCGGTGAATATGTCCAGGTCCTCGGCGAGCTCTGGCACTGGGTTCTTCTTCACCAACTGGACACACATCTTCTTCATCTTCCGGGTCAGAACTGGCAGACGACCCTGGAGAGAGGACGCGTCAGCGGCCTCGTCTGGGACCTCGCTCTGAAATAACACATTAATACAACAATTATAAAGCATAGCTAAAGCAGCACACTGTGAAGTTTGGAGTATAAGTGGCCACTTTTGACACAAATAAACATGGAAGCCAAACGCTTTGAATTCATTCATTAGAGAAGTCCCAGGACAATCCATTAGGAGATTAAGAGGTGTGATGTGCTTGCACATAACATCTTACAGAGGTAAGAGCAAGGATTGTTTTAGAAGTATGGTGTGTCTTGAAGTCAGCTCTGAAATTAAAAAGGTTGAAAACTAATGATTTAACTCAAAGGAAAAGCCAGGGATGGAACCAGGAACCTTAAGATTCCAAGACAGACACTGTTGAGCCAGTGACTTAGGAGAGTATTGTACCTGCAGGTCTCGTCCCTTCCCCGGCAGGGCGTTCCTCAGGGCCTGGTGAACCCTGTGGATGGGAGTTTCTTCTGGGTTGGCGTCCACGCTGTCCAGGTTGGCGTTCGATCCCTGTTCCACCAGAGACGGGGCACTGGGGCCATTCAGAGCCTCCTCAAACTTCTTCACAAACTTGAAGAGAGTCCTGGGGATAAGCAATAAAGGGCAGAGTTGAATGTTTATTGCCGGTGCATTGCCATTACAGGCTCTTGTTGACCATGAGGACATTATATCCTATATGTCTTTCTTTTCTTTAGTTTCTGAAGTTCTAAGTCTGTTAGGTACTAGTGTTTTTAAAACAAAATGCTTGCGCCTGCTCAGTGTCGTGCAGCTTGACCACTTGAGCTCTAATACACTGTAGGACGACGGAGAGCGAAATGTGACATGTTGTGAGACACTGGTCCTCAATGTGGGTTCAGGGCACCACCAAGGGTCCAAATGGACCCTTGCAGGTCTGTAACTCTGGGAGTGTACAAATGGATCCATTTGTACACTCCCAGATTTAACACTGAGCATTTTACAGTTTAGATTGGGGTCCCATATAGAGCTCTACACTCTTGTTTACCA
The DNA here is from genome assembly GCF_964188405.1 of Protomyctophum parallelum. Classification (NCBI taxonomy): domain Eukaryota; kingdom Metazoa; phylum Chordata; class Actinopteri; order Myctophiformes; family Myctophidae; genus Protomyctophum; species Protomyctophum parallelum. The sequence goes on from NC_139717.1 coordinate 9,754,715, forward strand.
TTGAACATGGCAGGACAAATAAGAAGCCATCTCTGTAACGAGAGGCTCTCAGCGGAGTTATAACCTTACCGATGTGTCTTCTCCACTGACTGCTTGATGGACCAGAAACTGACATCATTCCACTTGGAGATCTTCACAAAGTCCTGAGGAACCACGCAGAGCATAACATAAGTACACGTCAAATATTAATAAGACAAACTAATATGTTTGTCCTCTGAGAGCATACTCAAACACTTAAAACAAAATATGTATTGAAATACATTTTTAAACAACATTAACAACGATTATGAAATACTGCAGTACCGAAATCCATACAAAAACAACTGCCGTAAATGTATGAAATGTATAAATTCACCTTGAGCTCCTTCTCCAGAGGCTGTCTGAGCTGTGTGATTCTGCTGTGGATGCATTCAGAGAACTGGCTGTAGTAGGTGTGTAGGTTCCACAGCAGACTGCACAATGACTCTGCAAAATAACATATTTCTGTTTAGAGACAAAAACAAATGGCAGTGGTTCTCAAACTTTTATTTATTTATTTCAAGGACCCCCACATTGATATGTATTTGGCCGCGGATACCCATCTGAAAAGGTTTTGTGCCAAAGACCCCCAGAAGAGAAGGTTTATGTTAAGATAATTCATACAAGCTTGGAGAGCGGCACAAAGTGGCACGCTGTGAGCTTGTAGATAGTTGGGGTCTCCCCTCCCCCCCTCCATCCACAAGGACCCGGGAGTCCCGGGATCCCACTGTGAGCTTGTAGATAGTTGGGGTCTGGGCAGATTTTACACTTGGTTGCATGCTGAAAATAGCCGATCTACAAGCTCACAATGTGTCACAGCCCGACACGTTGTGAGCTTGTAGCTTGTAGCAGTCTTTTAGTTCTACTGGATCTCTTCTCCACAATCCCTCCATAACATTTTAGTCTAGTTTTTATTTAGTTTTATTTAGTCATAGTTTTAGACATCATAGCTTAGTTTTCATGCAGTTTTGTCAGTGAAAAAAGGTAGTCGACGATAATTTCTCGTCACGGTTTTAGAGTTGATGAAATCAACACTATGTCAGACCTCGTCCTGGCTGAGTGGGAACCAGCAGCAGGTGACAGTGGAAGCTGAGCAGCATGGCCAGGCGAGGGTGGAACTCTCCCAGGGTGGAGCCCTCCATGAAGGCCTGGAGGGTGGAGGACACCGACGACAGCGAGAGACGCTCCACGTCCTCCTCCTCTTCCTCCTCGTCATCACCTGCTGATCGCAAACCATCATATCGGTAAGTAAGGTTAGGTTTCAGTGTGGTTCATTTGCATGAATAATTGAAATGCAATATAACTTTAGATTAGTGCAATAATTACTGTGTGCACTGCTGGGGCAGTGTTAACAGTGGGCACATACCAGCGCTGGCATCCATCCTCTGCTCCTCCAGATACCTCTCTATCAGTTGGTAAACAGAGAACCAGCGTTTGGTTGACTTCTCCGTGTGACGCTTCATGGCGTTGTCCAGACTGCTTGACCAGCAACTGCAGTACCGTGCAAACAAGACGGAACAGACAGAATAAGTAGTGTGTGTGTATAAATGCAGTATATGTTTTGAAATGGAGGATTTGAGGGCCAGGGGTTTCTTACCTGAGCTCCAGCTTGCGCCACTGGACGATGACCTGGGTGACTGGCTCCAGTTCCTTCCTCAGAGAGACTGCACGGCTGGCGTTGTTCTCCCAGTCCTGACAAGAGAGGATTATTATAACTTACTTTAATATCGTCTCGGTCGGGTGGAAACCTCATATGTCCAAAAACTGTAACATTTCAGGATTCCAATTCAAAAATCGCAGATCGACAAGCTCAAAACGTGTCACTTTGCACTGCGTTTCAAGCTTGTAGATGTGCTATTTTGGATACTTTTGCGTGACACTGCGGTACACAAAACGTTGCAATAAGTATGTTTCCGTCCGACAGCAACGATACTGTACAGCACATCATGCATTGTAATGGCAACAGGGACAACGATACTGTACAGCACATCATGCATTGTAATGGCAACAGGGACAACGATACTGTACAGCACATCATGCATTGTAATGGCAACGGGGACAACGATACTGTACAGCACATCATGCATTGTAATGGCAACGGGGACAGGCAGCACACCTCACCTGTGCTTTACTCAGTAGGATCTCCATGCCATTGAGGAACTTGGCCAGCGGGCTGGCCAGACTGAAGGATGAGATTCTATCTATCACTACAGTCAGCTGGGGAAAGACAATCACAGGGAGGTTTCAGATCACAGCAGCGTAGCAGAATGACTGCAAGCCATTGTGGCCTAATGTACGTTTTTATTAACAAAATCAATAGCCAAAAACTAGGTATGTATATCCATTATCCAAACATTTTCCAAAACATTTGATTAAGCCAGGAAAACCTTTTTTTGGAATTTCATGAACAGGGGAAACCTGCTCGTACCAAACTGGGGCACCTTGAAATGAACAGGTTTGAGAACCAATGGACTTAAATGTACCTGCACTAGAGCTGGGTGGTCTGGCCAGTCCTCCAGCCTGTGTTTGGCCGCTACTCTGAGTTGCTCCAGGACAGGAAGACAGAGACGGGCCTGGCTCATGTTGGGCTGCTGGTAGAAGTCGTAGGGTCCGTCTGTGTGGACCACCAGGCTGTCCGGACCCTCCCCCATCACACTGTTCTGGAGGAGGGTGCCCACCAGCAGCTGGCTGCCTGCGAGCTGAGGCTCCAGCTCAGCATCTGAAAGGAAAACCAAAGAGAATGTTATCTCCATTAACCCATTAACCCACAATCGGTGCCGGGATGCCTTCATAATAGGAGCTCTGGGGTGCCTGAAAGACATGGCCGCTTTTTTTTAATGACATGATCGCCATGTTTTTCATTCTGCAGTGTCAGCTAAAACGTATAATAGGTGCAGAAACAAGGTTGACCAACCCATCATATGGTAGAAGAAACAAGGTTGACCAACCCATCATATGGTAGAAGAAACAAGGTCGACCAACCCATCATATGGTAGAAGAAACAAGGTTGACCAACCCATCATATGGTAGAAGAAACAAGGTTGACCAACCCATCATATGGTAGAAGAAACAAGGTCGACCAACCCATCATAAGGTAGAAGAAACAAGGTTGACCAACCCATCATATGGTAGAAGAAACAAGGTTGACCAACCCATCATATGGTAGAAGAAACAAGGTTGACCAACCCATCATATGGTAGAAGAAACAAGGTTGACCAACCCATCATATGGTAGAAGAAACAAGGTTGACCAACCCATCATATGGTAGAAGAACGTATAATAGGTGCAGAAACAAGGTTGACCAACCCATCATATGGTAGAAGAACGTATAATAGGTGCAGAAACAAGGTTGACCAACCCATCATATGGTAGAAGAAACAAGGTTGACCAACCCATCATACGGTAGAAGAAACAAGGTTGACCAACCCATCATATGGTAGAAGAAACAAGGTTGACCAACCCATCATATGGTAGAAGACATATAATAGGTGCAGAAACAAGGTTGACCAACCCATCATATGGTAGAAGCGCGACATGACGGGGGCGGCGATCTGGTAGGAGGAGACGAGGGCTTTGATGTGTTCTTTGCTGTGATTGGCCGGAGCTTTGCTTTGGTACCACAGGGACTGGGCGTATCCCAGACACAGGCGCTGGTGGATGTCGACTATTGCACTCATAGCGGCCGGAGACAGGAACGTCTGCTTGGACTCGTCATCGTCGGGTCCTTCCTCGTCTTGTTCCTCTGCATCTGCCGGGCCCTCCAGGCTGGGCTGGGCTGTGATGTCTGCAAAGTCCTGGATGCACATGGAGAGAGTTCGCAGTTATAGGGATGACTTCTCGTAGTAGTTACTGGGTGGTAAATCCAATACAAGACTCCGAGTCAAGACGCAAGTATTATGTGAGAGCAGCGCAATCTGTAATTGTTCATTTTAGTTCACTTCACAATGCAGTAAAATAAATAAAAAGAAAGAACTGACAATGCACAATGTATCTTTTTGGCCATTATAAAAAGCTAGCAATGTGCCACATTTCTTTTCGGCAAATGACACCATCATCCGATATATCCGGTATGAATTTAGTGATCTTTTCAAAGCTCCATTCTTTTATTGTTGTTTGTTTTTAATTAAATTCACATACTACAATGTCCATGACACATGATGAAGAAAATGACCTCATAAAGCCTGAAATGCCTGGTGACATGAAAGTGAAACGTTTGAGTATGAAGGTTGGAGTGAAAAACATCTAATTATAAAAGAGTCATGTATAATTTTATTTACAGTGTGGTACCTTGGTGAACTGAGGGAAGCGCCGTCTGAAGTCTCTCTCCTCCTGTTGGTCTTCGGTGAGGCCCGTGCCGTGCTGTCGGCTGCGGTTTCGGTACAGGCTGGCCTCCAGCTGTTCCTTCTCCCTCCTCCGTCTCTCCTGTTCATCCCAGTCGTTCACCAGCGCCTGAATCAGATCAAATGAGATCCGGTTCCATTTGTACACGGTCAAGAGTTTCAAACCAAACGGTCCATTTGGTAACATTTGTACACTGTCAAGAGTTTCCGTTTTGTTCATAGCTATCGATCATTTTGCCCGGGAAACCCCCTCAAGGACTCCTGGGGGTTCTACCCCTGACACACCCAACTTTGAGAACTCTTCCTACTTCCGGGGCACTTCCCTATTTCCTTCACAGATGTTACCGAATTAAGGCTCTGTTCCATTTAGTGTGCAGTGGTTCCCAAACCTTTTCATTTCAACTCTGAGAGTGTACAACCACAAATAGAACAAAGTGGTCCATTTGGGTCCATTTGGGTCCATTTGGTTCCATTTGTACAGAGTTACAGACCTTCTTCTTCTTCTTCTTCTTCTTCTTTCGTGTAACGTTAGAGGTCCAACTCGGTGTCGTGGAGCCAGTTACAGACCTGTAGGGGCTATTTGGAACCTACTCAAGGACACTGGTGAAGCAGAGTGTTTCCAGTAAGTTACAGTGAGTGAGCCCAATAGCAGCGCCCTGACTCTGTTTGACCAGAACGGAACGGAGCCTTCATCGGTATCACCTGTGAAGTTCTTTCCAAAAATGGCATGTGTGCATAGAGCCCATATATTCCACGGCTCTGGACGGAGGCGCTCACCTGACAGATGTGCCTGAAGAGGTTCAGCGTCTCCTCGCCGAGCCGGCCCATGGCGAGCGCATGGCACTGCACAAAGCGCAGCGCGTTCAGCAGCAGCACGGACGTCCGGGGCACCACGTGCTCCGAGGAGGAGGCGGCGGCGTCCTGCTGCTGGGGAGGAGGTAGCAGCTTGGCCAGGCCTCGCAGCACGTCCATGCACGCCCTGGAGCACAGGAAGTCGGCCCGCGCCAGGTAGGAGGGCAGGCTGGGGCTGACGGAGGGGAAGGCCAGCAGGCAGCTCATCAGCTTGGGCAGGCCGGGCGCAGTGGCCAGTGAGGAATACACCTGCAGGTTAAGAGTTGAAACGGGTTAAATCGGACTAGGGTAATTGATTTGATGGATTATGAAAAGTAATCGATTATAACAAAAATATCTTGTGCACGTCATTGCTCAAAGCGCTTTACAATGGTTCATTCATTCATACATTGGGAGGTGAAGCTGCGAATAGTCGACGCCAGCGTCCTCACTTCTCACATTCACACATCAATGGTGGCGAGCTCACACCGACCAACTCATTGGAGGCAATGTACGGTTCAGTGTCTTGCCCAAGGACACTTCGACATGTGGACAATTATTTGATTAATCAACAAAGTAACAACAACAGCAATAAAGTAATAGTCCAGAATAGTTGCTCAGACAGTAATGGGTAGTGGGAGGTCTAACCTGTGAGGCTACCAGCCTCATGCCGTGACGCAGCTGGAGGATGGCGCTGCGCAGCGGGGCCACCACGTCCGGGTACAGCGGGTAGTCCTCTGCCAGCCGCTGACAGAAGCGCTGCTGGGACGTCTGCCACACCGCCTCCTCCTTCAGCAGGCCCTGGATCTGGGAGCGCGACTTGGACGAGGTCGTGGACGAGCCCTGCAGGTTCGGGATGGGTGTCCTTAGGATTCTGCTTATCGATTTCCGGTTCTTATAGATTTACCGGTTTTGGTCCAATATTGGTTTAGATAACAAAAATGTCTTCATTCTTTCAATCGTTAACTCAATAATTTGTACTATTACTAGTTCAAAGTAAACTCTGTATAGTAGTAGTACCTGACAGACGATATATATATATACACAAAATAAATGACTGACAATGACCACTACCTATAATCAACTATGACCAAAATAGGTCATAATTTTAGGTTTTACAGGCCTATACATACATGTGTGATCAGGCCCTTATCGTGCCAGGCCTATACATACATGTGTGATCAGGCCCTTATCGTGCCAGGCCTATACATACATGTGTGATCAGGCCCTTATCGTGCCAGGCCTATACATACATGTGTGATCAGGCCCTTATGGTGCCAGGCCTATACATACATGTGTGATCAGGCCCTTATCGTGCCAAGGCCTATACATACATGTGTGATCAGGCCCTTATCGTGACAGGCCTATACATACCTGCAGGGCTTTGAGCAGGTGGGACAGGAGGTCCTCCACGGCGGAGGACTGGCCGATGCTGCACAGGTAGTGCTGCAGGTCCTGGAAGAGGCGGGCGTACTGGGGGGCGTGCGGGCGACACGCCTGCTTCCTGGACAGCTCGGCGATCTGCTCCTTCACCTGCTGCATGCGGATCCACAGGTACCTGCAGGCACGCGGGTGGGTTCATTTAGTCGAGAGAGAGAGTGTACGAATTGGACCCGTAGTTACCACGGGTAAATCAGGATTACCACAGGATCCACAGGCACACAGATGGGACGTACACGATCCTTTGTTGGTACTGATCCACTTTGGTGACACGTCCGGTACCCAACATGCCTTTCTTAGAAAGGGTTTTTATTAGATTTTTTTTGACGAGAACGTAACGCTGAGAGAGAAGATTGTTGCATCTGATCCTACTGCAGGTCAGAAAGAGACAAAGTCCCCCTTCGGTGTATTTGACTTCCTAACACCTCATTTCTGAACGTCAATTCAAAGTGGGCCAGCCAGAGGACAGGTTGGTATTGGAAACCATTAGTGGAACGAGGCTGCACAGTACACAGTCTACACACACCATGGCGTGGATGTATTCAGGGACCGGGTCTCACCTAATGCGAGGGTGCTGGAAGCCGTCAGTGGTGCTGCTCTCTTCCAGCTCTGCTCCGGTCAGCAGCTGAGACGACAGGCTGCGTCCTCTCCATTCCTCCTGAAGCAAGGCCAACTGAGGGACACACACAGAGGCTCATTGTATTTGACTGAAGAACACCTTAACCACATGAACCCCAGCATCCCTTTTCTGGGCCAAACATTCTGCAAAAATAGCCAATCTATGAGATTGTATCATGTCGCGTTACAAGCTTGTAGATACGTTATTTTTGTCAATGTGATTTTGCAGACAGAAAAAAGGAAGGAACCCAATATACTGTATACAATATACTGTTAGGGCAGTCACGATTAAAACTTTACGTTGACGACAAATTGTTACAGAAATAAGTGTTAACGATTGAATTGTGTTTTGAGCATTGAACATTGGAATAATATGTGATTACTGATTATACATTTTTTCTGTTTGCCTTTTAGTCTAGTTTGTAATGACAAATTGCATAGGGCAGATTATGACAAATACCGGTATACAAAGAAATTACTGACACACAAAAAAGTTAATAGCGGAAATAGTTGATCTCCAAATTTACAACAGGTTAAGCTTGAAGTAAGCTTGAAAATGTATGAACATTTTTCAACATGCAAACGATTTGACGATTATGCTTATGCAAAAATAAGATGCTTATCTCAAATAATTGCGATTAGGCGATTATGTAATAATTGTGACAGCGTAAAGCCTGGGTCACCCCAGTCAAGCACGTCAGGTCAGGTCAGGTCGGACTGATTAAATAAATTAAATAAAATGTCTCATAGTTCCGCTCACCTCCTCCTGGGCGTAGTTGAGCTTGTAGGCCCTCTTGACGGCCGGGTCGAAGATGGTCTGCGGCGTCCACACCTTGATCTGCAGCAGGCCCATGTTGACCCAGAACACTCCGGAGCGCAGGAACTGGTTGGTGCCCTGCACCTTGTTCTGGACGTACTGCTGCAGGCAGGTCATGCAGGCCTCCAGGAGGCCCTCTGGGAGCAGGTTGGTGGGCAGGTAGTCCCGGAAGGCCGTCTGGATCTCCTGAGCGACGATCAGGGGGTCGGCGTCCTCCACCAGGTTCTCGCAGCTCTCCATGTAGCCCTCCTGGAGACTCGGAGGCAGCAGGTCAGCCATGCTCTGCAGCTGACGGCGCAACACTGCCCCCTGGAGCCTGAAGTCTGTCCCCCTTTAGACAACGAGAAGAGGATAGGGTTTTGTTTTACCAAGTGGCTCTGTAGGAGGCTAGTTCAGATAAGATTGTGTGCACATCATTTTGCCAGGATTTAAGCCAGGTGCTGGACATCAAGGCAAATATTAACAGGAAGGAACATCCGCTCATTTGTTTTTAGAGCTTACTTTATTTATTTGGAAGAACTGTTTCCTCTATATTCTGCCTGATGAAGGAAGACCTAACCGTCGAAACGTTGAGGCTTTTTGCGGATGTTCCTTTCTGTTCTCTCTGCAGGAGGCCATTAAGAGATAATGTATGGCTGAGTGGTCATTGTTTATAGCTACATCACCGACAGGCTGATTAACCAGCCTACCTTGTCTACCTTTCCATGTCTTTGATTGTCTTACCTGAATGGAGCCAGAGCAGGGAGGGCCATGTTGTCCCACAGCACGGCGCTAACGTCCTGCAGCTGCTGCACCCTCTCTCTCCACTCCCCGAGGGTGACGTGGGACGAGGAGAGCAGGGACGTCTCCGTGGGGTCCCACTTCCCCCCGCCCGTCTCACTGTTGCTCAGCACTCCCAGCACGGAACGCGACCACACCGCTTTACTCAGCATGGGAGGACCCTGCAGGCGAGGTGGACTGTGTTAGGCCTGAATTTATATCATATATATGGTTTACTCAGCATGGGAGGGCCCAGCAGGCGAGGTGGACTGTGTTAGGGCTGAATTTATATCATATATATGGTTTACTCAGCATGTGAGGGCCCAGCAGGCGAGGTGGACTGTGTTAGGCCTGAATTTATATCATATACCTGTATATGGTTTACTCAGCATGGGAGGGCCCAGCAGGCGAGGTGGACTGTGTTAGGCCTGAATTTATATCATATACCTGTATATGGTTTACTCAGCATGGGAGGGCCCAGCAGGCGAGGTGGACTGTGTTAGGCCTGAATTTATATCATATACCTGTATATGGTTTACTCAGCATGTGAGGGCCCAGCAGGCGAGGTGGACTGTGTTAGGCCTGAATTTATATCATATACCTGTATATGGTTTACTCAGCATAGGAGGGCCCAGCAGGCGAGGTGGACTGTGTTAGGCCTGAATTTATATCATATATATGGTTTACTCAGCATAGGAGGGCCCAGCAGGCGAGGTGGACTGTGTTAGGCCTGAATTTATATCATATACCTGTATATGGTTTACTCAGCATGGGAGGGCCCAGCAGGCGAGGTGGACTGTGTTAGGGCTGAATTTATATCATATATATGGTTTACTCAGCATGGGAGGACCCAGCAGGCGAGGTGGACTGTGTTAGGCCCATAACACATAAAACACATAAATGAAGCCCGTCAGTCCTTGAATTGTAAGTCGCCATCTTTCTAGACCCGTTTGGGCCCAGCTGGCCCATTGGCTGGCCCAGACAACGAGGCGGGACTTCCCCCCTTCTTCTTCGTTGGTTTTTATTTTGACTCGAGTGGGTGGGGGATCCCGTTCATAGAATGTAACGGTAGCCACGCCCCTCAGAACATGCGCGACTTTATGGTCATTTTATTTATAAATGGGACCATAATTTTCCAAAAAGAATATTAGAAATGAGACTTTAAACTAGTGACTGGAAGCAAAAAGTATTCATGACCATGTTTATTAAGGTAATCCCGATGTCCTTGTGGCTTCACAAAATATCTGTCTGACTGCCCCCCTGGTTAGGCCTGAATTTATATCATATATATGGTTTACTCAGCATGGGAGGGCCCAGCAGGCGAGGTGGACTGTGTTAGGGCTGAATTTATATCATATATATGGTTTACTCAGCATGGGAGGACCCAGCAGGCGAGGTGGACGCTGTTAGGCATCATTAAACCCTTAACTCACTCAGTAAATACATAAATAATCCACCCACTGCCAGCATTTTTATGTTTTTCCTTAAATTTCAAGTAGTCACAGAATATTTTTATCCAGTACGAGCGACCCCCCTGATCGTTCATAAACACGCAGGTTTTCTCTGTGCTGTGTAAAAATGGCATGGCCGGTGCTGGGTGACATCGGTTTGCCTAATCGAATCACTAGACTACACTGATCACACAATCATGTCCTACTCTATAGTATACATTTTAGTGGTGCACGATATAATCCGTAGCATATCGAAATCAGCCATATCAGCCTTAAAAATGAAATATCTGTAACAAATTCAAATAATCCAGATTATTTTCTGGATTAGGTAATAAAAATGTGACAACCGTCAATGGCTTTGTACTCACAGAGTGTCTGTCTCTTTAACCAGGAACGTGGAATTACGTTAATTTCTCCACCCTCCGCCTGAGCCAGAACGTGTAATTGTGTCTTTCTCTAATATAATTTAATCCGGTAATTAAAAATATGTTTTTTTACTTTAATTTTTTGCAAATAATCGGAGACCGGATATCGGTCATAATTTCAATATCGTGCATCTCTAATAAATGGAGTATGGCTGATACCATGTTATCTGTTCCATGGTGAGACTTGTGGGAAGACATCTGGGGTTCAGGAGACAGGGGGTCCCACTTCAGCCAGCGGTCAGGGTCAGAGGTGACGCTGCTGCTCCACAAGGCAGCCAGGGCCTCCGACACCAGCTCACACCATACCAACTGTAGCTCCTCTGTCGGCTGGGGAGGGAATCACATCACTTTAGAGCAAAGACCCCCACACGTTTGGCATTAATTAGGCCATGGACCCCCCAATTGATACCATTCTTTTAACTCTGGGACCCCAATCTACGCTGTAAAATCAGTGTTTATTTAACTCTGAGAGTGTACAAATGGAACAATTTGTAGATTCTCAGACTTATGGGTTCTTTACTACAATGATTTCATGGCTTTAGTTACTAGTAACTTTGCAGACATTAACCATTGAAGCCCAATTTGATACATTGGTCATTAAAAAATAAAATAAAATAAAATCTCAGTCACCTTTTACTCAACCGAATATTTGTATATACTGTAGAGTACCGGTACTTCACCACAGCTTTGGAGTAATAAAAAAGTAATGTATTAGAGTAGATGCTGAATGCAGTGATACTGACCCGGTCACTGCTAAGCAGGAACCAGAGTGGTTGCAGCTGGCTGACGTTCATGGGTGTCGACTGCAGGCAGAAGCGGAGGTGTCTGGAAAGCTCCCGACGCAGGTTGTCCTCAGCCTCCTGGTCACTGTGGTGGACGGATGGCACAGGGTTCATTTCATTGGTTTACAAAACCACTTTGATGGCACAGGGTTCATTTCATTGGTTTACAAAACCACTTTGATGGCACAGGGTTCATTTCATTGGTTTACAAAACCACTTTGATGGCACAGGGTTCATTTCATTGGTTTGCAAAACCACTTTGATGGCACAGGGTTCATTTAATTGGTTTACAAAACCACTTTGCACGGTTTCAGTAAATAAGAATTTTATCAATTGATCATATGAGGCACATGTATCATATGTCTGTGTGCCTGTACGATTGTAAGTTAATTGTGCCAATGACGTACAGTAGGCATTTGGTTAATTTAATGTAATAGGCATTTGCACACTAAGAAGGACGGTTTACATTTACAATTTACAATCAATTATAATTTAGGCATGTAGCAAACATCCTTATTCCGAGCGAATTACACGTGTGTCGTTAAATCAGAATAAGCAGAGAAAGCACAAACAATCAACAGGGTAAATATTCACATAAGGAGAGAAAAGAGGGAAATGTAGTGCTTCAAAGAAACTAGGACACCAGGTCAACATCAAACCTACAGATGTGCCATTCCAACTCGTCACGCTTTCCTAATCTTTTCCTGAAGGTTTCCTGAAAATGCATGTTTTCTCTACAGGTTTTATTCACTGATTAGCCTTGATAATTCTACTGAATAGAAGTATCCAGCAGATACACATAAAACCTTGGCAAATACCCCGCCCCCCTTTCTCACCGACGATGTTCTGCATTGACAATCTACTGAATTGCCAATGGCAGGACAAATGTGCTCTCAAACGGCACATCTGTAGCATCGGTCTAGACCACAATCACATAACATTCTTAACATTTGTGGTCAAGAAAAAAAAGACGCAACAGCCAGAAGGATGGTTTGGAGACGTACCCTTGAGTGAGAGCCAGGTGGAGCAGCTCCACGCTGAGCCGCAGCTGGTTGAGAACGGCCAGATCCTCCATGAGAGGCCAGATCTGAGCCCTGCGTCTCAGCTGCTGCAGCTCCGCTCTGGGAGGAAGGGCTACGTCTCTGGCCTCCTCCTCCTCCATAGACACTCCCAAACGCTTCTCCAGGAGACCGCCGGAGCTCATACGACTCTGCTGCTGCTCCACGCAGGCCACCAGCCTCTCTAAGACACCTGCAGTGAGGAGGGAGAAAATGGTGAAGCCATTAATAAGACCCTGAGGTTGAATGCCTTCTAAATCAGTAGTTCTCACATTTACACTCTTTGTACGGTAATTAAAATTTATTTCACATTTTTCAAACGCTTTCAAGATTTTTCCAAAAATGCAGCGTGGCACAAAGTGACGCGCGGTGAGCTTGTATATCTGATATTTTTTAATAGGCAACGCTAAAATCGAAAATGATTTAATGGGTCAGATACCCTTAAGAGTGTAACCTGGACCCAGCCCTGAATCGCTAGCCACGCCCATTCAAAAAATATGTTCTGAAGTGAAACGAAATGAAAATTCTGACTGAGAGGCTATCAAGAGTGTATATAAATTGAACCAAATGGACCCGTAAGGATTAAAGTTTAATGGACAACATTCAGTTAAAGGACGTTGCACGCGAAAGGCCCTGCATTCTCTCATGAAACGCATACAGGCAATATGTTCTTTCTTCTCCCTCCACATACCAGACTTGTGTGGATCCAGCTGGTTGTTAGCTAGGAGCACCAGGCCCCAGGCTTCCAAGAGGCTTTCCTTGGTGTCAAGCCCCAGCGTGGCACCCTGAAGTCGGACCAGCTCCTGCCTGTACTGGGTAGAGGTGCTATCCAGCCGCAGATTGCTCACGTCCAGCGCTTTGCTCAAAACCCTTAGCCGTGACGCACAGTCAGCAACGGACTCCAGCTGCAGAAGAGGAACAACAGAGGGAATAATAAATGAAGAGGGCTGCAACTCTTCAAAATCTTCTTAGTGATTATTCAATAGATCACATTTTTTATGAATCCCTGAATCCCCCAGAATAGGGATACTGGGGGTCCCCTATACTAGGTCTGCTAGCATTTCCTTCAACATAGGGATGCACAAAACCGTATAAGCATAAGCTAATTGATGCAATGCTTCCCTACCTTGAATGGCAGCGGTTTCCCCAAAGTCTTCTGGATGCCTTTCAGGGCAGTGGCCACAGACACTGGAGTAGACAGCACCATCTGAATAGCAGCCGACACTGTCTGCAGTTCCTGGTGCCCTCTGGAAAGACACATTGCAATGTTCATATGTGTAAAATTGTCTAAATTAAATTAATAACAGAGTACAAAAGGAATTCCACCACACCTCAGCCAAGTTGAGGTAGGTCTGTTGCGTCACAGGAGCGGGACACAACAGCCGATATTAATGGAAGGTGCAGGGACAAGAAGTGATTGACGTTTCCAGCTTCTTTAGAGAAGATGCAGTAACATTAAAATGTCAGTCATTTCTGATCTTAGCACCATCCATTAAGAGGCTTAACTGTCCGACCTGCTCCAGTGTCTTATTCTTGTCTTCAATTAATAATGGTCAATAATAAACGCATTGTTAAAAGTATATTATAATGCAGTCGTGTATCCCAGCGGTTCTGGTTGTATTATAAACTTATGGGTTAGCCGTCACCCAGACACAAAACCTTTGAAATGGAAATTATCCATATATTATCCTCTCAGACAGCCAGTTAAATTGCCTGAAATCATTGGAAATCTCCAACCCTCTGTAAGGGTCCATTTGGAACCCCATAAAGGAGCTCCTTTATGGGGTTCCAAATGGACCCTTACAGGGCTGTGTACAAATGGAACTCAAAGGTCCATTTGTACACTCTCAAGGATTATGGGGGTCCCTGACATAAAACACTTTTGAAAAGGCCTTACTCGAAGGTGGCTGTGGCGTCCCCCAGCAGCAGCGGAGCCAGCCTGAGGATGAGGTGTTTCTGGACCCACTGCCAGTGCAGCGACAGGATGGACACGCCCTGAGAGTCCGCTGGCAGAGTGTTGCACACGTCCCAGAACCGGTCCCGCCACTGCAGCAGCTGCAGGATCTGGAACGACATACGGCAAAAATAAATAAATAAAGTTTTTTTATTTGGGGGGGGGGGGCTACATTTTTACCAAAAAAAAAAAGGTTCAAAATTATTTTGAAAATAGCCGATCAACAAGCTCAACGCTGACCTACAAGATCTGATGATCTTGAAAAGAATTAAGTAAATCGAAATTGTTTTCCCGCTTAAATTATAATGACCAAAATTGGGATGCCAGGGTAAGATTTTCCACGCCCTATACTTTTGATGTACGACAATTCGCGAAAATTGCACTACCTGTACATCTACAAGCAGCATGTAGATGTGCTACAATAATTTTTAAGATTAATTATTTTTTTCCTATAGGCCTAATGATCAGGACACCTGGTTGAAAGTGGTTAATTCAAGCCAACGTGACGTGATGAGGTCAGTGGGCTCACCTCAAACATGATGTGGTCTGAGATGTGGGGCAGTCCGGTCTGGATGGCCTGCAGAGTGAAGTTGTCCCACAGGTCAAAGAAGGTACGCAGATGCATCAGCACAGGGTGAGGCAGGTGGCCGATGTCCACAGTCCCTGTGACGGAAAAACACAACATGATGCCAATTCCACAAATCCTGTAAGTTCTAAATCAGTAGTTCTCAAAGTGTTTTGTGTCAAGGACCCCCAAATTGATATACTGTAATTTTATTTGGTAGCGGACCCCTCATTGTCTCCGCCAAGCCGGAGTCGCCTTCATATTTGAAGATTGTGGAGGCGATAAGCTGGCTTGAGAGACTAGATAAGTGTCTGTAATGTCTTTCCCATTCTACTAGATGCCTGGGGGGGGGGGCAGCTCAAGATGGCGGAGGCAGATTAAAAAAAAAGACGCATTGACTTGACACACATGCATGAAACCAGAACCTTCTTATCATATCTATGTGGAGTGTGTAGATGATCTTACCTTTGCTGAAGGCTGTGGCCAGCCTGAGAGCACAGTTTTGTGCCGACAGATTAATGGCACAGGTACAGATGACTGACCTCTCCTCTCTGTCCATCATCAGAACAATCCTAGGAAACACATTTACATTTCAAAATCCATACTTTTCCAGGTCTTCATTTCTTGACAGCATTTGGTCAGCGTTTATAATAACACCAGTTAAGTAATAATGCCTGTTAGATTATGCTGTAGCACCAACAGCAGAAAATAAATGTTGGCAAAACAGGGATCCGATGGTAATTCCGACATGCGGGAACAACGGTCGGACTACGCTTGAACATGCGCTGCTCCCGTGCTTGCGGTGATGGTTATGTTAGGGTTTGAGGTAGATTGTCGGTCTAATAACTTCCGGACCAATTATAGTGTCAGAACTAAAGTCTGTACCCCGGCAAAACAATGTATTAATTCAAATCTAGCAAGTGAAAATACAAAAAGTACATTCATGTTTCAGTACAGAAAAATTGCTAAAAATTCACTGCAATTGTAATGTGATTTTTTTTTTAATTATGCAATCTGCAACAATTTTCATTCTACTACCAATTGACTCATTCTAATGCAAATGGCTCTACACTACAGATGACTGTGATGAATAGGAAATTGATTGTAGGCCAGCGTACCTGTTGGCGACCGCGTTCAGTTCTTCCGCAAACTCCATGTACCTCTCCTCATCTTCAAAGTTACACTTGTTGGCCAGGATGTCCAAATACTGCTTGTTCCAACGCATGTCCACAAGGATCCTGTACTCATCTGACAACAAAAAAGGTCAAGTTAAACTGACAATGTTTGAACAATTGGATTCATGCTGGGTATTTGAGAATGCTCATCTCATTTTCAGCAATGTGAGCGAAGCAGAGGTGCTGAGCGGAGAAGGCCTGTTTTGACTGGAGCGAGTCGACGTGTTTTAAAAAAGGTCAGAGAAGACCTCAGAGCAAGAAAGGTCAGACCGGTTAGCCGATTAGCCGACATAATTTATTATTATGTCAGTTTAATTGAAATGACAATGCCTATAGGTAATACAATAAAACTCCACGGTGCAAATTGCAACCACAATAAGGGTTCATAAGGGTAGCCTATTCTAGGATCTCTACACTTATTATAGGGAACGCATTGTGCTCCAATTCGTTTCAGACTCGAAATCTACAGATTGAGTATCCAAACAAAATACAGCCAAGTGAAGAAATATGAATTGAATACATCTGTGTCAATACTTTAATACCTTTAATCATCCTTTTACAGGGCTCAGAAAGGTCATGAGACAACATGAGGTGCAGTTGTCTTACCAGTGCTGTGTGGTTGCAGTAACTCAGTGAGGGACTTGCCCTTTGCAGTGAGCTTGCTACTGAACACGGCCTTCAGAGCTCTGTTTCCAGCCTCCACCTGCACCAGCGCTGGATCTGCAACATTTCGTTTAATAAGTCACACACCTTACAGTTTCATATGTATATGAAACTATGTGTATTTGCTGAGGAATATCACATAACACATGATAAACAAATTTATAAATTCAGATGACAGCATTAAACTTTCCTGGAAATCAGGAATTTCTTATAGAGAACTTCATTTCGACAGCACAATCCTAGTTTCAACTAGGAGTGCAGCAGTAAATTGAACTTGTTGATTATAAAAAGAAAAGAATAATAATAATCAATGAAAATAATTGTCAAGCACTAGTTCCAACTTCCTTCCAGAGCATTACAGCAACACAGAGTCTTATCCGATACTCAACTCAACAAACGAAACATCACGTCATCAGTACATCGAAACGTCAAAAAAGGGGGACCAACCGGGGGCGTATTTGTAGCTCTTGCCCAGGTGAGAGAGCCAGTTGCTGCGGAGGATCCAGTCCCCGTGGGAGGCTCTCTCGGTGAGAAGGCGCACGGCGGTGGGGATGAGACGCAGCGCGTCACCGTCCTCCAGGTCCACCACGCCGCCAGAGAACACCTGGCCATCATGGACGCTGCTGATCTGCATCGCCCTCTGCAGGTCGGTCAGGCTGAGAGGACGACTCCTGTGGAAAAAAGTGCCATCGGTGTCAATTTAGGCCAGTGGCACCTTTTCCATGTCACGGACCCCCCTCCCTCAAATTAATAGAAACAAACAAACAAACGAGGGAAGGTTCATAATCATAGTACAGCATTGCTTCCTGTACCTCTTGCCCTGCAGGCTGAGCGTGTTGAGACAGAAGGACAGGACCTGTCCGTCTCGGAGGACCGAGGAGAAGCAGGAGTCCTCGGTGGAGAGCAGTGCGGAGGGAAAGCCATCGGGCCACACGCCAGCACACAGCAGCCCGCTGCCCCAGTCCTCCGTGTCCAGGATGGCTAGGTGCTGCTCGATCACCTGCTGGGCTTGCTGCGCGGACACACCATGCAGGGTTTTATTATTAGCACTATACTCTGCCAAGACCACAATCTGCAAATTTTTTGAAGAAATGTTAAAACATCATTCTTGATTCTGGTTTTGCTTGTTCAATTCAGTAGTATTGTTTGACTGACATTAATTCAAGACGAGCATTAACGTTACCCTTTGCTTTATTTTAGCTACTTGACCATAGATTAGCTTATGCAAAGGTACCCAATGAATGCACATAATGTGCATATCCTTTGCTACGGTCATGCTGGTACCCTTTGGCTGGCAGCGGTGCGTTGGCAGAGCGAGTAGGCCTCTCCACAGGCATGCTGCAAGGCACTGGGCAAGTCCACACCTCTCTGGAGCTGGCAGGACAGCAGGGCAGCGGCGTGAAGGAGTGATGCCACACATGAAGCAGGGGAGTCTGGAAGACAGGGGGAGGGTTACAGGGAGCAAGACAGGAATGAGATGGAGGGCTACAGGGGATGACACATGTCTTCCAAGTCCAAGTTCAAAATGTTATTGTCCCAAATGGGGAAAAAAGGAGGCAGGTGAAGAAGAAGGGAACTCCACACACTCAACTGTAGTTCCTATTGGTTGGTACAGATTCTGAGAGCTACTGTAAAGATCTGAGTGTGCAGACTTCCCTTCTTCTCCATTGTACGTATTGTTGTTCAGCACCTATGGGATTTTGTTTAGATTGCTTGGACTCGATTTCTAACGATAGAGGCAAGATATAACATAACATGACCACTGCATTATAAACATCTCTGTGCTTACCCCAAATTGCAGCTTTGATGCCTCTATGGATTTCGATGAGTAGGTCACACACACAGTCACCGATCAGCCCAGCGGTGTGGAGCACCGTCTTCAGGTCCAACATGTCCCAGCAGACCCCCTCGTGTTCCCCAGGGATGTAGATCTCTACCCCTCTGTTCCGCATGGCTCTGGAGATCTCTCCATGCGCAGGGTCCATGGTCATAAACAATCTGCACAATTACATAAGTATTACTGGCATTAAGAGCTGTCGCTGCATGGACGCCAGGCATTCATCGGGGCTGTTGCTAGTTCTAAGTCCTGGTTTCAAATTCCAACATCTAGCTGGTAAAAGTCTCTTTGATTATTTGAACACTTCAACAATACAATCTGCACAGAAGGGTGTCATTAGCCTTTCTTTTTCTAGTCTCATATGACCAGACGACCGTAGATCTCTGCCTAATTCAATGTAGGGACTAAAACGGTGTGTACAGTAAGTAGCAGAAACAATGCAAAGAGATTTTCACCACTGTGTTAAACTCTATATTTAATCTAGACTTCCCCTGGCATATCAATTCGCAGAATACCGTATTCTACTTTGAACATTAAAATGTTGTCCCTCAACAACTACTAGACTACTCAGGAAGCAAACTAGCTGCAATGAGGTTGCTTGCTACCTGAAGTTTGGATGTGGGGTGACTTTGGGCGTGGTTCCGTCAATGACGCCGCGTTCGTTGATGGTCAGCGATCCACCGGGCTCCAGCAGTGCATTTAGGCGATCCAGGACAGAGGGGCTGGACACAAACAAACAAACGTAGTTAGTTAGAAAACAAACTATTCTTGGCCATCACGTACTGTATATAAAAACATCTTGACGCCATTAACCACAACTGGGAGAATTCAGTTTTAGCTTCACCCAGCTGCTGGCTGCTCATAATGGTTATAATGAGCACCAAGCTATGGCCACCACAAACCCCAGTAGCAATATAGCATAAAAATGAGTTTAACCACTTTAACTCTGTATCGGCTATTTAAAAGAATTGCCTCGCAACGTGTCAAGAAGGGACACGTTATTTTTTAAACAATATAAAAGTACCTCGCACAAGACATTTTGAGCTGGGGGTCCGCAGCCAAATATATATTAATTTGTAATTTGAAAACGTTTGAGAAGCCCTGCTCTAACCAACCTGCAGAAGTTAACATTGTCCATGAGCAGCCAGTCTCCGGCCTGCAGGGCTTGGACCAGCATGCCGTCCAGCCACTCAAAGCCTCCGTTGGTCCAGCCGTCCTCCAGCTGGGCCAGACGCTCCTTGAGCAGCGTGAAGTCCATCTGCAGCTTGGACATGTCTGGAGGACAACAATTAAATTACAGAGAGCAGACGTTGAAATACGAGCATTTGCTTGTGTCGTTTTTGTGTGTGTGTGTGTGTGTGTGTGTGTGTGTGTGTGTGCAGTCTGTGAGTGCATGAATTTAAACTTTATTAGAAGACAGAAATGGTAACAGCAACAGACTAGAGTACAGTCAAACACTTGGTCGAAAAGGATAGCACCAAAAGAAAAAAAGTCCCTGCGGTCTAGTTTCCATTCCGGTCCTATAACTCCCATAGCTGTATATTCTCTAAATAAATAAGCGCTGCTGCTTGTCAGTTAGTTGTTTTGGATTTCAACATTCAATTTCAGAATGCCGTCTGCTAGCCCTGACCAGCCCTTGCTTCGTTCTTCCCTGTGAACAGATTATCTATACCTGTAAGTGGCTACAATCAGTTAAACCACTTTCCCTTACACTGGCTTTCAAATTTGCAAAGATTGAACATGCTGCTGTAAGAGAGTCCTCCCCCTCTCCACAAGGTGGGGAAGTGCACCAAAGAATTAGGGTTATTGTACAAATTCAGCAATCCAGTCAAACCCTAGTCAAACACACAGACTACATTATTTTTCTGGCCATTATCTACTACAAATACTATTAGCATTGAGTGACTGCAATTTCTTCCAGTGGTGAAATGTCCCTTTAAGCTTTCTTTTGATCAGAAGCAGGGATAAAACATATTCCCACCGACCACAGTGGGAATATCAAAAGCAGAGGCGTGTATTTTCCCCACATCCAGCCAGCAAATCCAACCCTTGCTCTCAGTAGACGGACCATGTCTCTCAGATCAAACATGAATGGACCGGTAAGGTGTACGAGTGTCCTCCTCCTCACCGGTGAACACCTTCAGCTTGGTGTTGAGTTTCTGCAGCAGCAGGATGATGACCTCCAGCTTGTTGAGGGCCTCCGAGTCGACGGCGGCGCCCGTCCTCTCCTGGTCCTGCAGCCAGCGGCAGAACAGGCCCCAGGTCTTCAGCAGGAACTCCGTGTCCTGGATGCCCCCGTCCAGAGACATCAGGCCGCGCCGC
Source organism: Protomyctophum parallelum (assembly GCF_964188405.1). Classification (NCBI taxonomy): domain Eukaryota; kingdom Metazoa; phylum Chordata; class Actinopteri; order Myctophiformes; family Myctophidae; genus Protomyctophum; species Protomyctophum parallelum. The sequence goes on from NC_139717.1 coordinate 9,775,770, forward strand.
GTCACCATGGCCACGATGTAAATGACACTCTCCAGCACCTGCTGCCAGGGTCGCATGATGTCCACCTGGAGAGAAGAATACACACGTACACAATTTAAATAATTTAACATTGTGTTACGCATCAACAACATCAACCTATGGGAACGCACCAAACAAGGAACAATAGAGATACAGCTGATAAGGAGAAAGTGGAGCTGGATTGGTCACACACTAAGAAAAAACAAAACGGCAATAACTAAACAGGCACTAACGTGGAACCCACAAGTAAAACGGAGCAGAGGGAGACCCAAAAAGACCTGGAGAAGGAGCACAGAGCTAGATGTCAAACAGAAGGGGCTGACGCAGGGGGGCAGTCAGACAGATAATGATATTTTGTGAAGCCACTAAGGAAATCGGGATTTCCTGAAAGTTCATATAATGGCCTGTTGTGGCGCTGTCATTGGGCCCAAAAAAACCCATAGCCCCATAGAAGTCCATGTATTTGGGCCCAACTTCACCTAGACTATATTACCTTAATAAACATGGTCATGAATACTTTCTGCTTGCAGTCACTAGTTTAAAGTCTCATTTCTAATGTCATAATATTCTTTTTGGAAAATGATGGTCCCATTTATTAAAAAAATTACCATAAAGTCGCGTATGTTCTGAGGGGCGTGTCTATGATCGGGATTCCCCACCCACTCGAGTCAAAATTTAAAACCAACTAAGAAGAAGGGGGGAAGTCCCGCCTCGTTGTCTGGGCCAGCCAATGGGCCAGCTGGGCCCAAACTGATCTAGAAACATGGCGATTTACAATTAGCCTGTCGCCGAGTCCCACCCAAGCCCGTTATTGGCCACGTCCGGTACACAACATGCCTTTCTTAGAAAGGGTTTTTATTTGATTTTTTGACAAGAACGTAACGCTGAGAGAGAAGATTGTTGCATCTGATCCTACTGCAGGTCAGAAAGAGACAAAGTCCCCCTTCAGTGTATTTAACTTCCTAACACCTCATTTCTGAACGTCAATTCAAAGTGGGCCAGGCTAATATATATTTATCAGCAAATATATGTATTGACACTGCAAAACCATTTTGACCAGCATTGCAAGCTTGACCGGGATCCTAACCTAGTAACCGTTGCTAACGTGGTATTGGCCAACAACGGGCTTGGGTGGGACTTAGCGACAGGCTAATTCAAGGACTGACAGGCTTCATTTTACGTTCATGTTAGACCCGGGGAACGCTTTGTCCATATTTTTTACAGTCTATGGACTGACGTGGAAACAGCTGGAGAGGATGGCGCAAGACAGACGAGGGTGGAAACGACTCATCAATGGCCTATGTTCCGAAAGGAATTCAAAGGCCTAAGTAAAGTTATGTGGTTTGGGGGTTTCATCATCAAGTTTTTGAGTGAAATCAAATGTGAAAGTCACAATCTTGAGACGTAGTGCGATGCTGCTGGTGCAGGCAGGGTTTGAACACCCAGGTGCATTTTCTTGACCAGAAAGATGAGGACCAAAATGTTTTCTTCTTAGCACATTTAAAAACACCACAAGTTGATCCAAAGTGCTTTTCCAATAAAAAAAATGCAACATATAGACCACAGCCCATAGTATAATGGTTTACTCCAAAATAAGCGGTATTGTCTGTACTCAAAACGGACATACAGACACACACAGCTGTTCATTGGAGAGGTTAGGCACTGCTCAGAGATGTTGACCGTACAGTATATGTACAGTACCTGTTCAAAGCCTCCCAGCAGCTCGGTGGTGTCCATGGCACTGTTCATGGCCATGACCCTCAGGCGGTGGCCCGTCAGCAGAGCCAGCAGCCGGACCAGGCTGGTCTTGCCGCTGGCCGTGGGCCCCACCAGGATGGACATCCAGCCCATCTCCACACACTTCATCAGGGACTCCAGGGGGTGGAGGGCCTGGTGCGTGATGGACAGGGGAGGGTCCAGGGCCACGGGGGCTCCGCCGCTGCGCTGGAGGACAGAGAAACCCACCTGCAAGGTGGCAAACAAGATGAACCCATTAAGCCCTGGAACGCATCTGTGTCACTTTGGCGTTTCACCACATTAACCACTATTTTATACTTAAGATAATATAGTTTCTTTGTAGATTTTGACAGAGCTTGTAGATCTGCTATTTTCAAACGATTTGTATACACTTGGAAACGTGAAATGGGACATTCTGCACAATAAGAGTACTTACCGGTACTTTTGGTACTTTAAGTACATTTTGATGCCAATACTTTTACTCAAGTAAATGTTGAATACTAAAAGAAAGTAAAGAAATGTAGTACTTTTTCCACCACTGAACAGCAGAGTGACCCTTAGGGACGTCTGAGGACCGTGACAAACCTGCAGATTGAGGGGCGTGATGTGGAACTGTCTGGAGCCTGTGTAGGGTTCAGAGTCCTCTCCAAAGATCTTCTTGAACACAGACAACACCTGGGAGGGAAAAGAAGAGCTTTTAGTTTTTCTTATCCCACGATTTTGGAATACATTTTTTCACCCAGTTTCAAGAAGAAGAGCTTTTAACACTTCTCATACATATCGTTGCTGTCGGGCAGAAACCTCTTATCTCCATTCTAACCTGTTGCGTTTTTCCTAAATTAATGTCCTACTTAATACGAAACACAAAAGCATCAAAAGTAGCAGATGTAAAAGCGACGCGAAACGATATTGTAGATCTGCTACTTTACCAAAAAGTTACTGTTTTGGACCGAATGAGGTTTCCACCCGACAGATACGAGATTAAGGTCTGTCCCTAATTAATCATTCCAGGTCCAGGTTGTATGGCCGATGGTCTTGTTGATTACATTGCCTATGTGTAATGAACAGGTGACCCAACCCTCTGCAACCTGTGACATCAATACAAAGTAAGAGTTTATCATAAATCATCAGGTACCTGAGCTTTGTCTGGCTCTGTCCTCATCCTGTCTGCGTACACCAGGCCCACGTGCTGCCCGGGGTTGAAAAACCCTGGCGATTGGTCAGCCTGCATTAGCTGACACCAGCGGAACATGTCGCGCAGGTTGAACTCCCAGGGGCCTCCTCTCTGACCCCATTTCCTCTCCGTAGACACCTCCTGGATGAGCTGGTGAAGGTAGACGGGGAACCCAAGAGTTATGCCTGCCGTATCTTACACCAAAAATAATAATAATACAGTATTTTTTGGTGTTCAACACCATAAATCAGCAGAACATCTCATCTCTCATCTTGTTTTTTGATGTGGCAAAGATCTCAACATTACTTGAAGACCATTCCATATAGTACCCACCAAGAGTTCCTGTTTTGTGGTGTGATCAAACTAGCGTATGGTGACTCACACATTATATGAATGGTGAACCTTTAACTGATGTACTGTGAATTTGTCATTTTTGTGTGACTTTCATGTAATCTTAATTTTACCTTCCCATGACCTGAAAGCATATATATTTATAATAGGAAGTAGCTAAATACATGATTTACTCTGATCTCTAACGTTAGCGGAAGAAAACAAAATGAAGGTGAAACGTGTCACGGTTTCATTCACTGCACATCTCAGCGGTTTTCAAACTTTTTGTGGGCACATCAATGGGCAAGTCAAATCTCAAGGCACAACTGTATTCATAGCGAAAACACAGAACTGTGCCAACAATGTCTACGTATTATGACATACCCAGAATAGGGACGCTAGGGCCCATTTAGAAGAACTGCCCTCATTGGAGCTCATCTTGTGTGCTTCCATTGCACCAGACAGTGCAAGTCTAATCAATGTGACATTAAATTATTAATTAAATAGCAAGTAATGTCTTCACAGTCTCTTGATGCAGCTGCGGGGAGCCTGGGTCACAGATTGGCATGCCGGTACGCTCTGTCCTTGGTTGGCAACACAGGATCAGTCCCCAATTCTAGTGTGTGTGTGTCCCCCCCCCCCATGTCACGCTGTGACAGGGGTGGTGGTGGCTCAGGGGTAGAGTGCCTGGATGGAAACCGTAAGGTTGCCAGTTCGAACCTGGGCTCCCCCAGAGTTACTGTCGAAGTGTCCTTGAGCAAGACACTAAACCCCTAATTGCTCCCGATGTGCTAGTTGGTGCCTTGCATGGTTTCCGCTGCCATCGGTGTATGAATGTGTGTGTGAATGGGTGAATGTAATGCACAATCTCTGTAAAGTGCCTTGGATAAAGGCGCTATATATAAATGCACCATTTACCATTTACATAATGATGCCAAACCTACCCTGTGGTTGAACTCCACCATTTTGCGGATGATTTCATCATCGATGTTGGGGAAAATGGAGTCTCCAATGAATTCCATGTCTTTGCTGGTGAGTTGGTCCACATAGACCTGGATTTGGATTTCCACAATAGGAAATCAATTACATTAATGCAAAACAGAAATAAAGGTGAGAGAGCAAATAAAAAGTAAAACAAAGCTAGCTAGCTAGGGAGAAACACAAAAATAAATATACAGAAGCACCACATACTAGAAGCTGAATCAGAATCAGCTTTATTGTCACATTACAGTTTTACAAGTAAAAAAAAGTAGGTGAAATTTGTTTTTGTGCATAGTTCCCATCGTGTTATTTTTCCAAGAAAACAAAGAAAGGGGGTAAGGAGATCAAGGCAGGGAAGAAGAAAGTTTGAGCGCTTTTATCACAAAAACAAAAGTACAAGAAAAGGGTTTCAGAAGCTTGTTCACACTCGTAGGGTATCTCTTAATTTATTTGCAATACAAGTAAGGTGGTTTCAGACACTTACAAGCTTGTAAATATCTGAAAACCACTTACTTGTATTGTATACTTACTTGAATGACATACAGTATATTTACCTGCGTGAATCTGTTAAGGAAGGATTTAGGAAGTCCCTTGCGCCCGCCTCCCTGTGTGAAGGGGTTCTGGCAGCCAAAGATCTTGGTCTTCTCGTGCTGCACCTGGAAGCTCATGCCCAGCTCTGGGATGTAGATCTCAGCTCGGTGGTCAAAGCAGGCATTCAGGCCCTCCAACACAGACTGGGAGGCCAGGTTCAGCTATAGGTGCCAGGGAAACAGTTGGTTTTCCAGAAAACTGTCATGATTTAGAAGACATTTGTAGAATCTGGTCTCAGGTCTTAACCCATTCTGACCTGAGATCAGATTCTAAAAATGTCTATTACATCCTGACAGTTTCATTATTAACCCATTCTGACCTGAGATCAGATTCTAAAAGTGTCTTCGATTTTTCAAAAATAGCAGACCTACAAGCTCGTATCGCGCCACTCGGTGGCGCGATATGAGCTTGTAGATCTGCTATTTTTCAATAGCTAAAGCATAACATGATGCCAACACCAAAATGGGTGCCCGGTCAGAATGGGTTAATGGGTGGGGGGGGGGGGGGGGGGGGGTCCATACTCCATACCTCATCCAGTACAATCCAGTGTCCAGCCTTCAAGGCTGCCAGCAGAGGGCCGTCACGCCACGCAAACTCTCCTCCCTTCCCTCCCTCCACTGGCAGGTCCGTTCCAAACAGGTCAGTTACATCCTGCCATGGAGACAATGATGTCAGTTGGAGGGCTGTAACCGTTAATACAACTAAACATTTAAAAAAAAAATATATATATATATATATATATATAATAAAAGTATAATTTAGCATGGCATTATAGAATAAAATTGGGAAGGGTGCTGATCTACATGCTCACGGAACACATTGGGAAGCGATGTGTTTGGGAAGCGATTTTATTGCACTGTGCATAAAAAATGAATTCAATCAGATTTTCTGCATAATGGTGGTGTATTCTTTATACTATAACGTTTCCAAAACCTTTCATTTAATAATAATAAATAAATAAAAGATTCACGAAACATCACGTCGCTAAGTATCGCAACGTAACGAATCCCAAAACAGCCCTATTATGTGATTGACAGAAACACTCATACGATGACTAAAAACCAGACGTCATTACCGTTTGTTCCGAGAGGTTGATTCGGACCAGGTGGTTCCCAGAGGACTTGGCCAGCGCCGCCACCAGGCTGGTCTTGCCCACGCCAGGAGAGCCCTCCAGCAGGACGGGCCTCTGCAGCTTCAGCGCACGGAGCAGCCGCTGGGCGTTCACCGCCGTGGTGCCCGCCGCCATGGCGTAGTCGGACACGCGCCGACTCTCACTCGCAGCGGGCCCTAGGATCAGCAATTAACAGGTTCATTCAAACCGCTGGCACAGCGCCATTCTTAGGTTAACACCTTGAGGGCCCGGGCCTATTTTAATCCATTAATAAAATGTGCCCATCGTCAGCAGGCTTGCTGACGATGGATCAGTTTTCATAGCACTAATTTGACCGAGATTATCAATCTCCGTCTCGGGCACATGACCTTGCACTTGAACTTGATGGTGATTTACGTCATGGGCCCCGATGGTGTTAATTTGATCTGAGAGCCTGTTAAAGAGATCTCAGTAATTGATATATAATTAAGAAATGATATATATAATTTATTATAATACTTATAATCAGGGTTGGATCTGCTTTTGATGAGTCCCAGGCAGTCATACATTTCTTTATGGCCGTCTTGGTTGCATGTTTTATCCCTGCTTCTGATAAGACTGAATATATACTGTATGCGTGTCCTTTTGTAGACATGTAGACTGGCTTATATTGTTGAAATTGATATAATATCATATATAAATATGAAATGATACGACGAATATGCTGGATTGGATAATATGTCAATTTAATAATTTCATTGAAGAGATATATTAACCCTGGCGTCCCTATTCATTCATTTTGTAAATGAAAGGAGCTCAAATAGCATAATTATCTACAAGTACAAGTAGAAGGGCGTAAGTGGTAAAAAACAAATCCCACTCCGATTTACTTTTCTTTTTTTTACAAATCGAACCCTAGCCTGGCTCCAGCCCCTGAAGGGCTAGCCACTCCCGTTCTTCTGGCGACTCTACGGCAGCCTTACCGTTTTTGTTTATACTAGTAGCGCTCGTTGGCCGTGTTTGTTTGGTTAGCAACCAGATCATCTGCTTTGCGACCATTTTGATTGGTTGGTGCGAACCAATCACTGAAGACTGCCCAGTCTGAATAATGAAGAGTAACGAAATGAAAATTCAGAGTATCAGGCTAATCGAACCCTGTTTATATTCAGAAAGAACAATGCCAGAATCCAAACCTAAAGCTATGTAGAAGGGGTCAATGCCGAAGAAGTCGTCGCCCCACTGGGGCTCTCTGGGCATGCTGGTGTCGTAGACCCTCAGAGCGTCCAGCATGTCCTGGTCCAGCTTGGTCATCTTGCTGAGCCTCTGCTGCAGGAAACCCAGACAGAGCCTGCGAGCACGCAGGGCATTATCTGAACTGGACGCCGTCGTCCCTTTAACAGACACAAAGAGTCACATCACACAGTAGCCTAATGTCCTGGACTCCGTCGTCCATTTAACAGACACAAAGAGTCACATCACACAGTAGCCTAATGTCCTGGACTCCGTCGTCCATTTAACAGACACAAAGAGTCACATCACACAGTAGCCTAATGTCCTGGACTCCGTCGTCCATTTAACAGACACAAAGAGTCACATCACACAGTAGCCTAATGTCCCATCACTGGACACCGTAGTGCCTTTAACTCATTTGCCGCGAGATCGTCTTTTGACGTCTTTTTTAAGTTTCATAACGCTGTTCTGCACACATGTGTATCACTCCGGTTTCCGTTTGACGGAAGTAAACAGGAAAAACAAAACAGAAGTGAAAAGTCAGCGTGCTTATGATGTCAATGTGAACAGATTTTTCAGAATCCATTTATCTTGGATTATTTTTCCAGATTGCGTTTTTGATCAAAACGCAACCTGGATTTGCAGCTCATAACTAAAGCGTTGATCACGGTTACAAAATGTATGTTTTGGGTGAATTCAATAATATTCGCGGGACACGTTACATAGCCGATTTTACACTTCCGGTCTTCAGTTTTCGAGTGAACGGCTTTCAAAATAAGATGCTTATCGTTTCACATACATTGTGTGGCATTTCTAGAGTACGGATCCAGCCACTAGATGGCAGCGAATGTTAATAGAGACAAAGAGTCACATGACATAGTAGCCTACAGACCCATCACATCATAGCCTGTTGTCCAAGTACAATATTAAATTGAAAACATGCTTGTGTCACCCACATATTTAGGTATTCTGGGCATGGCATAAAAAGCTAACATTCTGCGAAAATCGCAGATCAGTCACAATGTGATCCGACGTGTTGCCTCGCGACACATTGTGAGTCTGTCCATCGGCTATTTTGTGCGCAATGATTTTGGTGCAGAGGGAATGAAAGGAGTGAGACAAGTAATATAGCACTGAGGGGTAAATAGGGTTTAAGTGGTCAGTTCCACACAACGGCACAGAACCACAGAGAGTGGCGTCTTAGCATGGCCGATGCTCACCTGCGCCGATGCCGTCGACGTAGACCAGACAGGCGGCGTGGATGAAGGCGGTGACCGTGTCCAACCGTAGGTCCCACTCCGCCTCGTCCTCGTCCTCCATGTTGCCCATGGTCATGAAGCCGTCCTCGTCGCGCTCGCACACAATGTTGAGGAAGTAGACCCAGGACAGGACGTCCCGCACGCTGAGGATGCAGCGGCGGCCGAAGTCCTGCCGCTGCAGCCAGTCGATGAAGTCCAGCATCAGCTCGGCGACGTCTCCGCCTGGTGTTGAGATAGAGCGGTATGAGTCAGTTAGTTGTATTCGGCCTGCGAAACCCTGGGTTACTGCGCACACATTTGTGTTTAAGGAGAACTCTTAACGCTATGGACTCGGAGCATGGCTAGAGACACATGTCAGTCCGTTACTTCTGGTTTCTGGGGTGGCAGTGTCTCAGGGGTAGAGTGGCCGGTAGAGCGGAGTTCGATCCTGGGCTCCCCCAGAGTTAGTGTCGAAGTGTCGTTGAGCAAGACTCTGAACACCAAATTGCTCCCAATGTGCAGGTTTCCTCCACCATCAGTGTATGAATGTGTGAATGGGTGAATGTAATGCACAATCTACGTAAAGTGATTTGGATAAAAGCGCTATATAAATGTACCATTTACTATTTGATACAACATACACAGCTGTCATCACATACCGTCCAGCGACAGTCCCGATCGGAGGTTGTGTTGGACGATCTGCACCAGGTCGCTGCGACTGTTGCTCTGAGGACACCAAATCTCTGTGAAACGGTTCCTCAGCGCAGGGGAGAGCTGTGCCACAACACACACACACACACACACACACGCATACGCACAAGAGTTATGAGCAGGCAGCATTATAGATCTGCCATTTTTGCTTCTTTTTGTATTATTTAGGGCTAAGTTGTTAATCAGATTAATGGTCGTAGTCGAACATAAAAAAGGAATAGATATGATAAAATAAATAATAAAAAGTGCTTCTTGGTTATGCGATAAATAAATAAAATAGTACAGTAAACGATAGAATACTCGCAAAGAAAATAAGTCGATAGTTGCAACCCTAGGTCACAATGGCCCGGGCTGGTGGCAATTCATAAAACTGTGAACTATGAAGACCAATTAGACAAAAAAGGCACTTTAAAAGGCCAGAGAAAAATCACTTCCCATCACTTCACCTTTCTCTGCTTCCGAAAACCCCCAAAAAAGGGAACATTATTCTTTACCTCCTTTTTACCAAAGTCCCCGCCAGGATTCATGGTGGCCACGAGGCGAAAGCCGCTCGCTGCGGTGATCAGTTCCACGTCGTCGTTGTCACCGCTGCCTTTCTCTGCCAGAACCAGAGACTTCTCTGTCTCCAGAACACTGAGAGAACACACACCACACAACACAGATTCAGGTCTGCTGTGTTTGCACTGTTATGTATGCGTTTATATAGAGGGTATGCTCATCATACACAGACGTTATGCAGGAAGGGAACGCCTACAGAGTGGGAAAAAACTACTTCTGATTAAACGACGTTAAACTCACTTTGCCACTCCATTTTGACACTTTATGCATGTGCATAACCTCTATACTGCTATGTTTGAATAGACAAAATATAAAATAATGGTTAAAGTGGTTCAAATCTAAAATGACACAGAGGCATTCCTGGTTTGAATGAATTAAACTCAGGCTTTAGGGTTAAATTTACATTCATAAAATGACCTACAGTAATACAAACGTGTATGTGTCACGTGTGTCCACCCACCTGTTCAGCCTCTCCAGCACAGAGTCATCTGCCAGGGAAATCTCATCCAGAAGGAAGACCCCTCCCTGCTTCATGGCCAGCACCAGGGGACCATCATGCCACTCAAACAGCCTGCCGTCCTCAGCATCTCTCTGCATCCATACAACACAAGTCAGGAACGGCCTCAGTTTGCACAACACGGCACTCATTGTGTACTTTTTTCGATTATGGCTCTCTACATTCGGTAACATCGGTGCTCAATTTCCCACCACAGCTCGCTAGTTTTCTGCTCTGCAGAGCATGGAATTGCATTCACAGATACAACATTTGAATTCACTGGACTAAATAAACTAAAGTGTAATGAAAACCCAAATATCATATTCTGGGCACCGCTGAGTGATGAGTCACTGGTTTCTACTTAGCCGTTCAACAAGACTAAAATGATCCCTGGATTACCACTGGAAAGATGAAAGCTTCTCCGTAAGAAAGTAAACTAAACTTCCCCCAAATTATTCTGAATTAAAATGCAGTAAAAGAGACATATGTTTTGTTTAATAACTTTCGATTAACTTCCATTACAAAATGTAAAATATTTTTCAAAGACTATAAAACATAACTCCTTGGCCAGAAGGCAGCTTGCACAAAACCGCCAATAGTGCAATACATGTGTGACGTCAGGTAGTACCTTGTGGGTGTGTCTGACCGGGTAGTACCTGGTGGGTGTGTCTGACAGGGTAGTACCTGGTGGGTGTGTCTGACCGGGTAGTATCTGGTTGGTGTGTCTGACCGGGTAGTACCTGGTTGGTGTGTCTGACCGGGTAGTATCTGGTGGGTGTGTCTGACCGGGTAGTATCTGGTGGGTGTGTCTGACCGGGTAGTACCTGGAGGGTGTGTCTGACCGGGTAGTACCTGGTGGGTGTGTCTGACCGGGTAGTACCTGGTTGGTGTGTCTGACCGGGTAGTACCTGGTGGGTGTGTCTGACCGGGTAGTATCTGGTTGGTGTGTCTGACCGGGTAGTATCTGGTTGGTGTGTCTGACCGGGTAGTACCTGGAGGGAGTGTCTGACCGGGTAGTATCTGGTTGGTGTGTCTGACCGGGTAGTACCTGGTGGGAGTGTCTGACCGGGTAGTATCTGGTTGGTGTGTCTGACCGGGAAGTATCTGGTTGGTGTGTCTGACCGGGTAGTACCTGGAGGGAGTGTCTGACCGGGTAGTACCTGGTGGGAGTGTCTGACCGGGTAGTACCTGGTGGGTGTGTCTGACTGGGAAGTATCTGGTTGGTGTGTCTGACCGGGAAGTATCTGGTTGGTGTGTCTGACCGGGTAGTACCTGGAGGGTGTGTCTGACCGGGTAGTACCTGGTGGGTGTGTCTGACCGGGTAGTACCAGGTGGGAGTGTCTGACCGGGTAGTACCTGGTTGGTGTGTCTGACCGGACGTAGTCCTCCCAGGAAGTCGGACGTCTCCATGTGAAGGTGACAGTTCAGAGAGAAGAACTTCTGTCCAGCCAGGGCAGCAAACAGCTGGCAGATGGTGGTCTTGCCACATCTGGCGAGCGAACAAAGAGAGGCTGAAAACTATGGATCCTAATGCATATCAAACTCGGAGGTCGTAGGCATTAAAAAGGTGTAGAATCACTGCTGTTGTTGTTCCTGAACCTTACCCGGTGTCTCCTACGAGCAGGACAGACTCTCCGAAGCGCAGCGCCCGTCCCACCATGACGGCCAGTCTCTTCATGCCCTCGGTCCACACCACGTGGCGGAACTCCTCGGGAACGCCAGCGATGCTGTCGATGAACGGACCTGGTACGCCACACGGTAAACCACCATCATGTCTCCCACCCACGCTCAACCAGTGGTGGAAAGTAACTAAGTACATTTGCTCAAGTACTATTTTGAGGTACTTTAATGGAGTATTTCCAATTTTCAGTACTTTTATTTCTACTCCACTACAGCTCAGAGGAAAATATTGTACTTTTACTCCACTATAATTATAAGAAATCTTTAGTTACTAGTTACTGTGTAGATTTGGATTATTATTACAAAACACACTAATCACTTCAGCCATATATTTCGGCCATTTGGAAATGGCAGATCTACAATCAGATCTTTTAATACATTTTGAACTTGTAAAATGGGACAGTTTGCATAATGAGTACTTCTACCTTTGGTACTTTAATTACGTTTAATTAATTACGTTGAATTATGTTGATATCAATACTTTTAGTCAAGTACATTTTGAATATCAGACATTTATTTGTAACAGATTACTTCTCCAATAGTCTTTCTTGATACTACAATTTACAATTTACAATTTAGGCATTTAGCAGACGCTCTTAATCCAGAGCGACTTACATTTAAGCAAGAACAAAAGCATGGGAATACATCACATAAAAGCATTTATCAATATCATGAAACATGCGTAAGCTAAGAAAGTAACAGTGGAATATCTATATAATGAAACTATACATACACTATACATATAAACTATACATATAAACTATACATATTTACTACTATGCTATACATATGTACTATGGCGTGCTATAACTATATACAATACAATTATAGTGCTGTCTACATAACATGCTATAAGTCTGTGTCAAATGCTATCTAAGCCAACAGAAATGCTATCTAAGGGGTTAGGGTAAGTGCTATGGGCCATGATGGAGTCTGAAAAGGTGGGTTTTCAGGCTACGGCGGAAGATTGGGAGTGATGCTGCAGTTCTGACTGCAATGGGAAGTGCATTCCACAGTTTTGGAGCCAGAAGGGAGAAGAGTTTGGGACGTGTGGAGCGTTGGCCCGGCGTTTTTAGTGAGGGTACTTCCAGTTTCCCTGCGTTGGCTGATCTGAGTGCGCGGGAGGGTTTGTAGGGTTCAATCATACTTGTAAGATATGGGGGAGCCATACCTTTGGTTGCTTTGAATGCCAGCATCAGAGTTTTGTATTCTGTGCGGGCAGCGACCGGGAGCCAGTGGAGGGAGCGGAGCAGGGGGGAGACATGTGAGAATTTTGGCTGGTTGAAGACCAAGCGAGCTGCTGCATTTTGGATCAGCTGGAGAGGCTTAAGTGCACATGCTGGTAGGCCAGTAAGGAGGGAGTTACAATAGTCGAGTTTTGACAAGACTGTTGTCTGGATTAGGAGCTGGGCTGATTCCTGGGTGAGGAACGGTCTAATACTATAACTGTGAGTAGGTTTTCCACCACTGCACTCAACAGCCTGCTTGACCCTTTATGTCACCAACTTTTACAATTCAGGCATTTAGCCAACGCTCTTCTCCAGAGCGACTTGAGTTGCCTTTGAGTTATACTGTACTTCGTTGCACGCTGGTGTCTAGAACCAGAAATAGCAGATCTACAAGCTCACAAAGCATTGCACTGCAAATCATTCTGGGATTTCACTGTATGACTCAGGAATTACAAGTGGGAAAAAGCTTGTGGATTTGCTGTTGTATTTTCACCATTTCTAAACATAAAACTTATTTTTCTTCCTGGAATCATTCATAAAAAATAAAAATAAATCTTCGGAAAATAAATAGTTTGCTTTAAAAATATAGGAAGCATGGAAAAACATATTAACTAGTTACCCATGCCATGAACATGGTTGCGTGAGCTCTAAAAGAGTCCTGACCCATGTTTCAATCAGTATGCTGCTACGGCATGCGATGAGTTGGCCTGCTAATGAAGCGTGTAAGCTGGGGTCAGCGTGTGGTCATTTAGCTAAGTGGAAACAGCTCTGCTCTGGTCAAAAGTTCACCAAATTATCAATTTCAATAAAGTCATCGATTTTGGGGCTGACTGAAACGTCTTTTTCTAGATGTATTAATAAATAGAGGGTATGAGCATGTATAAAGTGAGTGGCAAATCGAGTGGCAATGTCAGTGGCAAAGTGTGTTTAACTTTAACGATGTACAGTATGGGCTGTCAAGGCCAGAAAGTAGATCAGTAGGCGTTCCCGCATAACTCCCGGGTATGACGATGTCGCGCGCATAGCCTCTATAGAAAAAGTAATGGATAGAATACTCGGCACAGATGTACTCACTGAACTGGTCGGTAACCTGCGCCTGGGAGAAGAGGTTTTCGGGGTTGACCGTTCTCTTGAAGTGTTTCTCCAGGATGGACTGAATGGTCTTCACCTCCTCTGGTTTCCTCACACGCCCAGCCAGCAGCATGTAGCCTGATAGAAGCAACACAACAACAACAACTCTTTTTAGAGTGGAAACCGTATGTCCAAAACTGTGATGTTTCAGGAAATGGAAAAAAAGACCTGTGTTCAAGTGTAGTTATTATTTAGTCACAAGCTCTTGTTAATACTTGTCATTTGCGCGGCTCAAACGGCATTGCTTGAGCTGTTACTGTAGATCGTAATATGAAGGTACTGTATGAGATTTCCGCCCGACTAGCGTCTTTATTTTGGGCATGTCATAATAGGCGGACATTGGGTGAAAATAGTCGATCTACAAGCTCAGTCAATTAAGTATATAAAGCCGGATATAAACGAAAGACCCAAGTATTTGGTTATAGGTTATGGCTTTTCTTTTTTGACCAAATATCTAATTTTAAATACCTTGCCAGTTCTACGTTGAGTATACAGTATATTTGATAAGATTACATAAAGACCATGAAAAATATATGTATACACGTAACAATCAGTTTATTGTTTTAACAATAAATGAATGTATTGCATTAACATCATAATTTTAGATTAAAGATGCATAGATAGATGGATATCAAATTAGCTAAAAGGTCAAAAGGGGTAAAGCCCAAAACCTACTCCATACAAGTACACAAAAGCAAGTGGCCTGGTAAACATACTCAACGTGCGCTCTTGTCCGCTGGTGGAGGTAATAAACCACAACCAGGGTTCAGGAACAAAACAGAAGCACTCACCATCGTCAACTAGATGCTGTAGCCAGTCCCGAGAGGAGTCCGTCTGCTCTTCTAGCCTATAGCGGTCAGCCCAGCGGAACAGATCTCGGAGGGTGATGAAGCCATGCTTGCCAGCAAACACTGACGATCCCCTGCGCAGGGACTAGACGAAAGAACAAGTATCACACGGATGGATCTGGATGATGCAATAACTATTAAAATCATATACCTTGGCTTCCCTGCTATTTATGAATAACCTTGAATATATAGTTTTTCCTTTCTGTTTTTTCTACGTGATAATTTCGACATTTTATTACACAAATCATCTCTTATGTGGGTCCCTGGCACAAAATCTTTCAGATGGGGGTTTGTGGCCAAATACAGTACTACATCCGTATACTACAATATCATTAGGGACATTATTTTTGAGAACCATTGCAATAAACAACCACAGTGGTTCATGGCCACCACTCTCCAGTCACCCACCTGGAGGTCCAACATGACCTTGACCAGCTTGGTGCAGTAAGAAGGGGGCAGACTGCATCTCTGGTGCAGAATGGTCTCCAGTTCTGCACTGGGCAGCTCGTCAAAGTGCAGCTCCACAAAGCGATTCCTGAAAGCCCTGGAGAGCACCTGGAACAGCCATGGAAGGACAGTCAATCAGGTGGGAGCGAGTGAGATGGTCTATTTATGCCTTGCGTGACTATGTGTATGAGTTGTGAGCATTCGTACTTTCTGTGACTTTCCATGTTGCCAAAAGCATTGCCAAAAAATGTAAAGAAGTTAAGTGGAGGTAGTGAAAATAAAATAAAATCCAGAAGTATGCCACTGTGAAGGTATTCTGTGACAATTAGTTTGACTTTTTTTTTTACATCACTTTTGTCATTGCCATGCATCGATCAACACCTGTCCTGCAAACGAAAGCATGAATTGATCTTCAAAGAGTGTGAGCGAGAGAGAAAAGAGACAAAGAAAGCAAAAGCGAACATTAAAGAGAGATGGATGCAGGGAAGCGTAAAGAATAACGATGGCCACCAGAGTATGACCAGAGTTTCTTACAACCTCTCCTCGTGCCGAGCGACCTTCCGTACCTTTCTGCCTCCGTAGAGGCCCGGGGGATTCTGGGTGGCGAACAGCATGAACCTGGGATGAGCCTTGATCACTTCCTGCGTCTCGGCCACAAACAGCTCTCTGTTGTCGTCCAGAAGTCTGTTGAGAGCCTCTAGCACGTCGGTGGGAGCCAGGTTCAACTCGTCCAGCACGATCCAGTAGCCTTTCCTCATGGCATCAATCAATACACCTGTGGGTGGGTGGGGTGGGTGTATTAGATTGAGGCATTACCTAAACATTAGAGCCATCAGGATTGCAAATTTAAGTTGACGATTAATTGTCACAAATAATTGCGATTAACAATTATTTTTATTTGTTTGGTATAGAGCATTTGGAACATATGAATGAACAATTTTAAGTTCCGTTTGGTATTTTTCTACATAATCACAAAATGCAAAGGGCAGATATGACAAATAACTTAAGTAATTACTGAAAAAATGGAAATAGCTGACAAAGTGACATGTTGTAAGCTTGTAGGAAAATGTTTGAAACATTTTTCAACATGGAAACAATTATGACGGCTATGCAAAATAATTGCTTTTATCTAAAATAATTGTGATTAGGCGATTACGTAATAATTGTGACAGGCCTACTAAATATGAGGTCGGCCTTTTGATTCCCATCATAAAGGTCAGCGGTTCACCCCCCCCAGTCTGTGTGACGAAGTGTCTCTGAGCAAAACATAATAATAAAATAATAAAAATACAAAATATACATCACTCATACCCTCTTGGAAGATCAGCTTGCCCTTGTCGTCCGACGAGTAGCAGCCGATGTACTCCTGGATGTCGGTGTGCTCGTGGTTGTTGATCCTCACACACTGGTTCCCTGTGGCAGCAGCCAGCCACCGGATCAGGCTGGTCTTCCCCACCGACGTCTCTCCCTGCAGCAGCACCGGATGGCTCCTGAGAACACAGCACAGACCAGCAAAGAGGGACATTTAGGAGCCATATTTTAGTCAATGCCTTACCCCTTATGCCTAAACTTCTTTGCCTTTTTTACTATTGTGAAAATACATTTTGAATACTGTTCAAATAGCTCACAAGCTCACAACGTGTCGATGTAGATCGGGTAGTTGAACAATTTTAAGTGTTTTTCAAAGTTTAGGGATAAGGGGTAAGGGACTGACGAAACCGCCTATTTGCAGTGCACAAGCATACAGTTACAGTTGACTGTTTGTAGGTCATTTTGCAGTGTTTCATTCTGAAAGGAATGTTTCATTGCACAATAATCAAACTGTTGATCAATGATCATCATCAAATACTTTGCTTATATTGTGTGTATATATACTCTGTACATATACTTACTCACACATGGCAGAATGGTAAGTATATAAATATAACACGAATAAAAAAAACAGGTATTTTAAAAGTCACAATTCAAAACATGATTGCTCCTTATTTCAATATTCCAAAAAAGTATTATTCAACATTTATTTTCAATAAACATCAATAATTTTGCAGACAAATGTCTTTACCTCCATGCTAGCAATCATTTAGTAGAAATAGGCATTTTAAAAAGCATTTGGAAATCAGACTTATGAATAACATTTGTGGTTTTTCTGATGAGTCTGTGTGCCTGCATGTGTGTGTGTACGTGTGCGCGTGTACACTGCACGTGTAATGAGTGGACAGATAATTATTGAGTTGATTTGGTACGGACCAGTGACCCATGTAACAAGGGCACTGTCTACAACTTTTCCATGACAACCACAGCCGTACATAATGCACAAATAATATGACAGCACATTGCTCAAGGGGCAGAGTGTGCAGAGACTGCAGACTGTTATTTTTTCTAAATTGTAATAGCTAATGTGTAGCAAGACTTTATCAACCCTATACATAATAACTATACTACCTTATTTGGACTGTACTCATCTACCAAATATGTGCTCCAGTTATGCATGATTGTTTACCCTTCAAAGTTTCCATAAAAATAGTTTTGTACAAATTATGTCATTACAATAGCAACACAATGTAAATTGAAATAATATGACATTATGTTGACGCTCTCTTGGTTATGCAATATTTATTTATGGAGTACACAGCATTACTATCGTGTACTTTCAATACAAGGCAATTCAGTTGAATGCATGTGCAAGGACAATGCAAAAATTGTTGATGATCGCTCTTCACCAGCAACCAAACACCACAAGCCTTTATCCCCCTCACTACAATACAATCCAATAAGGTCACATTTTCCTAATCAACATTTGGATGCGCTCTCCCTCAATAGATGAATAGACCCCAAAATAGCCCAGCGAAAATAGCTGTCTAGGCATTTACTGTAGATATGCCTAGACAGCCATAGATCTATGGGATTGATTTGGGGGAAGTCAGGGGGTGGGGGGGTGGGGGGGGGGGTTGGGTCATGCAAAAACCTTTTTTCCATACCCGGCAGACACGACTCTGGCGAGGTCTCGAAGGTTGAGTTTGACAGAGGGGGTAAGGATGTAGCTGGGGTCCAGCGCTGGCTCCATCTCCCCCTGGGACACCCAGTAGCCCTCCATTGGCACACAGAGCCGACCCGGTGGGGCTGGGATGGGCTGGGCAAAATGGACCATTAACCTCCTTCAATTTACAATTTAGGCATTTAGCAGACGCTAGTCCTAATCCAGAGTGACTCGCAAGAACAAAACCTGGTAATACATCAAACACATAGTCATCAAGGATCATAAGCAAGCTAAGAACACAACCAGTGTCAGTATCTTTGGCTTTACAGGTGAAATATTATTATTAATTTTAAATATAGCAAATCTACAAGCTCACAATACGTTACGAGCTATTTAAAATTATGCTAACCAAAACACTACTTTAAAAACACACTATACTAGCACGTTATATGAAATTAATCCGCAATTGAAATTAATTCATAGAGAAATCTTCTTGAATAAGTCAGTCCAATCAGCGGTTGTCAGAACTGTGAATCCACATCATCATCATCATCATGTCACCATCATGATGGGACACACCTGTTTGAGACACTTGACATTTCCTCCCAGGATATGCTGGCTGATCAACTTCTGGACCAGAGGGTGGGAGCTTCTGTCCAGCTGGGTCAGAAAACTCAGACAGAAACCCTGAAAAACACCAGGGAGAATATGAACCACCGTTCTTAACGAAGATACCGTTTTCAGGTTCAAGATAACAGTGGGGGGAGGAGGGGGGGAGGCTACGATGTTTCTCGTAGGCACGTGGAAGGAAGCATGGCTGTCGAAACTTTTGATTATTTTATCCGTCTTGGGATTGGTGTGCGTTGGTCTGAATCTTTGCTAAATGATGGTAAACATGCCCTCAGAATACATTTTGCATCATAAAATGAGTCTGAACGGGCACCCATTTTGGTGTCAGCATCATGTTATGCTTTAGCTATTGAAAAATAGCAGATCTACAAGCTCATATCGCGCCACCGAGTGGCGCAATACGAGCTTGTAGGTCTGCTATTTTTGAAAAATCGAAGAACGACTGACATTTTTAGAATCTGATCTCAGGTCAGAATGGGTTAATCAGACCAGTGTGTGTCCAGTGGAAACCTTGTATGAATTTGATCTCAGGTCAGAATGGGTTAATAACCACTCAGGATTAAGCATAGGCCTAGACTACCGGTAGTAGCAGAGTTACTGTGGTTAATTATGTCAATGAGGCATTAGTTAGTCTCCGTTGACTCACACAATTTCCAAAATTCTTCCATCGCCACATCATCATTCGTTGATATAAAAAATATATATACATTACAAAAACAATTTGCTTCTCAACTATTCAATTAACAGAAAAAACTATAATTGCTAAGAAGACAATGGAGAGTTGCAGGACTGGTATCTCACCTCATAGAGCGAGCGCTGCACGCTGACACAAGGGTTGGCCGCTACATACTTGAGGGCCCTGCAGAGCGTGCGGAGACTGTAGTGTGGTCTGTGGCCCGTACCGTCCACCAGGTGGCTGCTGGCCTGCTTACGTACCGCCAAGTAAAAACTGCACACAAGGGCATCATTTTGGCTACTTGTACAGTACACAATGGAGACAACATGTACTAAACTGAAAGATGGAATGCCGTGATCCTCTCCCCCCTAAAACATGATCATCAGGTACTATGATTATACTAGGAGAACGTTTTAATTTTATTTTTGTTTTTTAAGTGTACATCCACCCATCCATCTTCAATCACTTATCCGTAGTCGAGTCGTGGGGGCAACAGCTCCGCCAGAGAGCTTCAGACCTAAGCTACTACCATTAGTAACTTCCTCCTGGAGGATCCAGAGGCTTTCCAAGGCCAGTGAGTCGATCTAATTCTTCCATCTGATCTGGTCTGCCCCGGGGTCTCCTCCCAGTGGGACGTGCATCGAGGAACTCCATAGGGAGACGCTCGAGAGACATCCTAACCGGATGCCTGAACCACCTAAGCTGGCTCCTTTCCAGGCCGAGTCTCTCTCGTGTGACTGAACTTCTCACCCTATCTCTAAGGGAGATGCCAGCCGCCAGAGAAAACTCATTACGGCCGCATGTATTTGCAACCTTATTCTTTCCGTCATGACGTCATGACCATAGGTGAGAGTAGGAACGAAGATTGCTCGGTAAACGCAGAGCTTTCTGGCTCAGCTCTCTTTTCGTCACAACAGTGACATCAGTCTTAACCGGCCACGTAGGTCGGACTAAAGAGACTTATGGGCACAGTCCCCGGCAATTCATGCACACCGAAACATTACATAGTTGACCTAACCTTATGATTCCATTGATGACACTCCGGTGTGGGTTCAAGCCCTTGAGGTAGTCTGAGACTAGAATACGCAGGTCCCCGTCATTCTCCAGCTCCTCCACGTACAGCTCCGTAAACCTGGGAGGGACACAGCAGGTTCACTTCAGACATACTGTGCAACATGGTGGCACAGCGGGAAGATGCGTTTAGCACACGCTATCTGCTATTTTAGAATAGCCAACATAAAAGAAATACAGATAAAGGGTTAAAATGATTGTGATGCTGTATTAGTTATGCCAGGTTGAAATATATCCATCCAGTGTGTAAGCTTGCTACAGTCAGACAGGGCTGTCTTGAGACAAACAAACACACTTTCACCAGCTCTGCTTTCACACCACACTTTCACCATCTCTGCTTTCTCACCACAAATTTTTTTGTCCCACGATTTTGTAACCCATTTTTCACCCCTGTGTCAATCATCCTGTGATGTGATCCTGGGCTCTACACACCCTCCGCCAACCTAGGGAGAGCAACGGACTTACTCATGCTTCCTTCATGCTTGAGTGTCCAAGTTGCTCCTTTACACCTGACAGCGGGGAGTTTTCCTGGTTGGACGTAGCGCGTGGAAGGAGCACGTTATTCCAACCAGTTCCTTTCCCCTCCATCAGGCGTCCCGGCTGGCCAGGGGGAGGCAGTTTAGAGACCAGGATTACTGCATGTTTTTGTGAGGGTACCTACCCTAGGGGACACGGGGAGAACATGCAAACTCCACACAGAAAGGCCCTTTCGCCAACCCCACCTTCGGGTATGGGCACTGATGACGCGGAGGAGGAAACACGCCGCCAGAACCCACAGCGCCCCGAGCGGGAATCGAACCCAGGACCTTCTAGCTGTGAGGCGACAGCACTACCAACTGTGCCACCGTGCCCCCTCACCACACTTTCACCAGCTCTGCGTCTCGTTCTCACCTATTCCTGATGCCAGGAGGGAGGTTCCTCTTGCCCACGTCAGTAGCTGGGTTCATGCAGGCGAACAGACGGAAGTCCGGGTGCCGAACCAGGGGCTCTACATGACAACAAGTTACGGTTTAGAGTAGACAAATAGAACATCATGCCAAAGAAAAAAAAAGAATATCTGGCATTGCTGGCATTGAGACAATCAGGCAAATCACAAATGACTGCAATTGAAACCATGAATAACTATGATCCTGGTTAAAAACTGTACACAGACATGGGGTTATTTTTGCAATAACTAAAGCCGGAGTTATACAAATACGTTTCCAAGTTTTTGCTTTAATCCATAATGCTATGGCTTACCGGTGTCTCCGCGGTCCAGCAGAACCAGGGAGCCGGTGGTTCCCTCCAGGAGTCCACTGAGACACTCCAGTGTCTCTGCTGCTGCCAGGTTGATCTCATCCAGTAGGATCCACTGGCCCTTCTTTACTGCCTGGGCTAGAGTTCCCTGAACACACACACAACCATTGTGGTTAGATTATATTAGGGCTGGAAAACTATAGACCATCTTCTATCAACTACTTTTCCAATAGAGATAAAACGATTAATCAATGTGAAAGAATTGTAATAGATTTTTTATAATCATCTAAATCGATTGATGACTATTTTATACTTTGTCGTACAACAACGACGATTTGGGGACGAGAAAACAACACACACACACACACACACACAACCTGGTTATAGCTGGGATTTATGTGCACATGAAAGGAATGCGAGTGAGCAGACATGGTTAGCCAAGGTTACCTCCACAAAGGCGAACACCATGGCCGTCTCACAAGCCCTGATCTGCTGCTGGGTCTGGCTCAGTCTCACTGCCAAGGCCTCCCACTGGTCCTGGAGCAAGGCAGCTGTGTGCATGCACGCACACAGACGCACGCACGCACACGCACACGCGCACACACACACACACAAAAACAACATGGAGCAACGAGGAAAGATTAGAAATGGGTATCCTCAGGATTTGATCAATTACAATTCCGATTCAGCTAATTGATTCTGGGCTGAAGTTTATTTTCAAGCCGTGCTGTTTCAGCTGGCGGTAAAAATCCCCAGTCTAGACAGCAAGGCAAGGCAAGGCAAGGCAATTTTATTTATATAGCACCTTTCATACTCAAGGCAATTCAAAGTGCTTTACAGAATAAAAACAAACACAGAGTGCAACAGTGCACTTTAAAATGAATACAGATTATAATAGATACAATTACATTACATTATACAACAGATACTCCCACCTTTAATAGAAACAGTTAATTGGGATATGCAATGTTAAATAAATACGTTTTTAAATTTGACTTTAAAACGGCTATGGTTGGGGATTTTCTAATGTGGTGCTAATTAATGTGGTGCATAATGGTGGAATGCTGCTTCACCATGTTTTGTTCCAGCTATCGGGTGAACTATCAGTAGGCCAGCCTCAGATGACCTAAGGTTCTGGAGGGCTCATATGGCTTCAGCATGTCTGAGATGTAGCTGGGCCCAAAGCCACAAACAGATTTATAGACAAGTAATACAATTTTAAAATCAATTCTCTGGGACACTGGTAGCCAATGTAAGGATTTTAGGATTGGTGTAATATGGTCATATTTTCTAGTTTTTGTCAGGACTCTAGCAGGAGCATTCTGAATTAGTTGGAGTTGACGAAGAGCTTTGTTTGAAAGTCCTGTGAGCAGACCATTGCAGTAATCCAGTCTACTGGAAACAAAAGCATGTATAAGTGTTTCTAGGTCTTGCTTGGACATAATTCCTCTAACTCTTGCAATATTTTTAAGGTGATAATAGGCAGATGAAATTACAGTTTTGATATGACTGTTACAATTTAAATCTGAGTCTAGGATAACACCAAGATCTCTCACCTGACTCTTGGGTATAAGAGACCGCGATTCAAGGTGAGAAATTACACTCAGTCTCTGTTTCTGTGGTCCAAAAACAATTATCTCAGTTTTATCTTTATTTAATTGAAGAAATTTTTGCCGCATCCACTCATTAATTTCCTCAATGCAATGACAGAGGGAATCAATAGGACCATAGTCAGTTGATGTAACTGATATGTAGATTTGCGTGTCATCTGCATAATTATGGTAATTTACTTTATTATTGCTTATTATTTGTCCTAGGCATATATAAATTAAATAGGAGCGGTCCTACAATGGACCCCTGTAGGCTGAGGCTGCCTAGAGAAGGGGTTATCAAATAGTTATCAATAGTTTACACACCTGAATAGAATTCAACAGAATGAGTGAAATACAAAGTAAAAATTATTGCAAATACATTTAAACAATGATTTAAAAAAAATCCTACATAGGCCTAGGCTGAGTGTGGACAAATGTGCACCATGTTTATGTGCGTAAAATGGGATTCGTACTCGTCCTCCACTGGACACTGTATAGTTTTCTCTACTGGAAGTGGCAGGGTTTCTTACCGTTGGATTTCTCCTGCAGCTCCTTGGCGAGGGCAGACTTGCACACGTGATCCATGAGTTTGAGCAGGTCCTGCCAGCGCTTCCCTCTGAAGCAGGTCTGCACATGGCCCAGAAACGTCAGGTTCTGCTTCCTCGAGTACGTGTGGGAGAACAGGTCCTCGAAGGCTTCACGCAGTGGCAGTAGGATCAGCTTGTGGTCTACTGGTTTGTACCTGCAGAATATAGTTAGAGCAGTGGTTTTCAACCCTTTTCATATCAAGGCCCATTATTGTCTCCACCAGGCCGAAGGCATGGGGAGAGAGAATGTTTTGCACTTGTCCGTCCGTGTGTGTGTGTGTCCGTGTGTGTGTGTGTCCGTGTCCGTCCATCCGTCTGTGTACAGCTAATCTCCGGCACCGTTAACCCGGTCGGTGCCAAATTTTTCACACACTCCCTGGATGCCAAAGATGAACCTCTGCCCCAAATTTTCCAGAACGGCCTGTTATAGCGCCACCAGGAGGTAGACTTTTGAAAAAGAGCTTTTTAAATATTACTCCTATTACTCAAAAAAGAAATCGTTACACACTATCTCTATAGTCTTTCAAAGTTTGCAGGATTGGCCCGTTTTGAACAAAAAGCTTCAAATCATGAACGCAGCGTGCAATTTACGTGAAATCTTTCACAGACTGAACACAGTCTGTAAAAGAGGAATATCTCCCACCCTTTTCACATTGGCCTGTTATATGACACAGATGCAAGTGAGCAGAGCCAGTCCCCATGATGCGTTCAGTGTGGCTCACCCTCCTAGCAGGTCGGCGGTGTCACTCTGCTGGTTCATGTTGACCACCCGCAGCCTGTGTCCTGAAACGCACATAGTGGTGGCTGTTAGAACACCGACTCTGAAACTTTTTCATTTCAAGGACCCCCAAATTGATGTGCATTAATAAGAATAATAAAACTGTATATGTATAGCACCTTTCATGACATGAAATGCAGCTCAAAGTGCTTTGCTTTACAAAGCAAATAAGAAAAAAAGAAAAGCAAAGGCATACAATTAAAATAATAGCAGTGAATAACAAAAACAAAACATGAACAGTTGCAAGTCAGGTCATTTTCTTTAACTAAGAATAGAGGGTTTAAAACATTCAGTGCAATGTGAAGGTGGCGTATGGGGACGGTGAGTAGGTTACCTGTGATGCCAGCCAGATGCTGCACCGTGGAGGTCTTCCCCGTGCCCGTCTCTCCCACCAGCAGAACGGCCTCTCCTTTGGTCACACACACCGCCAGCTGCTCCAGCAGCACGGCCGCCGGACGCGTCGCTGCAAACGTCTGGGTCTCCCTGGTCACATGACAGGAAGAGCACGCATTCAGCCACAGCGGATTGGGTTGTAGGGAACCTTCCTCATCTTCAGTTCAAGAATCTCGACTTTGATAAGCATTAGACTATAGGCAGGGACCCCCATTTGATAGTCTTTTTAATCTGGGGGACACCTAATCTACACTGTAAAATCCTCTGTGTTTATTTGAGAGTATATCTGAGTGTTCAAATGGAACCCAGTGGACCCGATTTGTACACCCTCAGTCAGAGACGGGTTATAGAGCTTTAAGGGTCCATTTGGACCACTGGTGGTCCCCGAACCCGATGTTGAGAACCAGTAAAATGGATTACAGTAACCACATGCACATAGCACTCCAATTCCGGGCATGTCACAAGCAAACGTTCTAGTTTGCAGACCTTTTAGATCTGCAAAACTAGCAGATCTACAAGGTCAACGGCAGAGCAGCTATTTTAAGCGAAGGCATTTGGTGTAGAGGGGGAAAAGGATGGGACCAAGTACAGGCTTCAGGAGGATCAACAAGTTAATTCTAAAATGACACATATTTACATGAAAGAAAAACATGTTATGGGTTAAGTGTTGTCATCTCATGCCCACACAATTGCTTATAAATTACTTATATTTCTGATGATCTGAAGTTTATGACTATTTAATGTACTTTTAATTATTTAATTTCTTTGGTCCGATGGTAAATTGACTAAACAAAATCCAGCATGCATAAATACAGCATGCTCTTAACGACAGGAAGGATTGCATTTATTGACTGGAGCATGGCTAGAAGCGACCCGTATTTTTTGGATCGGCGCTAAAAGCTAAGAGCCAGGACCATGTGTGGGTGGGGTTAGTTTGCCATAATGCGATTTCAAATCCATGCCATGTGTATTAATTTGACCAGCTGCAGGGGGTCTATCAGTAGATCTAATGTGGGCACAGCCTAATAAGCAAGAGGTGAAAAGGGGGATGACTGTAGGGGGGAGTCTGCCCCACTTACCATTGGTGGAAAGTAACAAAGTACATTTACTTAAGTACTGTTCTTAAGCACAATTTTGAGTTATTTGTACTTTACTGAGTATTTCCAATATCCAGTACTTCTACTCCACTACATCTCAGAGGCAAATACATTTTACTTTTACTCCACTACATTTATTTGAAAACTTTTGTTATTACCGTAGTTACTTTGTAGATTTTGATTATTATTACAAAACATACAACACTTCAGCGCTATATACATTTCAGCCATTTGAAAATAGACGATCTACATTCTACAAGCTCACAATGGGTTGCGGGGTGACACATTGTGAGCTTGTAGATCTGCTATTTTCAGAAGAAAACTTGAAATGAGACATTCTGCATAAATAATGAGTACATTTACTTTTGGTACGTTAAGTACATTTTGACGCCAATACTTTTGTACTTTTACTCAAGCATATTTAGAATTCTGGACTTTTACTTGTAACAGAGTATTTCTTCCACCACTGACACTTACACAAAGAGCGACACGGCTTCGCTCTGCTTCCGCTCCAGAGTGGCTCTGCCCACCGAGACCTCCAGCTCCGTCAGAGAGATGCCAGGCTGGTACATCTGGCAGAAGTGCTGGGCCTACAGGCAAAACAGCAGTACAGACAGCAGTCGGGATCATTTTGTGTTCAGATGGATTAATCCATCGCATAATCAATGGCGGGGCAAATGTGTTCTAGATGGCTTCCAAAACAAGGCAATTAATTCTGTGTGCAGAAAAGCAAGCCTAAAAAATAAATTATGTTCAATGTACAGCTTTTACACACACACACAGACATACAGTACTACATGTTAATAGATGTTTGTATTTGTAGCCTATGTGACGGCACGTAGCTTGAGGACAGCATTGTTAATTTCTGTCCACATGATGTGAAGAAAAACAAATACGATGAAAAAAGATTGTGGTCTCTGCCAAATAAATAATGGAACTTGATATGAAAATGGTTGAAACCCACTGGCTACATATGGAAATGGTAAACAACACAAGTTGAGAACTACACTTTTGGGAGATACTGGTTGCAAGTATAAACTCGGCTAATCGCGACGAGCAAGGTTTCGTCCGGTCGTGATTCTTCGACATGTGAACCAAGTTTTACTGCTGTACCTTCTCTTTGGAGATGTTGAGCTTGCTTCCAATGACCTCGGCCATTCGAAGGCGACTTTCTGGACGAGACAACATTGCTGTGAAGCAGTCAAGAGCCTAGCAAAGTAAAACAGTAAAGGTCAGTTCATTAATGCATTATCATGATTGTTATCAGCCCAGGATAAAGACCTGAGATGAACACCACTTCAGCCCATTTGCCATCGGTCACCTCCATGTGCTGAAACCTTTGTTTGTAGCTAGCATTTCAATCCTGTGTTCTAAGTCTGTAGGCTTTGTGCCATGCCTTAATGCTGCTAAGTGCTTAATAAGGTAACTTTAATACTGGGTGTTTTAAAGTAAAGACTAAGGGAAGCTTGGTAGGGGTGTGCTGCCATTTAATCCATTTTTGACTTTGCTTATGTTTAGTTAGGGAGCTTAGATTGTCATTTTTGTTTGCTTGACACCACGCTCCACTGGGCGATTGTGTGCACGTTTACGCGTATACACTCACGCGCAGGCTGGTGTAGCCCGGCCGGAACGCTTTTCCTTTTCAGGTAGGGTGGAGTTGTTTGTTGTTTTGACCTTTGCCTGCTTTCGATTATTAATAAATGTTCACTGTTTTGGTTACTATGGTTTGTGGCACTTTAGTTATAAACGCGTTGCTGCTTAGCCTCTAGACTCCATATAAGGTCGTAACAATGATACTAATCTGTCATTATAGCATGGCGTCGTCAACTGGCGCACCGCTCGATATATTGGATAAAATGCAGATTTTCTGCCTCAGATATTCTTGAGTCTTGACACAAGAAATTATTTTAAAAAAAACAGAACACTTGATAAACTGAGGATTGCAGTACAGTGGAGTAGTACAGGGTCCCCTAATGATGTCAAGCACCCCCAAATAGCCATAGTCTAACTCTATGGCAAAATGGTTATTATTTAAATTATTTTAATAGCTAAAACAGTTCAGTGCTTTGAAAATTACAAACTTTTGACAATAACGGCATGCCCAAACAATCTTACATGAAATGGTGACTTACTTCAAGGAAGACATGTTGTGCTGTAGCTGATGCACTGTTGTCAAAGCTGCTGCTCATCCTTTCACACCATTTCAACAGGTCTCTGCACACACAGGGGGAACAGGTTTGACATTACTATTCAGGGAACTGTATCTGGGACCTCAAGTTAATAGCATCATCAATATACTGAATGCAATGAACATACTGTACATTTCATGTATTCAAAGAAGCATCATGTCCATAGCTGGATATGTGATCATTTGGAGAACATTGGGCAATTTACTTAAGTTTTATACTTCGTACAACAGCGACAATCTACAAGCTGTGACACGTCTGCGGTTGTGGAGCTGCGATTTTAGATTCGTTTTATTTTATGTAAAAACAAATAATGCGTATAATGTCATGCCTAAAATGGAGATGGCAGGTTTTCACATAAAACCGGGAAAGAATCTGTATTTTTCTATTTCTATTCTATTTTATACTTTGGCTATTCCAAAATAGCAGATATAGAAGCTCATAGCGCGTCACCACACACACACACACACACACACACACTATTTTCTTTTAATCAAAGAACCACTGACATAGAAACATAGCTTTTTCAGAAAACTGTCAGTGTGTAAAAGACATTTTTACTAGAATCTGATCTCAGGTCAAAATGGGTTAAGAAAACTGTTAGGCTTTAGAAGACATTTGGCCTCAGATCTTAATGGGTTAACAATGTAAAAACTACCCACCAAAATGCATCACTTTTACACAATAAGTGAATGTAAAACATTGAGCGAATGCAGAGCTAAATCCAGCCAGCAAAACTGATCCTAATGATGACCCACATAAGCTGCAAAGAATCCAGTATGGAAGTTAATTGCATTGATCCATGAATGAATACAGTAAGCTACGCTGTTGAAGCCAAGAGCATTGGTATGGAAAACTGTCGACACATCGATCCTTCATGAATGCAACCAGTGGTGGGAGAAGGACTCAGGTTTCACACTGCATTAAAAGTATCAGTACCACCATGTGGAAAAACGCTATTGCAAGGTACAGTATTTGATTAAAAGTGCTGGCATCAAAATAAAATGACTTTTTTTTCCTATCGATTACAGTACACCTTCACCTTATGGAGATGGTGAAGTTTCACTGACAACCTAGGAAAGTGCTCTATGTTTGATGTATTAAAATAATAAATTATTATTACTAGCCATTACCCGTTGTGAGATATTTGACCCCCCCCCCCCTTGTGGCCGTGGGGGGTACTGCGCCCGCGTGCGTTTGTAATTGACTAATAAATTCATTAATAATCATTAATGTGTCAAATCGAAAAAAGGGCTTCGTTACGCCCTCCATATTATGGTCAATGCCTGTGTGAAAAGTGGGAGTGATTGGTGCTGGCATTGAGGAGTTACGGCACTCACAGTGACACACACACACAGACACTCAGACATTGTTAGAATTATAGTATGATTATCATCGTCATTATGGCTTAACTGTTTAGTAGCCAAAAACGTCACGACGTCTGATTGACGTCTTTGTAATGGATGCCACGGGCGATAAGACGTCTCTCCCTTCCCTTGGGAATTCAAAAAAATAATCTTAATTTATTTTTTTATTTTTTCATCCATATTTTGAAAATTCCTCTAATCTGGTGTACAGGTGATGACATGCACATTACATGCATAATATAATTACAAATTCTTTCTTTCTTTATAATGGGAGAATTGGCACTCAGAGCCTAAACTGGTGACCACCAGGTGGCGCTGAAAGAGCGGTTGATGCAGATGTGTAGTGGCATGCTTCCCCCAGGTGAGGGGGCTGTTATCAATTTATCTAATGAGGTTGACCCTCCCAACCCCCGTGCTGGTCTGTGGGTGTGAACCCCACGCCCTCCAGATCAATGGGCCATCGAGCGCCAGCACAGCCCAGTGGCCAACTAATTAAAATCCACAACACTGACTGGCTGGTCTCACCAGGGGACAGATTGGACAGGAATAGGGTCAAGGTGGTCTATATTTTAATCCAGTGATTCTCAACCTTTTTGAATTGCAGGGCCCCCTGGTTTGATATGCATTAGGCTACGCCAAGGACCTCCATTTCATACAATATTTTTGAGGGGCACTAGCCCCTCCTATATATATTCAGCTAGATTTTCGTCTTACACAAAACATTAAATTCCCATTGACAATAAATTGAGAATTTACGTCATGTTTCTGAGCAAAGAACTTATGTCATAGACTGAGCAAATATACATTTATAGATATTTTTTATCTCTGGAAGCCCAATCTACATTGTAAAATCCTCAGGGTCAATTTCATTCTCTGAATTACAGACCCGTAAATCTGTTTCGATCATCTAGCTGGGGAGTGGGGACCCACCGCAACTCTCTCAAAGACCTCTGGGGGAGAATCAGTGATGTAGATACTGCACAGTGTGTGTAGAAGAAGGTGCACAGACTAGAGGCGTTTTAACTCAGGAGCAAAGAAATCACACCCGTGTGAAGTGAGTGTTGCAACTCCGTGGGGGGGTCCTCAGGGGGTCCCCGGAAGTTCCAGACCCACAGGACCACAGCCAGGGTGCCGGCCCGGTTTCCGGCGAGCCGTCCCACGTCCAAAACGGTAGAGAAATGAGAGTTACCATGTGGGGGTCTTCGGGGGTCCACGGGGAGTCCCCAGAGGGGTCCCCGGAACATCCAGATTCCAGACCCCCAGGAACACGCCCAAGGGGCCGGTCAGATTCCGGCGAGCCGCCCCACGTCCGAAACGGTTGAGAAATGTTACCGTGTGGGGGTCCCTCTACTGTACTGTACTGGCACACCCGAAATCATCATATATACAGTTAATGTACGTGTGTGTTTGGTTGCGCACAGGTGGTGAAAAACAACCATGCTATTTTTGGTGCTCAGACCCAGGAATCCGGCTAGCCAGCCCGCCAGGCAGCCACACACACAGCTCCGTAAGGGCACTCAAAAAGTATACGCCAGTTGGGAGCATGCTACTGTACGTTATGAAACGTTTAAAGCCCTGACACACTGCAAGATTCATGCTTTATCAAACGCAACACTTTTTTTTTTGTTTACATTTATGCAGCCTCACTGGAGACGTCATTTGGACATGTCAAAACCTGTTGACATGTCCACACGTGGCGCAGACACACCAAAATGAGTCGGGTCAGAGGGTCAGAGGGTCAGAGGGTCACCTCTTTTCATTTCTTGACACGCTTCAGTGACGCTTGCGTCAGTGACTTTCAGCGTGTCAACATGGCTGGCCTTTATGAAACAGCTAATCAATCTCCACATGCACACTTCTTAGCCAGCAACATAAAATGGAAAACGTTGGTTGAAGATGACCTAGCCTGCCTCCAGAGTGACAACACTCTGGGAATGGACAACGGTCAATGTTTACCAGCACTTGGCTGGTGGCTAGAGCCCTGTTAATGTACCATTAGCACACTGACACACATCAGAGACATGTGCAGTTTAAACACAGTGGATATGTTAACAGGGGACTCCCTCTTTCATTGGTGTGCCGACCAGGTTGTGCCTAAACCCTAACATTAACAAGTGCCAAAACCTAACCTTACCCCTAAACTCACAAACACTATGGCAAACCTCACAGAAACACCGGGAAGAGACTCTCCCATGTTAACAGGTCAGTGGGTGCAATCATTGTGACAATTCCAGGACGAGACACCAATTAATTTCACTTAAACTTTTTACCCGATTTTGTTGTGAGACACGTTACACGAAAACAGCCAATCTACATGTTCACAACCTTTGGCCTTTAATGAGAGTTCAATTCCGTTTATTTTTTAATGCGTTTTGTTGCGATTCGCAATGCTGTGTTTTATGTTTGCCTTGTCTTTAACTGTTTCTTGCTTCTTGATCTTTTTGTTTTGAGATCAAGTACCGTATTTCATAAGCCAGAGACCACATCACACCCGTCCTCCACGACCTACACTGGCTTCCCGTCAAACAAAGAATTCACTACAAAATCCTGCTCACCACCTACAAAGCTCTCAATAACCTGGCTCCCCCCTACCTCTCCGATCTTCTTGACCCATATGTCCCCCCCCGCTCCCTCAGGTCCAGTGAAGCTAACCTCCTGAAGGTCCGCAAGGCCAAGTACCGTACCTGGGGGGACAGGGCCTTCTATGTTTCGGCCCCCAAACTCTGGAATGAACTCCCTAACCATCTCAGAGCTGCTCCCTCTCTCCTCTCCTTCAAAACCTCACTCAAAACACACCTCTTCAGAATAGCCTTCCCCAGTTGAGGTCTCGTTTATCCTTTTATCTTTTTAACCCTGTATCTGTTATGTTTTAGCTTTGATCTTTTTTTCTTAATAAAGTCTGTTCCTGGTGTTCCCATGTAAAGCGCTTTGGGTATTTAGAAAAGCGCTATATAAATCTGAGCTATTATTATTATTATTATTATTAAGCCCTTCAGCGTTCTTTCATATGGTCTACTCTGTACAAAGTTGTATTATTGCATTTTATCACTGCATGCTGAGCCTCTGGCTCGATCTGCAAAACAGACTAAACAAAGAAAGATGAACGATATCTTTCACAGAAAGACAATGAACAGAAGAGAGTCACATTAAATAATCTTGACAAAGGCCACTAAATATCCCAAGATTCAGTAAAAGATCAGCTGAACCATACTTCAAATAACTGTTTGTTTGTCTATCAACTCCTGGCACAATGAACGATACGTTGAATTCATGGACATTTTTATCTTTTGTGAACTTACAGGCATGCTCCTCATTCGTGCTTGAGACCATTTTATCCCTGAAGTGTTTTAAATACCATAGTGTTTGAGAATAGGGTTCATGTGGTTAACAGTAAGTTAATATTGAGCAGTGCATCACCTCAGTGACAGGCCTCGGCCCTCCAGCGACGTGGTCTTGCTGTCCTGTGTGGGCTGCTGGTCCGCCTCAGGGGGATGGAGGAGGCTAGGCTCCTGCTCGGGGTGTCTGTCTCCCGTCAGCTGGCAGTAGATGTCCAGGAGACGGTCTGCCACCACGGCCAGGTTCGGATACCGGCTACACAACACCTACATACAGCAACAAACCATTACACCAACGTATGCCCATTGGATGGACATTAATGGGGAAATATAAGTAATGGAAAAACTAACATTCATACATTCATAACAAGAGGATACATTTCACAGAAAGTGGGATCATCTGGAGGGTTTCAACGATTAGGCTTTTAACTGGTGCAGACCGTACGACGTGTGGGCACGTCATAACTAATCCAACCGACGACGCATTTTCATTGATATCAAACGAGAGAAAAATAATGGCCTCCAAGGCCACCATACTCATTGCTCTTCGCACACCTGTTCACTTCCCTGCAGAAAGAATCCCTCGTATCTCGTAATCTAGGGAGCTTTCCATTTTGATCAGATAGATATACTAAGGTCTTCATTTCTGACTCGCCTCTCGTTCAAAATATGAACGAGGGATTATTTAGCGATGTTTAACGTAATGAGAGCAAGCAAACATATGTCTCTGTTTTAGCACAATTAGCACAATTTCTTATCAAAATCTTTTCAAATGGAGGTCTAAGGCTAAATACAATTTGGCGGTCCGACTCCTTGACATGAAAATGTTTAAGAACCAATGCTTTATAAAAAAAAGAAAGAAATAAGAAAAACTTCAATAATAATATGTATGTTTCCCAGAACAGGCCTTATGTTCAAAGTCAAACCTTTTTCAGCTCATCTCGTGTCATGTTGCCCATTTGGAGCTTGGTCCAGTACTTGTCCAGGAGAGCTGCATGGGTGCTCTGAGGTCTGTACCAACTCCCTCCACTGTAGTACATCCTACGATACAAACACAGTAGACATTACCAACTCCCTCCACTGTAGTACATCCTACGATACAAACACAGTAGACATTCTCAATTAGGTGTGCAAATGTTAATCAGGCTAGTAGATTTAATCAATTATCAGTGACCCCTGACAGGTGGCACCATCGTGTGAGGCTTTTCAGCTATTGCTTTCAATGGCATGACGTCACGTTCTCTTTCTATATAGCAGCTCTACCGCACAACAAGTCAGGATGCGTTGTAGGGATGTCGCAATCACGTTTTTCTTTTGCTCCCGATCCGATTCCGATCATTTGATTTTGAGTATCTGCCGATAGCGTACCATTGTACCATAGTACAATATCCAAAATCACAGACAATATCATGTTATGGATATAATATTCATATGGTTGTACTGTAGTACCATAACAAAGTAGGCCATAAGTCGTCAATCAGAATAATCAAAAATAAAAGTGACATTCTTACCTCCGTGTTGCAAAGAACTGAAATCCAGGAGCAATGTCGATGCAATCCTCCCGTCCTGGAATCATCAGCTTTTTATTCTCCATCAAAGGCAGCAGCACAGAGATCTGTAGAGATGATCATTAAAATGAAACGCTGTTCCAATAGTAAGTAAGAGGTGTAGGATGACAAAGAGAATACTTCTGCATATATACTAGATTCTATATCATCCTAGAAATATGCTTCTTGGCCCAGGCGGTTAGCTCAACTCTCTGGGCACCTAGGCTGCCAAACCAGCCGCGGGTTCGACTCCCGAGCCCGGCGGCATTTGCTGCGTTCTCTCTCCCCCTTTCCTGTCTGTCTACTATCAATAAAAGGCATAAAAAGCCCCAAAGTTGAGCTGAACATATTTCTGCTCTAATTCTCTTTGCATGTTACCCTCTCAGAGTTAAATGAGCAGTGAGGATTTCACAGTGTGTGGTTACTGACCACATCCAGTGGTGCGTGGTCAATGTCTTCCAGCAGGATCCAGTGTCCTTTGGATACAGCCTGCGTCAGGGTCCCAGGCTGCCACACAAACTTCCCGGGTATGTCTGTGCACCGGTACATCCCCAGCAGCATCTGCAACACAACAACATACACTGGTAAATACTGCTCAGTTAACACATTAACTTGCAGGTATAAATGTATTAATTCTTCCGCCACTGCCAGTGTTTTTGGCAGTGAGGATCTATCATAAAAGACCACATGACGGAGATCTCTGTCATTGGTGGTGAAGTGTTGGATTAGACTTGACATAGAACTCTGTCAATGGCAGGGATATCACTCACAACCCCTTTAAAGAGGAGTAGTTCGCCCACTTATTTTATCAGTTACACTTGATGACCGGGTCATCGGTCAGTAGGAGGAGACTCTGCCGGTCTTGAAAAGGTTTTTATTGTATGGAAGTGCAGGTCCAGCCACTGTGGAGACACTGTGGTCTGGGGTGTTGCACCGTCCTGCTGCTCTGTGGTGTGGTTTAAACCAGAGTCTATGGTTGTAGAAACTGGCTCTGAACACACCGGTACAATACACTTGTTACACAAAGAACAGGTCTTGACCCGGCAACCCGCTTGTTACAGACTCATCAGGCAGACTACTGTACTTTTTGATTACATCCTCCATAAGAACTTAGATCACCCCCAAAAGGTTATATCAATTACACACCCCATGAAACCTTGGCTTGAATTCATGTAGATTTAATTTTTTCGTCACATTCCTAAGCCAATCATTTGGAGACTGGCAAAGTCTCTGGTAAGAGACTCAATTGAGACCATGGGGCTAGTATGAGACTCCTACTGAGTCTTTGACACGGTCAACAAATGATTGGCTTAGGAATGCGACAAAAACAAAGAAGTATCCATGAATTCTGTCAGAGTTACATCAATTGTACTGAGGTCAATAAAAAAGGCTTCTAAATCAAAAAAAAATTCTGAAAAACCCCATGTTTCTATGTCAGTGGTGCTCAACCTTTTTCATATCAAGGACCCCCATAATTATCTCTATTGGGCCACGGAACCCCATCTCATTACATTGAATGAACACAGAGGATGTGATGGTGTAGTCCAACATGGTTTCAGTGTTCCTCTTACTGTACCTTGCTGTCGGTTTGATCCCCGAGTTGGACTTTGAGAATTTCTGTAGCTTTGGTGTGTCCTGTGACGGCAGCCATGAACTCAACCAGGGCGGTTTTACCACATCCAATAGGACCCTCAAGGAGGACGGCTTTCTGGGAGGCCACTGCCAGCGCCAGTCTCCTTAGATTACGGCACGTCGAGTCCACAAGCACCAGATCCCTTGGATTGATCTACAGAGAATGTACAATGTCAATTCAAAAACACTACTTGCTGATGGCATAGTGGATTGGTGCTTGTAGATTTTTCACAGACAGTGTCATATGCCTGTCTGCCCAAGTATGAAATAGAGCAGTGAAGGGGTTCCGGGGGGTACCTAGCAGCATTGGTTAATGCAGCACCACAAAAAGTTTAACAATTTTAACCATATTTCATACTTTGGTATAACAACAAGTCTTCTATTCAAATTCACATGGTGTGCACTGTGCACAGACCTGTTCTGTGTGTCTAGGTGATATCCTGGGCAGTACCACGCCGCACACCGCCACCACATTCTGCGACAGGTCCTCCGACACCACCTGACCTCGGGTGAACTTGTTGGCTTTCTCATGGCGCCACATCACCGAGCCCTGATTGGCCAACACCAGAGCCTTTTCTACCTCCAACTGCTGGGTTTCTTCCAAAGACCTGGACACGGATGGAAAGCACCCATGAACACCATAGAAATGAGGGGTGCAAGCAATTTAAATCGATTATAAAAGCTATATACAGAAATTAAAATAGGGTGCATTTTGCATCCCAAAACACAGTTTATATTTAAGGGACGCAATAAAACAACGACCTCTGCATCCACGGGATGCAGTACTGTACTACTGTACTGTTTTTTATTCTAGTTTATTTTGCTATCTTTAGTTATAAGATAATAATTTCTTCTTCTGTTTTCTACATGAATATAACCACATTATAACCATATAAAATGAAATGGGAGATAAATGCTGCAATTTGTAAAAAGAAATGGCAAAATATGACTCCTAATGTCGTTGAAGTGGGACTCATAAAATGTCCCTGAACTCATCTAAAAGGGGCATGTCATTATAGGTGAACATTCTCAAAAGTAGTAGCCAGAAGCCAGTATTTTAGCCTGTAATCCTTTACTATCGCCCACCATTCAGGATGCAAAAGCCACCATTAAAACGCATGAACGTACTTTATTTTCATGTGCAGGATCTCGTCGCTTGTCAGCACCTTTTTAAGAAAGATGGTTTTCTGATTATCCGTCATGTGAGAGATGAGGGCTAAACAATGGGCCGTGTACCTGTTGGACACAAAGATAAGACATCAGTATTAGCTGATTGCACAAGCAAGAAATTAAGGCAATCTACCGCATTACAGTATTTTAAATAGCAGTGACAGTAATAAAATAGTAATGATTATCATCATTGTGAGATTGAATAAAATAAATATTATGTAATGTAATGTGTCTATATACCGGTACTGTGATAAAAAAATGTGTCTTTGTGTAACAAAGGGACCTCTATTTTCTACAAATTTAAAACAATGGTAACAAAACGACAACTGTACATATGTGCCAAGTTAAAAATAAAAATAAACAACAACTAAGACATTATCCACAAAGAAAACAGACAATCTACAAGCTCCCAAAACCTTGCAGTGTGACCTTGTTGATCGGCTATTTTCACTGACCGACGTGTATCAATTGTAGGCCTTTGCTGCTTTTTGAGCATCAACAGCGCCAATAATCAACAACATGTCCAAAATGGGGACGCCAGGGTTAATGTGGTTAAGGAAACGAATGAAAACAAAAAACAGGGAAAAGTCCCAGCTAAAGCAGCCAACCACGCACCCTCGAACCATGACATCGCTGGTGAGTAGCTGGGATACACAGGCGCTCCAGTCCCAGAGCACGCGGAACTTGGCACAGTCACTCTGGAGGAAGCGCAGGGTGGCACCCATCAGGTCGCGTAGCTTCATCCTCCTGGGCCCGTACTGGACCGAGGAAGACTCCTCACTGGTGAAGAAGAGCCTCTGGAACACTGGCGGAGCATCGTTGAAGTACCTGGCAGCAAACCTGAAGGCAGAGAGAGATTCCATTAAATCAAAACCAACTTTTACAGTTCTGAACCAGTTCATTTTCAGTGGAATCACTCTGAACTGGTTCAATATTAGGTGGGACAAAATAACCGAACCGGTTCAACCCCCGTGGAAGAGAGGTCCCCAGCTAAATGATTGACAGATAGAAACCAGGTGGACACTTACAGGTGAAACGGACCGGAATTTGCACTTTGCAAGAGGCTATCTGTCTATGACAGGATCACACTGTGAGTGTGAGTGAGTGAGTGAGTGAGTGAGTGAGTGAGTGTGTGTGTTCTCGCAAACAGTTTGACCAGATCACTGCCTTTTTTATGCACGTTGCCACTTGCCAGTAGGACACACTGACACAGTATAGGCAATTTTACATTAATTTGATACTTTTTGATACTATACTTTAATTTTATAATGGCTCCAAATTTGGAGTCATATATCATATTACGGCATAGTTGACTGAAGTCATAGATGACATGGATTTTACAAACCGCTCATACACTATGTGGAGGTCCACATAACGTCCTAGTTTACTAAATACCTCAACGTTGATGTTGTGGGGATGGCCATTGATGCTTTCACAAAATATTTACAAGAGATTCTTGATAATTATCAATAATATCCATATGATAACTGGTAAAGGCAAATAAGAGAACAGCTAGAACAGTCAGGTATGTTGGGATTTTACATTACTTACTGAACTACAGCCATTAAAACGAAATAAGATTCCAGGAAATATCTAGTTGCACTAGTACCACTATATGGATATCACCGCTGTTGGAGGGGAAACTTCAAGAACTGTTACTTTTCAGGATTCAAAGCTAAAATAGTTTCTATTTTTGCTACTTTTGTGTGACACTGTACAGTGACAATAAGTAGGACATTAATTTACAGAAGAAAAAAAACATAAAAAGTTGAAATATGGAGATACGTGATTTCTGCCTGACCGAATAATATTCAATATTCAAGGACCAACCATAACTCTGAGAGTGCACAAATGGAACCAAATGGACCCTCAGATTTACAGACATGCAAGGGTCCATTCAATCCCCTAGGAATCGTTAATTCAATCCCCTAGGCCTAGGAATCGCCACTCTGTGGCGCGCCACTCGAGATTGTAGGTCTGCTATTTTTGAAAAGTCGTTAAAATGGCGCAAATCATTGAATATATATTTCAGAGCGAACATTTTTAACTAAAATATTTGCTTCTGGATATTT
Organism: Protomyctophum parallelum; assembly: GCF_964188405.1. Lineage (NCBI taxonomy): Eukaryota > Metazoa > Chordata > Actinopteri > Myctophiformes > Myctophidae > Protomyctophum > Protomyctophum parallelum. The sequence goes on from NC_139717.1 coordinate 9,815,605, forward strand.
TGAGATGGGGTTCCGTGGCCCAATAGAGATAATTATGGGGGTCCTTGATATGAAAAAGGTTGAGCACCACTGACATAACCATGGGGTTTTTCAGGAAAATGTTTTGATTTAGAAGCCTTTTTTATCGACCTCAGTACAAAATGGGTTAAAATCCTAAAAGGATCCCAACCGTAGTACTGTGAGGGGAACATGGTCCAACTTACGCCTGAGCATCAGGACTGACACCGAGGAGTTTGCTGAGAGCCACACACAAGCGCTCATGGAGATCATGGTTGATCCTCCCTCCTGATTTCACCCGGTCTGCGTTCCTCTCCAGAAGGTCCAGAACGAGGGGTCGAAGATGCCGAGCAATGAGCAAGGTGTAGTCCTTCTCCAGCAGCAACTTGGCCAGATATCCCAGAATGCACTGCCTGTCCTGTTGGCTCCATATCTGACGAGAGTACAAGTCAAAATGGCCCAGAATGAAACATTATTGTTTGCTCACAGCAAAACAACAAAACAAAGCCAGGCAAAAAAAACAGTATTTATTTTACTCATTTCCACTCACTGCCTAAACGACACTGCAACATGCATTCAAAGACACAATGTTTTTTTGTATTAAAATTAACATTATCAGTGTGTGGAGGATAAATGTGCATACACCATGGAAGATACGCTCAGAATCCCAGAAACAGCTCTAAACAAAAACATTGTGCTCCTAACAAGTCGGTGGGAGAGCTCTTAGCTTACCTGCTTGGCCAAATATTGGCCCAGTTCGTTGTGACTTTTGTCAACATGTCTGGATATGGTGCCCAGTGATGACAGGCTCAATTCTAGGTTTTCCATCGTAACATTTGTCGTTCAGTGGAAGGAGCCGATCCAACAACCTACACAACCAAGGACTGTCCAGGAGCGATCAGATATAAGTTGTTCTATTATTGAAGTAAGGCAGAATAAAGAGTGCGCATCGCTTAGCTTTGCTCTGTCTGATCACAACACACACACACACACAAGCACGTTATCCCGTGTTAAAACCCTGTCCCCACATGTGAGCAGAGCAGAAACCCTTCCGGGTCGATCTGATGCTGTCGCGTTGGGGCTGACGCCACGAACAGGCGACAACACACTCAGTTTACAGCTCGCTCTGGTGGAGAAGCAACCCAACTGCCCAAAAAGGAAAAGACGCCCTTTTTATAAAGCTTTAGACGCTTTTGTCGTCGTCTGATCATTTTCGTGTGGCACCTGATCAGATCAGAACCAGAACCAGAGCGCGAGGTTCTTGTATTTTAGCGTTTAGAACGTCTTTGTTTTGGTTGGAAATATCCAGATGGGAAGAAACATTCCTCCTCGCTGACAGCAGACCGCGGGAAATGTCGCTACTTCCTGTACAATGAAGAGTTGGCGCGACAGCCGGAGCCTTTTGTAAACAATAATAACAGCACGGATAAATAGCACAAAACAACGGCCAACTGGATCGTCATTTGTTATTATGAATACTAGTAAGTCCCATGGTCGACATGCAGACGTTGTGGTTTCGTGCTGTTCTCGTGTGTTTGGGTTAGGTGACTTTTAATGCATAATAATGGTGGGGTCCTGACCAGAGGTTACCACTTATAGACAGTCATATCATACTAATCATAGGTTATACTTTCAGAATGTTTAGCGAAAACAGCCAATCTACCAGCTTGTAAAGCTGCTAATTTCGTTATTGTTTAGTTTGCATATAAATAAATAAAAATGTCATGACCAAAAATAGCCACGCCACGCCAGGTTGAAAGTGCAATTAAGGTCCGATCAATGGAGGACATGTCTTGCTTTGTGTTCTGCACAGTAACTTTAGCTAACTTAGAGCTTGCTCGTTAAAATGAAGCCGACAAGCCGTGGGCCAAGCTTGGCTGATACAATAACGCACAACTAAACGGAGGTCGGAAGTGGATCTAAAGTCTTATTAGGTGAAAGTTCTCTTGCACTGTGGTGATCTCTTTGTGTCTGATTAGTGGCTGTGCTACTGCCTAGCACAGTCCTCTCAGTTTAGAACATGGATGAATACAGTAGACTACTAGTAACTTTAACTTACTGAGCATCCCATTGTTGACAAATAAAGTATACCCGATTCCTGGCCAAGCTAGCTTGTCATGCTCCAAACTGACACAATCTATGTCGATTAGATTGGTTCTCAAACGTTTCATCCATTTGGTTCCATTGTGTACACTCGACTCTCAGAGTTACAGACCTGTAAGGTTACCCCAGCCCACAGTCCACTTGGGACCCCTTCAAGTAACCCTGAGGGTCCCTGGAACCTAGAACCACTGAATTAGTGAATCAGACTTTGATTGATTGATTGAAATATGTATTAACAGTTTGCAGAATTTACAGTACATTTCAAGCACAAACTCAATACAAAGACTGTTAACTGTGAGTGGACGACCCAATTAAGCATTACACTTGTTTACAACAGGGTCCACATTGTTCAATTCATCAAAACATTTAGAGACATACAAATAGACATTTCTATGTAGCTATTAAGGAATACTATCTTATGTTACTATGAACATGTTCTCTTCATGTTAATTCAATGTCTTTGTTCTTGGGTGGTGGAATTATCCGCACATTGTGTTTTCACACACTACAGTAATTGAGCTGTCAGCGGCAGCCATGTGTTTTTCCTGGGGAAGATGTAGAATTGTAGATCTTTAGATAAAAAATTGTACCTATTTACAATTAGGGCTGTCATGATAATGACATTTAGATTTACAAATTACAATTATTTGTAAGTTGTAACACAAATAAGGGCAATTAATAATAAATGGCACATCGCATCGTCACGGATTGTGAGCTTGTAGATTTGCTATTTCCACTTTTTGAAAATATATGTAAAAAAAAATCAATAAATAATTGTGATTATCTCAAAAATAATTGCTATTAGGCGATTATGTAATAATTGTGACAGAAAATCTAAATATTTTCTGAGTCTCGGGTGATTTATAGCTGAAACCTGAGAATAGCCACACATTGGCCCAACATAAACTGCAGAGGTAAATGTTTCACTTCAAATTAGGGATGTGAATTATCGATTAATGCATTAATAGTTAATTGATACGTTTTGATAAGGTTATCGATCGTTTAACCGGTTAGTTGATAAAACTGAGAATCCTAATTTCCCTCAATGTCTAACATACAAATCTACATTTAGCTGATATACAGAAATAATACAAAAGGCATATTATATTCCTCAACCAAATATTTATTTGACCATTGACGAAACAGGGCCAGGCAATGGCATCTTTGTATGTGTGTTCCTCGGCCACAAGCAGACAGCATTACATTCACAGAAAACCACCCAATGATAGAACTGTATAATCTTCAGATTAATTACGATTTAGTTATTTAGGCGATTATAACTATCAACATCCCTACTTTAAATTGAATTGTTCTACTTTCAAATGGTTTATTGGGGCTCCTTAAACATCAATAATGAAAGTAGCTATTCTTCACGATAACAATAGAAAAGAGAGATATACTAGTTGTAGCAGTGATTCAGACAACATGAAAAACATAGCTCTATAACTGAAAGTGAGTGCAAGTCACCCTTTGATCCCACCACCAAATGAGTTTGACACCCCTGGGTGTCAAAGGATGTGTATATTAATGCTGCCAGAGTTTTTTTTTTTAAAGGCGCTAGAGTGCCAAGCAGATGGGCAGATTTTACTCTGAAAAACCCCGCCTTCTATTTCCCCCCAAGACCGGGACGTATAATGTTCCATTACTACCTCGCGCTGTCAAGTCAGATCTCTCTTTAGAAGTGTTAATATTCCAAACGAGATGCTTGGTCAGAAATGAGGACAGAACGTCGGCGTTCTGATCAAAACCATGGAGAGCGCCATAGATTCAGAGATAATAGCAAGATCCACAAAAAGGACCAAAAGACGTTTATACACGTCCACTCCAAGGAGAGAGAGAGAGCTCCTAGCTGGGTCCAAGGCAAACCCTGGTTTTAATTGAGAAGATGTGTATACACGTCCATAGCATCCTAAGTGTTAAAGATCTAGATACCAGATCTTTCAATCTGTTCTATTGGATTTGTGTGCACTGTGCAGTGTGGATTTTCTCACAAGGCCACTTTCTGCTGTTGTGTTTACCAGGTACCTCATGTGAAGTAAAGTGACCAGAGACAGATTTGAAAGAATGGATGAGATGTACGATGACATGGATGGTGTCCACAGCCGTAAGAAAAAAATTCATATCTTTGTCTAGTTCAGTTTGTAATGGTCCGGAACCCTGCATGAAACCATTCCATTTTGTAATATAATAAATGGCTTATTAGTTATTACACTGTTCCAATGTCAAATGCATGCAACTTTATGTTATTAAATGTTCTTCTCTGTCTTCATACAGTCCTAACCACTATGCCCGATGAGGATTCTGTGGATATATATTCTGGGCTGGATAGTCCAATCGTTGTTGCAGGTAAAATTACTGGAACCTAATCTATTTTCTCTATCGGAGCTCAAAGCTTTTTCTGTGCAAGAAAAGATTTAAGATTCAGATGCTTTGATAAAGGACAGAAATATTTCTGTTTTTGTTGGAGAATGTGGGAACCCTTTTTTATTTTTTAGATTAATCTATTTTGAGAAATTAGTTGAAGACAATCTAAATTGTGATTTTTTTTTTATAAAGAATACATTAACAGAGAATCAATCAGTGTAATTAAATGTTTGATGTTCTTTTATTGTAGAGAGGCCTTCTCTCCTCTCTCCTCGGCTGAACAAGTCAATGGATTTATATGAAGAAGTGATCGCAGAGGAAGGTCAGAGCAGAGACTCCTCTCACGTTGAGGTTTGTCATTTATTTGTTGTTGCTGCGGTATATTTGATTCAAAGGGGCAAGACATGCATTAGTAGAAGGTTAATATATGACCACAAATCAGGTTAAATCATATGTTTGTTTGTTTTTCTCCAGTTGAAGGCAAGATTTCAAGCAGCTCATAAAACCATTGAAGAGCTGCATCAGAGACTAGCGCAGATGGAAATAAAGGTTTGCTTATTTGCTCATCACTAATCACTAATCATAACAATGTCATGAGAAATTGTAATTATGTCAAGTTGAATGTCTTCTGTGAAACATGTTTTTGGAGAAGAAATGGCAGGTAATTTATGTTATTTAACCACTTTCAACCTGAAAGTGGTTCGGTCGTGTCATTATTTAGTGTTTCAAGTAGTGAAAATGGCTGATGTGCAAGCTAACTGCCTCACAATGCATTGTAGTAGAGGGCTTGTAGATAGACTTTTCACCGTGTGACAAAAGTATGAAAATATGGTTATATAAGTTAAAATATTTACATGATTGCTCACTTTTCACCTTGTTCTCTCCTTCTGTAGAATACAGGGTTGAACACTGAAAACAACCGCCTCAAAAAGAACATCTCTGCGCTGTTGAAAACCGCCAGGCAGGAGGTGTTCAGAAAGGATGAAGAAATTAAGAAGTTGAACAAAAGGTACTTTTTGGGAACATGTTACAGTGGCCCAATTCATTAGTGTGGTTGCCCCAAAAGGGGCAACCAGACTAGTAATTGTAACACTTTATTCATGCGTATTCTTTTTATTTCACAGTAGTCTTTTTTTTGTCGCTTTATACCTCCCACACTGTACGCTGTACGCACTTGAGCCATATGTCAAATTGACCGGAAAAATCGGGAATCGTGTGCTTGTATTTTGTTAAGAGAAATGTTGTATAGTTTAATTGATATGAATTTATTAGTGAATTAAATTTCCCCATTGACATGAATGGGAAAAGGCAAAAAATCACATTCAAGTATTTTTTCCTCGGAGACTGTAATCACTATAGTTACAAAACTTTTAGGGATATTTCTTAATTATCACTAAAATTAATTAAAATTATAATTTTATAGGTCGGCCTCATGGTGGCGCTATAACAGCCCACTTTACCTTTTGGCTTATAACTCTTGAACCGTAGGTCGTAAAATCAAAATTATTTTTTCCCTGGATTCCTTGGGTCATGACGCATCTCCCCATATAGGCCACGCCCATTTCCGCCATGATGGATTTTCCGCCATTTTGAATTTTGTCCAAAACAAACTTTTTGCTTTTCCTCCTACATATTTTGTCCAAATCTCACAGAAATCGGCACACATGATCTCTGGACATATCCGATTAAAACACCAAATGCAGACTTTTGGTAGTGCGTATCGTTCGGCCGTAATCGTCTTCCGAAGTTAGTAGGAGGGGCCTATATCACAAAAATGCCATAAATCACGAACGGAATATCCAATCCATCCCAAATTTGAATCACATGTCCGGGGTGGTTCAATCAACCAAGTTCTAAAAGCAATTCCATTTTCATCCATAGGGGGCGCCGCAAATGCGAGAAATGTAACCGATTGTCGCAAAAACATGAATTTCGGGGGTTAAATCCCCTCCGAATTACTTACGCATGATCTAAGGCGTGACTTGAAATTGTAATTGGCTGGCAATATTAGTGGGAGGGGCATATGTAAGCCACTGCGGCAACCACACTCTGCAATTTTTTAAAATTGCGAATTTTCTAGTTGCAATCAGAGATTGGAATACATTGTAATGTGATTTTTCTTTTCTTAGCTCCTGGGAACTGTCTGTACAAATCGTGCATTTACAATGCTTTTGTGATTTATAATCATCAAGATTACATTATTTTCATAATCGTGCAACCTTTGTTGCCTGCACTGATTCATTATCTCTTAATTGACTATGTTACAATGTCTCCTCAGTTCAGGGAGAGATTATTCTCGTTATCAACCTCGTATGAATGGAGGGATGGATCCAGGCTCAACCAGAATGACCCCTTCAACCAGCGCCACCAGCAAGCCTCCTCCACCCGAGCCACCTCTGCTGTCATCAGCTGCTCCACCCCCACCTCCTCCACAGTGTCCACCTCAGCCTCCTCCGCCACCATCAGATCCTCCACCCTCACTTCCTCCTCCACCCTCACCTCCCCCGCCACCTCCTCCGCCTCCAACGACGTCACCCTCCAGGCAAAAGCGACATCAAAGGAGTCTGCCTGAGCCTCCTAGTAGAGGAACGGAAGGCTCTACTCATCGGCCTGACCCCTCGTGCATCGATGCGAAACTCACGCGGCCGCACTCCCACACCCGGTCATCAAGGGAAGCTGTGGAGAGACAGGCAGATTCTTCTGTCGGCAAATCCAGATGCGGTTCGTCATCTGCACTCAGCGAGTTGGATAAACTGAAGCAACCTAAGCACTCCAATACTTTTGTGGAAAAGCAGGCAGATTCTTCTGTTGGCAAATCCAGATGTGGTTTGTCATCTTCACTCGGCGAGTTGGACAAACTGAAGCAACCTAAGCACTGGGGCGATAAATGTAAAAACCTAAGAACATCCGAGTCGACAGATCTTAGACACAAACTAACAAGAGCCAACCTGGAGCCCGACGGGGAATGTCGCATGCCTGTGAAAACCCGGTCCCATCGAGCAGAGAAGGACAACCTGGAGCCGAACAGGGAATGTAACATGCCTGAGAAAACAAAGTCTCATCGAGCAGAGAAGTATGACCTGAAGTCCCATACAAGGAGAAACCACACGGACAAAGAGCTGCTCCACAGATCCAAGAGGCCTGAAAGCTCACCGGTAGATCGCTTACAAAGCATAGCATGTAAGGAGCTCTCTGAAGACACTGTTGCTAGAAGTGATAAGGCCAAATTCACACCGCCCGTTGCTGAACATAGTGGATCCTCCTCTGCTACTGCTAGGAGTCGAGATCTCAGAAGAACCAGGCATGCGGATGGACACAGTAGGAGTACTAGTACAGACTCTAAGGAGCGGAAGCTGTCCAGCTTGAATCAAAACAGCGAGCGATCAACCAAGCAGAGGAGCGAGGCCAGCCCTCTGCGGGACCGCCAGAGGAAAGAGGAGAGAAGGCGAGGGCAGGGCGATGATGCCAGGCAGGGGGAACACAGGAGCACCTCGTCGGGGAGAAGCAGAGAAAGCGAGAAGAAAAGATCGAAAGAGCACAGCCCAGATAAAATGAAAGACCACAGGAAGAAAAAGGAGAAAAGGCACAAAGGCCATTCTGATGATCCTAAGGTGGCAGAGAGAAGTTTTGCGGAGGAAAATAGTCCAAACAGGAAATTGTGCTTCATGGAAAAACTGAACCTCACCGTTTCACCAATTAAGAAAACATTGCAACCCACAGACAGCAGCCATCAAGACACTGTGCCACTGCCACAAGGTGAACCATTAGACAACTGTGACCTGCCTAATATTGAAGAGTGGTGTGTGTTAGATGAAACAGAGGGCAGTGTTTTGGAGATGGAGACGCATGTGGAAGGTTACGAACCTCCAACTACTACTGAAATGGCTGATGAAGAATGTGATACAAAATGTGATGAAGAAGCACCCCTGGAAATGCACAAAGTGCAGACTGAAAGTGATGTGGTCAGTGAGCAACTTGAGGATCATAATCATAAAACCACCTCAGTGTCTACTTTGTCCAAGGCTACAGATGATCAATGTACTGAGAATGCAACCTCAAATGTTCCAGATAGTCATAGTAGCTCAAAAATCACAATAGAACATATGGACTTGGCTGCAGATGAGAAATGTGTTGACTCTGGAAGTTTAGAGATTACAACTCGTCTCACTGGCGACGGTGAAAGCATTTCAGAAAACAAGACTTGCAATTCCACAAAAAAAGATAAAACTTCACCACAAATAATCACTGAAAGTCCAAATGTGGAGGCTGTTGGCCTTGCTGAACCCATTGAGCTCAGTTCAAGCGTGGAGACCCCAACAACTACAGCTGACACAATTCCACCTGTGGATATGGCCAGAAAAGATCCAGTTGACTCGTGTTCGAGGGACAATCCAGTCTCTGATGCTACTGAACAAGTCGACCCAAAACCTCAACATACCTCACCCTGTGTCCTGCCCAATGTCTGCCAACAACCCCCACCTCCATCTGCTTCCTCCAATGCAAATCACGAGAAAGAAACACGCATGGAAGATGGTTCCAAAGATGTGGATGCTGTGTCCAGTTCGGTAAGCCCAGAAGAGCTCCCTAAAACAGCCAGGGTGAGTCTAGATGAGGCCATTTATGTCTTCACTCAGATGGGGAAAGATGGCGATAGTATTGCAAGTGAGCCCAGTTCATCTACGGGCTGCATTGGCGTATCCAAAGTAAGCAGCACGACAGAGGAGATGGCACCTAAAAAGGTGCAAAAAACTCTCAAAAACACTCCTGCTGTGACGCCAAAAAAGGACTGCAGTTCTAGCAAAGGTCATCTAGGGAAAGAGAAGAATGTTGAACCTTCCAGTTGCGTGCCCCTGCTCCATGATGAAGACTCGATGATGCGCATGCTGACCAGCCTGAAGCACATCCCTGACATCATAAGCCCGCTTCGGAGCCCAATTCAGCAAACCAGGAGAAGTCAGGCGCGCTGTCATGGCAAGCCAGCTCATGTCAAAAGTCTTCACAAAGGTAACAAAAAAAAAAAATGCTTTTGACATAGTGGTCATATGGTTAACACCCCGAACGCCCGAGGGTATTTAGGACCGTTAAATCGGAGCACCCAGCGATTTACAGCAACGGAACACATTTCAAAACACCCCCGAGGCGATAACGGGAGGTATGATTCATTCTAACGCGACTAGCGACGGGTCTGCGATGGGCCGTCAAAAACATAATCTTTGGTTAGAATTGGACGGATTGATTTAGATAAAGAGTTATTCACGTTTTAAGATTTTCAATCCCATCCACTAAAATGGGGGGGGGGGGGGGGGGGGACATTTTGGATGACGTCCCAACGAGAAATTACATTGAGTGGTGCGCTCGTTTATGATATCAATAAAGTTCCGTCCTGTAATTAATCTCCGCCCTGAGCGTCCAGCGTTACTATTTGATAGGACGGTGACCTCCGTTTATGCCGCTCAGGGGTGTTTCACTTGAACCCATTCTGACCTGAGATCAGATTCTAAAAATGTCTTCTAAATCCTGACAGTTTTCTGAAAAAGCTATGTTTCTATGTCAGTCGTTCTTCGATTTTTCAAAAATAGCAGACCTACAAGCTCGTAGCGCGCCACTCGGTGGCGCGCTATGAGCTTGTAGATCTGCTATTTTTCAATAGCTAAAGCATAACATAATGCTAATACCAAAAGGGGTTCCCGCCCAAAATGGGTTAAGACACTACCCCGGACAGTTTTTAAGCTGCTTCATTCAATATTTTGATATTAATTTGCTATTTGCTATATAAGCCCGATCAACATTCAACTCCACATTAACCATGTTATATTATTGAAAACACTTTTTTTATTTTCTAATGTTGGACAAAAATGTAATAAAACATGGGACATGTGTTTTCATTGAGTCTCACTTGGTTAACATGGAGCAGAATTTGAATGGATAGGCAAGGGGCTGGTCGAATGAATATCTAAATATTGAATCAAACAAAAAGATAATAATGAAATGCCCCTTTCAGATAATCCTTTTAAAAATCTGATTCAGTTCAATGAGCTTGAATGCAAATTATTTAGGCAATCTGGCCATTTCAATTTGAGATGTCTTGTGTGCAAGTGGAATTGTTGGCCTAATAGCCTCCAGAATCAGTAGGAGTCATCGTCATTGGCAATCCAAGTTTTATTTGGGCTGACCAACAGAAATATTGTTAAGGGATGGATAAATAAATATTAGAATGAGATACTAATATTGTTGAATTATATAACTGAGGAAGATTAGAAAGAATATGCCGATATTGATATCATATATGCCAAATTTCATGAGGGCACTCATGACCCTACCACATTCCAAGACATTCTCATTAGTTATTTTGCAGTACTATTACATCATTTGATGATGCCAACGTAAAATAATATTTTTGTCTCCCCTTTGCAGAATTCTCCAGCACATCGGATGGCGTCAATTCCACAAAGTTGGGCGTGAACAAAGAGAACAAGCATCCAAGTTCTCTTAAACACGAATCACACAAAGTGGACAATATCTCAGGTGTTCCTTCCAGTCTCACTGACATGGAGTTGGAGGAAGGAGAGCTCATCAGTGGAAGTGAGGAAGAATCTACTACACCTTCTCCTCTTCTCTCTCCCAAGGTGCCTGAAGCAGCGAGGCCCACCACGGACGAGGAGAGTCCCCAGTCGGCCTCTAGGTCTTCCAAAAAGATATGCCGCAAACGGGTTGTTTCAAAAGAAAGGAGTGAAGCTGAGGCCACCGTGACTGAAAGCCCCACATCATTTAATAGGCGCTTCAAAATCGTTTGTCCAACAGCTTCCTCTACCCCTTTCTCCAGCATGGAAGAAGTAATGGAAACTTTCAAGACAGTGCGTTATCAGATGAGAAAAAAGTACATGAAGAAACACAAAACTTTCCCAAAGAAGACCTTCTATGGAACAATGGACAATTACCACACATCTTTTTTAGAGTTTGTGGATGGTGCCAAACTTGACAACGTATGCAGTCAAGTGGTAGAGCTGAAATCCAAGCTTCGGATTATGTTCAACACTGTCTTTAAGAAGTTGTCAACCAATGGTATTGTCAACCGCATCTTTGTTCAGCAGCCCCCTAATATGAAGCAGAAATTGTGGGACTTTGTCAATGTTCAACTTGACTACCTTTTCCAGGACATTCATGACACAATGGTCAGCTATTGTAAGCCAACAGAGGGAAACCATACAGCAAAAGTAGGGAACCACCCTGAAAAAGCAAACGCTAAGGACAAGGAGCCTAGCAGAAAGAAGAAAGCACCCAAACGTTCTCCTTCACGTGTGCTTCCAAATTTTAGAAGTCCGCAAAAGGATAAGAAATCTGTTCAAACCGCCATGAAGAGAATCACGCCTCATTTCATTGCCCCTTGCAAGACAGGCCTTGGAAGTAGAGGTAAAGATATCAGAATGACCCAGGTGGGAAAGGACAGTAATCCTGAGGCTCGGCCTAGTACGCAATCTCTGGCGCAATTCAACAGTATTAATACAACTCCAGAGAGAAGGAGCAGGACATCTCTGGTTCTCTCTCAAAATAGCTCTTTTCAAGACAGAGGAGATTTTGAAATACTCACGGAACAGCAAGCGACCAGCCTAACATTCAACCTAGCCAGGGACTCACAAATGGGGGAGATATTTAAGTGTCTGTTACAAGGATCTGACCTGCTAGAGAATAGTGCGTCTGCTGGGGACAGCAGTGCCAGTGCTGCCTGGACCTTCGGTACCCCAAGGAAAGATTCTCTACCTGGAGACAGTCTCATTAGCATTACCACCCCAATTAAATTTACGTCTCCATCCAAATTCACCACTCCCTCCAAACTTATCGCAAGATGGCCAAGCATTTCGCCAGGCCGGATGTTCTCCGCACAGTCAAAATTTCAGCACCCGTTAAATCCGGCTTTGTTTGATGACAACTGTTTATTAGAGGTGCCCTCAATCAGCACGGCAATGCCACGGTCCTGTATGGCGCAACAGAGGACCTTTTCCATTCTAGCAGAAGATCTGGCCGTCTCTCTTACTATTCCATCGCCCCTCAAGTCTGACAGTCACCTCAGCTTCCTGCAGGATTATCCAATGACCATGGAGCTGATTTCCACTCCAGAGAGTGTCCTCAGTGCTCACTTGAGCGAGGACGCCATGCAGGACTGCGAGGACGCCTCGGAGCAGGACATTCACCTCGCACTCGACTCGGACAACTCCAGCTGTGCGTCCAGTAGCAGCATGACCATGGAGACACTAGCCATGCCCTTGTTCCAGTTCAAGCCTCACTTGCCGATGCAGGCGGTGGTGATGGAGAATTCCAACGATCACTTCATCCTGAAGATCCGCCAGGCAGCCGCAGACGGCGATGTCACCCTCACCGCTGACGACAGCTTGAGTCGAACATTAACGGAGGAAGAAGCCAACACTAGAGAGACACCTACTCCGCAAGGTGTTTCACCACCTCCGTCGTCCGATGAGTCGTCTCATAAAAGGACAAATTCCTCATCAAGTGTTTCGTCAGACGATTCCTCAGGGAAAATGGAGAGCACGTCCAGAACTCTCCCACCTTCAGTTAATAGCTTGAACATCCCCACAGAAAGCTCTGAATCAAAGCGAAGCAGCAAAGTCCCACCACCACCTTTTTCAGACTCGTCAAGCGACGAAATGGAGAGTTCAACGATGTCCGAAAGAACGCTGTGCATTGTAGAGGACCTATGCAGCACGCCAGAGAGTAGTGACAGAAAGGCTAGTGGGATTTGCAAAAAACGGAAGAAGCACCAGGAGAAATCTAACTCAAAGCGTGTCAAAAAGGAGGAGAAAGTCTCGTATGATTCCACAAGGAAAACGAAAATCCCTTCTAAAGCTCATCCACGTTCAGCTCATGGCATGAACGACCTCACAGAAAGCTCAGAATCAAAGAGAAGCAACAAAGTCCCGCCATCACGTCTGTTGGACTCATCAGGCGACGAAATGCCGTGTTCAATGGTGTCTGAAACGACCCCAAGAAAAAAACGGAAGCACCACCAAGACAAAAAGCGAGCCAAAAAGGAAGAGAACAAGAAAGCGAAGGTCTCCAAAAGTCCAAAGGACAAAGGGAAGAAGAGCTCAAAGGAAGAGAAGAGTGGAGACAAATCCCCATCTCCACCAGTATCCCCTAACACTCTGTCAGCCAAGAATGTCATCAGGAAAAAGGGAGAAGTAGTGATGGCATGGACCAGGTTAGTGAGCAGTTGGTTATGCATATTTAAAAGTTTTCTGAAGCTTAAAATAATCAAGTAAAGTAGTCCATATATACACTGTATATTTTGAAATTGTAGCTCTACCTCAAATAGCCGCCTGGTTCCTTTTAAATGTCCAGGGTCTGACACCATTTTGTGCATTAAATGCCCTGTCTAAATAATCAAATTTCTTTGAAAATGGTTTTAAAAAGACATCAAAGTATCATTATGAAAAGCCCTAATTGTCTGTCTTGTTTTTAAAGAGATGAAGATCGAGCCATTCTTCTTGACCTCAAAACGAGAGGCGCTTCACGAGAAACATTCTCTGCATTGAGCGAAAAGCTTAACAAGCCAGCAAGCCAGGTATGTCTGACACAGCGTATTCTCATGGCTTCATGGCTCGATAATACTGACGTTTGTAGTCCTCATGAGAGCTAGCCTAACTATTTTCTTTTTCTCTTCAGATTGCTGAGAGGTTTTCTCAACTCATGAAGCTTTTTAAGAAGCAAGGGACGAGCTGATTTCTATGAGAATGAATGGATGTGTGAAAGTGTTTTAAATTATAACATGTTGTTAGTGTATTGGGCCATTCACACAGGAATGTTTTGTCTTTTTCAATCTCTCTATATGGGTCCTCTTCACTAATGCCGTTTCTGTTGCCACAGTGGACTATGGGGTTGGTTCAAAAATGTTTCCTTCTGATGATTTGCGGTCATTTCAAACAATATGCAGGTTTCTGAACTGTCTGAAATGGTGCAATCATCATTATCATCATATGGCCTGTCAAGTGATCTTTGATTTTCAAGACAGACTTCGTTGCCAGTTTCTGGCCAGGATAATTGCAGATGGGTCAATGCTTTCCATATCCTGTAGAGAGAAGACTTTCTGCAAAGTCAGTCACCTGTGATTATTTGTTTCCTACTCACTGGTGGTCTACAATCACACGCTTCCAGTGAGAATAGAATGACTGTTCCTCTAGCTACCATAACAAACAGGCTCTTATTTACATGTTAGGTGTGTTCCGTTTCGTTCACGTGCAGGAACATACAGTACGTTACTCCAAATTTGGAAAATTAAGAAACAAGGTAAAAAGGTCAACACAAAGGGCTATTTGACCTGCATAATTGCAGTCAATGTTTTTTAATTGCATGCTTAGCCTTTTTAACACATAGCATATCCCTATTGCAGTGTTTGTTTTTTCTTTCTTTTCAGTTTCCTTTTGACCATATGTTTTTGTGGAAAGGTTTCTATAATTCCAGATTGTGCAATACTCATAAAGTAATTTCTGTTGACCTTGACGGTGTCTAAATCTATTTGCCTCATTTGAAGAATATAAATCTGTTCTACTTGATTTTCTTTTCTTGGTTTTTCCTGAATTCATGCTGTGAGCCCTAGCAGACCGTCTGGAGTCTGCACCATATGACGTAAAAATGTGTAGTGTGTGTGTGTGTGTGTGTGTGTGTGTGGGGTGTGGTCAGTGTTGGCAAAATATTACTTTAACACTAATATACTACTTATTACTTATTACTTTAAAAAAAAGTAATAAAGTTACACTACATATTACTCCCTGAGAAAAGTAACTAGTTACTTATTACTTTACTTATTACTTTTTTCTCTCGCCCCCAGTAATTGCATATTTTGTCCCCAAAAGTCTTACTTTGCATTTTCAACATTAGCAGTCCCCCCTCCCCTATTCTGCAGTGTTTATTTAACTCATGATGATGGATCCATTTGTACACATTGATTAGAAGTAGATTTCGACGTGGAATATAGCTTCTTCCGTATGCACAACTTGCAGCGGACAATAATGTTCATCTCGTCTTGATCACGGACATACTCAAAATAATGCGAATACTTCCAAGTATTGAATGTTATAACACTTTGTTGTGCCTCCATTGTTATTTACATCTCTTCTCTCTAACAGTGCAGTCTAACGAGTTACACACACTAGTTTAGGTTGTTGTTCCGTGTTCCGGACGGTTTAAGGCCCGCCCTTCTGCATCCGATACTTCACACTTATGTACCGACGAGTGTGCATCGTTTCCATATCCGCTCTAGAGTCTAGATCTAGAGCGGATCAGCAGTCTGCAAAGCAACTTGACTTCAACCCAGTCTACCATTATAAATAAACACTCAAACCCACAGTTCCACCAAGGCTCGTGAAAATAGTAATAATATTACTTTTGAAAAAAAGTAAATGTAATATTATTACTCAAAATGTGAAAGTAATTAGTTAAGTTACATATTACTGGAAAAAAGTAATAATATTACTGAAAGTAGTATATTACTTAAGTTACTTGCCAACACTGGGTGTGGTGTGGTGTGGTGTTGCTGAAGGTTGATAATCTTTTCTTATAATAATTCATGTCTATATGTTAATAGAAATAAATGTGTTGCTTCTTAATTATTCCTTCATTTGTGAACAATGTTGAAGCAACAATGTGAATATTGTACATATTTCTTCACTGAAAATAAACATTTATTTATTTATCCTTGAAATTATTTAACTAGGTTTAGTACTTTATACTGTAACTTTTCTGTGATTAGTGTTGCAGCATTTCCTATGTGTGCCAGTTAGCCCACAAAACGAAGCTACATTTTGACTGCTGTATTTAAAATCTGGGTTAAGTTAACATGATGAGCATTTACCATCTTTTGTACTTTGATACCTGCATGTTTTACCATGATTTCATGGTTATATTCATGGCATAGATTAGTGTCCCTATTCTGGTCATGTCATAATCTTAATATTCACTGAATATAGCCGATCTAGCTCACACGTCGACACGACACATTTGTAGACCAGTGGTTCTCAACCTGTGGTTGGTCAGAAATCCCCACATGATTTTAGGTGGGTCTCCACATGACTGATTAGTTGCAATTTAATGACTTTTTAATACCTTTTAAGAAAATAAGACCATTACTGTATCAAAAGTATTCAACAAACTACCGTATACTTCAACTGGTCAAACATTGGCCAAATTGTCAAATATAAGAGGCAAAAATTGTGAAAATAGATCTACAAGCTCAAGCACAGCACCACTCAGTTCAGACGGGTCAAAAAATGTAAATAATCTTGGCGGCCCCCCCCGAGGGGTCGTGACCCCCAGGTTGAGAACCCCTGGTGTAGACAACCTATTTTCAGCAAAGAGATTTGGTGCAGAACAAAAAAATAACAGGATTAAAGTGGTTAAATGAATACAATCAGAGATTAATGATGGAAATCACTGTTACAGCCATATTAACTGAATTTAATTTAAGAAAAAAAATAAGCTTTGGTTGTCTTACTTTACTTTACTGGAGTATTTACATTTTTAATACTTTTACTTCTACTCCACTACATTTCAGAGTCAAATATTGTACTTTTACTCCACTACAATTATTTGAAAACATACATTAACCGCTTCAGCCCTATAGGCTACTGTACATATATGGACTTTTACTTGTAACAGAACATTTCTACATTGCAGTATTGCTGGTACTTTTGTTGTTTGTTTTGTACTTTTGTTGTCAACAACATCACAATAAAATATCTACAACAGCATGCTGACGTGCCACTGGTAGGCAGTGCAATGGGTTGTACAGTATAGTCATGACATAAATATTCCCAAAGTGGGCCACCAAGCATGGAAATTGAGGCCACTGCCTGCGGCTGCCATGATGACCTGCTGGATTCAACCAGCTACTACCATAGAAGTCAAGACAACCAAACCTGAGTTCAGTGCGTACCTGATTTGGGTTCAATGCCTGGTACTTCAAGCTATTAAAAAAAGAAAGAAAATAAATAAACTACAAAACAATACATAAATGATAGGCAACAAAATCAAATGTACAGGCTAGGCCCACTGTGGATAATTGATAAAAGTGTCAGCCACTGACATTGCGTTAAAATAGTGATAGGACTTTAACCACTCAAGCATTAGGCTCTTCTGAAATAAAAATTGATCAACTATGGTTGCAATTTTTGTTTTGAAATATTTTAAGAGAATTAATTGGTTTAGGCAGGTTAAAGACTCAAATTTGTAAGATCATTATAGGTTATGCTGAGAAATAATAATAGATAATAATAATTTAGTTTTAAAGATAAAAATAGCTTGACTGTGTATTGACTTGATATCCTGCTGTACAGTGGTGGCTGGGGGGGGGGGCTGTTAACCTTGGGGCATTATTTATCACGTGGTCAATCAATGATTTCATTCTATAGCCCTAGTTTGCATTCAGAAGGACAGTAGTGAATATTCTGGTGCAATGCATAGAGTGAAGCGGGGTGTCAGCTGGCTTCCATGGACCAACAAGAAACCCTAATGTAGGCTTACCAATTAAGGTGAACGAGGTTGAGTGAAGTGGAGAAAAGGTCCTCGAAATACTGTAAGTATTTTATATATTTTTTAAATCATCTTTGTTTGGTATTGCTGATTAAGCTGAGCAACATGATCTCAGTGAAACTCTTTTAAAATGACCACTTGTGCTTTCTCCTCGGGCACTTTACAGCGAAATAGTTATGTGACAAGATGGGGGACTGGAATCTCTTGGGCGGCATCTTAGAAGAGGTCCACATACACTCCACCATCGTGGGGAAGATCTGGCTCACCATCCTGTTCATCTTCCGGATGCTCGTTGTCGGCGTGGCCGCCGAGGACGTGTGGGACGACGAACAGAGTGAGTTTGTCTGCAACACGGATCAGCCCGGGTGCAAGAACGTGTGCTACGACCAGGCTTTCCCCATATCCCTCATCCGCTACTGGGTGCTACAGATCATATTTGTGTCCTCGCCGTCGCTGGTGTACATGGGCCACGCGCTATACCGCCTGAGGGCCCTGGACAAGGAGAGGCACAGGAAGAAAGTCATTTTAAAGGCCCAGCCGGAGGGGACAGACCCCGTCCAAGACGCCAACAAGAGGAGCGAGCTCAAGAGGCTGGATGAGCAGAAGAGACAGAGGAAAGCTCCGCTCAGGGGCTCCCTGTTGCGCACGTACGTATTCCATATCTTGACCCGGTCTGTGGTGGAAGTGGGCTTCATTATTGGCCAGTGTGCAATTTATGGCATCGGTCTTAGCCCTCTGTACAAATGCGAGAGGCTCCCTTGTCCCAATAGCGTAGATTGTTTTGTGTCGAGGCCAACGGAGAAGAACATTTTCATGATCTTCATGCTCGTCATTGCCGGGGTGTCTTTGTTCCTGAATCTCCTGGAGATATTCCACCTCGGGGTGAAAAAAATCAAGCGGAGTCTGTACGGATACAAATACAGAGATGACGAAAGCCTATCTAGGTCAAAGGAAACCCCTCAACATCAGGGGAGGCCAAGCATCATCAATAACGCGTCCTCCAAAGCCGCCCGGCTTTCACTGCCCAGACAATCACGGCTGCAAAGCCATGCTGATATTCAGGGTCTGCAGCTGGGGGCCACAGGCCGCCGATGCACCTTGGAGAAGAACAGGAACAACTCATGCAGCAGCGATGCAGAGTCCAATGGGCCTCACAGCGATGTTCACCATAGGTGCACTGGGGCACAGCCACGGCTAGCTTCCCTCATGGAGACACCACATGGAGATGTCCTGCGGAACCTACAGCGCAAATATAGCAGGGGCAAGGCCTGCAAGGACTTAAGTGACTTGAGTGACTCTGCCGACAGTGTTCCCTTCCCCATTGCCAGGAAAGCTAGTTTCATGTCACGGGGAATGTCTGAACACACTGTCACAAGTTCATCTAATAGTGGAGATACTCAGAGTGGAAAAGACATTGAGGCCCAACGCCTGTCGCAAGGGGAGAGCGAGCCCACAACGCCCCCTCCACCAGTCAGAAGGATGGTAAGCAGTAAGCACTTACATCATCATAGTTTACCAAAAGTAGGGTGACACAGTGTCTCTGAGGTTAGCACGGTAGCCCCACAGTGAGAAGGTCCCGAGTTCAAATCCGGTTCATGATGGGTTTCCACAACAACAGAGGTGAAGCAGTGGGCATCCACTGGCTATAGGGTCAGTGTCAGTGCACTGACACGAGTATGCCCCTATATTCACCTCTTTTGTTGTGGAAAGTGGATACCCATTTGAACCGGATCTGAACTCGGGACCTTCTCACTGTGGGGCTACCGTGTCCGTGCTAACCTCAGAGACACTGTAATCCTACTAGATGGGTCAACTCAACAACCACGGAGATCAATAAAGTAGAACTAAACGAGTGCACATTAAAGCCCTGCTTGTGCTGCCAGTTATTAGTGCCAATCCTGGAACAGCAAAAGCTATAAAATCAGTAGGGTTCATCTTTTAGCACGAATCAGGGTGCACACTGCACAGTATATTTTCCGATATCTTGTTTGGGACAAAATTACTGGATGGACCGACCAGCAAACTGACAGCCATCCCTGCCACTAGCAGAGCTAAATAGAAACATATTGGAAGGCTAGACAAAAGCAATCCCCCATCATTTCAGGAAGACCAGGGAGCCAAATACATATTGTCCAGAGTTGTCCATCCAGTGCAGTCTCAGGCATATGAAATGTGACAAACTACCATAATGATTTTTTTATGGGTTTTTTTGGCGTGGTCAATAACCTTTATGCTGTGTGCGCTTGTCTCTTTCAGAGCATGATTCTGGAGCTGTCATCCATCATGAAAAAGTAAACTATACTAAGACTATGGGAATCATAAAGGGACCCTGAACCTTTGCAAAGCGAAAACCATCCTGTTTATTGGTTGTTTGTTTGATGATGACATATTATGTACTGTAGTGTGCATTCATTGGTGGGAAAAGCTTCACTTCAAGTATGTTATGATTAACTAATGTACCTGGATTCAAGCCTATGATACCAAACATCATTCATCCAAAGGGGAATCCCCATGGCCAAGGAGATATTCAACTTCTGGTCCTCAGGGTTACTTCATGTTTATGTAACACAAAACGCAAAAGAAATATCTGCAGTATGAAGTATGTTTTACATTTACTGGTATATTATAATAGGTCCAAACAAAGAAGTTATTTAGAAAAAGAGGAACTAACCAGGTGCTCAACGGAGATAGCAAAACGTGATAATGATAAAAAGGTGCTTTAATCTTTATGAAGGCACATTCTTTGATATAAGGTATAGAACCCCACCACCAAAAAGAATAACTGGCAATGAAGACCTCTAGTGTTGAGAAAAGGAGCCAAAAATAAACAGATATTTCTTTGTTAAAATAAGTGTTAAATAGATAGATATGTGGATAGTAATCATTGCTATTGACTAGTGTTTGTTCAGCCCTTAGCCAGGCATGGTCAGACTAATATCACTGTGTAGATTACAAACAGATTCCAACGTCACAGCAAAAAAAGTCTCACTTTAAAATAGTGGGCTCAGATTGGTCACCCACAACTGAAATGTAATTCAAACTATGTGCCAGAGTGCCAGACCAATCTCCCATGGGAATTTCCCCCCCCCCCCCCCCCCCCCCCCCGGCTGATTCGTCTGGTTTCCAGGCTAGGGGTTTTGATTGATTGATTGATTGTTTGATTGATTGATTGAAAATTTAGAAATGTGTGGCAAATCTGCAAAATAAATGCTTACCACTAGCTTTCTTCACAAATCTGTTCATAAAGGTGGCTACTATAATATATAACAACTCCCTTGGGAAACTTTGTGACAGCTGCTGAAAGATGGGGTACCATTAACAATCAATATAAGGCAAAATTCCCCAAATTTGGAAAATGTTGCTTATATTGGTTGTTCAATGGTACCCCAACTTTCAGC
Source organism: Protomyctophum parallelum (assembly GCF_964188405.1). Lineage (NCBI taxonomy): Eukaryota > Metazoa > Chordata > Actinopteri > Myctophiformes > Myctophidae > Protomyctophum > Protomyctophum parallelum. The sequence continues at coordinate 9,837,006 of NC_139717.1, forward strand.
AGATGTCACAAAGTTGGGATGGAACAAATTTATATGTGATTTTAGACATCTTTATGAACACATCTGTGAAGAAAGCTAGGGGTCCTCCATTTTCAATTCATCCAGGTGTTTAGTTTTTCATTTAATCCAATGAGGAGAAAGAATTCATATAGGATACAGGATAAAGTGAAACACTAACTTGGAACTGGAAACTATACAATTTAACATTTCCTTTCTTTTATCTCCAAACACTCCCTTTAAATAAGCATTCTAATTTCACTTGCTGTGTTTTATGGCTGTATGTTGCAGTATGAGAAAGTTCCCACAATTTTATTTACTTCAATAATGTGAGTTTATATCCCACATTAAGGCTGAAAATATAAAGACAAACTATACAGATTCTGAATTAATCCACATTTGGCCAAATGTACAAAACAGATAGCTAACATGCAATACCTAAAAAACATCATTAAAAACATTTACTTCAGGTGACTTCTTTATGAATTATGCTTAATTTATAACCTACATGAATGTCTTGGATTTGATACATATATGTTCTATGAATATGTTTTATACTAATGCACTGGTGGTTGTTGTGGGGCTATAGACACAAATCAAACTCACTGGTAAATCTGCTAAAGCATGTGCAAATCAGAGTTTGCTTTCTTGATTTTAATTTAATCTGTTAATAATGTAAAATAGTGTCAACCTAGTATCCTGGTGTACACTAGAATCAGTTTCATTTACTGTTGGGGATGGGGGGTCCATGGCTCTGCTTTTGATACATCCCCCTTATTTTGGTCATTCAAATCATTTTAAAGGCCAGTGTTGATTTGCTTTTTTCATGCTTCTGGCCAGACTGATTTAAATGCATGCATTTCCTTTTGGGAAATGTAGACTGATATGTTTGATAATATCACAATTTAACTTTTTCTTTAATTAAAAGGCTATGTTAACCACATCACCCATGGCTTGGCTATTTTGAGTAAAGTTTTCTAAATATTTCAATTATTTTCTATATTTTTCTAAATCTTTCTAACACACCCTATTTTCACTATTTGTCACTATTTGTAATTACTACCTGGCTAAGGCCTAACACGTTTTATATATATATTTATATATTTTTTTGTACAAATTGAACCCTGGCTGGAATATTGATTTGTTTGCTGTGGTTTACCCTGCACCAGCTCCAGCTGACACCAACACCCCAGCACATAGCACTGCTCATAAAATGAGACATGACCTGCTGGGAAATTCATTTTACAAAAGATTCCAGTGGTTCAAAATGTGGTCAGAGGAACCACAAAAAAATAAATACAAATATTTTAGACCAACTTTGAGGATTTATTGCACAGAATGAGCAAGAAGGGCTCTTAAAATTGTTGTCTTTGTGATAGCACTGGTGAATTTAAAAAAGTTCAGAATTTGTTGTTAATGTTTGGTGTTTGCTTGTTTTATTTGTATCGATTTTTCTCAATTAAAATAACAGTATGTGTGTATAATTCATATCATTCATCCGTTTTAAATGTATCTGATATGAAACAACCTAATGCCACCGACATGTTAAATGTATTTAATTAAACCTAGAACACCAACATTGGGTGAATTGGGTGGGTCCTTGGGTACCTTCAGGATGTTCACGACGTATACAGTAGAGGAAGGTAGGTTTGTTTCCCTGCCCCCTTCCCTGTTTTTTCTACAGGCCTGTCTTCATGTGATTTTCACCCATCGTTAGGGATTAGTTTGTGACCATTCTCACATGTCCCAGGATTCAGGAATGTGTGTGGACCAAATAATTAAGTTCCCCCTTCTCCCCCTTCTTTTTTGTTTTTTAATACCCACATTTTTCACCAATTTCATGTTGAAATATTAAAGAAGAGTACCTCAAATTTCCATGCATTGTAGTACTTATATATTTTGATGAGAATTTTTTATAGAAATTATATCGTATAACGTATAGTGATGGTGTGACAATTTTCAATGTTAGTGTTCTATGGTTAAGCATTAAACTGCATTATTTCTGCATGCTGGCCTCTTCTAGTCACATTGTCTTCAATGTAAATGTTCTAAATATTAATGTTAGTAGAGATAGGACTTCAACCTATTCAGTGTTGGTTGGGTAAACTACTTTATATTTTTAATATATTAGTGGAATTAGTGGGATATTACTTATTGGGACGCAAGTTGGGACTTGATCACCCGGCTGGGTCACCTAAGTGAGGGGTATGATGTTGTGAGACCCGAAACCATGATGACATTGGCATACATCACTGAGGATACGAAATGTTAAATTGTATAGTTTCCAGTTCCAAGTTAGTGTTTCACTTTACAGTATATTATATTACATTTACATATTACTGTCTGAGAAAGACTCATATTACATATAACTTTTTTTAAATGCTCAAATTAAACAATTCAATATTTTCTATTATTATATATTGGAAACAGATGTGCACTGTGCAGGCAGATTAATTAATTATAAGATACAGATATAGATTTATTTTAATTGTTAATTAACTCATATTTTTGTAGGTGTTTTCATATGACACACAATAGACCTATACCTTCTGGTCAGGCCACTACTGGGCCTCACCCCCCAAACCCACCTCACCCCTGCCCACTTTGACAGGCTGGAATGGCTTATAGGGTTGACGACAGTACAGCATCTTGCAATGTGTCTGGTCCACAAGATTCGATACAACACCAAGATACCCATGTACCTTCAATATGAGGTAAAGGACCATTTCGGTCATGTGGAAAATACAAAGAACAAGACTACATACCGTATTTGCTGTAAGACCTCGGCTAATGAACAATTTCAAACACATCGTCATAAACACAAAAAAGCAGGTTCATATACAAGAACAGTTGCAATTTCTTCCAACAATGAAAATAAAAGTTAGCCTACTGGCTTCATGGGTGGATGGATTTGTTTTTGCGTCCGGATACCCCGTCCAGGACAGGCTTCAGACACGCCTCCTCAGGAGACTTTGCTCAGATCTGGAGGGCTGAATGCATTTGATATGGTGTTAGGAACCCGTTGCGACTGCATGCCCTTGCTGACGTCGACGGGGTGGTCGACCCCAGGCAGGGCTCGAACTCACAACCTTCCACATGAAAAGCATTATGCTCTAACCACTACACTAAGTCAGCACCCTGCCTACTGGCTTCATGAGCCAAACATACCTATAATGTGCTTTGTGGATGGATGAAGTTTGGTCAGTAATGCAGACTGATTTTTATAAAAGTAGTATACATTATATTGCACGTTTCGGTAATATTACCTTTATTGCATTACATATGCGCATTACCCAACACTCAACCTATTGTATGACCTTAAGTTGCTACTACTACTACTACTACTACTAGGCCTACTACTTACTTAAAGTCAAGGTGAACCCAAATGCAGACTCAAACACAGAGGCATGGTATAAGTTATAAAATATATGTTTATTTACCAGTCCAGTGAGCAACAAAAAAGGCAAAAGTAGGCAAAAAGGTCAAACAAGAACTTGAAGTATAGGCCTACAAGCCAAAACTTGAGGCTTGGGCTGGCAGAGCAGGTGAGGCGAAGTCCAGGGAATCACGCAGGTTCTGGGTTCAAGAAAAGCACAAACACATTACTCAATGATCTGACAAGAACTGAAGGGTAGAGCAGAGTTTATACTCCCACCAGATTGCTGAAGCGCTGCAGCTGGTGAGGATCCGCACCCAGTGGCGTGCACAGATAGACACTAGGGGGTGCTAGAGCCCTTTTTGGCAATGTGCTCTTAAAAAAAAAGAAGAAAAAAAAGGTTTATTTTTTTTGTGTGGACCGTGCGGTGACATTGATCAAATCTTGATAAAAAAACGCTTCTACTATATTATTTAGGCCCCCACAATCTAAAGCTATATGTTTCTATGTCAGTGGTTCTTCGATTAAAGAAAAATAGCAGACCTACAAGCTTGTAGCGCGCCACGGCGCGCTATGAGCTTGTAGGTCTGCTATTTTTCAATAGCTAAAGCACCAGAAACACTGCACCTTCAAGTCACGTGACAACTGACAAGGTTCTTCACAGCTGTTATCTGTTTGGATAAATTACATGCATTTTGATTGGCTGTTTACACTTCCTGAAATGTATTTAGTGACAATGTCAGCCCATTCTTGAATTAAGCCTGAGGAAGGTCGCAAGACCGAAACGTTGCTCAATTAATAAAATTGCTCTGAACTAGCAAGTGGCAGTGTGCGGATGTCCCTTCTTCCACATTGTATACTCTTTGTCATCATCGCACCTGCTCCAAATTGCCTGCGCTGCACAAGATGCCCTTTTTTCACTTGAGCACCTGCCCCTCTAAATGTCTGTGCATGCCACTGTACATACGTATGGTACTGGAATGTGAGCTAATGTAACAATTTGTTTTCTCATAATCCAGACTACAAGCACTTCAATATAGGGTATGAGCGTGACATCATCATCAAACCTGGAATCCTACTGAGTGGCAAAAAACTACTTTCTGGCCTTTACAGCCCCATACATCCAAACAGAAAGTCCTATTTGATTGCATTAAATGACTTAAAACAACACTAAACTCACTTTGTGGACTAGAACTCTGCACCACAGAACTTTCACAAACATGCATGTAGCCTACTTAAGAATGTTCATTTTCAAAACATGCTTTAATGGAAGGCATGGAAATCACCACCACCACAGCAATATTGTTGAGCGTTGTATTTTGGACCCAAAAGCAGAACTTTAAAACCTTATTTAAAAGTTTGTAAATATCTAAGACACACAGAGAAGAAAACCATTTACCTGTACTTTTTGTAAAAAAAAGCGCTTAACTTTCATTGTTTTCCTGCCTTGATCTCGATCCACCCTCTTCTTTCCTTGCTTTGTTTTTCTTGATAAAATGACTTACACACAAAAACTAATTTCACACACTTTTGTTTGACCTGAATCTGATTCTGAATCTGATTCTGGATGCTATTGCCTTCAATTCATGCTTGTGAGTTATTAAAAGGAACTACCGGCCTATACCGGTATATTACACAACAAATCAGTATAACCTACTTATCAGTTATCACTACACACTCCTGAAGGCTGAAGCACGGAAAGCTGCAACATGGTAACTCTGTCATTTCTCGACCGTGTTCCCGCGTTCCTGAGGTTCTGGATGTTTCATAGTTGCACCGCTCAGTTCACACAGGTGTGATTTTATGGTTATTACCAGAGACAGAGAGAGGGAGAGAGACACAGTTTGAAGATCCTGCATCAGACATGTGTGACTGTGCCTCCTGGTGGAGATCTGCGTACCTTTCTAGTTCAGCTTGTCTTGTTTTAAATAATGAATGGACATTTGTTTGCTTATAACTCACAGCATGACAACGTGATATGCATGATATGTTTCTTTATTTCATAAACAGAAATGGTGTCTAGACAAAAATGTCATTTATATAACACTAGCAATTGAAATGAATGAAAATGGGGTTTGCACAATACCATATTTACAATGGTTATTAAGTCATTTTAATCCATTAGGGTCATGTAGCATTTTAAAAATTATAAAGGTAAGAACTCTTAGTAGAGAATAAGCAAATAACAGCTATTTCAAAAATTGACAATATTAACACAAAACAGTCATCTAGAAAAATGAGAGAAAAAACAACTTTTGACTACAAGCTTAAGAGCTATTACATTAAAAATGATGCACCAAAAATGTACTAATACAATAATCCATAGAATCTGTGTAAAAAGCATGTAGAAAAAACACCTGATGCAGTTTGCTGATACAGTCATTGACCAGTTATGAGAGGTATGAAGGAATTCACAGGTAGATAAGTGTGAGACAGTCCGCACTGGTGACTCAGGGATGATGGGGGGGGGGGGGGGGGGGTTCCGGGACCCCTGCATACACTCCCTTCACTTGAATGTGATCTATGGCCTCTGCAAGTTCTAAGGCAAATATCGGAGGTGCACTTGTATTCATGAAAAGCCTAATTTATGCTCTGACGCACAACTGTGTCGCGGGTCAAAAATAGACAGACCTACAAGCCCACCACGAAGTGTTGTGGGCTTGTAAGTTGGCTGTTTTCGACGCAAAACGCCGCTATGCAATGGAGTATGAATCAGGCTTTGATGCTGAGACATCCCAAACATTAGGATGAAAAGACAAAGTTGAGGAAACTCATCTGTTTGTCTCCTTACAAAAAAACTAAACCCAAACAGCAATATTCAGTCCAATTGAACCTAAGCAATTTTACATGGCAAAACTGATCAAACATGACATGACACCTTTTTGTAAACTTTTCTTATTTTTTCAAATTCATATTCTTTTAACGCAATGATCTCATCCTGTGTGTAGGCCTATTCAACCAGTATCATTATAAAGTAGAGCAATATGTGAGAAAGGCAAGTTTATATGTTCATGTTCGTTTTGGAACAACCTTTGGAGTTGAAGAACCAGTGTCTGTTTTAGAGAAGCAGCAACAAAAACAAAAGGATAACAGTCAAACTTAACAGGACAAATAACACAGCAAAAAAAGAAAGTTAAGAGCATTCAAATTCACATACGGTACATGTAGTCAGAAAAAGTAATTCCCTCAAACCACTCTGTTGTGAGGGCCATGAGATCCAATGCATGTCTCATGCACGTTTGGCTTGAACAAAATAATGCAACCTGGGGATTCTTCGTATAATATTTGTCAGTAAAAATAATCAAATTAAAAGACTTTGAGGTATTTGGAAATGCTTTGAATTGTATCATGATATTATATTAGCTTAATAATTCTACCAAATCATCATCTGTAGGCTATGACCATTTCTCAGACTTTCAAACAAAGCAAGTCCCTACAAAAATATCTAGAGGTCAAATTAACTGGCAACGAACCAGCAACATCTTTCTTTGAGTAAATGATGCAAAGAATTACTGTCAAAACACTTGGCAAACCTGAGACGTTATACAAGTGCAGAAGTTATAGTCATATTATGGTGTAAACCAGACCTTTTGAGGCGCAATAGAGGTGATAACACACAAACTCATCTGTCCACCAATGCTCATGATGATGATGACTGTCAATGTCATGGACTGGTGGCCTGTCACGGAAGGTGTGGAGGCTGATTAGCAGTGGCTTTATGATAAACAGGCCACCACATCAAACAAGTGACGACAAAAGAAAACAAATTGCACTACCATCTCTTTTTCCTTTTCTTTCCCGCTTTCAGGGCGGTAGAGGGGGATTGATGACAATGTTCAATTCTATTGTCACTCCTCTAACATGGTGGTCTGGTGACGTGAGGTTGTGTCTCTTGTAACCACTGATAACCTCTCTCCAAACACTGCATTCACTACACAGGGTTTCATACAACCAAATACTACACCAGGCGAGTCCATTAGTTAGCACTCCTTCACCCAAAGAGAGGAAGTAATTAGTACAGTCATCTGGGGCACAGGTTTAAAACCTAAGCATTGTAATGGCATTTCAAACAAATGATCTATAATGGAGGACATTATGAAAATTACATTTCCCTGACTATTATGTAGACAAACCTCTGAGTCTGTGCTTTTCCAATAGAACATCAGGCTTTCCAAATTATGTTCAACATACATTGGTTCTCAAAGTGGGATCCTCCTTGAGGACGTCCCAAATGGACATTTACAGGTCTGTAACTCTGAGAGCATTCCATTTGTACGCTCTCAGAGTTATTATGGGGTCCTTGATTATTATTATTAATTTATTTTTAGAACCAATGCCATAAACAAGAAAGAAAACGACCAAACTGACTTGCATACTGTTTGCAGGAATGCAACTCTGTAACATAGATTGTTTCTCTTTAGCTTACTGGTTTTGAAGAACCTGATAGTATTTTAGAATGTTGAATACTGTTCCATTTCAGTAATAAAGCACAAAAGAAAGAACGGAGCATTATAGTAGATAAAGGGCCTCACTAAGGCTGAATTTATACTTTGTTGACTGACAATTCTATCTCTGGCATTGTATGACAGAAAACCAGAAAATAAAACCTTTTCAGCTGAAAATATGGTAGGTTTGTCATACTATCAGGCAATGAAGTATAAATCAGCCTTTACACAAGAAAATTACATCAGGATCACAACTGTACTCAGACCATGTCGATAAAGATGCCAAAAGAAGGTATACAGAATGTGTATGTTTTTCAGTTTTATACTAATATTTGTGCGTGCGAGTGTCTTATGTGTTTGTGGTTGAGACCAGCTGAGATTCTAGTACTTTGAGAACCATCATTAATACACTTAAGTACATGTGAGATCATATTTTGGGCTAGGTATAGAAATGTACAACTATGGGAATAGGGGAGGAGAATATTGGTTTTCTGTCATTTCACAACTCGAGAATTTGTTTCAAACCTACAGGTTTAGTTGGTCAAGTGTATGCATATCCAAAGACTTGACTAGTAAGTGACTCAAAATACAGGTTTGCCATATCATAGTTTTTACAGCTACTGTATGAAATATCCGTAAAACTGTTGTTACGTTGCCTTACAGTACTGTACTGTCATCCTTCTATCTATAGCTTATCCATTTTAAAGTGAAATGGGAAAAAATATTATATCCAAAGCATTCGGGCAGTGTTTCTACAGGGGGTGCCATACTCCCATCAAGGATTGGGGTTATATAAAGAGCTATAGATAAAGCTTTTTCTTCCAATTTAATTAACTTTTCATCATACATTGGCTCTCTTTCAAATATGCTATAATTTGAAGCACATCTTTGTTGAGGGCAAGATAAAGATAATTTGATTGATTTGTTTTGTTTTCCACTCAGGAAATGCAAACAATTTTTTTTAATGGTTGACAGTTCCAGAGAGAGAACTTGCAAGAACTTGCGAGGCAAACATAAGCTAGATAAACAAACTAGGCTTAGAGCTATTAGGCAGCATGCAAATGTACAATTAGGGCAAGACGCATTACTATCTTATGATTATTACCCAATCATCTTGACAACACATACATTGCTTGCACGTCAACTGAATTCGGAATTAGCTTATTTGAATCCTAAAAAATATGAATATAAGCTGTGAACACTCTCATACAAAAAACAGTAGCTTCTTTTCTTTTTTTTTGGGGGGGGGGGGGGACGACGACCTGTTTTATGCTTTTCAAAATCTTGTTTCTTAAAGAAACTTTCTTCACAGGGATATTACATTTTATAGCTTTATAATAATCACATTGGTGTTTCAATATTTCCTTTTTTCAAGTGCCAATTTAAGTGCTCCGGTCTCAGACTTTTTAAGGGATCTGAAACGTCAAATGACCCTTTATGTAGTGCTATCTGGTTCTGGGTGCCTGGGGCAGGAGACAACCAGTGCTATCTGGTTCTGGGTGCCTGGGGCAGGAGACAACCAGTGCTATCTGGTTCTGGGTGCCTGGGGCAGGAGACAACCAGTGCTATCTGGTCTGGGTGCCTGGGGCAGGAGACAAAAGTGCCTGAACTGAACTGGGCTCAAATCGTATTCTGGGCTCAATAATATATCATATATATTTTTTCTTCCCTCAGTCTTTCCTGATGAAACTTCTAAAGACATTGAACGGTAACACTGGAGAAATTCCATGAGAGTGTACACATATAGCATCTTTAAAATACTGATAAGAAATAAGATTTTCTTCTAAAACACAAGGCGGAACTCTTTTCACATTTAAAGAGGAGTCGAGGAGGATTTCAAAGGACGTGACCCATGCCACACTTTGAAACAGCCACGTCCTCGCTATGAATGTCAACTTTCTTTTTCGTTCTTTTTTTCCTTCTTTTTATACATGCATGGGGCTTCCGAAATCATTAGATCATTATGTTGAAGTAGGCTATGTGTTATATGTATGTGTGTGCATGTGTGACGTGTGTGTGTGTGTGTGTGTGTGTGTCTGTCTGTGTGTGTGCACGTATGTGTGAGCACTGTGAGCTGATTTCCTGAGTAGAAGAACACCCACCATTATGGCAAATATTCCGTAGGCAGGACAGGAAACAGCAAAGTAGATAATGTTTTTTTTTCCTTTCTGTCTTTTCTTTTTCTTCTTTCCCTTAGCAAAAAGGTGCTTGATAGAACCCCGGGTGAAAAAAGAAAAATACGTCTAAAGCCTCTACCTGTACAACATTACTTTTACGGTCATCATGCTCCATACTATATATACATTACACGTTCTGCCATGTAAGCACTTCAAAGTCACCTTCACAACGTCCAAAATACAATGGTATTGCTGATGCGTGGGAACGTAACGTTCAACGGACATTTTAACCACTTGAACCCTAGCGTCCCTATTCTGGGGGTGAAATAGACAATCTACAATTGAGCTTGTAGATCGGCTATTTCTAGCAAAGAGATTTGGTCTAGACGAGAAAAAAAAAGAAAAAAAGGAGTGGACCTACCATGGAGCCCTGAGGGACCCCGGTCAACTTATAGGGTTTAAGTGGTTAAAAAGAAGGAGGGGGGGAAAAAAGAAGCATTCTTTTTCTTTCCCCTTTTCGATTCAGTGCTGAGAGCAAGGCCAAGAGGAATGTTTCGGGAAACCGCCCTGTACAAAACGTCTGCTGTACACAAATACAAATGTGAGACGCTGAAAGAAAGACATTTTCTTCTCTTCTTCTTATTATTTTTTTCTTTTTTGCATATGAACATTTTACAGTCTGACTGCATCGTAAAAAAAATTCTCATGTACAGAAGAAGCTGTGTTCTCACGGTCCTTCCATGAATTGAACATTCAGAAGATTTTTTTTGTTTGTTTGTTTGTTTGTTTGTGTGTATTTCTTATTCTTTTCCTGAGTTTGAATCGCGGTGACGAGTGGCCACTGAGAGATAATAAGGTAACCAGAGAGAGGAAAGAGTTGAGAGACTGGCTGTGTTCAGGATGTCAACCCAAATCACCATTTTGGCCTATCCAGATTGGAATCAATTTGGTTTTTGTTTATCATTTACTCCTCTGTGAAGAGGAATCAAATCTGATTTCTAAAGATGTGTCTTGGTCTGGACGCTTGGACACTGAAGCCTGATTTATACTTGTCATTCACCAATCTACTGAGTACCCTAGTCCGATCAGATCACATGCAAATAACAGTGTGGACGGTCGGCCCAAAAGAACATATTTGATCTAGAAATCGGATTTGTCTGCAGTCTGAACAAAGCCAGAGAGAGAAAGAGAGACAGGCAGAAAGATAGATAGAGTGATAGAGGTAGAAAGAAGATTGAGACAGAGTGGGAGATAGAGAGAAAACAAGAGGCGGTAAAAGAGAAAAAGGCAGAGAACGGAGAATCTTATGTTGCATTCCATAAGGGCAGATGCAAAAGATAGAAAGGTGCAAAGCTACACAGTGTATTTGTAGCTGTTGTAGCTTTTGCAGCAGCTACAAATGTCGGATGCATCTTAGTATCTTCAAGTCGCTGGCATCCATTGACAATGAATGGTAGACTGTAGCTTTGCATCTGCCCATGTGAACGCAGCATTACACCACAGGTAGTCGGAGAGAGAGAGAGAGAGAGAGAGGGAGGGAGAGAGAGAGAGAGAGAGAGAAAGAGGAGAGGAAGTGAGCTGCTGTCTGTTAGGTCCGTTGAGGTGCGACTTGGAGATGCAAGCCATGTTCCATCCCTGTGTCACTGAGAGACGACTGTCTGTTTAAAGTCCAACTCGTACTTCGTGGCACAATGGCGTCCCACGGCTGAAATTGCTGAGCTACAAGCTCACAACGACAACGTTGTGAGCTTGTAACTCGGTTATTTCCACCGCGCAACCGCCGTCGCCGTGCCACGGAGCATAAATTAGGCTTTTTTTTTTTTACACGATGAGGAGCGGTGGTGAGACCACCGCGGAGGTCTGCTGCCGAGGGTGAGGAGAAGAATACATAGCACCATTGTAAGGGTTCGGTGAGGAGAAGATCCCACTCTGTCGATGAAGACGAGTGAGAATATATACCCGGAGAACAGTATTGCTGCTGTTAAGACAACTTTAGTGTCGACCTTTAAAAAACAAATACAAATTTAAAACAGCACAAAAAGACATAAATACAAAAACAAAGCATTTTTTTGTTTTCTTTTTCTTTTTCTCAATGAACACTGGCGGAGGCTGACCGTGTCGACATTACGACCCGCCCCCACCCCTCCCCCCGAGACACGGGGGTGTTGTCAGAAGAGTAAAACACAAATTAAATAATACAAAAATTACATAGAAAAACAAAATAAAAATGTCAACAACAACAACAACAACAACAACCAACATCCAACAACAACAACACCAACACAGAGAAAAACCACCGTTACTTCACGCAGTCCTTCCTCGGCTGCTCGTCCGTCGTGCACTTGTCAGTCATTTCCTGGCAAAAATCTACCGTCACCGTCGGGCTGCCGGCCTTCTCCAGCCCCACGGACTCCATGTACGACGACTCCCGCCGCCCGTCCATCATTTCCCTGACCCCGGCGCCGTCCGCCGGCCCCCCGTTCCTCACCGCCGTCGCCTGGTCGGGCTCGCCTTCCGAGGCGCCCGAGGGCGACCTGAGGAATCCGGGCGGCTCCGGCGTGGCGGAGCCCGAGCGCACGGTGCCGCCGGTGAGGTCGATGCTGGTGGCGGCCGGGTCGGCGGCGGCGTTGTTGGCGGGGTTGAGGACGTTGTTGTTGTTGTTGCTGGCGGAGGCGGTGGAGTTGGGCCTCAGCACGGGGCAGTAGTGGTGCAGGGACTGGACCTGCTCGGGGCTGAGCTGCACGTCGCGGCACACCTCCTGCGACAGGCAGGAGAAGTTCTCCCACAGCTCGCCCATGCACGCCTTGAGCTGGTTCCTCTCCGTCAGCAGCTTGTCCTTCTCGTTGACCTGCGCAGGGGGTCACACACAGGACAGTATAGTCAGCCACCTTCCACTCTTTTCTTCTTACTACATGTGTTCTTCTGGTTATTATCCTTTCCATGAATCAAATAATATAATAATAGTGTTTTATTTTTTTATTTTTTTGTATGTCAATGAATCGATGGAAAGAAATAACAATAGATTTTGAGTTTGACAAACCATTTAAGCCATTTATTCGTCGTCATACAGACGACAGACGTCACGTACAGACATGGGGTACTTTTCCTTCTTGTACTCAAGTAAAGACATGGGGTACTTTTCCTTCTTGTACTCAAGTAAAGACATGGGGTACTTTTCCTTCTTGTACTCAAGTAAAGACATGGGGTACTTTTCCTTCTTGTACTAAAGTAAAGATATGGAGTACTTTTCCTTCTTGTACTCAAGTAAAGACATGGGGTACTTTTCCTTCTTGTACTCAAGTAAAGACATGGAGTACTTTTCCTTCTTGTACTCAAGTAAAGACATGGAGTACTTTTCCTTCTTGTACTCAAGTAAAGACATGGGGTACTTTTACTTCTTGTACTCAAGTAAAGACATGGGGTACTTTTCCTTCTTGTACTAAAGTAAAGACATGGGGTACTTTTCCTTCTTGTACTCAAGTAAAGACATGGGGTACTTTTACTTCTTGTACTCAAGTAAAGACATGGGGTACTTTTCCTTCTTGTACTCAAGTAAAGACATGGAGTACTTTTACTTTATGTACTCAAGTAAAGACATGGGGTACTTTTCCTTCTTGTACTCAAGTAAAGACATGGGGTACTTTTCCTTCTTGTTCTCAAGTAAAGACATGGGGTACTTTTCCTTCTTGTACTCAAGTAAAGACATGGGGTACTTTTCCTTCTTGTACTCAAGTAAAGACATGGGGTACTTTTCCTTCTTGTACTCAAGTAAAGACATGGGGTACTTTTCCTTCTTGTACTAAAGTAAAGACATGGAGTACTTTTCCTTCTTGTACTCAAGTAAAGACATGGGGTACTTTTTCCTTCTTGTACTAAAGTAAAGACATGGGGTACTTTTCCTTCTTGTACTAAAGTAAAGACATGGGGTACTTTTCCTTCTTGTACTAAAGTAAAGACATGGGGTACTTTTCCTTCTTGTACTCAAGTAAAGACATGGGGTACTTTTCCTTCTTGTACTCAAGTAAAGACATGGAGTACTTTTCCTTCTTGTACTCAAGTAAAGACATGGAGTACTTTTACTTCTTGTACTAAAGTAAAGACATGGAGTACTTTTCCTTATTGTACTAAAGTAAAGACATGGAGTACTTTTACTTCTTGTACTAAAGTAAAGACATGGGGTACTTTTCCTTCTTGTACTCAAGTAAAGACATGGGGTACTTTTCCTTCTTGTACTAAAGTAAAGACATGGAGTACTTTTCCTTCTTGTACTAAAGTAAAGATATGGAGTATTTTTACTTCTTGTACTAAAGTAAAGACATGGGGTACTTTTCTCATGCAGCCAATATAAACCTCCTCTCACCAGTTTCCGTATCTCCACCTCCAGGTTCATGATGCAGTCCAGCTTCCTCTTGCGGCAGCGCTGCGCCGCGATGCGGTTCTTACTCCGCCGCCTCACGTCGTGGATGAACTCCAGCTGCTCTGAGGTCAGTTTGTGCATTTTTACCATCATCTGGAAGTCGTTCCGTGGAAGATTCGTGATTTGATCTACAGGGAAAGGGAGCTTCACCTGAACAAAAAAGGAGAGAGAGAGAGAGAGAGAGAGAGAGAGAGAGAGAGAGAGAGAGAGAGAGAGAGAGAGAGAGATTGCAGGTCAATGGCAGGTGCAAGGCAATTGAAAGGAGACAATCTTTTTAAATTTTATTTTATTGAGGGAACTTTATTTATTACTAGGGCTGCATGATTTGGACAAAATCTAACATCACAATATTATTTTTACTAAACACTTAATTATCAATATTGTGACGATAATACCTTATTGTAATGATAATATCCATTTTCAATATCAAAATAAAAAAGCTAAAATAGCCTAGAAACGTAGATAGGCTATTTCAGCTTAGCTTAAAAAAATAAATCCCTCTTGAACATTGTTGGAAGAGTAACAATGGTTTACACATTAAAAACCAGGAACTCTTATGCCATATCACACTATCATTATATCCAAAACCCAGCTGATCTAGTCTCATATGACATATGGTTATCGATATACAGGTATAGTGCCCAGATCTATTTACTATGATTTACCATCTATACCACTACCATTGTACTAACATGTCTGTACTGTTGACACTTGTATCATGGTCTTAAATTTGTCAAGACAATTCCGACATTTCACCACAAGATGGCAGGAAAACATCACCAGAGAGAAAGAGCTTGTCGTCTCAAATCCATGTGAGTCACACACCAGAACTGGTGAGCTGTCAGCTTTCCTCTCAACCTCATATTTAACATGTGGCCCGTTCTCAAGCACGGGGGGAGGGGGTGGGGGTAGAAAAGGTGATCGGATAAAAGAGTCCTCCTTCCTCTCCCATCTGTCCCCTCCAGTCTGGCGAGGTGCCAATATGACAGATTTCTTTTGAAGGGGGGCGGGTGACTTCTCAGCCTCATCCAAGCCCATGTCAGGTGATCTCTAAATGCATGACTATCTCCAATGGCAACTACAGTACCAGCAGTGTTGCTTTTGGGGGGGGGAGGTGTGGGATGCAGAACAAAAGACTTGTGGTTGTAAAAATGCAATGCAACAATTCATTTGGCTCTGGGAATGGTAGACAAAAAAGGCGAGGGAAAAAGAGACGATGATTTCCCCTAGATATAAAAACATCTAGAGTGTTTGTTATGCTTGGGTTTCTTTTTTTCTTTTCTTCTCCAGACCATTTCAGAGAGCAACAATAGCATGGTCTCTTTTCTGCGCCTCAGGTAATGGCAACCCTTCTCATAAGCACATCACAGGCAGATCCACCCATAGCAGTATCTGTGTGCACCAGGGAGCTGTCAACTCGCTTTAGGCGGGCTAGTGGAAAGAGAAACAGGATAGTAGCGAGAAGCGGATGCTTTAACAAAGAGTCAGAGGAGAGAGAGAGGGAGAAAGAGAGAGGCGAGAGAGAGCCAGAGAGAGAGAGATATTATGAGAGACTTAAACATATAAACTTTATAATTCAATTAACAATTTAGCAGATGCTCTTCACCGAACAGTGTCTCAAGGGCAGTGTCTGCACTTGGCCTGGACGAATGTCTTCCTATTGAGACATGGCCAAAATTGGGATGCTACTTGCTAGGGTTTAAGTGGTTAAAGTTGGCTCAACGATCCATCAAAAAAAGGTTTCATACCCGTATGAGGAACATGAAGGATCATTCACTAAATTAATTGTTCTTTGTGGAACCATGCCTCTCTCTCTGCCTCTCTCTCTTGCTCTCTCTCGCTCTCGCTCTCTCTCTCTCTCTCTCTCTCTCTCTCTCTCTCTCTCTCTCTCTCTCTCTCTCTGTCTCTCTCTCTCTCTCTCTCTCTCTCTCTCTCTCTCTCTCTCTCTCTGCTTTTCCCTTCCCCATGGCTGCTGCCTGCTGCTGCCTCCGTCTCTGGAGCTCGGGGAAGAACAAAGTCAAACGAAGGAGGAAGAGGGGGGTGGGGGGGGACCCGTGTACCTGGCTGGCTGCTATAGCAGGGGCCAGGTGGTCCCAGGGGAGACTCCCAGCATCCTCTGAATGCCTGTAGGGCTGATGAGGCCCTCGTTTAAAAAAAAACACACACCTGCAGTAGAGGACAATTGTGCACCGGAGCCACCACACCCCCCCCATCTTCCCTCTCTCTCCCTTTCTCCCTCCCTATGGAAAGCCAGACGGCGCACACAGTGGCGGCGGTGACTGGAGGCGTCACCCCCGGTGCAAGCGCCGCACTCCAGGGAGATAAACCAAGGTGCCTACTCATGACACAATCGAAATGACTCCCGCCGCCGAAAGAGAGAGAAAGCAAATCTAGATGTCAATCTATCCCGGGGAGAGGGAGAGACAACAGCTTGGGTTTCCTCATTAGAAGCGCTGGGCCTCTCTCTCTCTCTCTCTCTCTCTCTCCCTCTCCCTTTCTCTATATCTCGGCCCAGGAGCCCTATTTCTCATCTCTACTTGACATCTGCATGCAGACACATGAATAAATAATGGACAGAGCTTTCAAGGCCACGAGCGGGCTCTCTCTCCTCTCTCTCTCTCTCTGTCTCTCTCTCAGTCTCACTAGCACAATCAGCATCATAACTACTCCAGCATCAAAGGGAGCCACGCGCGCGCGGGAGGGAGGGGAGCCATAAAACACTATCACACTAAAGCTGCCAGGTCCGTCTCGGGCGGAGGGATAAGATGACTCTGTTGGCGATTAAATCACGGGGCTGAGGGCTGATGTAACCAGGCGGCGATGATGGGAAGACGAGTGCTGGGGACTCGGGGCAGGTGGGCAAAGTGGCAGGTGCCACGCCACTTCTCTGCAGCAACTACTGTGCTGTGTGTGTGTGTGTGTGTGTGTGTGTGTGTGTGTGTGTGTGTGTGTGTGTGTGTGTGTGTGTGTGTGTGTGTGTGTGTGTGTGTGTGTGTGTGTGTGTGTGTGTGCGTGTGTGTGTGTGTGTGCGTGCGTGCGTCGTGCGCGCGAGTGTGAGTGTGTGTGTGCGCACGGACAGGGGGATGGTGCGTCTATATTTAGTCACTCCACCAGGAGAACCAGTTTGGCATCAAGGGCTGAGATGACAGAGTACGCTTCACCACTGGTCATAAATTCACTCCCAACTGTTCCCGATTTTATGCCGCTGCCCTTTTTCCCCCCAGCCATTCTCTTCATTTCTCGATCCCTTTTCCTCCCCTCCCTCCCTCCATCCCTCCCTCCCTCACTTTCCCTTTCACTGGGTCATTATGCTGCAAATGGGGTCCATAGTACAACAAAAAAAGAAAGAAAGAAAGAAAATAGGGCTTGTCTGTTACCAGGAGCTCTTCCTCATTTTTTCTGGGGTTCTTCTTTGTGAGCTTGCAGATATAGCTATTTTCACAATTTCTTAAAGGTTTTGTAACATTTCTGGAGTTTTTTTTTAATCTTTTTAAATAATAATAAAAACGTTTAAAAGACAATTAATATTATTTGCATAGAAGGAAGCATGAGGTCAGTCTGCTGCACCCCAAGGGTTGGCATATCGGAGGTGTAGCGCCCAGGATTACATTAGATAATTTATTAACACTGGGTGAAAAAAATGGGTTGCAAAATCGTGGCGGTGGCGTAACCGCCTGGGCACCCGACTGGTAATCCAGTCGCAGTGTGCCGCGGGTTCGACTCCCGAGCCCGACACGGCCTTTACTGCATGTCTTCCGTTTCCTGTCAGCCTACTGTCTGTCCCTTCAAAAAACTAATAAAAGGCGTAAGCCGCAAAAAAATCTTAAAAAAAAAATTATTGGCAATTTGCACTGGCAAATACGATCTTTTTGTACCAGATCCCTCCACGACAGACCTATGCACTGCACGCACATTTCACCACAAGCTCACAGAGCAGTACGAAGTGACGTGCCCTGAGCTGTTATTCTTTTTTAATAGCCAAAAATCTAAAATGATGCAGATGCTTTCCCGTTTTTAATGGCTCAATGGAAACAAAATTGTCTTGTCAGTTGTTGAGCGAGAACACACACATCCAAACTCAGATTAGGGGGTCGCGAGACATGGTCAAAGCATTTCCGGGGGTCCCCAGCCAAAAACGTTGAGAACCCCTGGAATAATGCTATCTTTAAAGGACCACTTTTCAACCTTCACATGTCACTGGTCGGGTTTCTGAACTGCCCACAGCCCTCCCATGAGACACAGACTGGTTTCTGAACTGCCCACAGCCCTCCCATGAGACACAGACTGGTTTCTGAACTGCCCACAGCCCTCCCATGAGACACAGACTAGTTTCTGAACTGCCCACAGCCCTCCCAATATGTCTCAATATGTCAGTTTGACACATTCAATATATCCTGTGATCTTTTGTGGTCAGATGTAGTGCCAAAAGTAGAAAGTGCTCACTATGCAGAATGTCTAATTTCAATTTGTCAAATATATTAAAATCTTTTGAAAATAGCAGACCTACAAGCTCGCGATGTGACGCATTGCGAGTTTGTAGATCGGGTATTTTCAAATGGCCTTAAAGGACAATTCCATGCTAGAATGCTTTCTTATCTTTCTTACCTTTCTTTGTAGTTGTTACGTCTCCACCAAAGAGGTCCAGGTGTTTTATTGGCTATTTTCCCTACCATAAGCCCTAAATGAATTGCATTGCATTGAATGGGAATTGAATGGGGCTATGGGGTGTTATGCTAATTCGCTTATTTCCATCGAAAGAAGTAGTAAAGTGTGCCGCTTGGGATATTATTTACATTATGAAGAGAGGATATATACAAAGAAATTATAATTTTGAGCGATGGAAATAAGCAAATTAGCACAACACCCCATATTCCCATTCAATTCCCATTCAATTCAATGCAATTCATTTAGGGCTTATGGTAGGGGAAATAGCCAATAAAGGAGCTTTTGCACAAAATAACACCTCTTTGGTGGGGACATAAACACTACAAAGAAAGGTAAGAAAGCCTTTTAGTATGGAATTCTCCTTTAAATGGCTGAAGTGTTTAATGTAATAATAATCAAAGTAACTAGTAACTAAAGGTTTCAAATAAATGTAGTGTAGTAAAAGTACAATATTTGTCCCTGAGATGTACTAGCGGAGTAGAAGTAAAAGTATTGGAAATTGGAAATACTCAAGTAAACTACAAATACCTCAAAATTGTACGTACGTACAGTACTTAAGTAAATCTACTTAGTTACTTTCCACCACTGCCCAGTGGGATGGGATGGCTGGCTGGAGAACCGCATGCTGTGAACCAATCACAAGGCTCTGTGTTGTCTCATTGGCAGATGCTAACGTGCAGTCTTCTGAGTAGTGAGCTGCTCTGCCCTGCACTGTCCACAAAGGGCCCAGGGCTAGACGCACTATAAATGGTAAATGGTAAATGGTGCATTTATATAGCGCCTTTATCCAAGGCGCTTTACAGAGATTGTGCATTACATTCACACATTCATACACCGATGGCAGCGGAAACCATGCAAGGCACCAACTAGCACATCGGGAGCAATTAGGGGTTCAGTGTCTTGCTCAAAGACACTTCGACAGTAACTCTGGGGGAGCCCGGGTTCGAACTGGCAACCTTACGGTTACCATCCAAGCACTCTACCCTTGATCCACCGCCGCCGCCCCAGCTATTAAATAAAATGCCTCACCCTGCATTCATCTGGGAGGAGATAGCATTGACTAGGAGATCATTAGTATTAGTTTTTTGTTAATAGGAAATACTCATTAACTAAGGCTTCTACTGTACATTCACTATACGGTAAAATTGTTTGTCAATCGTGAGTTTGTAGGACAGTCTCAGATTCACTGTATTTTCCAAAAGGTAGATTTCTGAACCAAATTCTATGAACAGTATAGTCGTAGGTGACTCAAACTCATGCAAACAAAACCACGGCCTTAAAACGTCACAACCCGAGTGCTACTGTACATGTACGTTATGAATTATAGAGGAGTCCACTCCTAGCCCTCCGATTACGGCATGCCAATTTAATAAACCTAGAGTTGATTAAAGATCAACTATTTTAGAAAACGTTGCCCAAAATGGCAGGTTGAAGGTGATAAAAAGAAATCGGGACACATCTGCTACATAATTGCCAATACTGATATCGTCCCAAAAGTCAAATAATGGCCGATATGTCGCCCAAAACCGATACATGGGTGTTTCTGTTGGGAATGGTAAATATCTCCTGCTCATCCATGATGGTGGTTCGGGCCCAGAAAAGTTAATTATTAATATAGAATCTAGAAACCATATTTTATACTTTGGCTATTGTGACGCGCAGTGAGCATACACATTTTGCTAAGTTGTGAACATCTTTTACAACAACAAAAAAAACGTCTCTTCTGGGGATCCCTGTCACAAAATGTTTTCAGAAGGTGGTCCGGCGGCCAAAATACACGTCAATTTGGGGGGAGGGGGGTCCTTGACATGAGAACGTTTGAGAACCAGCGCGATATGACAGACCACAAGACACATCATATCATGAGTACAGCACAGGGCCTGTTGTGCTGCACAGCGGTACAGCGGAACTGATTTGGCCTTGTGAGCTTCCTGTCACACCACTTGGCTCTGTTTCATGTTTGGCCTGATAAAGAACAATGTGCTGATTTCTCAGGACTGCTTCCTCATTCCTCCTCCCACTCTGCTCTATGCTGCGATCAATATTTGCAACCGCCAGACGATACGCTTAGTAGAAACAAGCTTAACGCCCCCACACTGCACTGGGAGCGAGAGTGAAAGAGAGAGAGAGAGAGAGAGAGAGAGAGACAGAGAGACAGAGAGACAGAGATAAGAGAGGAGAGTGGGGGCTGGGGGATGTAGAAGAGAAATACAGCAGCAGAGAGATAGAGCACCGCAGAAAAGCCAGAAAAAAACCCAACTGAGAAGCAGAAGGAATCAAAGGAAGAGATACAGAGAAAGTAACCAGGAAAGAGAAGCGAGGGTGAGAGAGAAAAGAAGTGTGCCCTTCTGAATAGACTCATAAAGAGATGCTCAATCGACATGACTGCACAGTAAAGTCCTGTGTGTTAGTATAGGGGACATGGGGAGATTTTCCCTTTTATGGACCCAGTTAACCAAATGAACCACAGTGTACAGTAGTACCATAGTGACCCTATTCTGGGGGTGAACATTTGGCATAAAGAACAAATCATGAGATTATAGATCACAAGAGATTTGGCGTGTATAAAAAAGGGAAAAGGAGGGTGCTTGCTATAGGCTAACTAAATATCAGAGTCAACTTTATTGTCACTTCACAGGTTTACAGGTAAGATAGTGGGTGACATTTGTTTTGTGCAAGCTCCATCGTTTTTGTTGTTTCCATAAAAATGGAAAGTGACGACTGAGAAGGGGAGGCGTGGGAGAAGATCAATCAATAAAAAACAAACAAATGAATGATCTATACATTTACACAATAATACCTACCTACTATAAAGGGGTTTAAGTGGTTATGTTCTCGTTGTCACGTGAGGTTCATTTTGCAGTATTCAAAGCACTGTGTGTGTGTGTGTGTGTGTGTGTGAGTTACACAATGACTGACCTCTCAGCCAGTCAATGTCTCTGATCTCTTGACCTCATTGACTGAGAGAGCTCAAATCGGGTGCAGCTCATGCAGAGGCCATTCAAACACGGCAGTAAAGAAATCACGCCATTGCGTGTTTTACAGTGGCAGTCATTATATGTGGAGGTCCCTCTTCACACATGTAGCATCAGCAATATGTCGTTGTTGTCAGGTGGAAACCTGGTATGTCCAAAAATTTGGTATGACAAAGTAGAACATTTATTTAGGCTATGAAAAAATAAATAAAAATGAAATATGGAGATTTTTAAGGTTTCTTAAAAACTATACTATTCGTTCATCATGTACACAATCTTGCACGTAAAACTCTTGTTTTTTTCTTACGTTTTTATCCCACGATTTTTGCAACCCCTTTGTTTCACCCAGACCCAGTGTCATGAATTGCCTAAACTGTAATCCTGGGCGCTGCACTCCCTCTGCCAACCTGGGGAGAGCAACGGCTGGGGAGGGAGGCAGTATAGAGACCAGAATGTTGAAACTCAATCATAAATGTCGATGCAGCATATATACAGAGTTAGTTTTACTTCATTTTACTTTTAACTGTTTTATTTCCATCTTCTCTTTTGCTGTATTCTAGCTCCCTATAGAGCCAGGGGGGTGGGGGGGTTGCTGTTTGGTTCCCCCATGCCACGAGGGAGACTCAGGTCTGAATCCAGGTGGTGTGTCACTGGGGGCTCCTCCAGGATCAAGTTTCTCCATGGAGGTGGCAGGCCAAAGGGGAGTGAATGCAACAGAGTGGTAAGCCCAGAGAAGCTAATGTTTCCCCTGGCCAAGATGGGCGGATTCCCCTTTGGCTGATGTTTGGTTTCCCAGGCGTGAAACCGTGCTCAGCAGTGGGATTTCTCTGTGAATGTGTTGTGCATGTGTGTAAAAGGGCTAATTCAGACAGCGGAGATTTTATTTCTATGCAATGAGCTTGTAGACCGGCTATTTTAACCACTTAAATCCTCTAGAGAGCCGGACTAGGGTCACAGCTGTACTTTGACCACTTTTTTCCGTCTACACCAAATCTCCTCACCAAAAACAGCAAATCTACAGCAAATGCCAGTGCCCCCCCCCCCCCCCCCCTTTCAAGTGGTTAAAGTGCACAACATATAAATCGGGCTTAAAAGTGTTCTGTCCAGTCGCGAATTCTTCGGTCTGAAACTATAGGCTTAGCACATAATTATGTGGCTCATGCAAAAGGCACACAACAGCAACAAGCACGCCACCCCATAGATGGAAGCGGGCTCCCCCCCGCAGACCTCACGTGACTCGGGCCACCTTGGAGCGACTGCGCCTCTTGGGTCAAAGCAGGCTTCAGTTTAAGAACTTCCTTCCCGGTCCAGGGGGACTCATTGTCTCCAGTGAGTTCAGACAGTGCAGGCTATTTTTATCAGCGCTTACCCTGCACTGCTCTCTCCATTATTTCCAGTGAACTTTGAAAAAAGCACAGCTTTCTTTGTAAGATGCCATTTATTTCACACTGGAAGCTGTTGAACTAAGGCAGAGCAACGCTTGGGAGAAAGCTCAAAAGTTCAAACTAGTTCAAACTACTTCGTAAAAACAAAAGATCAAATTGACAATGTAGTATGTACTGTACATGTGATACGGAAATAAAAAAATGCCAACTGAAAATGACACTCATTTTTGTTTATTGCCAAAAGTGCCCACTTAAACCAAAATAATAAAATAACCCAAACCCCACTGGTCATGAGAAAGGAATGTCCGCATTGGTTTTCTATGCAAGGTCATCAGTCAGACACCTGCCTTCCAGAAGCTAGAGTCCACATACTTTTAGCCAGGTAAAATATTATCTACATATGTTAATAAAATAACAATAATCAACACTTTATCAGTTTATCTGTATATGACTACGTTAATCTGACAAATTGTGATTCGAAACATTCTCTAAACTAAGTCAGATTCAAAACATTCTAAACTATATAGCCACATACTGTATCTGGCAAATAAAATAGCTGGTATAATCCAGATTCCTGGAATACCCTTGAGACCACCAGTAAACCTGTCATAAACAAAACAGTCCAAACTGTGTGTACACAAATATTGTGTTTTTAGTTAACTTCACAAAAATGGCAAAAAAGAAAGTAATTCTTGAATCACCATGCAAATATGAATGCATATAGTCATATAGACGTGTTGTTTGAGCGTAGAAGTAGAACGTCTATTTCCGCAATGCGATACACCATCGTACGGCGCTGTAAGTCTAAAATAGGCCACTTAAACCCCAGCATCTTGTGGGGAAACCTTTAGCAGTACTGTGGCCAATCTGCAAGCTTATAGTGTAGACTAGAGCAAAAACAGAAAAGTCACTAGTATAGAGCCCTGAGGGATTCCGATCAACCAAAAGGGTGTAAGTGGTTCATTACGTGTAGTCCCCGATAGCGCCTGGACCAGGGGCCCTGCCATTATGCTCTGCAAACACAGCCAGAGAGCAGCTCTCTCCCTGGGGGCTGAGCCTGTTTGTACAGCCCTATACAGTACAGTCAGGTTCAGAGGGGTGACCGACTGACTGACTGACTGGGGGAAAAAATGAAGAGAGACCCAGGAAGCATGAGGCGGCATTCATTTCACCAGATCAGCAGTTCACCCAATGCTTCAGCTCCAGACCTCAAACAGACATTTGCTGTCTTCCCGGGACCCAAGCACACAAACATAACCAAAAAAATTAATAAAAATGAATTAAGCCCTTAAGCCCTATTTAATAGTGAAAATAGCTCATCTACGTAACAGTGTCACAGCGATGTGTAGATAGCTTGTATCTTTCTTCTTCTTCTTTTTTTCCTTTTAATTCTTTTGAATCATTTCAATCTTTTTTCCTGCTCGTCCTACTCATACGCTGAGGACGGCAGCGGGGGCTCGCCGTGCAGCCTGCCCCAGTTCGAGTTATCTTTTTTAGTACCGGAAATACAAAACTTAAGAAGAGATATTTCCCTCCTGCCTGACCGATAAAAATGGGTCCACGACCCAAAAATGGGTCCCGATCCACTGCTTGGGAACCACTGCAGCAGATAAAGGCTAAAGGGGCAGCGGAAGGAGGGTCAGCTGACACTGGGCTTCATTTTACATTCAGTTTAATTGTTTGTCACCTAGATGCACAGGTCAAGTATGTGAAAAGCTTAACCCATTCTGACCTGAGATCAGATTCTAAAAATGTCTTCTACATCCTGACAGTTTTCTGAAAAAGCTATGTTTCGATTTTTCTAAAATAGCAGACCTACAAGCTCGTAGCGCGCCACTCGGTGGCGCGCTATGAGCTTGTAGATCTGCTATTTTTCAATAGCTAAAGCATAACGTAATGCTAATGGGTTAAGATGGGAAGCTAAGCTACCATAAAAACATTAAAAAACGAAAACTACAAAAATCTGGTTAGAACAGGATTTGTAAGACACAACCTAAAATCACTCAATTAAAAAAACAAAACATTAAGGACAAAACAAAGTGTGAACGTGTGTATTGCACAGTCACTCACTAGTCTATCCTTTTATTCACTGTTGTGAGCACCTTGCCTTGACCCCAGCTATAAGGCCATGGGCAAAAACCACAAACTAGCGCCTGGGAAACATTCATTCATAATAAACCTTATCAGCGGCCCAGTGATAGCACAGTGGAAAGCTGGCAGATACTCCTGAATGTGAGTCAATACAGATTTGACAGCAGGATATTGTGCGTGGCAATGGAGTGCCAACAACGGGAGTGTGCCCTGTGACGCACACGCATGCACACGCACGCTCACACACATGTACAACGCACGCGGCGTACAATCAATCGCCGATTTAATCATCAATCAAATCATCTTTAATTCGTGCTATGGACCTATAGCTGTGCAGCACAGTTGCAGGACAAAGTATAAAATAGGGCTTAAGTGGTAAATCAGCTTAATACAGTTGATGAAGAAATTAAGTGCTTCTCACCTTTTTGATTAATCTAGAAAGTAATCGTTAGAACAATCTAAAATATTCTGTATTTGCAGTCCTATGCACACACAGAGACACGCGCACACGCGCACACACACACACACACACACACACACACACACACACACACACACACACACACACACACACACACACACACACACACACACACACACACACACACACACCTCACACACACACAGGGATGGTGAAATGTCTCTGA
This sequence comes from Protomyctophum parallelum, assembly GCF_964188405.1. NCBI lineage: Eukaryota > Metazoa > Chordata > Actinopteri > Myctophiformes > Myctophidae > Protomyctophum > Protomyctophum parallelum. The sequence continues at coordinate 9,863,121 of NC_139717.1, forward strand.
GTCATTCTTTGGGTGGTGGTGGTGGTGGGGGGGGGGGGGGGGGGCAGGTCTCCTGGGTTTGGTGACAGCTCAGTCCTGTGTAACTCAATCCAATGTGATTCACACACAGCAGCAGCATTCAGAAGGCAAGGGCCCCCTTTTACCAAAAGGTCTATAAATCTAAACCCATGCCCGGGAGTGTGGCTATGAAGGTAATAATTACATATTACCAGTGGGGCTCTCTCTCTCTCTCTTATATCTGGCTGTGCTGTGTGTGTGCTAGTGTTTAACTCTCCCCGCGGTCAGAGGCACAAACCTGTCACGTCTCTCCAGCCCCTTTGGACCGGATGTCATACTCCGCCGCGCGGCGGTGCCGTGCGCCGGAAATAGCCGACCTACGAGCTCACAGCGCGGTTGCATCAGCGACGTGTCGTGAGCTTGTGGGTCGGCTATTTTCGACCGCTCAGCACCGTTGTGCGACAGAGCATAAACCAGGCTTCTTCGTGAAGTGGGGGACTTGCTCTATGGATCTGATCACCATGGCAACGCACCAGTTTCTCTCTCTCTCATCCATCCCCCCCCCCCCCCCCTCCCTCCCCCCTTTCTCTCTCTCTTTCTTCTCCGAACCCCCTTGTGCACTAAGGCCAGGAAAAACAGAGCACCTTCGTCTGTCCACCTGCAGGCACATCAAAACTAATCCTGCATGCTCGAATCAAACATTTGGCTCAGTCGGCATAATTATGGGATGAAAGGATAGACTATAGCAGCTAATAGGTCGGACCATGTGGAGACCTCTAAACGGTCCAGATATGTCTCTGCGTGTCTCTAAGACATTAAGGAATCGCCACTCGCTTGAAAGTGCAAAACATTTACTCATAATGTAACACCCTCTGCGTGGCTGCTTGCTCAGGTGCACAGAGAGAGCATCAGTTAAACACCTACAGTTTTCATTTACGTTTCACACTGTGAAACTGAGCTCTTATATCTATCAGGGATAACCCCTCCCCCCCTGCATGTTTAAGCCTTTAAGGCAGCGGTAGTGATGAGAGAGACAGGAACTGTGGCGGCTGGCGAGAGACCGTGTAGGGAAAAAAGACATTGAGCCAATGGCCCGGGAATCAAACCAGGGACCTATGCCAGGCTATCAGGGCATTGCACCCATGTGGTATGCAGCCCCAATGCCTTGTCAGTAGCAGGACTCTTCTGATGATGAGTACATTTCATTTCCATTCATTCATTCATTTCCCCTCTGTAAATGAAATGTCATGTCATTTTGAAGGTGAAATTCGAGCGGGGCATCAAAGCGTTTACCCCGTTGACACATAACAATTATTTGGTCTCTCATTTTCCCTTGGCAAAGTGAAAGGCGTCAAACTGTTACACACACAAGTGACTGTCACTGCCTGTTTAGTCTGTCCTGCACTGATCTTTCCCCAAGTAAACAACAACAGTCGTCTGGCTGAGCGGGCAGCCCTGAGTACGTCTGGCCTGCCAGGATTAGTGGGATGATGATTAGAGGATTGGCCGTCCATCTATCCGTGTCAGCACTGTAGCGTGTGGTGGAACGTTCCACACCTCTCTGCCCACTCATAATCACTCATCAGGGGAGGAAGAATTTACTTAACGTAAAAGTAGCAATATCATAATGTGAAAATACTCTTTTACAAGTAGAAACTCTCTATTAAAATATTGTCCCTGTAACAAATAATTTACAAAGTCAAATAAATTACTCAAATATTTCAAAAGTCGTCAAACGTTTTAGAAAATAGCCGATCTACAAGCACGCGGCGCGTCGTGGTGTGATGCATTGTACAATATGTATTAAATGTTTCTCCTCATGAATAAACTTTTATGTTCTGTATGGTAGAAGTACATTATTGCAATCTAAGTTATACAATGGGGGTGGTTGTATATATTGTCTCCCTGCTCATCAGACATTTAGATGTCGAAGGTCATGTCTCACCTAGACACAGGATCTGACACATTTTGATCAGGCTCTATTAGCTCAATGGTAACAAGCATCATCAGCACTCTGGCAGGAAACCAGGTTCAAATCTGGGGCAGAAGAGGAAACAGCTTTAACCCATTCAGGCCTGATGTCGTGACAATTTTCGGAAAGATTTGAGGCACATTTTAACGATTTATAAAAAATAGCAGACCTACAAGTTCATAGCGCGCCACCAAAAGGGGGTTCCCGCTGAAATATACAAATAAATGACAATGACTGGTACCGATAATTCAAATTAATAATGTACCTACTTGTACTTACTTTCAAACCCTAACCCTAAAAATCACACCCGTGTGAACTGAGCGGTGCAACTGTACTGTAATTGTTATAGTTACTGAACTCCTATACAACTCGTACTGTACTGTACTGTACTGTACTGTACTGTACTGTACTGTACTGTACTGTACTGTACTGTACTGTACTGTACTGTACTGTACTGTACTGTACTGTATTCATAGTGTACTGTACCAAGTATGTACTTGACACACTGTGACACACAAAGTTATTCATTGGAGCGCTTACACTGCTCAAAAATAGCCGAGCTACAAGCTCACAAAATATGTTGTGATGGAGATGAAGATGGAGATATGACATGTTCATCCTGATATTTTTATACAGATAATGGAAACGATTCGAACGATTATGCAAAATATGCACAATCATAATTGCGGCAGGCAATATCACTGCAATAATTCAAAGGCTGCTGCTCTTTGTGACATGCGACGCACCTTCACAGCGACAGCAACACATTGGTGATCAACCACAAACGTCAGTAGCCCAAATGCTGGCGTGCCTAGCTACCATGAGCATGATCACGAGCATATTTATGAGAGGCGGATTATAGATGTCAGGGTTTGTGGCGGAGGCTGACATGAGCTAGTTAGTCTGAGCTGGCACTGAGGGGGGGATGGAGGAGAACGCTGCGAGGAATAACATCAGAGGGCCAGTCTGTCCCTTAGAGAATCCTGACCCTTCTGGCTCACAAACACAGACACGCACGCACGCACGCACGCACGCACGCACGCACGCACGCACACACGCGCGCACGCACGCGCGTGCGTATGCATGCACACAAACACCTCTCCACCAATCACGTTCCTCGAAGAATCCACGCCTCCACCCGGTGAGAGAGCTCAGAATCCTCTGGCTACATTCGGATCTCTCGCATTCAGACTCATTACACAGATATCCAGCAGTGCATACAGCAGATTAATAAAATCAAAGCGCATCTATGCCCTTTGGTGGTGCTGTAAATCTCATACCTAACCGCCCCGCGTCTGCTCTACACGGTGATTTAATGACTGCTAATGCAGACCTGGAGAGCACGGGGCCACCGCAGCTCTAATTAGCCGAGGTGGAACAGAGTGCCATGGCCACATTACATATTATTAACATGATAGGACAGTGGTTCGACGCCTTGTTTCCTTGGAGCTCTCCCCAGTTCTTACTACGGTACATCGGCTACGTAAGCTCAGAGTGTGCTGTGATGCGATGCGTTGTAAGCTTGTGGTAAGCTTTAAACTATACTGACACTGTGTTGAAGACCCAAGTGTCGAAACGGTCAGCTGTTGCCTTGCTCATCTGTAAAATAAATCCTGAAGATGGAGTGCCTCAGTATTTTCTCCCTCACCACAACCACAGGGTTCCTTTTCTACTATACTGACTATATACTGCTATCACAATGAGAACATACAGGCAGACAGCAGGTGAATGTAAGTAATGATTTTGTGCCACAGTATTTTCTTACATTTGTGACCACCCCTCAAACAGACAAGGCCCCAGGTCAGGGGAACCACTGATGAAAAATAATAACAGCTATTTGACACACTCACCTCTGGTCCACGCTCCTGCACGCTGTCTCCCTCGGAGAAGGAGCCCGACTCGTCGCTGGAGTTGGTGACGTACGACTGCTCGCATTTGATCTTGGCGGGGCGCACCGGGCCAAAGAGCGCGTCGACGCCCACCCCGCCGCCCTGCTCGGCACCGGGGTCGGCGTTATTGAGGCAGCGTGCCACACTCATGGAGCACGGCGACGAGGAGAACTCGAACTGGGGCAGGCTGCACGGCGAGCCCCCGCTGCCGTCCTCAGCGTAGGAGTAGGACGAGCAGGAGCTGGAGGTGCGAGTGCGTGTCTCGCAGGGCGGCGAGCGCGGGCACACCTTGATTGGCACGGGGCAGCTGGTGTTGGGCCGTGGGCGGCACAGGAGAGGGGGGTCCGCGGCAGAGGAGGGCGTGACGGCGCCGCCACCGCCGCCGCCGCCCGGGCAGTACGTCTGGGAGCTGGGGAGGGACTGGCTGGCGCCGGCCCACAGGCCCTTCATGGGCGCGTGCTCGTTAGAGAGGTCCATCTCCAGCGAGTTCTCGCCGGGGTAGGAGTGCGCCGGCGTCCCGCCCAGGCGTTCGCAGGACGCCCCCGAGGAGAAGATGACGCTGCTGCGGCGGTCCAGCTCCGCCTCCTGCTTGCAGACGCCGTCGCAGGAGGCCGACCTGAGCGACAGGCCGGCGGGGAAGCCGTCCACGACGTCCTGCGGGGACGGGACGGACGGGCCCAGCTCCCTGCCGGCGAAAGGCCTGAGGTCTTTTTTGTGATCTCCCTGAGAGGTTCCTTTGTCCTGGGCGGGGCAGACGAGTCTGTTGGCGAATAGCTGCTGCGGGGTGCTGGGCAGGCCGGGCAGGTCCACCGCCCCTTTCTTGAAGAAGGCTCGGAGGCAGGAGGGAGACTTGCTTCTCTTGGTTCTCTCCGTCGTGGACACGGGGCAGTCCATCTCCATGGCCGTCACGTCGTCCTTGTCCCTGGCCTCCTGTTCGTCCCCGGACAGGCATAGTGAGATGGCCACCTCCTCCGCCCGCGGCTCCACCTTGATTTGGGCCAGCGCCGGCAGCCGACCCGGGCCCTGCGGCGGCGAGTCGCCCACGCTGCTCTCCTTTAATGTGCTTGGAAAACCTGAGGTACTGGTGTGTGACGAGGTGTCGTTATTGTGCTTGTTGCAGGCCCACTGGTACTTCCTGTATTTGGGGCAGCGGGGCAGGTCCGACGACGCCCCGTGCCGGTCGTAGTCCAGCCGTCCGTCCGGGGACCCGAAGCCCCCGGGCGCGGACGCCGCTAGCCGCGACTCGTCGTCGGGCCGGCGAAAGGACGCGAGGCCGTCCGCTCGCCGCCGCGACTTCGGGGAGGAGGAGGAGGTGATAGGAGGCCGGACCACCTCCGGCTGCATGTCCTCTTCCTCCGAGTTGTTGGCCTCGCCACCGGCCACCTTGCGGCAGAGCAGGAGGCCGTCGTCTTCGCTGCGCAGCTGGGCCTCCAGGAAGCGAAAGCACGAGTCCTCCAGGTTGTGCATGCGCAGGAATTCAGCACAGCGGATGACCTCCTGGATGTTGTCTCTGCTGAGTAACAGCTTAGCAGTGTAGGCAAACTGCAACAATGGGGCGAATCCCCTGGCAGTGACCTGCGAAAAAACAGGGAAATTGCCAGCATTACGATCAGCGCAGCCTTTGTTCGCGGCCCTCGGAGTGTGCTGAGACAACCCGACAGCTCTAATGACCATAAACAAACACTGTAAAGTACCATTTAATCTTTCATCGGGTCAGCAGCGAACATTCTTTACAATGGTAAATAAAAACTGGTGCTTGTTGGTCGGTGGCAGGTTGTGTGTGCAGCCTCAAGTTCATCACAATAACCCTTTCGTTCAAGCACATACACCCCTGTCTGTCCTGTAGGCAGTGGGTTTGACACATTTATTTTTAAATGCCAAATATTGTAACATTTAAGGAAGGCCTATATTATTCAATATCATTATACAAACACCTGAACAGATTTTTTTTAACAACTTAAGCTCTATTGAAAAACGTTCATAAACAGCCGATCTGCAAGCTCACAGCTTGTACAGTAGATGTGCTATTAGTAAAAAAGAAAAATAGATCGTCTGCAGATACGATAGTGTCTGCAGATACGATAGTGATCTACTGCTACATGCAGTAGATCGATAAGATCATCTTGATAAGTATAACCTATTGCTGATTATCGGTTTCATTCTAATCCACTACTACATAGTGATATACAGTATCAGTCAGCCTCCCCCTGTCCCTGTCCCTGTCATCTGTTTCATGTCTCACATGTGTTCATATTTCTCACTGACTTTTTTACAAGATTCTGTTCACTGTAGCCTACAGTTGTCTATGTAAGGGAGTCTCTCATCTTTAATATGATGGACACAGCACACTCCCCCATTGCAATTTCTATTAATTTTGACAGACAGTCGGAATGTGAGGAGGGAGTGTGGCTCGGGGGCAGAGGAAGGGGCTGTGGTGGAATTCCATCTGAGACCAGTGGAGGGGGTCCAGGATCAAGCATGAATGTGTTGAGCTCCCACCGGCTATCTATTTGCTCTTAAAAATGTAAGAAGCCTATATATACTTGCTTGACCGGGGTCCCACGGCCACAGGGGTATATACTTAAGTTGGCGCCCTTTTTGTTTCCCTCTACACAAAATCTCTTTGCCAAGAATAGTTCACATTTAACCTCAAATTAAATCATTTCATGCATATTTTTCCTCCACCTCTCAAAACCTTTCGTGTATTAATTACATTTTAGATCGGTGCATCTCAAACAACACCCATCCATCTACAGTACATGAGACAAGTGGCAAGTGTTTTCTTGTCTGCAATCATACGTTTACACTTTCAACCTCGTGTCCCTATTTTGGGCATGCAAAAGCAAACCAAAGGAAAATAAATAACACATTCCCATGTGACATGTTGAGTGATATGTTCGATATTTTTCAAATGGGACTTATGCCATTTTTTTCTAGATTATTTTCAGAAATGACGCTTCTGGTGAAAGATTACTCTGAGACAAAACTTAAGAACTACATGATGATGAAGATGACACGTTGCTACAGATCATAGTAGGCTACAGTATATTGTTAGGACCATTTATGGGTGCAGTTTCTGCTAATGTGGACTGGGAAAAAAAAGTTATTGCTGGGAGTTTGTGAAAGAGCAGAATTCCACTTTATCATCCACACAGCATCTGACCCTGGGCTGAAAGACTCAGGCTTCTCCATGTTGACACTCATGTTTGATGATTTTACACCTGCTGCTCTTTTATTCATTTCTTCAACCCTGCACTGAATGTTTTCCACCTGCACAAGAAGCACTTCAGATTCCATAGTGCTATCTATCCATTACTATTATTTTTGTATTATTATTTGATCATGCGCCTTCTGTATTGGACTTCGATTTGACTGTGACTTTGTGTTTTGAGATGCGATATCTCTGCCTCAGTCTTTAAAAAATATATATTATTAAACACTTTTGAACATCTTGCAGTTCTCTGTACCGTTCTTCTCTATTCCCGCTTTCCCTATTCTAACTCTTCCTGTAACGTTGAGAGCCTGAACAAATAAATAGTTTGGCCTCTCTTTTACGCCTGCAATCTTGCAATTTACAATTTAGGCATTTAGCAGACTCTCTTAATCCAGGGTGGCTTACAGTAAGCAAGAACAACACAAGGTAATATATCAAATACATCAACTAGGATAGCATAAGTAAACTAAGAACCTAACATCCGTCTAGCATATCTCAATGAAACCACTACAGCATGCTATGTCTACATAATATGCTGTCTAAATTACATATTTTAGCCTTCACATGCGACTGCAAGGTCGTCGAGGCTAGGGCAATGTGTGGTGCTACAGGCAAAGGTGGAGTCTGAAGAGGTGAGTTTTCAGACTATACGGCGGAAGATTGGGAGTGAGTTTGCAGTTCTAACCGCAACGGGGAGTTCATTCCATTCACTCCCACAGTATCTCTGTCTCACTGTGTGCATCAGCGCAGGCAGACAGCCCCAAGACAAAGTGGCTGTAAAGCCTAACGGTTTGTAATAATGCGGCTTATCCTCGTTGTAGCCATGTGGCACGGGATGAGAGGGGAGCAAGGGAAGCCTTCCATTTAGACTTAATGCTAGATAATTAGGTAAACTCCTGAGCCTGCACAAGTCCGCTTGCTGGTCCTACGAAGACACACACGACAGAGAGAAAGCAGGGCCATCTTGGCAGTGCTGGCTTTAACCACTTAAGTTGTATTTAGGAAATGTTCGAAAATGTGTCAAAATCCGTTCAATACATGTTAAACATTGTCAAACTGGGGCACTTTATCTAGTTACTATTATTACTAGAGCCGAGCGGTGCCCGTTGGGCATTGGCCTACTTGAAACGATGCAAGTTGGAAATGCATGCCCCACCCAGATATTATGTCTGTGTCCCTTTTATGCCCATATATGGAGTTCTTTGTCAGGTATGCCCAAATATGGAGTCTATGCAGACGTCAGAATGATGTCAGAACAGGCCGGTCTCTGGACACTGGGCAGTGGCCCTGTCCAGAGCCCGGGCAGAGGCCATTTTGGGGGGGGGGTTCTTGGACAACCGTGGGTCTGACCGACTCCACCGACCGGGCACTGCACTCCCTGTGGGGGTGTGGAACGCGTGTCTCGAATTCACACACAGACAGAGACTTGGTGCATTTATAGAACTTATTATTATGAATGACATGCTGGAAATAGGTACGCCATGGATAAAGTGGTTAATACTAGGGCTTGTCCACTGTCTGGCTGCCCTCAGAGGGTTCACACTGGGTCACTATTGTTACTACCATTCTGTATTCATTGTCTGTCGGGTGGAAACCTTGTATGTCCAAAACAGATCTGCAAGCTCACGGCAACAATATGCACCATTCCCATTGTGGCTCCTACATGGGTGATGTCTGTGAAGACTGTGTGGGTGGACTGTGATCAAACACACGCAAGCACGCAAGCATGCAAGCATGCACGCACGCACACACGCACGCACACACGCACACACGCACACACGCACACACACAATCAAGGTGTGTACTACTAGAAAAAGCAATTACAGTGAGTGGATTCACTTTGAATCTCAGGGCTAGATATTGTTCATCCTTCAAAGCACCTTTTTCAGGGGCTGAGTGATGCAAAGTCCTCCTTACAAGACATAACAAGTGAATGCACAGATGTAAGTGCACATAACAGCACAGAACGAGACACAATGGGATTTTAATGAGACTGCTGTTTACTGATTGTTTAGCTGCTTTTGTTGTGTTGGAGAAGGGGGGGATAACAAGATGAAACATACTCTCTCCCCATGCCTTCGGCCTGGTGGAGACAATTATCCTAGGTGTGTGTGTGTGTGTGTGTGTGTGTGTGTGTGTGTGTGTGTGTGTGTGTGTGTGTGTGTGTGTGTGTGTGTGTGTGTGTGTGTGTGTGTGCGCGCGGGGACCAGACACCCTGCTAGTAAAACAGGAGTTTGCCTCCTTAGCTTCCAAAAACCACAGGATTTGCTTTATGGATTTTTCCGTTTGGGGAAGAGAAGAAAAATAAAAAAACTGTATGAGGAAACACAAATATCTGGGGAAGAAGAAGAATTAGAAAAAGAAAGAAAGAAAGAAAGAAAGAAAGAAAGAAAGAAAGAAAGAAAGGGAATCACTTGAGGTCATGTGATTGAGTCTCAGAATGGATGGCTTCAACATGCTCGATGGATCCTCTAGGAAAATGGATGGCTTCAACATCCATCTTCTAGGAACAAGGACAAATGTTTGGGTTTGAGTTGTTCCCCTTCCTTGTCTTATATAAGGCTTTATTGTTCCCCCCCCCCCCATTTATATTTCCCCCCATCACAGCTTTGTTTCCATTCCCATGATTTACTACACTGGAGGCTTGACATTGTATAACTAGATTAACCCATTTCAGTCAGTGGCATCCAGTCTCCTATTATGGGCATTAATAGACGCCTTATAGGTGGAAATAGCCAATCTACAAGCTCACAATGCGCTGCTAGCTTGCGGATGGCCTGTTTTCGAACAAAGTGTTGAGGCTTTAAGTGGCTGTGGTTGTGAGCGCACCTCTCCATCGGTGTTATTACCCCATTTGGCCAGATGGAGGTAGTATAATTAAAGGTCAAAATGTGAGCCATTTACCGTTTTACCCGGGAGCCACACTGGACTTGATTTGCAGTTAAACGGCATGAAGGGAAGGAGGATAAAAAGCGAGTCCCCTCGTGTTTAATGATGGTGTTGTAGTGGTTAAGATCGCTGCCTCCGAAGACGCATGCAAGCCTCCTGGCGAGTGCCTGGCCCATCCTACATAGCAGCGGTGGAATGTAACTAAGTACATTTACTCAAGTACTGTACTTAAGTACAATGTTGAGGTATCTGTACTTTACGTTAGTATTGCCAATTTCCAATATTTTTACTTCTTCTACTCCAATACATCTCGGATCCAAATATTGTACTTTTACTCCACTACATTTATTTGAAAATAGCCGATCTAAAAGCTCACAATAGCTATTTTCGAATAGCTTGAACTACAAAGTCATTGGTGATTCACGACTTGAGTGGGATGGACAGATTTGCCTGGCTACTGCATTAAGTAATGCTAAAAATGTTTGAATTTGCATGTGTTTCATATCCTGCCTCTGTCTGTGAATTATCTTCAGAATACAACACTAACACTGCTTTGTTCAATGTTCTTTAACTACCAACTGTTCGCGTTATTTTAAGAGATTCTTTTTATACGTCTCCGCTTTCATTCTGGTGGTGTTAGCACTGCAAGGACTGACAAGAAAAAAGGAATGACATGCAACACAATTAGCAAGAATCCAGATCCAGCCTGTGCACAAACGGAATGAGACTACAAAGGATCTTCCAGTGTTACCCCTCTGAAACGCTACACCATGTTACAGTAAATTCCTTTTTACACGAAGATAGATAGCAAATATAACCTCATAGATTTACAGTATACACAAGCGTTACATTTAATATACAATTTGGTTTCGGTTCCTCAACATTGCAGCAGCAATGATAGGAATGTCAAAATCAATAATTAAGAACAAAACACAACAAATATAGGCCTACTACAAGCATCTATGTGTGCAGTAAGTTTACTATAATACAAGCATCTACTGTATTTACACATATGTAAGTGTATGTGCAGTTTGTGCACGATAAACGTGCTATATAAATGCACCTTATCTAACCTTGTAAATAACATGCTATCTAAGTCACGTTCTCAACATTTGTGCAAACAAATGTAAGAATCAACATGTGTAATACATGACTATTGTACTAACAAATACAATACTTGTATGGGGTGATTTCTAAGTCATAGCACGGCGCATTGTGAGCTTGTGGATCTGCTATACTGTATACATATACAGTATACAAAGTAGCATGCAACCAAGGATAAATCAGTCAGTATCCATGACTGTGACTTGAAGTACAAGTTGCACAGTGTAACCAACATGATAAATCTGTCACATCCATCAGATTACCTCATTAAAGCCTATTTTTTTACATTTAGGCCTTAACCACCAAAATCACACCATGTACTGTACTGGATGAATGGAAAACGTATTTTCAATGAGTTTCCATCAGGGTGTATTTACTTTGAGTTTAAATCTAACTTCGGGAACATTGCTTTACGTCATTAGATACAAATGGAACAACGGGAGGCGTGTATGTCAAATGTTTGTTATGATTTTAGGCATCAGCCCTCCATCAGTCTAAACAGATGCTGGGTATGCTAAATACACATCTGTCTGCATACAAACACATTTTGTATAGACTGTTCCTAGCATAGTAATATAGAGGATAATTATGCTCTGTTACTGTGCTGGGCAGATATGTAGAAAGGGACTTACAAAAAACAAAACAACCTCATCATCTGCACATTCTTCTTGTACATCTCTCTGTATTTTAGCTACCTATTATAGTGTTTTAATCAATTAGCTCAGCTTATAGTATTGTTTAATAAAACAATACGCATTTAATTGTTTCTTTGTGGCTCATGTCCAAATGGAAACAATTTCATGACGTGCTCGCTCATTGCTATGTGGTTTTTATATTATTTGTAACCAGTATTCGATATAATAAACACTCCTTTTGATAGTACAATCAACCTTCGTTGGCGCAGTTTATTTGATTCATGATTTACTGTATATCTGAATGTTGTATATGCAAAGGGAATTCTATTACATTATCATTTATTCAAGCGGTTCAACAACTCACGTCCGACAGAAGAGACGTTTTAATGTGATGCGCTGAAATAGCATTGAATATTGTCAATCCACTTTACTGTGAGTTGATAATATCATATTGCTGATTAATCATATCGGATTAATCCCCCTATCAGTACCACAACAGGTATTACGATAGGCCCAGAATAGGGATGCTACCGCTCATGCTGTTAATACAGTAGTTCTACTCCAATGGTTCTCAAAGTGGAGTCCAGGAACCCACAGGGATCCATGAGAGGGTTCCAAATGGACACTTACAGGGCTGTAACTCTGAGAGCGTACAAAGGGAACCATTTGGTTCCATTTCTACGCTCTCAAGAGTATGGGGGTCCACTGTTCTAATCCATCTTTTGTTACACGGCAATATGTATCATTGTATGGAACAATGTATGTATGGAGGTTTTTGGAACAATTGTATCGCTGCTTTTTACCATCGTATAAATAAAGCAAACATATCTCCACACATGTCACCAGTTCCACAGTGTGCATTGTCCCAGGCTGCGTCTATTCAGCAGCACCTTGGGATTTCTATCCCACCTGCACAAACTCCCTGTGTTTCCTTTTCTTTCTTTTTTCCATGTTCGTGCTTTTCTCCGTGTGTTATTGTATTTTCTCTCACCTCTCCTCTGGGCTGCTATGCTTTATCATTGTGAAAATAACCCAAACCGAAATGTATTCTGACCCTCTGTCCCTTGAAAGCAGCGAGTTTACTGCAGGCAGCCGGCCTGTTTTACTATGCCTTCCTCGCAGTGTTATGGGACTTTTTGTTTGCTCACCTGCAAAATAAATCTTTGTTTTTTTCCCCCTTTCTGTTTTTTTATACCACTATCAGCCAAGTTTCTATTTTTTCTTTTGAAAATGTTAACACTATGAACAAAGCATTCATTCATCTTACTGAGAAACCCACATAGACTCCTTGCCAGACTCTGTTTGGGAATGCCTTTTTTGTTTTGTTTTCAAAATAATGTGTATTTGCTTTTTGCTTCTTTTTTCCAGTAAACAAAGCTGAATATTATCTCTATTTCACCTTGCATCCCTAGAATGCTGTTAACTCCTAAAGCCCTAGTCCATATACGTTGTCGTACAACGAATAACAAAAATAGACGATCTACAAGCTCACAATGCGCCCTTGCATTGACACATTGGGAGCTTGTACGTAGATCACCAATTCTCGCGGGTATCCATTCCAGCCGAGGTAACAGACAAACAGTACAACCACACTGCGCCTATCCGTCATTGTTAAGAGGAAGCTGCTGACTCCATATCTGTGTGGGGGTGGTGGGGGTGTGTGTGTGTGTGTGTGTGTGTGTGTGTGTGTGTGTGTGTGTGTGTGTGTGCGTGCGTGCGTGCGTGCGTGCGTGCGTGCGTGCGTGCGTGCGTGCGTGCGTGCGTGCGTGCGTGCGTGCGTGCGTGTGTGCGTGCGTGCGTGCGTGTGGATGCCTGTGCATGGGTGGGTGGGTGGGAGGCTGAGCGTGGCAGACTGGGGGAGGGGAGAGGCTTTGAGTGGACAATCTGCTCGGCTGATGAGCACAGCAATATCTGCTCTAACATGTCTGCAGCGTTACACACATACACACATGCATGCATGCACGCACACACACACACACGCACACACGCAAGCACACACGCACGCACAGATATAGATATAGATATAGATCCAGCCAGTTGTGTATTTAGGTGATGTGGTATGTTGCATTGAAATGAGGCATACATATACAGGCCATGCATGCGTTGTAGCCGGGGCCCTGCGCTACATCCGCTGCTGATAAACACTGTACCGTACCATACTAGACCATACCATACTAGACCATACCGTACTATACCGTACCGTACTGCACCGCATCGCCAGAGGCAGAGGGGACACAGGAGGGAAAAAGTGCTGAGCGTAACAGGGATCTATTTTCAGCTAGTATCAGCAGCTGCCGCCCGCGGGAGCACATCTTTATGTGTGTGTGTGTGCGTGTGTGTGTGTGTGTGTGTGTGTGTGTGTGTGTGTGTGTGTGTGTGTGTGTGTGTGTGTGTGTGTGTGTGTGTGTGTGTGTGTGTGTGTGTGTGTGTGTGTGTGTCCTGCACCATATGTGATTACTGCACTGTTACAAGCCGCGCAGCATGGTCTAATGAAGGCAGGGGCAGGGAGGAGGAGAGAGGGGAAACGAGGATGGAGAAAGAAGGAGAAAGCTTTGTGTTGTGAAGAAGCAGCCAATCTACAGGCTCACATAAATGTATTAAACAATATTTTAATTTAACACTTGAACTCTAGCATCCCTATTCTGGGGTAAACATTCGGTCGCGTCGCAACATGCTGTGAGCTTATTAGGTCAGCTATTTTCAGCGAAGAGATAAAGAATATTGGGTTAAAGAACAACCAATTCATGGTGTCAGTCATGGTATGAATCACCATTTGATCACCATACAGATGCCACTCTGGGAAGAGATTCAGCGAAGGAGTTTAAACAGGGAAAGGCTGTATATGGGGTATTTCCTGGCCGCCTCGCGGACAGCAGTGACACGCAAAGCCTTTGGGCTGTCGGGGGGCCCTTATTGTTACGAGGTTAAGACAATGAGATGAATTAATCAACGTGACAGTTGGGCTGTTTTTGGGGCTAACGGGTGGCCCTGCGCCGTGTCAGTTAGGGCGGGTTCGACAAGCAGTGAGCAATATCATTATGGGACAGGAAATCATAGGCTCCGTGTCGTACTGGCGGGGCCCGACACATTTCACATGACACTTTTGGGAGCCTCGCCAAATACCACAGTTCATTCTCTGTGTCTCTCGATCAGTGGCAGAAGAAGAAGCACTCTGACTTTTACTTAAGTTAAAGTAGCAATACCCATTTTTACCCAAGTAAAAGTCATGAATTAGAAATCATAATTTACGGCAAAGTATAAAAGTATTGGTATCAATATATACTTAAAATGTCACGTATATCATGTTATTGAACTGTATTGATCATTAACCACTTGATACCCTATTTTATACTTGGGATATTTCCGAAAAAATGTATAATCTTATAGAGGTTATGCGCATGCATAAAGGGAATGGAAAATCGAGTGGAAAATTGAGTGCCAAAAATTGTTTAATGTCGTTTAATGCAATCAGATAGGACTTTCTGTTTGGATGTATGGGCTGTCAAGGCCAGAAAGTAGTTTTTTGCCACTCAGTAGGCTTCCAGGTTTGATGATGATGTCAAGCTCATACCCTCTATTAATCATTAATAATATAACTGGTAACTAATGTAGAATAAATGCAGTGTAAAACGTACAACATAAAAAAATATTTCAAGTAAATGCTTGAGTAAAATCTACCACTGCGCTCTCTCTCTCTCTCTCTCTCTCTCTCTCTCTCTCTCTCTCAGCCCTGGTAGGCTACTGTCACAGTGGACCGTTGCCTCATTGGGAGATGAACGCCTGTTCTGTTGTGTTCATTTTGACGAACAACAGATGAATTGTCAAGACATGTAGGAACAGAGAACCAAGCGCCTGACCGACTACTGGAGATTTCTTTTTGGCCAGTAATGCCTTTGACTTCATTTATTTTCTTAAAAAAAAAAAAAAAAAGCCCTGCAAAATACAGTATCCTTTCATAACTGTCTGTATGTCCGTCTGTCTGTCTCTCTCATGGGGCTCTGTCACTTTTTTTCTCCATGTTGGCCCCTTTCTCGCCTCCGCGGAAGAGAGGGCTAATTTATGCAAATGTTCTCCAGCGAATTCCTGCATGTCATGCATCCTAATGAGGGGACATGGCTTCCGTGACAATGGCTGCTGCCACCCCCCCCCCCCCCCCAACCCAGCACACGAGAGGAAAAACACCACAGAGTGAGAGAGAGAGAGAGAGAGAGAGATAGAGAGAGAGAGCGAGAGGGAGCGCTCTCTATGCTGACTAACCTGACATTAACCTCTTGCATTCACACAGACAAAGAATAAGGAGTCTGAGTCATGGCACTAATGGAAAAGGACGGTCCTTTTATAATGTAGGTACAGTACTGTCTGCATATCACCATGAGTCCATTACATTACAGTATGTCACCACGAGCCCATTACAATATTGCCACTGTCAGGGAGGGACTGACTCGGGTGGAAACCTTGTATATCCAAAACCGTTCCTTGTACTGTTATTTAAGAAAATGAAATAAAATAGTGAAAATAGACAGCTGTGCATGCCACACCCTTGTATGACGGAGTAGGGCATTGATTTACGGAAAAGAAACCCATCGAAAGTTGAAATATGGAGATGCGAGGTTTGTGCCCGACAGCGCCGCTATAAAGGGTGGGGGAGGGGGTGGGGGGGTTGAAGGTAGACGGCAGGGAACACTCAGCGATAATAACATGGCTGCTGAGTGCCAATGTAAGAGGCCCCCCGCTGGTAATATTTGGGGCAGGCAATACACACAAGCTATTAACCACATGGACCCCAGAGTCTGTATTCTGGGCACGTCACCATAAATAACAGGCAAGGGCATAAGTTTAGATCAGAATCATACATTTAATATAGTGGAGAACTAAATGTCACAAGGGAGGCGGAGAGAGTTTGATCAGTGACAAAGCTACAGTAGCGGTGCTGTGACCAGGCAGTGAATGTGTATGCCTATTTGGGATTCATCAGAATGCATTAGGATTGAGGGTGTGTGAGTTAGCTTGCCAGCGGATGAGAACGAAGGGAGATTGAGTGTGGCTGAGGGTGGGGAAGAGACGGAATACAGTGACGGAATAAATGACAGACCTATCGAGGGGATTCATACAACTTCATCATCACGCTCTCCCCTTATTTGCACATTGAAGAGTTCCTATTCCCGGCAGTATGGGAAGGCTCTGGCTGCATGCTTACACATCTGTAACTCTGACAAAATCTGCAAAATGGAACCATTTCCAGTACTTTCAGAGTTATGGGGGCCTGTAGCGTAATATGCATACAGTACCAAACCGTGGGTCCTTGAAATGAAATGAAAACGTTCGATGCAAACAGCTGTACAGAGGGGATTCATTGGACTGATCGTGCTCTCTCCACTTGTTTGCACATTCCAGAGTGTCTATCCCCGGCAGCATGGGAAGGCCCTGGCTGGAACGCACCCGCACCGGGGCTCCACAGCAGCCTGCAGAGTGATTGATTCCAGAGCACTTAGAAGGGGACGTTTGAGGACGCTCGGTGGAAGCCGCGAGCGCGGGGGCCCTAACTATATCTCTGGCCCTAATTTCCCTCATGGTTTTTCGTACTCGGCGAGGGAACGGGAGGGAAAGAACAACAAGGGGAGCGGTGGCTGCCTGTGATTCAGCAGAGGGCTGGTTCACAGACCTCAAACCACCTCCTGTTTGTGAGCACTTCCCTTAGTCACGGGCCAGGGAGCGCTGCATATTTTGTAGCAGCTCCCTTTGGTGTTTTTCTTGCAAACTGAGAGAGAGCGGCCTGTGGTGGGCGGTGGGTCTCAAAAGTAGGGGCCGCGGCCCACAGCGGGGCTGCCAGAGGGCCAATTGGGGGCAATGAAAACAACTATGTATAGTATGAGATAAATTAAAAGTACTGTAGTATACAGTAGAAACAAGGCAAAAGAAGACAAGATGCATAATAATAATAATAATAATAATAATATGATTAATAATAATAATTGTAATAATAATACTACAGAGCAACGGTAACGAGGGTAAAAACACAATAAGGTGTCTATATACAGTCAAACAGTGTATAAGTTTATCACACTGCAGTCTCATCATAAAAAAACTGTACAAAAAGTGTACATTGGTCAGTGCAAGAAAGCGTGAGACGTGAAAAAACAGCACAAGAACCCAGGAATGTACCCAGGAGTGCATGTTACAACCATGACGCGTTACAACCGTGGCAGCTCTTCCCAGGAATGTCAAAAGAGGTCAGAGTCATGAATCAACTGTTTATTCCAGGTTAGGCTATACGTAGCCTGGTAGCTTTTCAACGCAACAGGCACAAAGGACTTCCCAAGTCACACCTTCGTCCCGGGAGGGTGAATCTGTCGTTACCTCGCTTTCTCCAGTACCCAGTTATCTAGATGTGACGCATTGTGAGCTTTTTTGCTTTTATTTTAGCCATTTCTATAAAGTAGGCCTATAATTATATGTTTACAATGAGGCCATGGCTATATGGGGTCCTTTGTGAAGAATTTGGGAGCCCCTGCACGTGTGTAGGGGACCAGAAGCTCCGGCAAGGAAGGGGGTAATCAACCAGTGTATGAAGGAGGTAGTGAAGGAGGTAGTGCACACACTGATGTATATCTCCTGTATGAAGGAGGTAGTGAAGGAGGTAGTGCACACACTGATGTATATCTCCTGTCCAAAATCCAATAGATCCAAACATTGATGCCGAAATAAAAATACAGAGGAACATTTTCAGCATTCCCACACAGTGTGCTATCTATTCAGCTTTATCAACAACCAGTGTGCCATCATGGGCACTGAGACACAGGCAGCATATCGCTTGTTTCATCTCAAATTGCAGAAAAGGTTTGGCTGGGATTTGGCAAACAGCTAATTTAGAGGACGGTTCTCAACCGTGACCTAATATCCTCACCATAATATCCTCACGTGGGCCACGAGGATATTGCAAGTGGGCCTCCAAATAATTGCCAAAACACTTACAATTTTAATGACAATATAACATAAATAACAGCTAAATGAATAACCAAGTCAAATAAAACGTCTGATATTTATTTATTTAAAACTGTCACAGCCCTGGCCACAGTCTGTGCCACACCCACTCATCCACTGCCCTGATGACTTCCTGGACCCACCTGTGTGTCTCACCTCACCTGCTCCCTAATTAACCTAGTCTATATATAGCCCTTGATGCTCTCATGTCTTTGTTGGATTATAAGTTTGCTCTGCCTTGTGACTAAGTTTATTCCTGCCTTGTAATGGTGTACCTTATTTCTAAGTAAAATACTTTAAGTTATTCCTGATGTCCTGTGTTCTGCATTTTGGATCCTTACCTGGGATAGAAGCCTGACAAAAACCTTGAATAGTGAGTTTTCATTGTGATACTGCTGTTGGTTCCACTGATCCAAGCGGCTGCCTGCCGTGTTAAGTGGTCAGATGGTTGGGCCACGGATGGTTTTGAGATTTCCAAGTTGGCCCTGACCCACAAAAGGTTGAGAAAAACTGGTCTAACCTCAGTGCAGCGGGAGGGAGGGAAAGAGGGCGCGTTTAAAATTGCCCAGAGATGGCACACGAAAAGGTGTTACACTTTCTGATGTTTTAACCCATTCTGACCGGGCACCCATTTTGGTGTTGGCATCATGTTATGCTTTAGCTATTGAAAAATAGCAGATCTACAAGCTCATATCGCGCCACCGAGTGGCGCGATACGAGCTTGTAGGTCTGCTATTTTTTTTTAATCGAAGAACGACTGACATAGAAACATAGCTTTTTCAGAAAACTGTCAGGATGTAGAAGACGTTTATAGAATCTGATCTCAGGTCAGAATGGCTTAAGGGGGACTGACAACCCCCCACCCGCGCACGGCACGTCCCACCTTTGCAGCAGTAACACTTGTCCGGGTCTCGGCCCCGCACAATGGTGGCTAATCTGGGAGAGGGGGCTGGGCGATGGAGGCCTCAGCCTCAGGAGGAGTAAAGAGGGTGCTGCTGGCTCCGGCTGCGTGCGCCCGACCGGAGAATATCTGCACACACACCCATCTTATTAGACCAGATGGCACACATAGCTGCAGCCTCCTCTCTGATACACATGGGAGGGGGAGTTTACAAGAAGAAGAAGATAGGAAGAGTTGGAGGAGGAGGAGGAGGAGTGAGGTGGAGGGAGAGAAAAGGAGGAGGAGGTGAGATGAAGGCAGAGGGGAACAGTGGTGTAATGTAACTGAGTACATTTGTCATTTACTCAAGTACTGTACTTAAGTAAATATTTCAGGTATTTGTTACTTTTCAGTATGGTAGTATATGGTTGTAAAATGTTGCACGTTTCACTCTTTTACTCAGAGATCCTTTTACCTAGACATGTCTGCTATCATAAACCACTACGAGTTTTTCCAATGCCACATGCGAAAAACAGTCTAAGTCCACACTATTGATCCATAATGTATAAATGATAGATAAGGGTTCAGGACAACGAGGCCTTTTCGTGGAGGGGTCAGAATGAAATTTGGACTTAGACTGTTTTTCGTCTGTGGTACTCAATTGATGAAACAGGTCGGGAGTTATTAAACCGAACGTGGACAATGTTCCAGTGTTACATTTGTTGCACATATGGGATTAATTGTAATGGCATGCGCCATAAATGTAAACGCAAAAGAAATGCCATTAAACTTAAATCAATTATATTTCATTGAAACAATTCTTTAACATTTGTTTTCATACCATGGACGTGATACATTTTTGTTTATCAAACATAAGGAAATTATTCAATATTACCGGGTGTACCAGTTTGAGCGTTTGAGTCAGTTCAATGGGAAAATACATTGATATGATTTGTAGACCACATAACCTCAAGGTGAAAATGTTAATGCATTTAGAGAAAAGCCAGTTTTCCGTCAATAACATCCACTAGGATGAAGGAAAACACTTGAAACTTCCTGGCCACGTAGAGTATGTTGCTGTACATATACTGACGCAATGACGTGATGATAGCGTTGACCAATCAAGAGATAAAGTGCACGTGCATGTAACTTACAACCATGATGCGTTACAACCGTGGCAGCTCTCCCCTACTTTTACTTAGTTCTACTCCACTACATCTCAGATGCAAATATTATACTTTTACTCCACTACAATTATTTGAAAACTGTAGTTAGTAGTTACTTTGAAGATTTAGATTCACAGATCACAGATCATACATTACCCACTTAACCGTATATACATTTCGGACATTTGAGCTGCTATTTTCAAAATATTTTTATACATTTGAAATGTTTAAATGAGACATTCTGCACAAAGACTACTTTCTGCTTTTGGTACTTTTATGTACATTTATATACCAATACTTGGCTTACTCACTCACGTACATTTTGAATTCAGGACTTTTACTTGTAACAGAGTATTTCTATATTGCAGCATTGATACTTTTACTCAAGCACAAAATGTGAGCAGCCTACTTTTTTCACCGCTGATGAGATGAAGGCATGCAGAGGGGAAGTGGGAGAGAGTGACAGAGAGAGAGGGGGAGAAGCATACACTGTGGCGAGATTTCTGCTGCTCATGCTACCCCCTTCCCTCTTTCAGAGCGGCGGGGGGTCTCTCTTTCTCTGCCAGTACCAAGGGCAGGTCTCATCCCCTCTCTAAGCTGACAGGAAGGATCCAGGGGTCTTTGTTTGAGTGTGAGAGGAGGGATGGCATGGGAGAGGCGCCTTCCATAACAGCACGTCTCCTCGTACTCGCAAAGACAGCCTGCATGCGTGTCAAGAGCCCGAGTCGTGGGATGATCCCCGCGTTGGCGTGCTCTACTGTGTGTATTTAACCCGCCGAACGCACACAATTAGCCTTTTGAACACTTTGACACAGGTGTTGTAGTACAAGTAAATACTACGCTTTGCTGAATAACAACGTTCATTGATTCTCTAGAGCGGCTTCTGTTTTAGCAGGCTATGATGTGGGAAACCGGTCCTTGTAATTATAAGCTGTGTGTCTCAGTTCAACCCTATATGTATAAATGGAACGTTGACCCCTCTCCGTTTATATACCTCTACACCAGTGGTTCTCAACCTTTTCTGGATCAGGGCCCACTCGAAAATATTGAAAGCATTCATGGCCCACCCATCTGACCACGTAACAGGGGCCAGGTGCGTGGGCCGTAAGCATTTTCAGAGCATATTTTTATTTTAATGATCAATCAATCGATTGTGTCCCACCGCCCTGGGATCAACGGAACCCAACATAGTGTACTTCTTATGTATTGGTATCACTTTTTAATATTAATGTTATAGTATCGTTACAATCAGCGTTTTGCCCACTTGCAATACCCTTGAGAACCACTGCTTTATAACGCCAAGGTTGGGGCCCTATTTTGCGTGTCTTAGGGTACCAGATCTTATGACTTAAGACCTGGAGGCGTGGTCAATGCTGTTTGGCCACTCAAAACAGCCAAACAGCACTGGCCACACCTCCAGGTCTTAAGTTAAGTCATAAGACCTGCAGCTTCCCTCCGTAACCCGCTATTCACGCCTTTCATTCCATTGTCTTTCCCTGCGTAATACGCTAAACCCGCTATTTGTTTTATATGTTTATGTCATGATCTTACTGTGAACTGTTTACTGCTTACCCTTATTTTGTAGTGTTGTCTTTCAGTGTTTCCTGTTTTGCCTAGTTGTTGCCTGTCTTGTCTCACCTTATCCCCTGTTACACACCTGTCTCCATTCTGTCGTTAGCCTGCAGTTGCCTGATGACACTCACCTGTGTTTGCTTCACTATCAGCCTGTAGTCTATAAGTACTGGACTCATTCTGCTCTCACACTGCCAGATCCAAGTTTGATGTTACTGTGTGTTCCTGCCTGTTTTGTCCTGATGTTGCCTCTTCACCGTGTAAGCTGTTAAGTGTTCTTTGTCTAATAAATACTGGACTTTACCTGTCTGCCTGCTTGTTCTGCATCTGGGTCCTCAACCTGACACACACCGTGACAGTTTAATTTGCCGTTTTGTAATGATTTGAATGAAAAATCGGGTTTGTCGCAGACAAAGTGATGAGGGCGACACGTTATAATGACATAACCGGAAATCAACCAACCGCCGGCATGCAAGGGCTTCTGGGAAACTGAGTCCAATGCAAAGTGAACGAGGGGGGACTATGGACGATCTTAGCTCGCTTTGCTCTTTGTCTGTGAGTCGGTAACTGTAAACACCGGCAGTGTGCGTGACATGTTAATTAGGCTCTAACGTACAGAATGTGTTACGACACGGCCCCTCTCTCTTCGTTGCAACACATGCGTTTTTTGTGAATTGTTCCAGACACGGGCCTGTGTGGTTCATGCAGTGAAGCAATGAAGAGCTGTGGATGGGGTCATGTCCTCCCCAGTGTCTGGTCATGTCGTGTAAGCCACAGCACTAGGAGAGGATTAGGAAGTACACTATCTGATTGAATCCACTGTCAGGGGGGAAGGTATACTTACTGACAGCTCAGCACCACAAGCTGTCTGAGCTGCTCCTGACACTGTCACCACTGAGGATGACACTTTCCATCCATCCCGTATTCTATTACTCATATTGCTTCCAAGATTATCGGACTTCCCACACCAACACTTTCTGATTATGAACAATAATGCCATCACACGGCTAGCACTCTCAATATCACGTGACACTGATCATCCCCTGTATCACTTCGTCAACCTCATGCCATTTGGACAAAGAACCTTACAGAACCTTACCCTGGAAAAAGGAGTTTTGTCCCCTCAGCCACCGCGGCATTAAACAAACTGCCCCGCCGATAAGATGGTTCTGTACACAGTGGGGAACTCATGTTTTTGTATTGTCTTGGTTTTTCTGTACTATGTATTGTTTTTGTTGTTGGTGTTGAACAGACCTGTGAAGATGAATATCCTTCGGGACAATAAAGATTATTATTATTATTATTATCCACCGCTACTCCTCTTGGGGCCAATCATTGACTTGGTTTATTAACGTATCTGTACTACACCTCTAGAGCACTGGAATCAATCAATCAATCAATCAATCAATCAATCAATCAATCTGTCAATCTATCTATCTCTCTATCTCGGCTGTTTTGGAAACGCAGACTTAAACCCACCACACTTTTTTGATATTTCTCCATGTGTTCCCCTTACCCGGTATTGAGAAACGCCACGCTATCATATAAGCAATCGATTTGTCTCTCTGTTAAAATGTTCATTCTACAAACAGCGTGCCGCCATGCGGAGGCGCTGCTCTCCAGTCCAGTGTGTACAGCGTGGTACAGTACAGTGGAGTGGAGTGGGGGGGGGGGGGTGATGGGGGGAGGGGGGAGGGGGGAGGGGCGTGGTGTATAAAGTCACAAAGCAAAGAGTCCCACTGCTCAGTGTGAACCGAGCCCAATCGCTAAGCTGACATCACTGTCAATGACAGTGACAGCAGGGCGCTCCGATCCACGGGA
Source organism: Protomyctophum parallelum (assembly GCF_964188405.1). Taxonomy (NCBI): domain Eukaryota; kingdom Metazoa; phylum Chordata; class Actinopteri; order Myctophiformes; family Myctophidae; genus Protomyctophum; species Protomyctophum parallelum. The sequence goes on from NC_139717.1 coordinate 9,887,241, forward strand.
GCCGAGGACTGAATTTACATACGGTTTCATCACATGGAGGAGAGAGGGAGAGAGAGAGAGAGAGAGAGAGGGAGAGAGAGAGAGAGAGAGAGAGAGAGAGAGAGAGGGAGAGAGAGAGAGAGAGAGGGAGAGAGAGAGAGGGAGAGGGGGAGGCCGGGGGAGGGCAAGAAGGAGGAAAGGATGACAAGTGTGTGGCTTCGATTCAAGCCTGCAACCAAATCGCAGCCACGGTGCTATTTCACGTGCAGCAGTGGTTTCCAACCAGTGGTCCGGGGACCTCCAGTGGTCCTTGGGTGGTTCAAGGTGGTCCCCAGCTCAATGATGGCAGGGGTCGATGTCCCTGTAGATCTTTTAACCCATTCTGACCGGGCACCCATTTTGGTGTCAGCATCATGTTATGCTTTAGCTATTGAAAAATAGCAGATCTACAAGCTCATATCGCGCCACCGAGTGGCGCGATACGAGCTTGTAGGTCTGCTATTTTTGAAAAATCGAAGAGCGACTGACATTTCTAGAATCTGATCTCAGGTCAGAATGGGTTAATCAGACCAGTGTGTGTCCAGTGGAAACCTCGTATGAATCTGATCTCAGGTCAGAATGGGTGTCAAATAAATGTAGAAGATTTGGTATTTTGCGCAGCGTTTGCCTGCATGTTATCTCTCCTATCTAAGGTACCACATCAATACAGCATGGCATTGTGGACACAATCTCATCCAACGACAACAAAGGATTCTAGGTTTTGGGTCTGAGAGGCTAAAATCTCTGGTGGTCGACCATGGCCCAAATACTGAGCAATAAATAATGGGCCTGGATATGAAAAGGGTTGAAAACCACTGACGTACTGTACAATACAGTACACTGTAACACTTCCCCCTCTCGTGGTCTACCACTTCATCATTGAATTGATCTGCTGTAGTAACCTCTGCGTCTGGTTCCATACGCAGACCCATTATGCATTATTACAGTAAATGGATCATGCTGTTCCAGCGTATAAAGCACAAAGAACAGCACTAGAATGAGTTAATGCTGTTGCCAAGGTTTTGCGTCATTCCATCTGAGGCCTAGGTGGGAAGAAAATGCCACCAAGTGCTCACTATATCGCTGACAATTCGGAGAAAGAAATGTTGGTGGGCATTAACCCTTAACCCTGGCATGCCTATTTTGTGCATGTCATTATAGGCAGTGTCTGCACACACCGAGACAATCGCAGATTTGTGATAGAACACGATAAGAGCTTGTGCACGGTACGACGTGCTGAGTCATATAGTACTGTGATTTTTTTTCCCGAACAGAATTATTTGAATCGCATAACTGCACTTACTGCAGCCAAGGCTTACAATAAACCAGAGATGGCTCATATCTACTGTATTAAGAAAGAGCAGTCACATATTTCAGAGAGAAAGAGGACGGACGGACGGACGGGCACGCATGCATGCACGCACGCACGCACACACACACACACACACACACAGTGCATTGTCCCTCTCTTGTCTATCTGTCATGATGCTGTCCACTCTGTCCAGTGGAGGGCTCTCGTTGGAACCTCGCTCTGGTCTCACATTTACAGGACGCCGACGTGACGTCCCATGAATCCCCCTATTGTTTTTGTTTTTGTTTTCTTGCGCGGAGACTCCCGAGAAATGTGATGAAAACAAGCGTAGCCTCGCTTATCATCCGACGCAAAACCAAGTGTGTGAGTGTCCCCCCCCCCCACCTTCACTCTTGGCCTGAGTTGGGCGGAACGTTTTCTGAGAGAGACAGACAAAACGGGACTGTTCTGTTCCCTGATCTGATGCCCTAACAAAGCCTTGATTAACAGGCTGTACCAAGCCCCCCCCCCCCCCTCTCTCTCTCCCTCTCTGTCTTAACTCAGAGAATGTACAAATGTAAGGGTCCATTTGGTTACATTTGCTACATTCTCAGAGTTACAAATTGACACTGGTCATTTCACTCATGTGTAACTGTCTTTCTCGCCACCCCCCCCCCCCCCCCCTCTCTCTCTCTCTCTCCTCCCCCCTCCCCTCCCTCTCTCTCTCTCTCTCTCCCCCCCTCTCCCTCTCCCTCTCCCTCTCCCTCTCTCTCTCTCTCTCTCTGTGGAAAACCACAATCACATTAGATATGGATGATGTCACTGGCGGCCACCCCCAGGCCACGGTGAGACCGCCACAGCGAGGTCACATCAGGGAGGAGTGATGTAGATGAAGCTTGGCGGAGGTGTCTGTGTGTGTGTGTGTGTGTGTGTGTGTGTGTGTGTGTGTGTGTGTGTGTGTGTGTGTGTGTGTGTGTGTCTGTGTGTCTGTGTGTGTGTATTTTATCTACAAGTGCCCCCCTTTTTTTCTCTCTCTATAAGACCCTTTTCATATTTGACCTTTTGTCATGCGTAGGGTGCAGCCATCAGCAGCTGGTTCTTACAGTTAGTTTTTGTGTCATGTTGCTGATGTTCTCAAGGGCACCAAGGGGGGGCAGCAGTAAGCAGGCAGGGAGGGGGGGGGGGGGGGTTGCTTGGAGACACATTGACAGGACAGGGCATGTGACATGTACATGTCAATCATGTCCATGTGACATGTCCAATGAGGATGGACCCATTTGGTTAACGGTCCATGAATGTATTCATTTACGGAAAATTCATTTTTTTTCTGCCCGACAGCAACGACATAGACAATATTGTAATATATATTTAAAAAACAATGCTCTGATTATTGGATTAATCGAATACCTGATTGATACAATAATCACTAAGAAGATAATAGGATAATTGATGCCCTAATGTGGACCAGCTGGGAGGCCTCCCTCCATGCCGTGCCAGAGTGTGTTGTGTGTGTGTGTGTGTGTGTGTGTGTGAGTGTGTGTGTGTGTGGGGGGGTGACACTAAGGCTCCTCAGGCTTGAGATGTGTCACAGGCAGGTATGAGTCATGGGTTGTTGTGACGCACGGGTCACATTGGGGACCATCACTATACACGGACCACGTCAACAATATGACATGAGTGGAGAGGGACACTCGTCTCCGCGCTGACAGAGATGTCATGTCCCAGGGCAGTGGTACAGATCATACTATATCGTTGCTCAGAAAGCTATTATCTTTGTATTTTAAATGTTGGTGGTTTTTCCGTAAATTACTGCTTCATCGTTCTACTGTGTCGAAAACATTTAGCATTTAGCTGGGGACCCCCTGGAACCGCCTCAAGGACCACTGGGCCCACTTTGAGAACCACTGGTTCAACCAAATGTTCAACCCCGGTTCTGGGAGCGCACATTTGCCTAAAACAGCAGATTTGCACGTTCAAAAGGCCTCGCAAGGTGGAGAAAAAGAAGGGGGCCTAGTATATATTCCTGTGCAGACCCATGTCCACGAAGTATAGGGCTTGCTCCCAATCTTCCGCCGTAGTCTGAAAACTCACCTCTTCAGACTTAGCCTGTAGCACTTGCACTAGCCTCAATGACCTTGCAGGTGTACGCAAAGGCTAAAATAGTCATTTAGATAGCATGTTATGTAGACATAGCATTGTATAGTGTATACTTATAGACATGGTTTCATCGTACAGATATTCTACTGTACGGACATTAGGTTCTTAGTTTGCTTTTCATCCTAGATGACTATTTCTATGTATTTGATGTACTGTATAACCTTGTGTTGTTCTTGCTTACTGTAAATTGCTCTGGATTAAGAGCGTCTGCTACGTAAATGCCTAAATTGTAAATTGATTGTAAATTGTGACAGTGGCAGATTTAACTCAGTAACTCAAAATTCATTTAACTCTGCTTAGTTAAATCAGTTAATTTAACTACTAAGTAATTTCACTGCCTGCTAATTTCCAGGCATTCCCAGCACTGAGAGACAGGCAATATTTTTGTAGTATACCTGGTTTCTGGGAGTCTCTTCCTGATTCCTGTGCATGTGTTTACTTCCTGCTGAGTCATTTTCCATTAGTATTATTTCTTACTCCTGGCAATATCTCTTTTTCTGTTTCATAACTGCTGTAATGCCACTATAGCTGACAATTTAATTTCCCTGGTGGGATCAGTAAAGATCTCTCTCTCTCTCTCTGTTTCTCTCTGTTTCTCTCTCTCTCTCTCTCTCTCTCTCTCTCTCTCTCTCTCTCTCTCTCACATCACAATGTAAAGCATTGTGAGTGTGTGTAGATCTAATTTCAAAACGTTTAAGTGAAAGTGGTTAAGTCTGTGAGTGGTGGTTTCTACATATTGTCAGTTGGTATACTATAGGGTAAGTGATATTTGTTTTGTTAGAATACGTGTTAAATAGCTCTATATACTCTGATGTGTTTGTTCACTTACAGGAGTCTCCCTGTCTTTCCAGCTCTTTGGTAAACAAAATAAATGAATTTCCGCTTATCCAATCACGAGCGAGAACTCACTCAGGGATAAATTAGAATTGGAAACGGGAAACGGAACACTATAACATTTAAGCTTGTTTGTTTTAAACAATACATTAGTTTACCTTTAAGTTTTTAACCAATGAAAAGTATGAACAAGAGCTTGTGACTAAATAATAACTACATTGGTCCCATACACTGACACGAAACAAGACAGGAACGCCCAAAAACGTCACAGCCGGTTTTTTAACAAGACAGGAACGCCCAAAAACATCACATCCGGTGTTTTACCCCGGGCAGAATGTTCTATGGCTGCCAATGCAACTTTTTCCAATCCTTAATCACATACGGCAAACACCTATGCCGATAATATCTAACTTGCGGAGGTAACGTGCCTTGTCCGCGGGCAACAGATCTTTCAACGTATGGCATTGCAAATACGTTAGATAATCGCTACTCTGCGCAATATTGTTTTGAAAATGCCGCAAATTGCATTGCAGTGAACGAGAGCAAATCACAAATCACAAATCTTACCCCGGGGGGTGGGCGGAGCCGCGGAGTCGCAGCTGACGCCCCTCCCTCCGCTCTGATGACGCGTTGTTATGTCAATGTATTGGAGGTTCTTTTTCCCATTGCCTGAAAAGTAACGGCTTTGGACGTATATGGTTTACACCTAGCGACGATATGTAAAGTGATTTTCTTTTCTTTTTTATATAACCACTATGTTTCATATAGTGTTTTTTATATAACCACTATGTTTCATATAGCGGAATAGGATTTAGTCACATGTGCAGTTTGATGCCTTTGCGGGAGAACAAAGCCAATATTCATTATGTCCCCGCTTTGCTGTCTATTTATACTAAACGATACAGCTCGTTGGAATGTCGTCAAATCTAGCATCCGTGGACAAAGACAACGGTATAGGCTCTGGGTTGAAATCCACCCCCCGCAGCAGAAGAAACTCCTTTCCTAGGCATATTAAAGAACCAGCCCTTCGCAATATGTCACTCCCTCCTCACACCTGAAATACACAGCAGCTCATGCATAATTCATGCACCGGAAAGAGTGAATGAAAGGGATGCTGGGATTTTCTTTTTCTTTTTTCCCCCAGCTTTGAACACGGGTGAGCCATTCCCTGGAGTCATCCTTTGAGTTAAGGAGTGGAGAGAGAAAAAATACCATTACACTCCTTTTCTTTCTTTCTTTTACAGAAGATGAAAATTGATTAATCTTCCGGAAAGATCTTTTGACACCGAATTCTATATCGTCGCTGTCAGGTGGTGGAAACCTCATAATTACGTCCAACACTGTTACATTACAGGATTCAATTTCAAAATGAGCAAAAACAATTGCAGATCTACGAGCTCAGAATTGGATCGGCAAGGAGGCCATTAATTAATAAAAAACAAAAGACAAAAAATAAACGTGGAGATTACAAGCGGCGATATCATTGAGCGTGTGGCAGGCGGCCGCGCGGCACTGCACTGGCGCTGACGTTTGACAGCCTGGCGCTTTATTAATCCATTAAAACCAGGAACGCGTCCATGTCACTTTAGCTTCGAACCACTTTCAATAATTATTTGATACTTTAGCTATTGAAAAACAGCACATATACAATCTCATATACCGCGAGCGCCGCGCTATGAGCTTGTAGATCTGCAATTTTTGGGGAAAAAGTCATAAAAATGTGTGCAAATCTTTGAATATATTCACACCAAATGTTTTTAACTCAAATATTTGCCTCTTGTTTTCAGATGGGGGCCTTCGGCCAAATACTATTTGCGGTCCTTGACATGATCACTGACATAGAAATATAGGTCTTTATGGGTTAATACATGCTGCTGCCGGTCCTGGAAGGAGCTCCAGAACTTCCACCACACACGTGTGCTGCGTGTCCCAGTTTTTTTTCCCCAGCACATGTATGTCGCCGATGTCGGGGCAGAAACCTTGTATGTCCAAAACCGGCAAAATAACAACGTGTGTTCTGATGCGGCACGACGCGTCGTGACGCAATGCGTCGCGGAGCTTGTAGATCTGCTATTTTCACTACTCTCTCGCCCGACATCCGTGCAGCGGCGTGCAGCGGCCGATGATTTATGAAACCGTATTTTTTCTAAAGTTGAAATATTAGACATAGGAGGTTTCTGAGATGCATGCGCTCTTCTATGTTCTATGCATGCGTGAGCGCCGCGGTTGGCTGTGTGACATCAATCCATCAGAGGATCTCTTTCATTGTGTCGTCAGCCGAGGGGGGGGGGTTTAAAGCCACAGCACCAAAGTGAGGCTCGGAGCCGGGAAGGAGTTGAGGAGTTGAAGGCTTCCACGGCGCTATTAATCTCACAGTGAAGTGCGAACGGCGATGGAGGTGAATTGGTGACGTGCTAATTGGCCGCTATTATGCACCTGATCCCCCACCCGCCCCCTGCACGCACACACGCACGCACGCACGCACGCACACACACACACACACACACACACACACACACACCCGCCACACTCCATCCCAGAGGCAATCAGAATTTGAACAGATCAAATTAAAACACTGCGAGGCTGACACACTCGCTCTCACGCTCTGGTGTGACGAAGAGAAAAAAAAAAGAAGAAAAAAAACTTCTCACAGTTAGCAGGGAAATAACAAAAAGAAAGTATCAAGGTCCCAGAAATGTTGAGAGTGAACAAAAACACGGTGTTGGAGAAAGGGAACGGGGGAGGCGAGTGAAGTGACACTGTGAGGGAGGGTAAATGGATGTGTGTATCAATGTTTTCCCTTCAAACCCAAGCAGGAAAGGAGGGAACCGGGCACCCCGCCTAGAAGGGCTGTCAGCCTGCCAAAGAAGAGAGCTTCTTTTGTATTGGTTTCAGCGGAGGGGCTTGTCTACAAGGGCATGCAGGATTCCCACCCACTGTCTCTCTCACTTGAAATGAAAATGTTATTGATTGAGATGTGTGAAATGTACGAGGCGGGGCCCGGGTTTTCTTCTTCAGGAAAGTCACCTTTTTTTTCCTCTGTCGACTACATTTTACAATGACAAATGCCACCCATCTCTATCTAATAGAATAGAATCCACCCATCTCTATCTAATAGAATAGAATCCACCCATCTCTATCTAATAGAATAGAATCCACCCATCTCTATCTAATAGAATAGAATCCACCCATCTCTATCTAATAGAATAGAATCCTAATCGTATAGCGGCTCTGCTTGCAAGACCCAAAAGATACATTCGTGTCTCCCGGGGATCCAAATTGAGAAAATACAGGGGGAAAAAGTACTTATTTCCCAGCGGAGTCTCTACAAGGTCACAAAGCATATCTCAATGCGATATGTTGTGAGCTTCTACATTGGCTATTTTCACTATTCCTTGACCTATTAAAAAAGCATCTGTGTAATTTTAGATCTTTGGTGTTGGCTATTCAAAATAGCAGATATAAATGCTCAGAGTGCGTCAGTGCAAGCTTGTAGCCTGCTATTTTTGGACATTATTTGAAAGATCTTGAAAGTACTACAGATTAGGCATTTATAGAATCGGCATGGGGTCTTATTGGCTTAAAGCTGTTCGTGTTTTGTGGGGGGAAAGAATCACACTTGTGTGAATTGAGGGGCGTCTAATAATATAATACAAATCGGCCACATGGCGTCTTACGTCATCATTTAATACCCTAACCAAACATTAAACCCATAGACTGCTCTAAGTGCAGTCTTAGAGCAGTCCAAAAAATCCTATAGACATGGCTCAAATGCCATGCATTGGAGGGCCCTAAAAACAAAGAACACAGATCCATAATGGATCCACACGTACCTCTTCGGGGAGGCTGACGACCAGGCCATTCTCCGCCTGGCCCGGCACCAGCGCCTGCAGGAAGTACTGGCTGCAGGCCGCCAGCACGGCCCGGTGCCCACGGAACTCCTTCCCTTCCACCAGCACCGTCACATCGCACAGGATGTCCTGCTTCCGCTGGTCGTTGAGGCACAGGAGGATGTTGGTACAATGAACCGTCGACTCATACACATACATGGGGGCTTCAGGCTGCTCATCCACGGACATTCCGCTTACGCCCTGGAAATAGAAGCGACACAACACACACACAGAGGGGAGGGGGGAGGGTTAACTTCCAGCAGTGGTCTGGCGAGTGCACACACACACACACACACACGTTTGTGTTACTATACTTTTGAGGACATCAACATTCTAGGGCGTTGCTTTTATGAACGTCAAATTAGTTTTCATAAGCATTTTTAAACGTAATCCCCTAAAGCTGAAAACAAAAGCTCACAAGCTTGTAGATAAAGCTATTTTCGGTGCATGACACCGCAGCACGAAGCGGAGGTAAGGTTTTGGCATTCGATCCCATCCCCACAACCTAAGCTCTCATTTCTCTCCTAATTCTTAGCACAAATCCTTGAAAAAAGAATAATTTCCCTCACGATTTCTCTATTCCTCTCGTTCCACTATACTTGTGAGAACATTTGGTCCTCGCAAGTAGGCCTAATACAAGCATGCACACACACACACACACACACACACACACACACACACACACACACACACACACACATACCGCAGGGCTGACATCACCTCCCCACTACGGCTGGCCAGCCAGCCATTCCAGCTAGTCCCATGATTCAACAATGCAGCAGTGACTGGCCGCCTGTCTCCTCTCCACTCCACTGCACTTCACATGCTCATTTCCCCCATTTCTCCCCTGAAAGGACCCCATGTAAATATCGGGCAAAAACCTCTCATCTGTAACTTGGCCATACTACTACAGCATCACACAAAAGCATCAAAAGTGGCAGATCTGCAAGCTCGAAACACGGCACCAAGCAATGCGTTTTGAGCTTGTAGATCTGCTATACTTTTGCATTTGAATCCTGAAACGATGACCGTTTTTGCTCATACAAGGTTTCTACAAGACAGCGACAATCTGATGTTATGTTGTCCATGTACTGTATTATTTATTAAGACGCACGCACGCATGCACGCACGCACGAACGCACGCACGCACGCACACACACAAACACACACACACACACACACACACACACACACACACACACACACACACACACACACACACACACACACACACACACACACACACACAGTTTAGACAAATGCTAGGTTTGATGTTCACCTGGTGTCCTAGTTTCTTTGAAGCAATACGTTGTTCTACTTTACACTCTACTGTGACGATTTGTTGTTGTTTGTTGTTCATGACATTTATGTCCACCCGCTGCCCTGCATAAGAGCCTCTGCTAAATGCCTCACTCGATTGTAAATTGGAAATCTATATTTGTACCTGCATGTGTACAAACTGATCCTCACATTACACAAACACACGCGGTGTGAGAGTGTTCATTCCATTCTCACTCATTCACATCTGCTTTGGCAAACGTGTAAACACAACGTAGACAGTGTCAGTGACGCACTACAAACACACTTGAGGAAATGCAACAAAAAAAGCACTAGATCGGGTCCTGTTGTCACCCTAGAGGAGAATACAGACCACATGTGTATTCATTGTAAAGATAAGGACAACAGCCATACATGCTGTTGTTATGCAGAGAGTGCATGCATCTGTATGCTAATTCAGAGTGCACAGTAACACAAGCATAGAACAGTCTTTCCAAAGTGCATATGACTGAGTAAACGTGAATAGTACAAATGTTATGCATATTGCATAACATTTTGCTTAGATGACAGAATCCTTTGCTGTAAGAACAGTATCTATCTGTGAAAAGCAGCATTGCTACTTTTTTACTTACTTTTGTTTAAATCTTTACAGGATTTAAACAAAGATTTACAAATCAACACCACTATAAACACTTATGAAAAGTGATAGGAAAATTGAAAGAAGCGTTTTTTATCTGTGGAGAAAAAAAAACCCCACCACTGCAACTTTTGTCTACGAGTATGCAGAATTTAAAATGAATGTACAAATCATCACAACAATAAACACTTGTGAAAACTGAAAGGATAATTGAAAGAAGCGTGTACTGTATCTGTGAAAAAAAAACAGGACACCGCTGCAACTTTTTGTCTACGAGTATGCAGAATTTTAAAAAACACATTTACAAATCAACACAACAATAAACACTTGTGTTTTCCCATTCCCCAGGGTTGTTCTCAGTAAGTCAGTGGTGCTGTAGAACTCCACAGTTCTATCCAAACACATACTCTAAGAAGCCCCGGTCGGGGGAAAATAACAGGCCACACGTGCCATGGCTCTTTCTCCCCTGCCAAACTTTCCGTCGGGCTGGGCCTGTGATGACAGACGGCGGGCAATCTTCCCCCAGAGAGCTCTCCCTAGAAACACTCTGCACACACAGCACTAAATGCACTCAAACAACCGCCACTGTATGCTATGGGCACAGGTTAGGGCTGGGCGATCAATATCACGCTTATTGACAAACCTTTGCCTCGGTTATGAGT